>NW_026017110.1:7502975-7567167 GCF_020466585.1 Dendroctonus ponderosae | reverse complement strand
ATTTTACACTAAAAAAGGATAGTTACAGTTTATACGATCTAACTTGGGCCAGCACAAAACATTCCCCATCCCCCAGTGAGATGTTCTGTGGTCTTTATGTATCTGTATATGTATGTCTTTATGTATCTTAATAGAAAAATATGATTTTGGTAATAAAAACTTTTCATTTCTTAAAGATCAGATTCAACTGAAAGATCGTTAATTATAAAGCTGTTATTTTACGTATTGAAACAATTAGCTTTCCAGTAATAAACGGGCATGTTTCTTAAGAGAACATAACATTTTAACAAAATATCATATAAGGACAGGGTTATTGATTGAACTTTGGCCACCCCGTTTTTGCAACTTACGGCGCTGCAAGCGTACAATATGAAATAAATGAATGAAATGCCGTACTTTTTATTGCATATTCGAACTTACGCAAAATTTTAGGCCTATTTGATATAAATGTTGTATACCGAGTGTAATGTTTTTGAGTTAATAACCACTTTTGATCAAACTTTGGCCACTTAGCCTGGGTTAGGGCCTAGTTCCACTAATAACCTCTTTTCGTAGAAAACTTGCGAAACGCTAATCGAGTTAGTTGGTCGTCATCTTTATGACGAAAGTCTCGTCCACTTAAAATTCTATTAACCTTAGACATATAGCCAAATAGAATGACATTTGTGCACACTTTGTACATTAGGTATGTATTCGCTTGATGTTCAGCACAGAATACATACCCAATATCCTCTTCTGTGCACAAATGGTCAATAATTTTCTTCTTGATTCCATAAGATGTTATGAATTTAGGAAGCAGGAAGAAAATAACATTAGCTATATGTCTACAGGCTGTAAAAAATTTAGTGGACGGATAGATCAGATGTCTTCCCCTCATAATATACTCGCGATGTTTTATGAGTATATTATGAGGCTCATCTTCCAACGACTCTATTATTTTGCGACAGTTGCTGCATTCCACTTGGGATAAAATTTTTCTTGCAACAACCCCAGCAACATACGGAGTGGCGAAAGGTGTAAATAGAAATGCCGATCTTTCGAGCAGGAACTTGAAGCTGCGTTATCGATTTTTTTGCAAATGGACTGAAAAATGTTAATTAAAAAAATGATTTGAGGGCAAAGTGGGAAAAAACAACAGGTTATCAAAAACTAATTATTTAATTTAAAACTAGACAATCAATCATAATACAAAAATTATTATGAAAATTATAAAAACATAATATTAAGGAAAATTTTATACAAATCCTAGTTAAGTACTAAATGCGTGTGAAGAACCCCGCATTTCCGCTGTAGACGCGACTTATTCAGATCGGGTTTGTGAAAAAATGCAAAAAACCTGCCAAGTCAAATTACAATTTAACAATATGTACATCAGAAAATTTCGTCAATGTTAGAATTACTATTATTTAGCTGTAAAAATACTAAATGTGTAACAAATACTAATAATGTCCTGTAAAAAGTTTAAAAGGCAACATCATGGACGGCTTATCGGAAATAAATCTAATACCACATTTCTCTAAAATTACAGACCTGATACTACCTAACTCTAACAATGCGCACATACAGAGCCAGTATTCCATATCGACAATATTCAATAAATTTCAATTGCCCGTGGCAATAAACCAATTTTTTCTTTACTCACATACACACTTTAACACCCTGTAACTATTAATAAAAATAACAATCTAAATATGATGAATAATACCAAAATATCGGAGTATTTGTAAACGATTAAATAACAGGCAATGAAAAATTATATACCTGAAAACAATATTGCGTGTAACAATCAACGTATGAAAAAACCCTGATCTTGAAATTTCGCACGCTTAAAGAAAAACAATTTCAACTTTCGTTCGAGTGACTTTTCTAGAAATTACTTAAGTTCCTAAGACATAAGGCACAATAACTGTTGCAGATTTTGATTGAATCGCCCGAAAATATTTCCAATTTTTAACACATAATTTCCAAACCGCGTTTTTATACACTAAATACTCAATAATTTGTATGTTTGGAGCCTCTCATAAGCGGTACGAGTAGCGCTGGGGGGCCCGCTTGTCTCAAAAATGGGTGTGAGAGGAGCTCTTGAGCTGAGGCTCTTTGAGCAGGATCTCTCACTAACATTCTATCCAAAAAGGATTGAAGTTTAGGCGATACTTTGTGGGCATTTTTCAGTTTGGGCGGCGGCATTTCCCGAATGCGCCTCATGGCTTGCAGAGGCGGCTCATTGAAGAAGGGCGGCTCCCCATCTACCATTTCGATTGTCATGATTCCCAGCGACCAAATGTCGACTTCTGGGCCGTACGGTAGTCGGGAAATCACTTCCGGAGACATCCAGTAAGGGGTGCCTACCAAAGACTTTCTTTTGGGGAGTTCTTGGGACACTTGCGCGCAAAACCCGAAGTCCGATAGCTTGACTCTTCCGTCCAGGGAAAGTAGAATGGAATCGGACTTAATATCTCGGTGAATGACGCCCTGCGAGTGCAAATACGCCAAAGCCTTTAGGCACTGTTTGCACACAGTGGCGATTTGTTCCTCGTCCATCCTCGAATGAGTGACAATGTCTGTTAAGGCGCCGCCTTCTAAAAACTCCATCACCACCCATAGTTCGTCGTTCACCAAGTAACTGTTGAACATTTCCACGATATTGGGATGGTGATAGTCGCGCATAATAACCACTTCGTTGAACAGAAGTTCACGGCGCTGCTGTTTTCTGAGATCCATTTTTTTCACCGCTACCTGCCGTCCGGTGCTCCGGTCTTGAGCTATGCAAACTGTTCCTGTTGATCCTTCCCCGATTTTCACGAATCTTTCCAGGTTTTCTCGCGGGTCTTTCGATGATACAACCATTTGAAGCGCTGCTCTAAACTGGAAGAGAAAATACATTTTGTGATGTGGGGATAGTTGGAATAGCCTGAAGGTTTACAACAGAATACATTTGCGTTTTGTCACTTAATTGATCAAAGTTTGTTGACTGGTTCGTTAGTTTTCCCCAATTTTTCTATAAAATCTACTTTTGAAAATGTACGTTTTTAAGAATGATTATCCCTTCACTCAATCACTAGCTATATTCGATGCTTACCTGCTCATGGGTGAGCCTTTGCTCGTGATGTTTAGAAGACGAACTGTGTCCGCTTGATGTAGATGGATGTCCCCCAATATAAGGATGGCTTGCAGCATTCCCGTTCTTAACATTCTGGTTTAAATCCGGCCTGGTTTGCGGTGGAGGGATGTTTGGATGTTGCACTTGATGCGGATGGATGGCTGGATGGTTTCCTGCAGTGGAATGAGCCACTGAAGGAGCCACAGACGCAACTGATCCAACTGGAGAAATCTGCACATGATCCAGTCCCTTCATTGGGTAGTTGGGGTTGTTCAAAGCTGCTGGATTATCAGCCATATTCCCATTGGCCACATGTTGGTTTAAATAGGGCGCTTGCATTTCCTGATTGCTCAAGCTCATCGGCGATCCTTCTCTGACCTGCGGTTTGCTGATACTTGGTTCTCTTCGAATTGAGGGGTATTGCAATATATGCTCTTCAGGCACTGAAGGTGGCACGTTCGCATTGTTCCTATGCTCCCTTCGTAGTCGCGGCGGACTGGAAGATCTGAGTGAATTCGATCTGGCCACATTGGAGGTTTTTGGCAGCATAATTCCATTCTGCGGAGGCTTCTGCACCTGATGTGTACTGAGTCTACTCTCAGACTTATGATCACCCCTGACAATGGTCTTCAGATCTAAAATCTCCGTGGGAGTGATCTCGGAAGGATCGACCAGCGGTAAGGGCCGATTAGTGGACTTAAGAATCTGATTGTTGCCCACAATTGAGGCCCATTGCAACGGCAGGCCCACATACTTGCCCTCGCTCTTATCGAAGCCTGTGTGGACGCGATGCTCGAAATTAATCGGGGGTGAAATCTGCGGTTTCTTTTTCTTCTTCGAGAACATCGTTTCGTCGATTTACTGCCCCTGATTTGGTGCTTATAAACAATTTACCCGTTATAAATTCCTAAGAACGTCAACAATACACATTCTGCAACATAACCCTATTTGGGGATGTTTTCAATTTTCGCCATCAGCACTCACTTATGAATAACTGTTAGGGCTACAAAGGGGGTTCGTTGTGGCCCCTCAAAGGCTCCGGATGGAATGCGATATAAACAATGTCCCCGATAAAAATGTAAATAACTCTAAAAAAGGCGAGGTCACAACGAGGTCAACTGATAGAGTTGTACGCATGTTGTACGAGACATAGATAAAGACGAGTACGAGACGTTCTTCTCCTTCTTCTTTTCTTCTCTTTGGCCCTGCTTAGGAGAAATTGGCAGAGAGGGTCCAGAGTTAGACAAGGATAAAAGTTTCTTTTGGTGATGTTTACTGACCAAATTAGCTAAAAGCTTTTTTTAACCCTTTGGTATTGGAATTGAAACAATGAATTAAAATTTTATTAGCCATTTTTTCTCAAAATCCTGCCTATGTTATCGCTTTTGGTCGATATTTTACACATGAACTGGCGTTTTTTGATTCCGAAACTTGGCAGCACTGGTTGAAAGGTTAGAGAGAAAGTAAAAAAAATCGGGTGATTTGTCAGAAATGTATCAAAATTATTTATTTGTTCGCCTCCGTTAATAAACACCGTATTAACCAGAACTTTCACACCGCTTTCCATCCAGTGCTATGATCTATGATCCATTCGATCTTAATCTATGTTCTCATGTACATCGGCCTCAAGTCGCAGTTCCTCTCACAGTTATTTAGATAGTCAAAGTCAATTACGGTTTTATTAATAAAGCCTCTTGCTTTTTTTATGTGCTTTAATCGAGTAGTGTTTACAAAGTGTGCAAAATGAGGGTATTCAAGGACCGAATCCTGTCGGACTCGCAATTGAGGAGACTGGGAGAGCACCAGTACTCCTGCCAAAGTGTCAGCATTTGTGATAAAATGCTGCAGCCCTACTGGAATTGGCTGGTGCAGAAAGTTCCTGTCTGGTTCGCCCCCAATCTTCTGACCATCATGGGGCTTGTTGTCAATATTTTCACTGCCCTCGTTCTGGTTGGGTAAGTCGAGAACCCAATCAATTGCAATTCACCAAAGTCTTCGAATAAAAAACTGTTGTATCAAATGCAACTAAGTTTTTCACCTACTCAACCTTTCACTGCTCTGATAATCCCGCCAAAGTTTTACTGTTCTTCAACTTGTCTGGGCAATTCTTTATCATTGCATTGTCCATTATCATTCTAATTTCCCGTTTTGTCTTTGCAGGTTTTCACCGGATGCCAAACAAGAGCCACCCAGATGGAGCTGCGCCCTCTGCGCCATTGGCCTATTCGTCTACCAAAGTCTGGACGCAATTGATGGAAAACAAGCGCGCAGAACTGGATCAGCCAACCCATTGGGGGAACTTTTCGATCATGGATGCGACTCATTATCCACCGTATTTGTGGCTGTTTCAGCTTGCACAGCTGTGCAATTGGGCAACTATCCAGCCTGGATGTTTTTCCAAGTAATAACTTGATGAGCCTGGAGTTCGTTTTCTTGATAAAACCGCATTTTTTCTTATTGTTTTAGTGTTTTTGCGCAATGTCGCTCTTCTACTGCGCCCATTGGCAAACGTACGTATCTGGAACACTGCGTTTTGGAAAAGTCGATGTCACCGAAGCCCAAATCACTATAATGAGCATCCTGTTGATTTCCGCCATTTTTGGCCCCAGCATTTGGTCGATTAAGGTAAGAACTGTCCAGGACGATGCGATTTACTGCCTAACTGAAAGTCAATTGATCAGAATAACTATATTAGGAATTGGGTAAATATTGAGTATTTGCTACACTATGATTCGATTCATGTCCTTACATGCAACTTCTAACAGTTCTTTAGAGACAGTATCAGTCTCTGGTTCTCGATTGCGCTAAGTACTTTGGTTTGCGGCCTCTGGTCCTTTTACCGATGTTTCGACGTTATTTTCACGGGAGGAGTGGGCAAGAACGGATCGACGGTTGCAGTAAGTTTGAGCGTCGATTCCGATTTGCTTTTCTGGTTTCAAAGCATGAGCTGGTCGCTAACCGATTTGTGACGTTCCCTTATTGGGTTCCATAGTAGAATGTATCCGAATCCTGGTCGCTCCATTAATATTAATGGGTGAATCCTTTAAGATCAAGCATGGGATTGGGTGGCACCTTCATGATCATCCTTAACCGGTCTTATCTTTAACAATGTTGAGTTTAACGACTGCACCTTGAATGCATCGAACTTTGCACTCCGGTGCTAAAACAAGTACATTTCCCTTTTCCTTTTCTGGTTTTCAGTACACCTGATTGAGTATCCGAACTTACAGGCTTGAAGTTGATTTGTATGTTTAGTTTTTGTGTAGGTGATGGGATGGCAGGTTCTCTGGAGCAATAGAAACGAAGTGCGACTGTAATGATTAGATTTTCCGCCCGGGATCCATTCGGGGCAAATCCACAGAGGAAATGATTCTTGTAATGTTGCAGGTCTTTGGATACACCGCCCTCGAGTACGTGTGCGTCCTGTTTCCGATTGCGTTCACTTTTGTGTTCAGCGCGTTTGCAAGTCGCTTGAAAAAGGGAGGTAAAAGACAGAATGGATCCACTGTTGCCGTAAGATTCCATAACTTGCCAGCTAGCTTTTGCCCATTTTTTTTCCGGCGCTAGTCAAGATGTTTGTTCAGCTTATCAACGCGCATTTGGCGTCAATTGCCCAACAGTTTATGAGGGCATATATTTGCTGTTTACGCACAAGTAGAGCGTGACTGTTTTAATTATTTTATGCTAATGGGTTTTTGAAAGTCGTCATTTTTATTTCACACGGTTTTCCACTTTAAGGTCAGAAAAAAAGGTGGTTTTCTGACTTTGTTAATCATCACTGGAAAGTGTGTTCGCACAAGAAACATTACCCAGAAAAAGTGTTCGTAAAGGCATTCACGCCAGCAAGCAGGAGTTAACGAAAAGCCTCAAAGCTGCGTTCCAGACTTTCGCAACTTCAAGCGTTTTTTTTTTGGAGATTATCGGACCAATCGGTTTTTTTAGTTTAGGTTTAGACTAATTTTGGAGCTGGATAAATTCTGTTTGGTAACATCAATTTGATTTCTGTTTGAAGCGTTATTTGGTGCAATTATTTTTCGGTTAGTGCGTGTTTTTGCCAAATATTGGTTTGGTGGATTTGCCAAAACTTGGTGGTTCAGATAAAATTTCTACATGGGGCGAATGAAACAATGCAAATTTTTTTAATGTTTCACATGCTCTCACTTGTACAAAAACCCGTTTTTTTTTTGTATTTCAACACCAGAGGCATGCAAATAGACTTTGTATCTCGAAAAACGTTGAATTTTTCGACCCTCCCGTTTTTTTTTTCAGAGTTGTTTTGGAAAAATCAACTTTTTGGTCTTGTAGTGATGCATTTTTCTCTTGAACCGATTTTTAAAATATAGGGCTCACGTTGAAGCTGAAACTATACAGTGGACTTGCGAAAAAAATTCAATATACCGAGTTGCATGAATGAACGAGATATTTTAAAGTAAATTTCATTTGGCTGAAAATCTTCCAGAATCACTGGTTTGGTTGAATTTTTATGCAACAACGTATATTGAATTTTCGTCTTAAATTGTCTATCAAATTTAAGCTTCAACATGTGCTGTAGATCGCGAAATTCGGACTAGGATCAGAAAAGTTATCGTTGCAAGACCAAAAAGTTGTTTTTTGAGACCACCCTTTTGAGTGGTTAATTTTGGTGTAACTAGGGCAGATGACCGAAAAAATTAAAACCGTTTTGAGCTACGTGGTTTATCTTTAAACTTTTGGTGTTGAGACCGAATAAACACTTTTTTGTCTAACTAGAAGCATGCAGAATTTTGCGAAAATTTTCCGCCCCGTAGAAAATTTATCTGAGGTGCTTAATTTCTGCGAAAACACTGACCAACGAAAAGCAAATGGGGCGAAATAACGCTTCAAACAAGCCAAACCGCTCTAAGCACTCAGAATTTATCCGCTTCCAAAGTTAGGGCAAAATTGGCTGTGTAACGTTCAATTTGTTGAGCAGTTTATATGCAGTTTCCGCCCTTATAAGTAAATGATTTTGCACTTTAGCATTAGGTTTTTATTCGATGTTAATAAGGCTGAGTGCTTTTTTCAAGTTTGGTTCAAAAAAGGTTTTGTTTCGGCAAAAAGTATACCTGAAGGAACTTTGGTGTCCTGAAGAAGTCAATAAAGGAACTGAGCGCAGATGAGAGTGATTGCTAGAAGAAGTTTGGTCTAAAATGTGTTTTTCGGATTCTAAGGAAGAAAGATTCCTTGTTTTCCCTGGTCTAACTAAGTCGTGAATTGTAAAACTTTTTGAGCTTCTTTTGACTAGCGTTCCTCCGGTTTCTGACTATTTTATTAGTTGTGTAAATCGAGAATTAATGTGAAATGAAACGCTGTTACTTGCCATGTGAGAGTAACTGCACTTGTTCAAGTTTCTGCCATAGAATAAGGTAGTTTTTTAATGAATTTTTCAACCACGTGCGCGTTTTTTTCTATGAAGCTCCCCACGCTGGATGTGGAGGTGAAGCTGATCCCGATCGCCATTGCGTGTGCAGTTGCACTGATACTGGCACAGGCCAATTTGACTGTTATTTTGGCCGGCGGCGTGGGCAAAAATGGATCTACAGTCGCGGTGAGCTCACATTGTCTAGTGTAACTCACATACTTCTAGAATATGCTGCACCTTTTCATACCAAAAGGTGCAAGATGACGTTCAAAAGTACTGTAGAAGTATGTGGTGCATGACGGGATTGTTACTTGATGTGTATAGTGTAGGCAACAGAGTGACAATACTTGAATAATCAAATGGAAATTAGCTATTTTCTTGAGGAATGGGGTCTTGTCTAGAATCTCGCTTCGATCGGTAGCGATTTGCAGCTAAATGGGTGTTGGCCTTTAATCTTAATTGGGCAAAATCGACATTTCCGTATATAAAAAATAACTATTTCCAATTGCTCCATAACAACCTGCCCGTGGTGATTGTAGAGTAACAGGAAAATGCATGTGAAGCTTTGCTTGGCTTTGATTTGTGGCGTGCCGGTAGATTAGCCGTTGATTTGGCGTTAATTGTCTAAAAACCACCACCTTGCAGGGCACCAGTGTTCTATCTCCAGTGATTCCAATCTTACTAGTCGTACTTCCAGCTTTCATAATTTACCAAAAGTCTGAACAAGCTCTCTATCAAACGCATCCAGTGTTATATATTTTCACGTTCGGACTGGTGGCTGCCAAAGTTACCAATCGATTAGTGGTAAGTTACTAAAGCCCGGCCTTTTTTGCCGTTTTTATATGCCAATTGTGACTAAGGTGGCGCACATGACTAAGAGCGACATGCAAATGTGGGACTATTCAATCGTCGGGCCTGCGATGCTGTTTTTCAATCAGTATTTCAACACTTTCATCAACGAGTATATTGTGTTGTGGATGGCTTTGGTAAGTTACGAATAATTTCTCTCAGAGTGCAACAGGTTAAAATGAAAAAACGCGCCTTAAACCCACTTTACCTTAGATTTGGGTCACAATGGATCTTCTGATCTACTGCTACAGAGTGTGTCATGAGATCTGCGCATTTCTGAGGGTCGAGCTGTTCCGAATACCGTATCCAGGTGGGCCTGTGGGACCGTACGACGCGGCCTCAGAAAAAAACGGTACGAAATCGCATAATAAAACTAAACCTCGAAGTAGCGCTAAAGCTTTACGGCCTCAGTGAGGTTCAATTGATGAATCCGTAGCGCCAGTCAATGAATCATCCAGCTAGGCTCATTTTTCCAAAGCTCCGAATCTGCTTTTCTGTTTTTTTTTGAGCTGGCTAGTGCCAAAGAACCTACACTGTTTCTAGGGAAAATTGTTTTCAGCAATTTCCGCTTGATTATTAAATCTGCTAACTCATTCGCTCCCAACTTCTACACTAATGGTGAATGGTTGGCTCGTTTTTATTATGTATTCATTTTTCATATGGAGGTTTAGTGTTAGAAGCATTACCACAAAGGTGTATCATGTTGTCACATATAAAAACCATTTATTTATTAAAAGCTAGCTGTAGATGTGGAGTCGTTATGTGTGATTTATCTACTTAGAGATTAAGATCGTGTTAATTTTGGTGGATTGATTGATTGAACACTGATTGTTAGAATGTACAGTTTGATAGATAAATAACTGAACTGGTTAGTTTGTAGTTTATTGACCCTTTTGTGCGTCAGGTAAAACCTAAAACTATGTATCAGCGCCGATTAGAAGTCGAAATAAAAAACTAATATAATTGTTTAAAGATAATTGAAATGCGCTACAGGAACACTGCTTTTTTCAGATGAAGATGTTACCTCAGCACTACTTCAAAAGGAGGAACTATGATGTCTTTTTCGGTAGGTTCCCAACCAGTATTCACTTCACTCGAATGTTATTTATTATTTTTTTCAATAAAATGAGGTTTTTGCGGACACTAAACAGACTAAACCATGCGGCGTTAATACCTTTATTAAAATGTTTAAGATCAAAAATAACATACCTACAACATCTTTGGCGAACCACTCATTCCGCCCAGAATACATTTCAAATTTTGTTAACATCCATTTTACATTCAATAGTTTATTGTAAAATTCGCATAAATTAAATTACACATTCACCGATCTTCAATCGATCAATAATGGTATACTTCAGAGTGATACAGATACTCTTCAAGTTAATACTGTTCGTATATCACTCTGAGTAAAGTCTAAGCTCTATATTTGGTGTTATCAATCTTATAGTTCGTAAAAAATTGCAAAACGGTCCAGCCAGGGAAATGCACTCAACGTTGCATTTTAAGGGCGTTTCCTGGATCTTTTGCACTAAATAAACCACAAGCTACTTACGCCCAATATCTACTAATGAAGTCGAAATTATTGTGCAATAAAGGAAAATACTGTGTACAAATACGATTCTTTTTTAAAAATGGCGAAAAAAAGAACTCCTAAAAATAGTTCTTCATAGTAATATATATAATCCTTATAATATTCAAGGTAAATGTTTTTATAAAAGTTAAAAAGAAATTTATTAAAATACATATAAATGCATATGCGTTTTTTGGAATGCAAAACTTTTAACAATATATTCGTTAAAAAATTTGGTCTCTCTTACAAGCTAATAATAATTAAAATATGTTACGGAAAATAAGTTAAGTCGATTAATAAAATTAATACTATTTACAGTAAATCAGCGAAAACATTCGGCTATTATCTACACATGGAGCTCCAAGGAGACAAATTTCCGGTAAATGCAATACAATCACCTAACTTTAAACACACAGTATATAATCTGAGCACCAGCAGAATGCTTTGGTTTATGGCACATGGGAAATAATAAACTGCTGGTGCACCAGTACAGACAGACTTCCAATTTCACATTCTGCTAAAGCTACGAAACGAAGTCAACTCGTCACGCCTAAACACTGCTTTACTACATCCATTGCGTTTGACCTTTGGTTAATGAACACAACTTTTCTACTCTCTCTTGGTATACATTTAGAAAAAACTAGTCTTTGCAGACCTAGCCAGTCTTTCGAAGTTAATTTGGCGATGAACAGGTTTTAGCATCTACAGAAGCTGTTGGTATTAAGAAAAACGTCCATAAATGCGAAAACTTTCATACATCAGCTGGTTTTTACAAGACTTGTTCGTCATTTATTCAACTTACAGCCGAAGATAATAGAACTATGCTTCAAACGTAATTTATTATGTCTTCCAGGTACGCGCGATTTTAATCTTAATAATACCGAGAACAATGGAAATTCTTGGTAAAGGTATGTACCGTGATATTTGATCAATTAAAAAAACACCCACAAGTTTAAGATCACACCAACATCAATAGTTTACGGTACAAACATTTTCCCCGCGGGAGAATATTAAATTGCTCAAAGAATCGAAAATCTAACTTTGTGGCCGACCCTGCATGAAATACCAAAAATGTGAACTAAATTTGCTTAAACGAAAAACCAACCAGAGAAAAACGCAATACTCTAAACTGTTCGACAAAAGGGCCACACTTAAGTTTAATAAGCGTATCATTTTTTTTTCTAATACAAATTGCTGCCATTTCAAATGCGTTTCCCCGCGCTAACAAATTCCCGCAAATTTTCTTGCATCTGCAAGCAGATTCTTTGGAGGTGCACACTTTTTAAGCTGGTGGTAGAATAGTAGTTTGAAAATTAATTCAGGAAAATTCTACCGCCGGTTTAGTGGTTATATCCCCCGTCAAAGAATCGCCCAGCATAAAACAGTTTGAGCAATGTGCTGCTGAAATAATCAGTAATGTACCTAAAAATCAGTAAAAGACGCCTATTTAGGTATGTGGGTTTTTAGGTCAATAGATGGTGGCAAAAATAAAACACAATTTTTTTTATGGGCCGATGTTCGATGTCGGTAGGTAGGTAGGTGTAGTAGACTCTCACAGTCTAAAAATACACCTACCTCGAACGGTACCCTTTCTGCACATTTGGTGGAAATATGGCACTAACTTCATAGAGCCCTGAGGATGACTTAAATATAGTGGAAAAGTGGGTTTTATTTTTGCCACCATCTATTGACCGAAAAACCCACAAACCCAAATAGGCGTATTTTACTGATTATCGTCACGGTCACTAATTAACCACAGTACCTAAAAATATTCAGTCTAATAAGTGAAACGAATCAACGAAACCGAAATCAAACAACATTTGGTAAGCAGCAGCAATCAGGTGGTAGTGGTAAGTCTTGCAAATTCCTTAACGTAATTATATGCGCGGTTTGTACGTGAGAGTCACACATATTGTTTCCTTGGTTTTGGCCGGTTCTGGTCCGAGCGAATCCTCTTTGCTGCCCGCCGCAACCAAGAAACAATTCCTGAACTGATCGGTTAACTTACCATCGTCCCCATTCGTCCCGGTTTCGATCGGGCACGAGCACAACTCGGTCTTGTTCTTGAAGCTGCACGATCTGGATATGTTCTCGTATTTAATTTTGAAGCTATTCGAGCGCGAGCTGGACCCTCGTCGTTCGCTCCGTCCTTTGAAACTGGTTGCATAATAAAAATTAACTCAGACCGGCTCTATGCATGTCACGCATGGGTGTGTTTAGTACCTGCTGGAGCGAGACCCATTTTCCTTATTGTTTCTCCTGCTGGCGGACCGCTGAACGTATCGCTTATCTCGGGAATTGGCGCGTTTTACGCTGGGTCGTTTCTGGATAGACTCGGCGCTTAGAGACAATCCGGCCACTCCCACTAAACAACCCATATTCAGAATTGTAACCACAAAAAAACCAGGAAACTTACCAATAGTCCCTGATGAAGACCGCCGCAGGAGCGCATTGGTAAGCACAGAAACGTCGGCTTTATTGAGGGGAAGATCCAACGAGCCGCCGCAACTTTCGCAGTCTACAGACGGGCCGAGAAACCATTGCGATCGGGTTTTCATTCGCTCTGTTTGCCGCTCGTGCACCTTTAAATCAACCACATTCTGAAACCAGTGATAAAACAGTGCAAAATACTACCTGGGGTAAGTAGCTGAGACTTCTAGTGCTTTCCGCGTAGGTGTTCACAGCTTTGAGCTCTTCCAAAGTCATTTTCGGGCCGGAACAGACATTGTGACTGTACTTCGATGAATGGCTGGTGCTTGAAGAATGAGAGGTGTTGTTCTGGAAAAGCCCATTCTGTTCCAGAGAGATGGAGAGTCTGGTGCAGGATTCTAGAAGCGTGTGCTCGGCTATCATGCCCAAGGAGGAGGAGCTAACTTGGGGCTGCAGTCCGGCCTCGAGAAGAGCGGGTCTCGACTGGCATTCTTCCCCTTGCGACAGCGCTATAAAAGCGACAAGAATCAATCAGACACCGCCAAACTGAGGCAGGTTTTATGAAT
The DNA here is from genome assembly GCF_020466585.1 of Dendroctonus ponderosae. Lineage (NCBI taxonomy): Eukaryota > Metazoa > Arthropoda > Insecta > Coleoptera > Curculionidae > Dendroctonus > Dendroctonus ponderosae. The sequence goes on along the minus strand of NW_026017110.1, from coordinate 7,553,269 downwards.
TCAACGTGCTACATACCTGCCAGCTGCTCAATCTAATAACTAAAGTGCGATTCGGGCTGTTACTTCAACACTAAGCTCCGTTCGAAAGCCATGCAAATTGTACAGTTAAACGCAAGTATAATCATAAACAGCCTCAAAAGGTACGTATTAATCAATAACCAATCAAACTCAGCCCGTTCAGTCACCCCAACATTTTCGAAATATTCCTTTAAATTGTTACAATTTTTTTTTCATTAAAACCCATTAATCTTTTAGGTGTATAGAAGTAAAAATAAAAACGATCACAAAATAAAACTGCCAACACTCATGCCATTAATTAAAACAGAAGACAATTTATTAAACGTTCCTTTGCACTAATGAAAAATATCACAGAATGGTAATGTAATGCGTACAGGAAACGGACTTTAATGTTATATTTACAAATATTAAATAAACTAAATACTAACTACATATCTATGCAATAAAAGAAGAAACATTGGGAGAATGAAGGAAAATAACTGTTCGAATGCAAATAGGCAAGCAAAAGCAGCTTTTCCGCCAATTTTGATTTTTTTTTTTGATTAATTCGGCCTAAAAAAATATACAATCGTTTATTGACATTTTTAACACAAAACTACCAAAGACAGGATTTGTTAATGTAAAATAAGTAGCACAGTGGTTTTTGCCTGTCAGGATGCCACGTTTTCAGCAAACAAACGAGTTATTTTGTAAGATTTGAACATACAATTTGGAAATTTGCATATTTGATTGCATCCGAGTAGTTTTCTTTTGTGCTACTGTTTGAATCTGTATCGAACGTTCCATGGAGTTTTGGACGTTAAATACCTGATTAAAATAATGCCTCTTGTGTGTGAAACACTTTGTCTGTTTGCGGCGGTATAAGTTAGTACTTGGGAATTTTGCTTGATTTTTCTGCTGGTTACAAGAGAAACTAGACAATTTTAATTTTTGTTGAGTCGAATGTTGCTTTTTATTGTACTGGACAAAAAAGCAAAATAATTGTCCACGTTTTTGCTTTTTGATCCAGTCCCAACGCTACGGGAAAAGTGTGCAAAAAGGTCCGAAATATGCATTTTCCCAAAATCACACAATTGATACAAATAGCAAAATTCTGAGACATTCGGTACACTAAAAATGCTCCTTCAACACATGAACCGAGAAAAACATCCAACTAATACCTACAGTAATGTATGCGCTAAAAATCCTCAAAATAATCTACTCGAGCTCCTAGTTGCATTAAATTTTCAAACAAAAGCTGTTGTGGTCTATAAGAAAAAGCCATTCAAAGGAATGTTTTTAGCAGCCACAAAACATGTCGAGGCTCAAACGGTATTATTTGCATTAAGGAAATCGTCAGTTGCAGGAAGATTAGTGTCCATTGTACGATTACCTTCCATGTAGCCCCCATATCTATCGTAGTTCTCGCACAGTAACCACGTTTCCTTGCCCATCGATAAGTGTCCTTTTTGATGCAAATGAGGGAATGGGAGAGGAATTAGTACGGTTAGATGTATGCACAGGCGATGATTAGGGGTAGTGGTAGTTTAGAAAATTCTACTCAACCGAACAGAGAGTGAAAAGCCGGTACTCACCTAGTAGATATCGTTCCAAAGCCATGTACTCATTCGGGAACATTCCCTTCGTAGGAGGATACTGGAAGGAGCAAATCCACTCGCCTTGCACTCGCAGCACTCGGCCAGTAACTCGCGCATAATACTCGTAATTGTCTTTGCCAAACAGGTTCGAGGAAGCAAACTCTTCGATCAGATGTTTCATCACTTTTGAAGCAACCTAAATCCGGACAAATTCATCATCATCAATCCACATTGCGCGCTGAAGAAATAATTCATGCGGTTTTAGAAGCAGGCGTGTTTCTTTCCTCTAGGTGGAACATGCAAATACTTGTTAGGGGTGGAGAAGTAGAGAGAAGAGAAGTGTTCAAACGCACAGCCGCAATAGAAAATGAGAGTCTACATAAATGAATTCTTGTGAATAGATATCAGTTGGAAAAACAAGGGAGATGATAAAATAGTGTGACCATAGTAAAATCTATAAAAAACTTACGTTCACTTCTGCCTGGAGAAGCGTTATACAGCAAAAGCAAAAAAATTAGTTTCTATACTTTCGATTAATTTCCGCAAAAAAATTGAACAAATTGGAACTTCCTACACAAAATCGCTTTGAAATTTCCCATATCTAATGGTGCCACCTCACTTATAAACAGTGCACAGTTAGTAAAACATTCTAAACTTTCTAGTAAAGCATCAATTTATATTTTCTGATTTTCAAACCAATTGAATCGTTTCAACTTATCGAGATCGACAGTGGCTTACCTTAAACTTCATCACATCCTCCATTCTGGCTGTTTTCCCATCACTGACACACGAATGGAAAAAACTGGGCGCCACACTAACGCCCAGCGCTTCGCTGGTCATTCCAGTGGCGGCTTTTTCGCTATTAGAGGCGATTACTCGAAATGTACCAAACAATAAGACTAACAGTCTTTGCGTATAAACCGGCAGGCTTGTAATTATTCTGAAAGAAAAAAAATCAATTTATTGTTAAAAAAATATAGTTGAGGGCGCATTCAAGCAAAAATACTGCATGGAAACTATTCAAAATTCACTGACATGTTGTTTAGGCAAAAATATTGGGTTCTACATCAAATTTGTGTTATGCAATAGTTGATGGCTTCCCCGCTACCGCGAGTCAAAGTGTAAAGAAAATTTTCGGTTGTTTTCGTAGATTCTTAACCAGTTTTACTATTATCAACGAAATGTCTGTTTGGATTTTTTTTGGATCGAGGAAGCCGAATTTTCTAGTTTTTTTACAGACTGGTGACATGAAAAACATGAGCTATTTTTGGGACGTTCTCTCAAAGTTTTTGAGCTAATTCACAATTTCTAGACAACTGAAATTGAATCTTTCAATACAAGAAATGTTCTGCTCGGATGTTCAATAAAACAAAACTTTGCAACACCAACGAAACATCTTATTCGATTCAAGTCTTCGACAATCATAGATGGTTTTCGGCTCTTTTGCAAGCAATAACATACAATTTTCCATCGATTAAGGTTCTTTTGTTATGAATTTGAAATGAATTTGTTATGAAAACGTTTTTCTATTATGCAAAGTCAGCGTTTGCAAACTAAGAACGACTTTAAGAAAAACTCTTATTGAATTCTAGTTTTCAACGATTATAGAGAATTTTTCCTCCTTTTTTTTCTTTTTTCAACGTGAGGAACCGGCTGTGTCCGACCAAATACATGTAAAAGCGCCTCTCTCACTGCGTTAGTTCCTGAATAAATAAATGCCAAACTACGGCCTGCCAAAACAGCCTCGTAAAGCAAACGCAATTTTGTAAAATTTTCAAAATGTTCCTGATGATGACTGGAAATCGAAACTTTGTTCACTTATCTAACGTACTTTTATCTACGAAATGCATTCAAAATTGACTTTCTCACATCTCAAGTTATAGAGAAAATCAATGACAAAGTCAGGCCTGCAAAACCACTACAAAAACCTAACGCGAAAACAATCTCATAAAGCAAAAGCAATTTTCAAAAATTCTTTAAAATTGCATGATGACTGAAAATCAAAACTTCTTCCACTTGAAGAACCGACTTTGCCCTACAAAATACATTCAAAATCACCTCTCTCACTTCGTTAGTTCCTGAATAAATAAATGCTAAACTCTGGCCTCGTAAAGCAAACGCAATTTTCAAAAATCGCAAACATTTCCTCATGATGACTGCAAATCGATACGTCGCCCACTTAGAGAACCTACTTTGCCCTACGAAATGCATCCAAAAGTGACTCTCACATCGCAAGTTACAGAGAAAATACATATTAAACTCCGGCCTGCAAAAACCACCAAGAAAACCTGACGGGATTTTGAAAATTCTTGAAAATTGCCTGACCATGACGGGAAATCAAAACGTCTTCCACCTGAAAAACCGACTTTGCCCTACAAGATACATTGAAAAGCAACTCTCTCACTTCGTTCGTTCTTGAATAAAGAAATGCCAAACTCCGGCCTGCAAAACAGCCTCGTAAAACAAACACAATTTTGACAAATTCTGAAAATTTTCTCGATGATGACAGGAAATCGAAACTTTGCCCAATCATAGAGCGTACTTTGCTCTACGAAATGCATCCAAAATTTAAGCGATATTTTAATACCCCAAAAAAATCTGATGTATTAAATGACGCCAGACGATTGCAGCTACAGCTTGCTGAGAACTGCACGCTAAGTAATAGGCAAATTTGGATTCTTCTATTTAAAAAAAACCCGAAAACATACATTTTTTGGTGGTAGTAATATTGGATAAGAATCTACCCAAAAAACACGTCACCCTGTACCTCGAAAACTATTAACATTCGGATAAGACAAATTCAATTTTCCAGCATTTGTTAACATTCACTTTGTATATCCATAAACAAATTGATAAATTCGCTTCAATTGTGCATCAATCATTGCGACCTAGTGGCTTGCTCCACTCATTGTGCATTCTGTTTAATAAGCTATGAATAAACAATGGTTGTATGGCGAGCGTCATTCGGACGGTAATCTAATTAAATAAGGGACGTATTTAATTAAATATTCTCGGCGAACACCTGAAGTCCGACATGGTCGCATTTATTTATCAATTCAATGCAATGCGTCAATATGAACCGCACTCCTTATACGATGAAGTGACCGAGTGGTTTCGGTAAACAGGAAATTTCTGCCATACTTTTTGCCTCGTTTTTTTTATGGATTACCTATAAATCTCGTCCCGTGGGGAATTCTGGTCGTCGGCTGTATTTTCGAAAATTTCGAAAAATCGTTGCTCAATGTCCCTGCCGAAGATGCCGCCCGGTACTTTCCGAAGAAACTTCTTCAGCACGCTGGCGATCGTGTACACGCTGAAGTTGTCCATGTTCACCAAACGGCCGGTTTGCAGGAAATGAATCAGTTTTTTCATTGCGCCCTGATGGCCTGGCGCCCTGAACACATCTTTTCGATATGGGGCCTCTTTGTTTAACTTCAATATTAACACCTGGAATTTCAAAAAAATACCCATTGATAGTGCATTATTTCCAATATTCCACCAAATAAATTCCTGCGAGCCCAACCGCATTAATCGAATAAAGTGACAAAACCATCACCATGCTAAAGCAGGTAAGTGGTGAAATTGCAGCAGAACCATCAAGGTGTAACCAAAATCATTAAATTGCCAACCATTGCGCGCACGCTATTTTATTTGCACAACTAGAACACATTTTCTTTTATTATGATTTATATCTCTGCTCTCAGCGGCATTTTAATGTGAATTTACATCAAAAACCTATCAAGTCCAATGAATTTTGCAATGTTTAATGGGTAAACAACCTCAACGATTCCGGAAACAACGCTAGAAGAAATTTGGTGCTTAGTTTTCAGACTAAATGTCTGAATATAGTCGAAAATAACTAATATAGTCGGAAATAAGTCCGAGATTTTTTCAAAACTTTGGCTAAATTGAATCCAGTTTTTCGTTCTTTTAAACAACTGCGAAATTATCTTCTTCTGCATGTAAGTTTTCTTCATCTGAAGACGGTTTTAAACGCAATATTTAATTATTTCTGTTTTCTAAAATAAGACGCAACAGAAATCAGGCCTCGTTTTAATCGTTTGCGGCTTGCTCCACTTGATATACAGATCGTTCTTTAAAAAATGCGCAAATGCGTTTAAGCTGTAGTTCTATATAAAACAAAGTTTTTATCTAACTTAACTGATTTCCGAACTGCTGAAAATTGGCCAGCATTAATCGGCGYAAAAACAAACAMATTTTTAGAAAATCCCTGAAAATTTACTGCAAATGAGTCAAAGTTGAAACGCTTTTCATGTATAGAGCAGACTTTGGCCTACAAAGATGGCACAAAAGTGACCCTCTAACTGAGCAAGGTCTTGAGTAAATAAATCTCAAACTTCGGCCTGTTAAAATACCCCGCTGAAAATTTTTTTAAATTGCCTGATGATTGACTTCGTTAGTTCCTGAATAAAGAAATGTTAAACTTCGGCCTGCAAGAACCCGATAAAGCAAACGCAATTTCAAAAAATTCTCAGAAATAGCCTGATAATTACTCAACAACGAAACTTTGCCCATTTAATGCTTGCCCGCAGAAGGTACTTTGCCCTACGAAATGCTTCCAAAATTGCTAGACATCTTTGGGCCGGCTATTTTTCATTCATATCTAGTTTTATTAACTTAAAGAATCACATGAAAAACCCATATCTCGCATTGTTATCAATATCAGCACATGATAGGACGAAAATGGATTCTTATCACCCAATTGCTTGTAAAACATAAAATACGTACACGATTTTAATCCTTGGTGTCTCAGGAAATCGGCGACTAGATAAGAGGAAAAAATCCTCTAGTAATAATTTTCCACTAGTTTAAGAAAGGCATTGAAAGCGAGTAGTTGGGGCTTGCTTTAAGAGTAAATAATTGATATCTGGACAAACGCAGTTTGTTGCCTCAGACATCGATTAACGCTGGCAGAGAAAGCCTTTGGGGAGCGATAGTGATAAAGGGAAATCAACAAACGTTTGATTCCAAAACTTCCTTTATTTGTCCAAGAGCCCCCCTATTCTACGCGTGTCTTAGATCGGGGAAAGTTCCAGCGAATTATGGAAAAAACACTTCGGAATGATTTGAAGAAAAGCTGGCCCTAGAGTTTAATTAACAACTTATCTAGAAACCCATCGAAGCAAAACGCTTTTCGTCGTATATTCTCAAGACAGGGCAGCTGGTGAAACTGTTTGTATCGACATAGGGGTACCAGGCTTCAGGCTTGTTACAGTAGGCAGTCAAGAGTGAAACTCAACTTTAGAACATCTGGCGATGCTCCAAATGGTCGCAATGGGGTTGGAAACTTACCAGCAAAGGTCCAGGAATGTCGCTTTTGCAAACTTCCTCCAACGGTACCCCAAACTTGACTTTCTCCAGCCGTCTCGGATAGGGGCCGGACGGGTGTCCGCAGGACGTCACTACGTTGCTAAAGGTGGCCGCACGCCTATGCATTCTCGCTGCCCAAGTGCTCATTTCCAATTGAGCGACAAATCGTTTAAGGCCCCAAGAATTCTTAGACCACCATAACCTAACTTCGACAACATCAAAACATTTTTAAAATAGTTGAACAACATGAACATGCAGCACACTTTAAAACACGGCATCCACACGGCTGACTAAAAACGCGGCGTCTCCGTATTAAATAAATCGGGGAAATTTATCCCAGTTGTACCATATTTTTGAATTTTCACGCCTTGAATTCATCGGGGGATATTCGAACCGCACCAAACATACACCAGCAGCGAAATAACAGAAATCAATCGGACGATGGGCGGTTTTGACAGGAATTTGATTTCCATCTGGGGACTTTTCCGCGCTGGAAACTCGTGATTGCCTACAATGTTTAAAAGCCCCCGTTGGCGCGTCATTTGAACCACGTTCAGCACATTTTTTCCACCACGGAAAGTTCGAAAAGTTCGTTAGTTTTACGTTTGAAACATTGAAAAACTACTTAAAAATCGCTTTGGCACAAACAATTAATGGAACTGGATGTTTCAAATCTGGAAATGCGCTTGAAGTCGCTAGATCAAACAGTTCTATCTAGAGATATACGAGAAAAATTGGCTTGTGAGTGGAAAAATGTTCTTGAAAATTGCCTAAAGATGACTGAAAATCAAATTTTTGGCCACTTATAGAACGGACTTTGCCCCACGAAATGCATCAAAAATTGACTTTCTCGCATTGCCAGTTACAGAGAAAATAAATGTAAATTTCTGGCCTGCGAAAACCAAACGTGACTGAAAGATTCTTAAAAATTGCCTGACGATGGATGAAAATCTTTTTGAACTTTTTCCTAACTGATTTATAATAATAGTGCCGAACTCCTTCCTGGCGGAATTTTGGTTATAACTATATAAAGTGGAAAAGTGAATAATAAAAAAACTGCAGTTATCCAAGAGAAATCTTTTGAAATACGTAAACACTAATTTCGGTAAAAACAGTCTGTACAGATTATAAAAGTCCTTTGAAAACAACAGAGATATTTACAACACGTTACATATAAGCAGGTTTAGGCACATACTGGTTAAATCACCTAACAACAAGCTGAAAAAAGGTTTCAGAAAAACTGATTTGATTAGTGCGAGATCAGTTTGTTTGATATTTAACAGTTACTGTGTAAACAACTCTTCAACGTAGTGAAACCTTAGCGGGTCATAAGATCTAAAAAGCTATCACATTATTGTCAAACAATGATTAATCATTACCTTCGTGTGCGTGTTTTTCAGCCAAACATAACGCAACGGCGACAAACAATCTATCAACAACATTTGCCATCTAAGTCGTTTAAAAATATAGACCTGAAATAATTTTCCAGACAAACAAGTTAAAACTTAACTAAAACTAAACAGTTCTTTAGCTACCTAGAAACAGTAATTCTAATTTGGCAAAGTCTTAATTCGATAGTAAATTGCACCCTTCTGAGATACTAAACGACGTTTTCGTCTGCATTTCCATGTCGAATGAGTGAAAATAAATTAAAACCTAATGAACTAAAATGATACTAAACTTTAATGAGGTATAAATGATGATTTTGTTGATTTACCAACTAGTTTAAGTCCTAGAAGTCCGAATCGCCGCGCGGACTCGCTGCAGGACTGGGCGGCGGAGGAAACGGACTGAAATATGTGGAACTTCGCGAACTGGGACTTGGGGGGCAACTTTCCTGGTGATAATGAGATCGGGGAGTTGGAGGCGGCGGAATGGGGCCCTCGTATGCGCTTCGATTTAACGGGTAGTTGTAATCGCTCTCGTCGCACACATCTGTCGAGTTTGGGGTGGGCGGCGGAGGCTGATTTATTGTCCTAAAAAGTGATTTTATTCCATTAACGGAAACTTCTTCGGGTCACTCTATCAAAGAAGACCGTTTACAAATTGGGTTTGCGAAATCCACATGCTAATGTTGCTTCTGTATGTTATTTTGCTTCATACTCAATCTAATCAATATTAAAAAGGCTTCAAGAATTCATCAAACGTTGAGTCTATTTCACTTGAAATTATGGGAAATTGCGTGTACATGTTACCGGCAATGTGCGAAATCCGGCAATATGCAAAATGCCTAGACATTCTGCAAACTGACCAACTCCCCAGGCATTTTGCAGAAACGCTACTACTTTGGGCAATCTGCACATTGACTACGGTATTTTAGTACGCGCTAGTCAATCTGAGGTGTTAGATATGTTTAATCTTCACATTGACTAGACAATGTGCATAAACCTGTTGCTACGAATCTGTGCTGGTTAGTTTTGCAACGGAATTTTGTTGCTTAATTTTTCAAGGAAAGTTTACTGTTGTTTACTGCCCTAAGTAGCAAACGACTTTGTAAAATTTACTCCGTTTCCAGTGTTGGTTATTGATTATTAGTTTGTATTCCTGTCTTATTAGCGTCGTGCATACAAATTTTGATTTTTCGGAAGTTTGGTATTCGGGTTTACATATTATTTAATGTAAAATGAAAACCAGGGTAATTAATAGGGGACATCTTTGCCAAAGAAAAATCAAAGACTAAATATGAAACAACATACAAGATTCTCGATAAATGATGTGCTGGAAATATGTAAATGTTAATGAAAACAAACTGATATCATAATTTTGTGTGTGCACAAAAATTTAAAAAATATCCGCAGTTATGGAGCTAATAATTTATGCTTTCATACTTTAATGCTGTTGATAAATTATAATATTAGTGTTAAACAATCTTATTACATTAAATTGTTTTGTGATTGGTAAAACAACTCATTAAATAAATAATTAAAATAATATATAATAATGAATTTAATTTCACTAAAAATGTCTTCATTTCCGCTCTCCATTGCCTTATCATTGAACAACAATATTTGGCATAATCGCCGCGCGGCAGAAAGGAAACAACAATTTTGCTGCATCAGGTATTATGCACATTGTCTAGTCAATGTGAAGATTCAACATATGTGATACTCACATTGACTAACGCGTAGGGCATTTTTCAGATTGCCTAAAATACCGTAGCCAATGTGCACATTGCCCAAAGTAGTAGCGATTCTGCAAAATGCCTGGCGAGTTGGTCAGCTTGTAGAATGCCTAGATATTTTGCACATTGCCGGTAACATACACACTGAATAAAATGAATTATGTCAATCCATTGCCACAATCTGTTTAAATAAGATATTTCACGCTCTACACAATGTGTTAATTCATTCAATTCATTTCGTTTGAGCTTAGGAGTTGCGCTAAAACCCCAAGGGGTAAAGTATTAGTTTCGCAACTCCTTATCGAAGCGGCTTTTATGACTTTTCATATACTTTTCCCCTGATCCATGTGGGGATGATCAAGTCCTTAATTGACGCAACCCAGTTCTAGCAAAATACTGTCCCCCTTTTCAGCTAAACGCCCTCAATATTTACCTGTAGTGCCTGTAAGGCCTGTACCTCGAACTTGGACTACTGGCTCTAGTAGAAGGCACTGTCGTTGCCGGACTAGGTGGAGGATTTAAAGTCTCCCTCGGATAACTTGCGTTGCTGGAGGCATTCGTGTTGGAACTGCTAGAAGCCCCCGTGATGTGTCTTCGTTCGTACGTTGACGGATAGTTCTCAGTCATCATCGACATCCGGACAACATCCGGGATCCCTAAAAAGGCAATTTTTCAGTTCCAAGTAAAACCAACGGCGTTCAACAACTACCTCGCCTCAATGTGATGTTCTTATTGTGACTATTTGGGTCCAATGGACTCAAACTGTCCTCGGGAGGTTCAGCAACCAGTTGCTGTGGGGCGCACGGTTTCACCCGCTTGTAGATCAGGAATGCCACAACTCCAATACACATCAAACATATGATAACCACTACAAAGGTTCGAAATTTGGATGTTTCTGCTGGGCAGCCTTGTTCGTCCGAGCCGTCGGCACAGTTTTCCGTTCCATCGCATTTCAAGGAGGCGGGCAGACAAACCTGGACGAAACAATCAATCAAACCCGTTCAAACCCGAATAGCTAAACGGCCCTACTTCAGTTTGTGGACATTGGAAACCGTTGTCGCAGCAATTCTTCTCATCCGATCTGTCCAGGCAATCGTCCATGTTGTTGCACATCAACGATTTATCGATACACTGCCCATCTTGGCACCGGAACTGATTGACCTCGCAGTTGGGACAGTTCAGCTCGTCACTGCCGTCCGAGCAGTCCTTTTGTCTGAACGAAAACGGGGAAATTTAGCGGTTCACTTAGAACGGGAAAAGTGTCTACCTGTCACATCTCCAGGCAATCGGAATGCAGTCTTTGGTGTCAGATGAGGCCACTGTGCAGGAAAAACGCTCGGCGCCACAATTCGGGATGGTTTGGCAGGATCTTCTGTCTTCTTGCAGCTTCTTGCCATTAGGACACGCGCAATGTGGCGTCGTGCCTGCGACAACGAATACGTGTATTTAAAAAAATATTTCATGTGCTGAAGACAACAAGACGGGCAAGACTGTAATAATTAATTCCTCGATTTTTTTCTATTTTCACATTCACAAAACAAAAATGCACATGCCCTTCTGATTTTTAAATATAAAAAAAGTGCTAAACGCGCCTAAAGAAGTTTTCACTTCTAAAACCTGTTTCAGCTCATATCTATGCCAAACTCACCATTTAGAATGCAAAAATGCGAACACCGATTCTTCGTATCGCCGCAACTATGACTGCGAATCTGTTGCACCGAAATAAAGTCGACAATGTGGGACGCCTGGATGGCTAGAGTGGACCTGGACTTGCCGGTGGTCAATTCCAGCCGTTGCAGCTGATTCAGGTCCTTGTCGATCCAGTACAGCCATCCAGCGTGAACAGTGAGGTGAGTAATTTTGAAATGGCTCTCATTCACTACGACATGCCTGGAAAATGACCTCGTAAAAACTGTTCAGCAAAAGCAAAAGGCTGAAACGTACTTATTTTCCCCGTCGATATTGCTGATGTAAATACTATGCCCTTGCGACCACACAATGAAGTCGTTCTCAGTATCCACAGCAATAGCCGAAATGTTGTCGTCGGACTTCGTGATCACGATTCTATGCGATCCGTCCAGCCGGGCCCGTATGAGCTGATTTTGGTCAGCCACGTTGGTGTAGAACAGCAGCCTGAACAATAAACCATCTAAACTTGCGGTTCATTCACACTCAGTGAGCCAAAACCTTTTAGTCACATGCACCACAATCAATCTCGGTTTCTCCCCTTCGACGCTCCTTATGCTTCCAAAAGAGTTCGTGTTGTCCAGCCTGGTCACATTGATGACATTCTGCAAAGCGCACGTCCAGAACAAAAGCCGCCCTATCGAATCCACTGCAATATCAAAGGGCTTAATATCGTGACCACCCGGCACAAACACACTGGTATCGGGTGTTATTATGTTGGAAACCTTAATTGCATGAAGCTTTGCGTCGATCTGAAAAACGTATTAAATCGAGTTCGCAACATCCAAACTACCTGCAACACTTACCCAATACAGGGCGTTATTTTTGGGATCGAAATCGATCGCTCGTACGGCCTTCAGGCCCTGTACGGGAAGAACCGCTTCAGGACAGTCAGAAGTATCCGGCACTAAACGAACCACCAAATTCTTCAAGCCGTAGATCATGAAGCTTACCGGAGCTGGATAAAAGTTGTCAAATTAAACCAAAACCAATGTCAAAATTAACAACAGAACTCACGCGAACATTCGTTGTTGTTGAGGAAATAATGAGTGGGACAAGCGCAAGTATATTTTGTGTGTTCTGCCGGACTATCGGCAGGCAACGCCAAGCACAAGTGCGAACATCCCCCATTACTAGTGGCACATTGATTGGTCTGGTTCTGCTTCATGTTGTGATACACTAGAATATCGGTGATATTTTCTGAAAGGGTCGCCACTTTTTCTATGCCCAAACCGGAGTTTTTCAGCGCTTTATAGATGTCAGCTGGAATCAATAAGTTCATATTCAAAGGATTATTTAGGTTTCGAATCTTCCGCAAAAAAACCGGTTTACACTTACATGTTTTCCCATCGCTCCAAAATATGTGCTCCTTATAGAGCGCCAATCTACGGGGGGTTAAAGTCGAATCCTGGATAATGGTTTTCTTGTTATTTCCGTCTAAATCAGCAGACCAAATGGCTGGAGCGTCAATTTCGATCCAATATAATCTAAAATTTAATTGAAAAAAGCCATTGAGTTTGTCGCTAACCATTTCCGCTCTACAAGAACCATTTTGTTAACTCTAAACCGACGCACCTTTTTTTCTCATAGTCTAATGTAAGTCCTGTGGCTTTTCCAATAGTGGACAGCAGTTTTCGTTGCTTGGATCCGTTCATTGCTGCCTTTTTTATGAGATTCGACTGGCCCCATTCCGACCAGTACATGTACCTAAAAAAATAAATATAAAAAACCCCGATGAAAAATCCAGCAAAAATTACCCCGAAGCCGGGTCCAGGACAATGCTGTGGGGTTCGTAGACTTCGTCCCATAACAATGTTCGCCTAGATCTGCCCACTAAGCGGGACACTTCAATTCTGTGCGAAATCGGGTCGGTCCAGTAGATGTTCATGCCTGCAACATTTAGTTTTTAAGCGTCTTAAAATTGGGGAAAATTGGCTGCAAACCTAGCCAATCCACCGCAATTCCCTCGGAATATGCCAGACCTAAATCAATCACTTTCTGCGGCTCAGAGCCGTTGATGAAGGCTCTCATAATAGTGCGCGCTTTGGAGTCGCTCCAGTAAATTCGCCTGGAGTTAATATCGAAATCTATTGAGCTGAAACACACCAATCATGTTTAAAATGGTCGGAAAACCATTAGGACTGTCTACCTGGCATGCCGAATGTTCGGTATATGCAAACTCTTTTCAATCGGTTCGTTTTCAATGCTAATTCTTCCGATGCTGGTGTTTTTCGTGTAAAGCAAAAATGCTTCTGGTTTGATGCAATTTTGCATGTCTCTGGCCAATTCGTAGTCAATTTCGCAGGCACATAAGCGCGATGTTTTGTGCCTATGAAAACACAGCTGGGAACAATTGCCATTGTTCTCTGAACAAACATTCCAGCCAATCGGAGCCGATAATTTGATCGCTTTCAGCCCCATCACGTTCTCCATTTGATCGACAATGACTTGTCGGTTTCCTCCTTAACAAATTAAAAACAAATTGTCCGAATAGATCATTCCACAGTGTCAGACTTTTCCGTATTTACCTCTATCTTTATCTGCTCGGTCGATAGAGCGTCGTTGCCAGTCGGTCCAGTATAAATAATCTCCCATGAGACTGAACCCAAATGGATGAGGTAGATTTTCTTTGATTAAAGTTTGCCGATCGGTCCCATCCATGTTGGCAAATTCGATACGATCAAATTTAGCGTCGCTCCAATATATCTTCATTTTTATCAAATCTGAAACAATCACATCCATAAGTACAGATAGCCGGCTAAGTGCCTACAAAAAAGTACCCAGAGTAATTCCATTTGGCCAGCCCAAGTGTTCTTGAACGATGTAAACGCGCATTGAACCGTCCAAATTTGAGCGTTCCACTTTGGGGTCTTTCTCGTTCCAGTCCGACCAAAATAGCCAACCCAGTTCTGAGGCAACGGCGATTCCTCTGGGATCTATCAAACCGTCGCCTAAAGAACAAAAGCAATAAGACCAGAACCCAATTTTTTCGGGTTTTCACCTACCAATAATCACTTTTCTATAACCTCCTTCCAATCGGGCCACTTCGATGCGATCCGTGCCAGTATCCGTCCAGTAAATGTTCCGGGAAATCCAATCGAGCGCAATTCCATCGGGATTTTGAATTTCCGTCACAATTACATCTTGCTGATCGGAACCTGAAACAATTTTCGACGTTGCACTGTAAGAAGCTGATTTTCCAGCAAACGCCTGGTCACTCACCATTCAGCTTGGATTTCTGAATTTTTTTCACTTCATCATCCGACCAGTACAGGTAGTTTTTCACGGGATCAAAATCAACAGTTATTGAATACTTTACATCGCCCAAAGGTATCACTTTGTAGCTGTAATCAGGAGAATCTAGATAAATCACGCAAATATCCGTTCGTCTGGCTACCACTAGCAATTCCTGCGGCTCACTGGCGCAGTTTTTCTCATCTAAAACATTTCATTCGATTGAAGCAGATTGACTTTGGATTGAGTGGAAAACAAGCCTTACCAATAAGTTTAATTCCTATGGGACAAGCACAGGTGTAATAGGGAGGATCGGGCGATAGAAGACACAAATGCGAACATCCAGCATTATTTTCGCAAGGATTCGGCCCTTGAGGTTGTCGTTGTCTCTCGAATACTTTGATATCCATGGGATGGGTGCCCATTTGAAATTCCATCGGTTGTTGGGAGGAAGTTTCCAATTTGGAGTAGTCGAAAATGGCCCTGAATTCATCCAATTGTTATTTTAAATTGGACGTGTCCAAAAACTAGATACATACACGCTTTTCCAGTCAGTCCAGAATAACTTGGAGTAGGACTGCGTTAGGGCATATGGATACTCGGAGGCGGTTTGCAGGATTATTGATACGCTTTTTCCATCAAAGTCCATTACCTGAAACCGTCCAGTATTAAGTAAAATAATAAGAGAGGTACTGAACCTAAGTACTTTGATGAATAAAAGTTTGCCATCAATCCAGTAAATTTTTTCCGAGTCATAGTCAACGGTCAGCCCATTGGGCCAGTGGATGTGTTCAGAAACGATAACTTTGCGGGATTTTGGGTCACCGTTCATGCCAGCTCGCTCAATTTTTGGCACTTCTCCCCAGTCGGTCCAGAACAGAAACCTAACAAAAAAACCTCAAAATGTAGCAGTTTAATGCGAGAAACTGGCCGGTTGTACCCTTTCATCGGCACTACAACTATGGCCCTTGGCTGGTCAACTTCCGTCCAAAATAAGACTTTCCGGTGCTTGCCCTCCAATGAGGCCACTTCAATCCTGTTCGTTTCACAGTCCGTCCAATAGATATTGTCCGTAAACCAATCGATGGCCAATCCATCAGGCGACAAAACATTGGCCACTATCTCAGTCTGAAATTAGGGGCTTGAGAATGGTGGTTCAATTAAAAGCAAAAATTCCTACAGTATTTTCTGCTTGAGTCCCATTGAGGGACGCGCAATGAATGCTCTCCAGATCGTGGTCTGCCCAACAAATTTGCCGGTAATCGTAATGAAAGTCCACCGCTGATATGTAAGTGAAGTTTTTGATGATTGTGGTTGGTTTGATTTTCGTATTTTTGTGGGAAAACGTCGACGTTATCAGTCGGATGTCTTTTGTCGTTGAATAAATCAGAGTAATCGGTTGCATCGCTGAAACACTATCTGAAAGGACAGCCAACACATTTAAGAAGGATTTGCGTAGAAAAGTGACTTAATTAATCACGTACTTATTACTAATAGAATTACTGAATACAATTATATTGTTCATTGATTTATTACTTTACTTCGAATTACATTAATGTATAATACGGTTTGTCGGAAAACTGTCTGCAAAAGCTTTAAGTTCTAAGCGATTTTCTTTTACGGCTTTGGTCTAGTCGAAAATGACCTTAAAACACTTAAAAATTAATCGATTTTTTTTAGAACCTGGTTGTTTGACCGCGCAGCACTGGCTTGGCTTAAAATACATATTGTTAAGTTTAGACCATCACCAGATAAAATTGCCATGTTTGCAAAATTTGCGATGTAATTGAGTAAAACCGACGAAATTTACATTTCATGAAATTAAATTTTACATGAAAAAATGCAATTTTATATGCTTTTGGGGTACCTATCAATATTTGGGACTGAAGTTGGTCATGAGTCGCAGAAGAAGCCCCAAAGCATGTGCTTTTATATACAAATACAGATTCTGGAAGTTGCAAAATAACTTTCAAAGGGATGTTCAATAACTTCCACTAAGCATAAAAACCTTGTCCATAGACCGAAGTAAACAAGCAGAAAGGTGGATGTATTCAACCCTTCTATACTGCCTGTTCTTAATGCAGAGCCCTGATATCTCCAGTATCAAGTAAAAAAACATCCAATTCAACAAAATAGTACGTCTATTTACCAGTGTTACCTCTTCCAATGATTTGTCTTCCAAGCAACAAAAGGCATAGCCAGAAAGTTCTAACTAGCTCCATTTGCCTATCACTAACAGATAACAGCCACAAGCACACTTTCAGCACTTTACATTGAAGAAATATGGATAATTTTGGGAAAATTTGCGAAAACAATTTTTGGTCATCAGGAAATTTCGGTTGAAGGGTAGAAGGACCGGCAGCTGATATGCTTTATATCCGTTTGATTGGGTGCATTCTTCTAATTATTTACTGATATGAACATAAATAAAGAAAAAAATAAAACCAGGATTTATCGTTTAGATGAAGAATTTATAAACAAAACCACAGAGTGAGTGACATTCCTTCAGTCCTCTTCTCTTCTGTGTCTGCATCCGGTACTAATCCAGATAGTGCTGCCACCAAGGAAACTTCAGAGTTTAGAACCAACTAAAAAGTGATTCGAAAAGATAAACTGTGATTTTATTTTTTTTAAACACCACCCATTTTTCGATCTTGCTGAAGTCCAGAGCATAGGTAAAAAGCAGAACAAGTAATTTAACAAATTTATTTATCACAACTTAAATTAACTAATAAAAATATAATTTAAATTAACAAATCCTCAAGATAGTCCTCTATTTCCTCCTCACGCGACTTGGTTTCGACTGGTTTGTGATTTTCCCAAGCTGGATACTCAGTCGGTAATTCCATTTTCGGGGCTTCTTCAGGCTCAGCTTGGGTTCGACTTTGGGTGGCTTTGCTTGGCGCGATCGCTTGAGGGTGTTTTTCCTTGCGATTTCCTCTCCTCTGAAGCCTGGTCACTTCCTTCTTCTTGCTGTGATGGTTCAGCTTCTTCGAGCACGATGGGCAAAGGCGAATTTTCACCAGGGCGTTTTTCCTCTCGCCTTGCTCCTGATAGGCAAAGTTAACCTCCCAGCTCCTCAGCTCGTTCTTCTCGCCACACGACTTATTTCCGCATATAAACTGGCCTTTACCACTAAGCACCTCCTTCTGAATTCGCCACCTCATCGCCACTTTGTTTTCCTTGTACAGGCTCAGGTCTGCAATGCAGTATTCCTTGAACAGCTTCTCGTAGTATCTTTTGGCAAACTGTTCCTCCCATGTTTCCGGCTCCTTCTCATCCCACAGGAACTTGTGGTTTTCTTTTAGCACATGATAGTCGGTCTTGTCTTTGGAAGAATCGCGTGCCAGCCACTTAGTGTCTCCTGGTTGTTTTAGCACAAACTCATTAACAATTAGCTTGTGGATTTCGTAGGCGTTCAAGTAGCGCATTTGGGTTCTTAAGCCAGCCATCAGTACTACAGTGAAACCAGCATTAACTAGTTTCGCATTGACTTTTCTCAGCTTCCAGTCGCTTGAAATTTGAAACAAAGTGGAATTTTGTATTGATTGCCCATAAACTTGATAAAAAAACTCTTACTTACACAAAATAGGATTGTTTCGGATCTACCTACTACTAAACTGTGTGGAAAACACGGATTTTTTGTTTAAGTCCATTAAAATTTAATCTTTGGCTACTTTGGGCAGAAAACAAAAACTCGTCTTTACCTATGGTAGAAAAACGATTATTATTGGGTGAGGTTATGCATTACGTCAATAGAAAGGTCCTTGCGATTTAGTAAGGGGGCAGGTGTTAGGAAATCCTATGGAATAATTTTAAAAAAAATTACAGGAAATTTGAAAAAAAAAACAGAAGTTCTAAATATTAACGTCCAGTTTACTTTACGCGAACCTCAATTGATACAGGGTGTCTCAAATTCAAGTGGCAGACAAAAAAAAATTCTAGGTCAATTCGGTATAATAAATGTTCTATATAGATTTTTAATTGTTTTTGAGTTAATGTCCATTACTGATTGAGTTTGAGCCTCCCCCACAATTGTATTTTGTACGTATTATATTCTATTATTATTTTATATTGGTATGTAATGTATGTATCTATGTATGTATTTATTCTATGTATGTATGTATTATTGTATGTATGTAATGTCACTATTTTGTCGAAATATGTTACTTTTATAGACCTTTGCAAGTGTACATGCATAATTTTGTCTTGTCTTTGTCAGCAGTTTAAACTTCATAATTTAAAGTCTACTATAAAAAAATAGTTCTTACCATTAGCGAAAAATCTATAAAACTGCTTTTGCTCACCCAGTATAAATTTTCAATGACCAGTGCAGGTTTGGGATTAGAAAACTAAAAGAAAATTTCAAAAATGCACTTTAAGCTAGTGCAGTTGACACTGACAAACTGAGAGGGCGCTGTCAGTGTCCCCAATCCAAGGAAAGCAAATGAAACTAGCTAACCATCAGTGACATAAAGGCGCTTTTTCCGAGTTTGCAGATTTCTTTAGAGTACAGATTCCTGTACAACCTTTCATTTAAAACGTTGCTGCCACATCTGATAAGGACCGATTTTCGTGCAAAAACACCGTTAATAGCAAATTTTTTCCGCAATAAAGCACGAATTTCCGCCACATTGCGGGTTGTGAGTCTTAAAAAGACCACTTGGACAGGCCGGGCTTATCAAAGTGAAAAATTGAGTCGGCCATGTTGTCGCTGGCAACGCCGTGGTCAGTCGACCTCGCTCGTCGTTGATGGCGTTCGCTCGTTGCACTGTTGTCAATTTTTGTTCTGTTTTCATAATTTAAAGTGAATTTTTTTAGGAATCGCAGTGTTTTGAACAATTTAGAGACCCCATAAATTATTTACAACAGTTTTCATCGTTCCCAGGCGAATTCCGGGGGCTGTAGGCCCGGTTTAAGGTCGGCATCGCGTGCTGAAATACTGTAAAAGCTTGGCCCTGAGACGTCGTGTCAACGCCACAAATTCGATTGTGGCGCTCAGTTTGAATCCCCAGGTAATTTATTTATATTATTGTTGCTATTGTTGGACTGGGCCCCACCTTAGAGGCCCAGAGACACACTCTCGAAAAAGTCAAGATCTTCAAAATATCGCGTGCAGTGGGGATGTTGTAACGGAAGCATTCCAGGTATTTCCATCGTTAACATGGAAAATTCTGGGGGCCGTGCCATCCTGGAGAATGTGGTTATCACGTCGGAAGGTGCCGATGGGGCACAGTACATCCGATTGTCAGATAACTCGCAGATCATCAGCTCAGAACTGTTACAGAACCACAATGGTCTAGTCGTAGATTTGGGAGGGAATGATTTCATTCCCGTCACATACAGGTAATCATAATAATAAATAAAGTTTTCCCGATTATACGGCGTGAGCCAAGAAATGTTATAAAGCAGCCCATTACCTAACCTAAAGCCTGAGCGTCAATCAGTGACTTACGGCAGTGAAACATATACTGGGCTGCTTCACTTATTTAAATCTACAGGATGAAATTTCTTGCCCCCCTTCAAACCTAAATAGTAGTCTTTATTATAATTTCGGAAAAAATTCAAAGCTTTGCACGTAAAATGCTAACCGATGTTTGCAGTTCTGAAGACATTCTCACTCAAGAACTAACCGAAGAAGATCGTAACTTAGCTGCCGCTCTAGTGGCTGTTCAACTGAGCCAACAGCAGAAACAGCAGCAATTACAAGAGTCCTCACTTCCGCCTCTAATCGGTATGGATGGGCTTCAACCCATTTAAATCTCCATTAACTAACTTATTCTACAGCGGGCAATAAGCTGCTGGAAGAGCACCAGCAGCTGATCCTGACCCAGGACAAATCGAGTGGAAACTCCCAGTATTTAAAAATCGTCAATTCAGACGATATTTACATTGACCAGCAGGGAATGCATAAGATCGTCGAAAATGTGAGGATCATTGATAATACTGATCAAAACATTCCAATACACACAGTCAGTGCAGACGAGCAGCAGCAAATGCATCTAAATGAGAATAAAATCGAAATCATTGACAGAGATGATGATGAAAAAGCCGATTCCGATAAGGAGTCAGTCAGGTAAATAGTCTAGGCAGCATTTTGGAACATTTCGTTTAGTGAAACCCTTGTAGGAATGATACCCGATCGTCCAAGAAGTCCTTGCCACATAAGAAGAGGATCAGTAGAAGACATCGCAAAAATAGCACGAGTCCAACTAAACAACACCCTTCAAATTTGTGCAAAGAGGAATTTGTTAACAATGACGAATTCCCGGAACAAGAAGACTCTGACAGCCCGTCTAAAGCGTTCCCAAATTCCCCTTTCTCATGTCAGCTGTGTAATGTTGCCTTTTCTGTAGAAGATCAATTGAAGTACAAAACATTCCACTGGATTTTGACTAGAAATAGCATCGTTATTTTGTTGCAGATTCTTTGAGCATTTAAAGAAGCATTACGAGCCTGGCGGCATGAAGGAGGTCACATCTACAGCGATCGTAACTGCGCCTCCTCCAGTGGAGGAGAAGAAAAAGAAAAACTCTCCAAAACAAGAGAAAAAACCCCTTGTGGACGAAAAGGAGCCCCAGGAGACATTGCTTTCCAGTCTGCTAAGTTTACAGTGCATTGAATGCAACAAGACATTTAGGTAAGTGTCAGGAGGATGTAATTTCGTTAACTTGAGTGATATTGGGATTTATCAAAGAGCCTTTCTTCCTATCTATTTTCCTGGCCATTCTATCAAACTTTTGTCTTCGTTTAGGCGCCAAAAAACATTTGAAGCTCACATGCGAGACGTTCACAGCAACAAAACTGAACCACAAGACGAGTTTTCTGATGCGGAAGACATGATGGCCGGTAAGTGGCTGTCGTCAACCCTTTTTCCTTATCCATTACGGGAATTGCATGAATTTTGCAGGAATCGACGTTGCTGTCGACTACGATAGCATTCAAGATGATGTTGACGACGATAGCAAAGCATGGTACCAGGAAGAAGAGCTGCACCAAACCGAAAAAGATCTAGAAGAACTAGAAGACAAGAATGAGCATGTGTGCCATCTGTGCAAACAACCATTTCCCCTCCGGGCCATCCTCCTTCAGCATCTGGTTACTTGCCGCGTCACGAGCGGAATGACCGGTAGGCACCCAAAAAACTGTCGTTATTCAATTACAATGATTTGCTTCTAGAACCAACGCCCGCAGTAATAGTGCGCAAGAAAAACAAGAAGGTGAAAGATAAGCTAAATTGCGATCTTTGCGACAGGGTGTTCAAGCATAGGAATTCCTTGGTTTACCATATGCGAAGCCACAGCGGCATCAGACCACATCAGTGTGAGCTTTGTGGCAAAAGTTTTTTTGCTTCCAGCGCTTTAAAAGGTATTTCTTTATAGTGTCTTTGTGCTTGATTTACACAAAATGCTCGTTTTATTTGCAGTACATTTACGGCTGCATTCAGGCGACAAGCCATACGACTGCCTGCATTGCGGCAGGAAATTCAGACAGTGGGGCGACTTGAAATATCACATTACCTCCATACATTCAACGGAGAAGAATTACCAATGCGAGTACTGTGGCAAGGAGTTTGCCAGGAAATACTCCTTGGTTGTGCATAGAAGAATTCACACAGGTAACCAAAACCGCCCGTTTATTCCCGTTTCAAACACATCAAACATTCTATGGCAGGTGAGCGAAACTATAAATGCGAATACTGCGGAAAGACTTTCCGCGCTTCATCATACCTTCAAAACCATCGGAAAATCCACACTGGCGAAAAACCACACAACTGCTCGATTTGCTCCAAACCGTTCAGAGTCCGCTCAGACATGAAACGGCATGAAAAAACACATGGAAAACTAGCGGCTCCCAGGTGAGAACGAGCCAAAGCCGCGTGTTGTTTCGAAAAACCGCCACTTTTACTTTAGGGGTGCACATTCGCATGCAAAGGCCCAACAGCAACAGCAGCCCCAACTGGAACCACCACCATCTCCACCCGAATTCAAAGTGCAAAAGAACGAAGTGGAGGAAAATGATGAATCCAATGAGCTGCAAATCGGCGAAGAAGAGGACGCAGCCGAGCATATATTGGGGTACGATCAGCAGGAAATCGAAATGATGAGTGGCTCAACAATCACGAAAAGGAACTTGTAAGTACGCACTGTTCCGTTTTGTACGTTTGCATGAACATTCGTTGATTGTTTCAGATACACAAACGGCCACGAATTATTCTTGGTTACATATCCTAATGAGATGGTACCAAGGGTGGCCAACGGCACAGAAACTTGGATCCATACAAGTGACGCTTGAACTGTACAATGGGTATAAACTAGAGGCCGATGCTGCAGACTAATCACAATAAGATTTTTTTTTATTCTTTAGACATACGGCGAAGCATTGAAATTCATTGCGGAATTAGGCATTAGTTTCATCTAGTTCGTTAGTTTTAAGATTGTTGGTTTATTGTACCTCAGCATCTTCTCTATAGTGTAGAGAATAATATTGTGTTGGAATTGCTTTTGGTTGAAAAGTACAATTCCTGTTTGATAACCTTAATGGTCTTTAGGGGAATTAAACCAAATTTCAAAGTTGGATTGTACCTAAATAATTAATGCAATACAAATTGTACTAAATCGTTTAAGTAACGTACCAGAGGTCTTCAAGGCAAGTGTACTGATTTACAAATTTTATTTCCGATAACTTACCAAATTAAATTTATAGATTATAGCACGAAGGTGGCCAGAGCTAATATTTTCAATTCGAGATGTTAGAATTAAATATGTACATAATATCTGGTGTTTTTTTTACTGGGGGATAGTGTCTGGATGGGGAAGTTACTGAGGTCATAAAAAACATGTTTTGCCTATTGATTTAATGAGTCAATAAAACAAAAAACATCCTACAACTTGAGCTTGGTTCTGCGCCAATGACGCCTCTTAGCGTTGTATCTGAAAAAAACACGATAGTTTAGCCAGATGTTTGGTTGCTTGAATTCAGAACAGGGTGGCATTTTTACAATTATCCACTTGGAATCTCGTTAAAGGAAATGTGATCCTTTCAGGTACCGCCAGGTTTTTTTTTATATTTCAACTTATAGTAGAAGTTATAGAAGTACACTTGGTATTAAGCAGTTTCAGTAAGAAACAACGTTGGATGGTCATAAATTTCTCAAAAAAAATGTGCTATTTGTTTCTAAATCCGGTTTTGGTTAGCAAGATCGTGACTCGATACGCAAAAATCCAATATAATCTAGGTTTGAGCCCCTTTTTTACTTTGTGTTAGCATTGGTTAAAATATTTTTCCACTGTAACTTTTTTTTATTTAGAGCAAATATGAATTCAGACCTAACTAACCCAAAGATATAATTTTCACTAACATAAAACGTTTGGAGCAGTTAAGTAATACCATGCAGTTAAGTAATATCATGCAAAGTTTAGCATAAAAATGGTGAAACTGAAATGAAAAAAGTGTTTTCTGGCTTAATTATTGATGGACGTTTAATGATTTTTTCTAGTTACAACTAAAATCTTGGACTCCGACTGTACTCAAACAAGTTCACCTGGAGGCAAAACGAAGTAATCTCCCGAAATAAGCCTTGAAACCCCTACTGATAAGATGCTTTAAAGCCTAACTAAACTTGAAAATGTTGCAGAAGTTTTATAACCTACAAATGCTTGCCCGGATGGTAACTGAATAGTTTGCCCGTTTCTTTCCAAACTAATATTAAAAACTTGCGACTTTAGAGGCCCTTTTGGCTTACCTGATTGTGTTTCCAGTCCTCATTCTCACCCATTGGGGAATTGGCCTGTTTTGTTTCAGTTTCTTGGCAAGCTTTCGCTTAATAATAAACGTCTTGTGGGCAGCCTAAAACAAAAAATATCGATCAATTAGCAACCGCTGAATAATTTGATGCAAAAGACAGAAAACCGTTTTGAAAATCTATGCGGGATGTTTAAAGAAAAGGAGGAATATTCTTGACTTACCATTTTCAAGCTGCGAAAATACAAACCAGAAGGAACGTCGGACGTTTAAAAAGTGAGGTTTGTCCACAGGGTCCACAGCACAGATCACATAGGTTGTGATGAGGTGTGATGTCACACTCTGTAATCTGTGAGTATGTCAACTGTAATTGATACCAGATTTACACTTTACACCCTAGAGGCCACTGCGAATAAAACTGCAATGTTGCTTCAGTTTCTCCGCGTTCTAATACCGCGTAAGAAGCTTTTGACCATAGATAAAGACAACTAGGCTTTTGACTTGCAACCTTGAGTTTCATTGACTGCAAAAAGCCTATTTGAGATGGTTATTTGCAAAATCTGGCACCGACGTATAGGGGGTGAAAAGTGACAGTGACAGCCAACTAGAAGCTAGCCTAAAAAACTATAAAATTTTGGTGGAGCCGCTGATTGCCGTTACTACTTCTAGCTTTAAAAATTACATAACTCTACTATTGTTGTTGATTAACGGTTAAATAGATTAACTGGTTGATGCAAATTCTCCTTGCCCGTCTGGAGTGGTACCTTAGTGGCAGTTAACCTTGCTCTTGTAACTTCGCCATCAGTTCCCACGGGGTCAATTAAGGCCGGCTTTATCCACCTTTCGGCGGCGACTTCACAATATTAATGGCTGGAAAGCGGAGCGCCTCCAACGATTTGAATCACGACAACTGGAACCAGGAAGATGAACCGGAGGAACGGGGCACATTCCAAAAGGCTTCGGACAATGCCTTGAAAAGCCGTATAATTAAAACTGCCAGAAGGCGAAACCCCATTCATGTAAGTAATTGGGAAGCACAATTGTGTTGTGTCAGAATCGCAGTTAAAAGGGTAATTTTCCAGAGTGAAGATGGTGAAACCACTAGCGCCTTTGGAAGCTTTTCCGGCTTCTCAACCAAGCCAGTTAGTGCAGACTTTTCATTCCTCAAAGATGTTATCAACCCGCACGAAGCGACTAAGACAAACGGCGTTGGCAAAGCCGAAAGTACGACTAAATCAGAACCAAGTGCATCATTTTCACAAACTTTAACGGGAAGTATTTTCGGTGCTTCGACCCCTTCTAACCGTGCAAATATATTTGGCGCTAGTACAACCGCTTCAAGTAACACATCAGTTCCTATCTCCCCAATCGGTAGCAAAAAATCTGAAAAATACTGCTCCAAATTGAAAGGTTTGAACGAGAGCGTATCTAAGTGGATAGCAAAGAAAGTGGAAGAAAATCCGCTGATTAGTTTACAGCCGATCTTCAAAGACTACGACCGGTATTTGGAGGATATTGAAAAAGAGGAAAGCGAAAAGACGGCCAGTACCGTAGCACCAGCACTAAAAGCTAATACTGCAGATGAACAAAGCGCTAAGAAAACTTCGGACGATCCACTGAAACAAGAACAAACTACAACCATTCCAACGTTTAAATTCGGGGCTTCTAGCACAGCGGTCAGTTCCACTGGACCAACCTTCACTTTTGGGTCCGCCGCCAATGCTTCCGGCAGCACAAAATCCTTTTCATTTGGTACTTGTTCTGTGCTCTAAAGTTCCAGAAGGTTAAGCTAATTTTTTTCCAAATTCACAGGTTCAACCACCACCAACTTAACTTCGTCGATTTCGTTTGGAAGCAGCAATCCATCAACAGGCTTTACATTTAATCCTTCTGCTGCGGGAAGTGGTTTGGGAGATGGACCCAAAACTGAGACAGGTAATTCACAATTAAATCAAATGATTTCCCTCGTTCCAAAGTTGACTTTCGCCTCATATTGTGCAGATAAATCAAAAGAAAATGACGAAGACGCTGAAGATGAGCCCCCAAAAGTGGAATTCAAGGCAGTGGTCGAAAGCGATTCAGTCTACTCAACCAGGTGCAAAGTTTTCGTTAAAAAAGGCGAGAACTTCGGAGATAGAGGAGTAGGAAACTTGTATTTAAAACCCATTGAAGGCAGTGGCAAGTTCCAAGTAAGTTGACCAGGATTCAGGGAAAATTTCAGATCATTTAATTCCCTCAATTACAGCTTGTTGTCAGAGCGGACACGAATCTAGGCAACTTATTGCTGAACTTTATACTTTCCGAAAGCGTGCCCACAAAACGATTGGGTAAGAAAGATGTTATGGTTGTGGCCATTCCTACTCCAGATGCACAGCCGCCGCCCACCCCGGTGCTTCTACGGGTAAAAACGCCTGAAGACGCCGACAAATTGCTGGAGGTGTTGGAGGAACATAAAAAGTAGCTGTATAAGAGATAACGTGGTAATAAATGAAGGTTTTAGATAAGCATCAGTCATTTTCCGACTCTAAACGCAAATAAAACAACTCTGCACTCTATTATATGCAAAATATGTACATAAAAATGATAACACTATACAAAGACACATTCGAAATACCCCATCCATACCCAAATTTGTACATTTTTTATATCAACTAGTACGGGAAATAAAGTTGCCAGTTTGTATAAATATTAAATTATGGCATCGATGTAAAGAAAATTAATTAAATTAAGATACAATTTGAACAGTGAGCCCCGTAAAATTAACCCTGTATTGCACAAAATCAATTCGGAAGTTCGGATCCAAATTCAAATAAAGTTTTACATATACCCTTACATAAACAAGGCCAAAAAGGGCTTCCCGTATACAATCACACGGTGATTGAAATAGTCCTAAAATTAACTTGCCTTGAGACCAATTATTAGTAATTATGTTGCCTTCTATGTCTATAATACTAGACGTTAGTCGTTCCCCAAAGGCCCTATCACAAGTTTATCCAGGTTAATATTCGTCAGCCCCATTTCGATTTGCTTCATATGAACCTCCACACAATTCTGGAATACTTGCTGATTGGCTGGGCTGAGTTTCTTCTTTATATTTTGCACAGTCCCTTATAGAAAACCACGATTAACTGCTGAAAAATTTAATAACAGCTGTAATTGCTCACCTTCCAACACTTGCAGCTCGTATGGACTGTGGTCATTATCGGCCAAGTTTTTAATTTGCAACATCAAGGCAGTTAGGTCATTTATCAAGTCGAGAACTCTGGGGTTCCGGCAAGGGCCTTGAAAAAACAACGTGGATTAGATAAAGTTGCCGATTGGATTAAATCGGGGAATGCACCTTTATCTGTCATGTTCACAGAGTTGTGTCGGGCGACGATTTCTTTGGCTTCTTCTTTGCACTTTTCTCTTAACAGTGAAGGAGTCAGCATTGCAGCTACACTTGCTTCTGGTGCTATTTCCTGACAACAAGCCTAAAACCAAGAAATCCTTTTCTATAGATTTAGATAAACCTTGTTACCTTCCATTCAAATAAGTAAAAATATTCTAATGGAAAGTGACGACTGAAATGTCTACACTTCACAGAAAAACATTATTTACGAATTCCGTTCGCAGCATAAGTAAATATACTTTAAATTTATTAAACAAGTCTTGTCAATAAAGGTCGATGAATTCAACCGAAAATATCACGTAATATCACGCTTTGAAATGGAAATGGAAATTATTTAGTTTCCGGGCGTTTACCTGCATTTCATCTAAATAAACTTGCAAATCCGAGTTGAGCTTCTCCAGGTCTAACAAGATATGGGCATATTTTCGCTCAAAATTATCGCTGAGCGTTTCATCAAATGAATTCAGCTTTTCCGCTTCAGAATTCATCGTCTTCAACTGCTGAACGCAAGTTTTCTTCGCATTGAGGATTTTGGTGACTAGAACCATATTTTCCAGAAGTTTAACGGGAAATTGGCCCAATTTCCCTTCTTTGGCCGTTGGGATTAACATCGGACTATTGACTATTGAGCCTGCAAATGTTTGGCCATATGAAACAACTTGCTGGGAGTTGACTGGAAGCACAATGCATACCTGATAGTAAGGGGTCTCTGCTAAATGGTAACGTTTTATAGTTGGGGTTTTTATCAGAGGAATATGGCGGAAAGCCATTCAATCTCGGCCTAAATTTACTCTGGAAACTTAATATGCTTAGAGTTTCGGGGCTTTCGTTTGATAGCACCTCGTAATCAGGCACCGAATGCGTCCCGAGCCCGAATCGTTCGAAAGTTATACGATATGTATTGTTTGAGGGATCGACAGCATCTATGCTGCCAGTGTAGAGACCATCGGACGGCTTGCGAAGTCTGCAAATTTACAGAAAGTAAAAAACACTGCTCTAAATTGAGTTAAACAGTGTCATACCTTGCAGTTACTTTAGTGCCAATAACCAGCTGAGTGGGAACTTCAGAAGGCAGATCCTTAAAAGTCGTAAGATCAGTGGCTTTCCTCTGCTGTAGAGCTCTGATCTTTTTTCTTTTCTTTTCCAATTCCAATCGCTCCTCGTTGAAAAACGCCTGCGAACACCTTCTAGGCTTGCCCATCATTCTGCGAATTTTCCGCCACTCAGCACGGGTCAGTTCGCGCGTTTTCAACTCGGGAAAGGACTCCCTCAAGCAAATTTGAAAGTCGTTTTCGCCAGAGAAGAGACAACTGAAAAAAGACCGGCAACTTAACAATGATTTTGTAAAGTGACTACCGAAACTTACTGATCAATATTGCTGTAAAACCATTCGTAGCACACCCATTTATGGGCTTTGGGCAGTTTCAGCAGATTTCTTAGACGCATTCCGATCTTCTGGCCGATTCTCCGGTCGGGAGAATGCATTCTTGGTGGTGTGGCGATATTATTTATTATTCGTCTCGGGGATTTCGCTGGTTCAATGCGTTTTACAGGGGTTCGTTTGCTTGGCGTTGGTTTCAGCTTTTTCGCACTTGGAACCCTACGAGTTAAACATATCCCTCCTTAATAATTATAATAACAGCTGTATATGAAAAACTGTTCGTTTATCGATATCAACAAGCATTCGTTTTTTAGCTTAAAGATTCCAACCATTTAAATATAACTCTATGATACAGGATTTAAAGAAAAATTGCAGCTTTCGTCCGTCACGGCCATAGAAAAACTTTCCAGGCTCATTTCATGCGTTTTTTCGGATCTATGTAAGCTCAAAATATTGCCCACGCATTTGAAGACACCCTGTATAATCGCACTCAAAGTATGGTAGATTCAATTTGAATAAAAAACTGTTTTCCTTGCACATTCAGATGATTCAACTACCTGCAGTTAGTTATCTTATCGCTTATCTAGATGGGCCATTGTATGTATTAAAACACCATTTAGGTACCACTAGAGGTTTACAAAGCGCAAAACTCTAATCTTCGCATAAAACTCGTCTGACTTGAGTAACAACTCTTGCGAAGAAACTTTTCCAGTAGTTCCACGACAAACAGGCCAATATGGCTAAGTCCCAAAGTGCATGTAAACGAACTTACCTGTGATGGGGGGTATTGATAATATCATCGTCATAAAACATTTTATTTTTCTTCCGAATCCTCGCAGGCATTCCCCGAGCATTTAGGACTTGGGTGGGCTGAGTTGGAGTGGGTTTTGGAGGAGGGACTGTGCCCACTCTTTGCAAGCCCAGGGCTGCGGGGCCCAGCTTGCTCGGATCATCGTCAATCAGAAAATTATCATTGGGATCATCCACTTCCATCACTTCCTCCTTAATGTGGATCTGGTTCTCGTTCGTCATTGTCCCAGTTTGTTGCAAGGCAGTTTTCTGGATTGTAAATACTTCGAAGATAACCTAAGTTTTCACTAATGTTTGTTGTCTGAACTGGAGGCCCAAATGA
Organism: Dendroctonus ponderosae; assembly: GCF_020466585.1. Classification (NCBI taxonomy): domain Eukaryota; kingdom Metazoa; phylum Arthropoda; class Insecta; order Coleoptera; family Curculionidae; genus Dendroctonus; species Dendroctonus ponderosae. Next base: position 7,522,654 of record NW_026017110.1, on the reverse strand, counting down.
AGCATGTGGCTAACGGAGCCCGCGATCACACTGCGTTTATCCCTGTGAGGGTGAATTGCTGTTTCGTCTGGGAAGTTGCTCTAAACTAACGCGAAAATTTGAATTTGGCATAGCACCATTTTCAAATTTAAATATAGAAGGCTGGGAAAACTCAAACACTTCTAGAAGACTGCTGGGGTGGAATTGAACACTACAAACGGCCCCGACTATCGTCACGTGGATGTTTTATCCGAATTACCTGCTCGTAGCCGAAACAGGCGAATTTCTGGTACAATTTTAAAAATTTTTAACTACACGGAGATTTATTTGATTCCATCCGCCATGTTAACGTAGATCTAGTGGATTGTGGGTAATGCTCCGACATGCGTATTGTCATGTTGCCGTCTAAAACTTTGAATTTTCGGCTTTAAATTTCACGGTTTTGCCAAATTTTCTGCCCAATATCAGCACAAAATCTCAAACTAGCTTCGAAACCACATGCATCTTCTGAATTTTGGGAAAACTGACGCGGAAATCGCAGTGATTTTCATTTTATTCGGTTGCACGATGCGCATAAAGCAGGCGTCACTCAAAGGCCAAACGAAACATCGTACTGGGCGTTGCCGGATTTATTCCTGAAACTCCAGCCTTTTTTGAGGAGTTTTTCAATATGGCCCCCGTTGGTGGGGCACCAGCAAATTTAAACCAGGACTATTTTTTCAATTTGGACTAAAAAAAATCCGTCAATTTTTAAACCTAATTTTAAAAAATTGTGCTACAGTGTCATGATTTTGTTAATTTTTGGACCGGTTTTTGCCCCGTGTTTTTTGTGCGGAAACCCTTGTGTTTCTAGGCGCCAAATTCGAAAACTTTCAGCTACTAACTAAATAAACTCGATAAAAATACAGAAAACTCATCTACGCAAAGTGTGCAACTATTCAAACATTCTTCTCGCAAGGTGAATCCATACGATCGACTCGCCAAAGAAGGTGAAAGTTAAATTACTAAACAGTCAACTATGTCGCCTTGAAGAAAATATTGTGTTAGTTCCCATCCCATTTGAGATGGATTTTCACGCTTACTTTATGTGCATTTGTGTCTTTTTCCTGTTCAATTTCGTGGCCTTTTCCAATGGTAAGTTAGATGGCCCTCAGGCCGGATATTCATCGCAGGTTATTGGCCTGCTTAAGCTTAAGTAACTGTTATCGTACAGTTCTGAAGCAAAGCTGTGCCCAAACAAAGATCAAATTTACCTTACTTAATGGGAATTAAAGACGCTTTCAACAGAGGAAGGTTTAAAGAAGCTGCTAATCCTTAAATAAAATTAAAATTGCATAATATACAGGGTGACGTAACATTAAGTACCTACTAAAAATTGAATTGAAACTGTATAACAATACGCCCTGTTATGGAGATACAGAGTGTTACATATTTTTTAATTAGTTTTTCGGCTGTATGTTAGGAACTAGATGAGCGGGGCAAATTTTTCGTCAGTGAGTATGGGGTGGATTTTAGGGTTGAGTAGGACTATTTTGCCTCTAATTTTTACGCATTTGAAACAAATGGCAATTTGATTACGCATTTCGATAGTCCAAGGTTTTCTGCAGAGAAAAGGTCCCCTGTTCGAAAGCTCTTCTCCCAGTGGTTTTAGAGGAAAAATGGCACGAATTATAATGGAGTCATCGAATGAGGCTCTCTAAAACGTGAAAATCCCTTTAATCGTCCAATATTTTTCAAAAATTCTGACTCAAGATGAGCTTAAAGGATAAATGGCCTAGGAAAGTGAAGGAAAACCCTCAATATTTGAACTAGAAATGTTGGTTTATTCTCACTCTTTGTTAACATTTTAATCTGATTAAATTACGCTAAAACAACAAGAAAGCTTATTGACAAATTGCACAAAAAAAACATCCAAAGCGTTAGTAAAAACGCACAGAATTTGATGTTAAATCCTTAGTTTGCCGCAACACTCTGCAGAGCGAAGAACTCGCTTTCCCAACTGGAAAACACAGGCTTCCTGGTTTTTGCTACATTTGCGGCTTTTTCCAGGTTTGCAGAGATGTTTCATGTGCCGATCAAGAGGAGAGTTGGGCAGCTGCAAAGACCCATTCGTAGCCAATGTAACTCTAGTGGAAAACAAGCAGGAAATCGGCATTGAAACGGTACCTTGCGCCTCTGGCTGGTGTGGAAAAATCGTAGAGAGCGAAAATGCTGCAAAGGAAGGTAAAGCTCTAGAACTTCTAGTTTCCAGTGCCCCAGGGAGCTGAACGAAAAATTACTGTTCCAGAATATGGAGTGGCGACTCAAAGAATCTGCTTGCAACGAGGTCCTTCGGACAGTGAAGATCGCTGCGCCTACACCAAGTGGAACTATCGAAAAGTGCTGATGTGCTTCTGCAAAGGGGATCTGTGCAATGGGGGCGTCAGCTTCACCCCCCAAGCGGCTGTTTATGCATTATTAGTCTGTATGTTTTTAATTTTTTAGTTGCTAAGTTAAATCAACATCCTAGCTCAAATTGAAAAGGTGTTTTTGTAATTGAAAAAGCTGTTACTCTCACGAATCGAGCCTGTTCGCTTGAACCGATTCCAGGGAGAACCCAGCCTTAAGGATCCCAACCGGTTTGGAGCCAGATCGTTGTCTAGCCTCTGGTGCTGGTTGAAAAGCAGCGATCTTATATGGGGAATGTCTTTGAAAAACAATTCCTTGCTATAAAGATAGTCTGCTTTTCGTTTCGCATCGATGCCAGTGCGCAGGAAAGGGTCCGGATAAGCTGAAAAGCAATGGAAAATTATGCAAATAAAAACATCGAAAGAAGACAGAAACCCACATAAACCATCACTGAAATCCGGCGTGTAATGCGCGCTGAAGGACTTATCAAAGTCCAGGGCTTGGTGCTGAAAAAATCCTTGTTGATGCTTCCAGGTATTAAAGTCGGTGGAAATCGGCGACAAGCCAGCGGAAAATAAACTGCTGGAACCTAAAAAACACACATTTTCAGCAGCTTCTTGCCTGGAAAAATCACGAATTTACCCGAGAATTTGGGGCTTTGGAAATCGGCGTGAAATTGATCGGTGCGGGCTGCAAATGATGTGGCAGGCTTGAGAAACTGCACTCTGTTGAACTGCGGTGGTAATCCATGTGCCAAACTTGCCCAAAAGAGTAGAAATACCATGTGAAGATCAATCTGAAACAGTTTTGAATTACTTTCAGGTTTGCTCAGTAATTTTTGGCGCGACGACACGACACGAAGCGCATGGGCAAAGGTGATGAGCAAGCCAACAACTTTTTTTTCAAAAATTCATACTTTTTGCTCATTCAAGTGGAAACTTGAAATTTTCATCAAATATTGCAGACAATGGAAGCACAAGACGCGGAATTTTTCCTTAAATTTGCACCAAATTTCGAATTTTTGCAGCTTTGTACATGTGGGTCCTTAAATGAATGTTTTCACACATCTGTAAGCTCACATTTAAAAACTTTATATTTCTTCAGTTAGATTAAGCACAAATTTGAAACTTTCACAGGACATTGCAGAAATTTGGCGTTCTAACAGTTGAAAATTTCAGTCAATTCGCACGAGCTTTTTAAATTTGGCAACTTAGGGAATGCGGGGCTAAAAATATTTTTTCCTACAACTGCATGTTAGCCTCTGAAATTATGTCTGTGCAATAGGGCAATCTACAACGAAGCTTGTTACGCCACTGAAATAGGGTTTTCTTCTTCGCATAGTGCGGAAAATTTCGGTAAAATCAAAGTGGAAACTGAGTTTTTGCAATTTTTCATACACCAAGCTGCTTAAGTGCCTCTAAATATAGTGGAGCAAACTGATGTTCAAAAAATTATTTCTATGCAATCGGACAATGTACAACGAACCTTGTTACGGCACTGAAACGAGTTGTTCTTGTTCGCATAATGCGGAAAATTTCAGTAAAATCGAAATGAAAAATGGGTTTTGGCGATTTTTCATACACCAAGCTGCTTAAGTGTCTCTAAATATAGTGGAGCAAACTCATTTTCAAAAAATAAATTCTGTGCAATCGGACAATGTACAACGAAGCTTGTTACGCCATTGAAATGAGTTGTTCTTGTTCGCACAATGCGGAAAATTTCAGTAAAATCGAAATGAAAACTGAGTTTTGGCAATTTTTTATACACCAAGTTGCTTAAGTGTCTCCAATTGCAAATGCTGATGCGAAAATTATTACTTCCACCCATCTGCAAGCTCACTTTTAAAAATTCAGATTTCCCAAGATCGAGCTAATCTAAAGGTGAAAATTTTACTGATTTTACTGATTTGAGCGTAAACTGTCTGCTATATTTTATAGCAGACAGTTTACGCTCAAATCTGTAAAATTTAAATTTATTTGGCACTGTTGAACATCCAATGAGCTTAAAAATTATCGGGGAAGAGCGGGAAAAAATCTTACTTTAACGAGCTACATTTCCAAAACAATGCCATTTAGAGAAAATTCTTCTAGTCTGTCCGTTGCTAAAGTTATCAAAAATAGATAAATCACCTTGTATATGAACTCTTTTTTAGAAAGGAAATTTATGATTTTCCTAGGGACCTTCAAGCCAGGACTTTTTGTGCAGCGTAGCCAGATATCAACTATAAAGTGCGAAAGTTATATTAAAAGATACATTTTATCATGATTTTTCTACTTACAACTGGAAGAAGGAAGAAACGAAGCAAAAAGCAATGAAAATTAAAATAGAATCAACCCATTTTGACTATTAGCTTTCTAGTTTATTTCACATCTGGCCTACGTTATTAGTAAATGACCCAATTGGGGCAATTCAATCGCACAAAAACAAGGATCTCCTGAAAATTCCTTTCACTTCAATGAGAAATAATCGGATTAGTAACTAATCTTCATTGAATGGGATTTAAGTAATAAATTATTTCAGTGACCTCATCAGTGGATCGAGAGCTGCACTAAAGAATGAAGTTGAGTGGTTTTGTAATTATTGATCGACTATACCAAATGAAACGCAGTAGAAATACTAAGAGCCCGAATTTCGAAAACCCATTAAAAATAAATAATAAAGACCTTTTAAAATCTATACAATATTATCAATGCTATTAGTCGTGACAAGTATTGACCATTTCGCAACTGGTAAATTAACGTGCTCCAGTTCTTCCAAGCAGAATGACTCGTCTGATTGACATTTTCAATAATTTCAGATTTTTACGATTGTTGTAGGCCTCGATCTATTCAAATTCAAATCTTTTAGTCGTTTAAATAACAACGAAACAGTTTAGGCGAGCACGGATATATTCGATTTTTTTTGTATGGGAAAATATTTCACTTGCAACTTTCACATAACCCATTGAATACAGTTTCTTCATCTTGAACCATCCTTCAAACCGTTAACAATCATCTCATTTTATCTAATAAAGTAACCCGATGATATAATCCGGGCAATGTTTTGGTATTTGGCAGATGCGGTCTTATGCAATTTAAACAGCAAATACTAAATAATAATTACAGCGATATGCTAAAAACCCATTTATTTAGATTTTCCTGTTCTGGCTTCTGGTTTTATGTGGATAAAGGTGGCAGTATTGGCTCCACGTTCTCTTATAAAGTTCAAATTACATCCGGAAATTCAATTCTATTTTCTGTAGAGTTGTAAAGGCTGTAGAATTTGCTCAACATTTCTAACCCCTAGAAAGTTAGACGCTAACATTCGATATTTTGGTTCATATTTTGAAAATATTTGTTTGGTGAAAAGGACTATTTCGGTAAAGCTTTGCAAGGGATATATTTTTTTCTTCAAGTTTTGCTCAAAATTCCAAATTTACATATTTCATTCATATCTTGAAAACGGTTAAACATTTGTAGCCGGTCATAGGGACTATTTCAATAAAACTTTGCAAGGGCTATATTTCTTTTTTCAAGTTTGCCTCGAAATTTGTAACTGCTAAAAAGTTAGAACCAAAGTTTGGACATTTTGATTAATATCTCGGAAACTGCTCGAAATATCGCAATTACCATAAGCATCAATTCGATACAGCGTTTTATGATCTATACTTTTTCCTTTAGGCTTTACTGAAAATTCCTAACTTCTAAAAAGTTACAAGCAAAAGTTGGACATTTTGAGTGATATCTCGAAAACCTGAGAAAATATCGCCGTTTCCATAAGAACTAGTGCGATAGAGCTCTTAAAGGGCCATATTTCTTCTTGTATATTTCATTCTAAATTCCTAACCCTTAAAAAGTCCAAAAAAATTTCGACATTTTAATTCATATCTCGGAAACTACTCGAAATATCGCAATTTCCATAAGAACCAATTCGATACAGCGTTTCTAATCCTATACTTTTTTCTTGAGGCTTTACTGAAAATTCCTAACCTTTAAAAAGTTACAAGTAAAATTTTGACATTTTGATTAATATCTCGGAAACCTGAGAATCTAGCGCCAGTCCATAAGAACGAATTCTATAGAGCCTTTACAGGGCCATATTTTTCCGCGTGGATTTCACTCTAAATTCTTAACCTTTAAAAAGTTAGTAGCACAATTTGGGAATTTGATTCATAACGCAAAACAGGCTGCAAATATCGGGTTACTTGCAAGGACTATTTAGACTTTGTCTCGGTCTTTTCCAATAAAGTACCCAAACAACCAAAATTTGGGCAGAAAAAATTAAAATTCTCGCACTAATCGTGCGGTACAAGAAATAACACATTTTCGAACTACCAGTCCAACTCTGACCATATATTTACGTCCGAATTAAATGACTTTAAGCATCGATTACGTAATGGCCCATAAACCCAAGAAGCGCATAAAATTACCCATTACCATCTATACATTAGAAAACCTCCAATTAGCCAAAGGTGCATGTTTAAAACACAATACTATTTATAATGAACGGTACCTTCGGAATAATCTTTGTATATTCTCGTGAAGACTTTGCCCGAAGCGCAATGAGCCAATGAAGTGTAATAACGATTCAATTCAAAGGAAAACGGTTTTGAAACCGAAATACTATATGGAACATCATTTACATGCACAAAATTGCGAAAAGAGCAAATAGCAAATCGTCACCATGAACTTTGCGGATTTTTGCCAATCACTCATAGTGGAAATTGAAAAAATCTGAAAAACGTTTCGGTTGCAAAAATCCCATAATTGACCTAGGAAGTACCAGATTTACCGCATTTTATAGAGTTTCGGATTTGGAAACCCGTTTGGGGTTCAACCGGATTTGGGCTTTCTGCACAAAGTTAATTGAATTTAAAGCCCAAAAATATTTCAATACCTTGCAAGTAAAAATAGCAAAAATAAACGCTCTCAGTGAATATTTTTCCGTCCTTGTATGAACACCCTGTATGTTTAAGTCGTATGTATTAAAGTGAAACGTTGGAATTAAACTGAATAACATAAAATGAAAAAATGGTTTTGGAAAACCCTCAACCACTTTTCCTTTTAGGGCCGGATCTTTCATCTTCATTCTGCATAATTTTATTCGCGGGTTTAACATTTGCTGCCCCTAGAAATTTTCCGAATGAAACTACCCACAACTAAGTATAGAGAAAAAAACCATCTAATTCAATTAACAAAATCCACTTACCATCTTGCTTCACCAAGACTTCGCTTATTTATTTAAGGGCACAAAAACTGCCAATTTGTTGCAGGTTCCTCTAGTGAATGATCTCGGTTTCTTCAATTAAAGAAAACCCTGATGATCATGGCAAGATAACTGTTTGAAGATCGAATTTTCCCACTGCTAGTAAATCAAAGTCATCAGCGCAAGATGTAAATCCGCCTATCAGAACTAACACGGGATCAACATAAGTACTGCACAGTGAAAGACTATACAAATCACATAAAACCGAAATAGAAGAGATCGTACTGGTCTCGGATGCACGCATTATCCCACCTTCGGGTTTTGCATCATCTTAGGGAATTTTTTCACGGAATTTGCTAGTGTGGGACAAACAACAAATACAATTAATACAAAAAGTCACATTTTTGGATAATTTCTTTATTTACCTCGTTTACCTATTCAGTTATTCCTCGACAGGTCATTAAATAAACTCTCCATAGTCCAAATTTCCTGGCTGGGTTGCACATCCTTTTCCGGATACAGTTTGCTGGAAAGAAACGACAAATCGATGTTTCCCAAATTTCCGAAAACTATCTTGTCCCCTTGTCCGGACCCCAACTGGTTATCCAGCTCCTTATAAGTGGACTTATCTACAGTAACTCTACGGCAAAACAGGAAATTATCCAGAAGTCCTTCCAGTTGGTTTGAAGTGAGTTACGTTGGTTTCACATCGGGCAGGTTCAAGGGATCATCCTGCAAGTCGTCAATGTCTGGAATAACTGGAATATCATCCCCATCGCTTTTAGGGGACTTGTTGGCGGACTGGAACCTTTCCCTACAACACCCTATTTAATTCAACTAAAAAAATACTGGGTTTGCTGCTCACAACTCTATAATGTTGGTGGCACTTCGGCTGGATCTGCAAGAGCTAAATGCTTTAAAATATTCCAGAACTGTAAATGGAAAAGTACTTGGCAGATTTGCTTCCTTCTTCGCCCCAAACGCTGCTTTTCCTGGGCTTAATCAGGGGTTTATCTTCTTGTGGATCGGTATCAAAAGGATTGGAATCAGCGAAAAAGTTGCCATTATTCGCTTCTTCGGGTGTATTGGGGTTGGATCTACGTCCTTGTTTCGGCAGTTGCTGAAAAAATGATTGGAGATCTATTCAGCAGGAAGAGTTACCTGGGAATTATTTCCACTAAAATATAGATACATACCCCGACAACATTTTACATAAAACCAAATTTAATATTCAAATCACTTTGCTATAGATATACCGACCTTTCTACCTGCCAGTAGGTCAATATCCTCATCCCAGTTCATCTTCGTTCTGCAAAAGAACGTCTAGAAGAGCTTTCACTTGATGTTCTTTCCCAAAAAAGCTTGATTATTTGTTTAAATTAATTCAATTTTATTGACAACCAGGCGTCTTTGTCTGCTGATTGTTTGCATGAAAGACGCTGTTGCTATGGTACCCAGAGGACAGATGATGGTTCGTTTCAAGAATGTCTTCATTCAGGCAACCAACTTTACGTTTCGGTGTTTGTGAGTTTATTTGTGTTATCAATTCATTCGTTTAATCTAGGAATTTATAGTTGGTTTGCAATCAGAACGTAGTAAAGTAAAATTGTTTATTTCAAATTATAAAAGTTATTGCTTTCTTCAGTTGAATTTTCCATTTGCCTTGATGTAAAGAGAGCAAGCAACAAAGAATCAAAAAATGGAAATTGTTGTAAAAGAAACATGTAAAATGGTTCTCATTTTGTAAATGTTTCGTCTATTTTTTTTAGGAGTCTGGTGTCATTCCCATTGGCATCTTTCAAAAATTTTACAATTTTTAGTAATTAAAATTTGATTCAATTCGTGTTTTTTTTTGGTTTATATTTAATTTAACTTACAGCACTTTCTACTTGTTTATTCTTGAGTTTAATTATGAGAACAAATGTATATTTTTCAGAAGAACAATTCTAAAGAGCAATTTAAGTAAAATTGAAAACGCTCCATGAAAGTTGGGAAAAACCTAGGAAAAAACGATACTTTGAAACTCGTTTTCTTGTTTAAATTCAACTAACAACTATTTTGCTTTATTTTTTAAACGACTATAGGAACAAATGTATATTTTTTGTTGACATATTTGATTAATTTGCCTATTTAATTATAATGTTATATGAGTGCTTAACCAGAAAAAAAAATTGAAACATTAGGCAGATTTTTGTTTGAATTTTATAGACAATTTTAAAGATTTGATGAAAATACGGGAGTAAGTCAGTTTTCCTAATTAGGATTATACAGTGTGATTCAAAAATACTCTAACCAACTGTAGGAGGTGATTAGTGCATTGATTTTAAGACAAAAAGTTCTAATTAAGTTAAATTAGTGATAAAAAAATTCAAAAATTTGTCAGATTTCCCTGGACGACTTGAGATATTTTATTGACATTTTCAATTGATTTATAGTTATCGAATGGCCATGTTTCTATTGAATTACATATTTTTTTGGTTCGCCAGTAGCTCGCGCAATGAAATGACATTCAATATTTTTGAAGAAGAAAATTGTACCCCACGGATTGATTTTAAAAAAGAATTCACCCGTTTATTGCTTGCTTAATTCGCAATAAAAAAGCTCTCTTGACTTTTCTTTGCACAATGCATCATTTTCGAGTAAAAAAAATTAAAATCGTATACTTTGTCAATAATTTGAAACTTTGGAATTATTGAGGATTTATTTCAATGATTAGCTAGTTGTTTGCATGTTAAAGCTTGTCTTTGATTTCATTAAGAATTTCAAATTAATCGTCAACTTTACGGTTTTGAACGAATAATTTTTTTATACTTTCAACTACTATCAACCTTTAATGGAAGCTTAAAAATTGAACTATTTTCCAACAAACCGGTGATTCTGTGAGTTTTTGGCTCATTATTGGATTTACTTTTGAGTACAAGTGTCTGCATAGACAGGTTGATTGTGAATCAACCTGTCTATGCAGACCTTATAGACACAGATCAGGGGCGTGTAGAGGACCTCAAAACAAATCGAGTTTCCATTTAAGGGTGTAAAGTTTGAAAAAAATGTTGGTATTTTCTCCTTAACTCCTACAGTTTATGAGATATTTTGCTCAAATTTAACGTAGGCTGATATTTAGACCCTATACCCTTAGCTAAGCCAAGTGGTTGTAAAAATATAGAGGGTGTTCTTTTTTCTAGAGGCATACCCTCTTGTACTTCCCCCAAACTTTTTTGTAGTGCGCCACTACTGACTTAAACCAAACAAATTTTTGAATTTGTTGTTAAATTTAAGAACGTATTTTTTTTATTTTTCTCTTGCAGTTTTTTCATATCTGCCTTCGTTTTCCAGTAATTTGCACAAGCATAAGTCCGTGTAGGGCTTCTGGGTGATTTCCTATGAATTTTTTTATACATTTTTTGTGTCCCTTTGTTCACATTTTTCTGTGAAAGCTTCAAGTGCAAGTTGAAGTTAAAATAGCTAAAATAGGCTGACAAGTTAACTTTAAAATTATTTTTTTTAACTTTAATTTAATTTACAGTAATTGAGGTTTATCGGCTGTAAGCTAATCCAAATAAAAATACACAAAAATGTAACGAATATTTCAATTTATTATGAAATTTATTTCTTTCACAAAAAAATGTGAACAAAAGGACGCAAAAAAATTATAAGAAAATTCATGAAAAATCACCCAGGAACCCTACATGGACTTATATTTGTACAAATAACTCGAAAACGAAGACAGATACGAAAAAATCGCAAGAGACCATAAACTCCTTAAATTGAGCAACAAATTAACAAATTTGTTCGTTCGAAGTCAGTGGCGCACCACAAAAAAGTTCAAGGGTTAAAAGTGGGTATGTCTCTACAAAAACGAACACCCTGTACATTTTTTTTAGCCATTTAGATTTAGACAAAACCAGTCGTTTTACATACGGGTAAAGAGTCTAAACATTAGCCTACCTTAAAAATTTGAGCTAAATATCTCATAAACTGTAGGAGTTAAAGAGAAAATACCCAATTTTTTTGAAACTTTAACACCCTGTATCTGGTACAATGGGCCTGAGAAAAAAAACTTAAATGGAAACGCGACCTGTTTTGAGGTACTCTACACGCCCCTGCTCTGTGTCCATAAGGTTATGAATCGCCCTGTATACAAGATACAAAAATAGAGAAAAATACAAGAAGTTCAGAACGGAACATGGTTCAAGTATTATATTTTTCCATTTATCACATTGAACTGGAGACACGAAAATAACAAAAAAATTGAGAACAAAGTTTGGGCCTGTAACAAAAGAACTATAAAGTACTTTCTTGTTTCTTCTTTTGGTCTTATTCGGGCTCGTTCAGGTATTTTCAGTGTTTTCGGCTTGAAAATAAGTCTTTGTTCGAATTCGAAGACCCTTTTTTCGACTCTTCTTTTATACTTCTAGACTTTTGGAAATGTGTTTTTTAAGCTCTCGGGAACCATAAACAATTCCAGGTTCCAGGCCCCGTAAAGAACTAAAGCAGAAAAAGGAAGAATGTAAATCATTGATGAAGAAACCCCATTTTCCGTACTTGGTAGAGAAACCCCGTACATAAAACGGCAACAGCCGTCAACCAGCAACAAAAAGAAAGTGCGAATAAAACAGACGATGGCAAGTCCACCGTTCTTGTGCAACAGAAGCAAGAAATCCTGCTGTGCAGTACCAGCAAAGCCGTACAGTGGTACGGGTTTTTCGAAATGATTATGTGGCAAACGGCGATTTTTGGACTTGTGACTTTGGTGGTTCTCAGTAAGGGTGAGTGTAGTTTTTAACCGGTGTGGCACACAAGAACCAGCCAATGGGACCAAGCCACTTTCAGCTACTTTGTTACAACCCCTGGCTGCTTTCACGCAATCTAAAAGAGTTTTTTTTTGAGAAATTCGCTCAAAAACCTTCCAAAAGTAAAGAGTTGTGCATAAAAGTGCCCTCGAACAAGGTACGTATCGAGTTGAAGACTAATTAGGTGGGTGCAGTGATAATTACTGTGCAACCTTGAGACAGAACCAACATTCCAAAAACTAATGGATTCTTTGGTTTATACGATAAGAAATGTGTGATTACCACTAGGATTTAATTGGACTGAACGTAAAAGGGACAAACCATCAAAGAGCAATCTGTGTAGGGCTGTTTAGGGTCGAAGGTGAACGAAAAACATATTTTCTGGGCGCAAAAGCCCAACTAAAATAATACTCCTTTGCCTCTTTTCTGAGTTTTGTCACATTCCACTTCAAGAAAATAATGACCAAATCGAGGCAAACCGCTTTTGAAAGCAAGCTAGTGCGAATCTAAAAGTCTAATCAATGATTAAGTTGCACGTTTAAGGTCAAATTTTGATGGATTTTCTGCTGGCGAGATACAGATTTCAATGGAATTGTAAATGTCCAAAACTCCTGCTGTTTGGGTGATTTTTGCGTTTACTTGGCGCGCCAGCTTTATTTGCTAACATAGCTTTCTACCAGTAAAATAAGATCGTTGAAGAATGCAGTACCCATTTAAGATTTGTTTTTTTCTCTCGCTAAATTGCCTACTTCCAGTTGAATTACGTTTTGTCTTAAGCTATAGGTGACTTTTTCCTTTGTTACGCAACCTGCCCGGTTCAATAAACAAATTATTATTCCGTACAACCAGGCCAATTGTTGCATTATTTACGAGCAGTAGCCTCACAACGGCTTGGCATTTTTGGGTTCTCATGGAGCATTTTTTTGGGAAAAAATCAATCAAACGAAAGTGTACAAACTGCAACCGTCTTATGTATATTCTCATATCATCACGTATACTTTCTATTTTAGCCTCGATTGTATATTACCAGATTACCGTATTTGTTGTCTACGAATTCGATCCGGACACACATCCACTATATGCGTTCAAGGTTTGCTTTTATGGGTGGAAAACTGCCAGGTTTATTCACAGAGCTGGAGAAATTTGGTGAAATTTTAAAACAAATATGTTCGAGTCGTCTGCTAATGAGGAATAACAACATTAGAGTCAAGCATTTGTCTATGGGAACGTGTGGCTTTCATTCACATTTTGTCCATCTTTAATCTTTAAACTACTTTTAGTTATTGCATCTCTCGTGCATTTGAAAGACGTTGTTGCATAGAAAGTGGATTTTTTTCATGTTTTCTAGTGTTGAAACCGTTCAAACAGTGTTCTATATGAGGGATTCTTTGCCACGCAAAATGGTCCTCATTTTTCTCAATTTACCAGATTTAAGTGGCAAATTAATCAATCACAGCTGCATGCACGAGCCAATGAAAAATCTAAGAAAGTATTTAGTAAAGGCGGGGAACAGATAAAAAATTAAAAGAGAGTGTGTGGAAATAAGCGGAAATTAATCCAAATACTGCTCATAGCAACTTAAAAATAATTAATAAAATACACCAAATAAACTAAGAATATTCTCAAGAATTAGTAAATATAATAATCTATTAAGCAAAGAAGGATGCATAGGTAAAAGTCGCGCTTTAAATTCATAAAGGGAAAAATCTAAAGAATAAACCAATTTAATTGAAATAGAAAAAAAGCTTTTGAAAAGTTCAGTTCTATAGTGTATTGACTATTTGGGCTGCTGATATTAATTTCATATGGGGAATCATTCAACAAATAAGTTAAGAGTTACAGTCAAGACAGGCAAAAAGATTGGGCCATGCTTAGGAAAATAAACAGGCGGAAAAAATAGATAGAAAACTTGCTTTGGTTTGGTAGTTTTTCCGCCGATATCAAATTTTTCAAAACTGCAAGGATGGGAAAGTTTGCAGCTTTGAAATGTTTGAAAGTGCGCGGATTTTTCTATAGATAATTTTTGCGATTTTTTAAACGCGCGCATCTGGGACTTTGATTAATCGTCGCAAGTTAAAAAAAATCCTATGGAAAACTGTAAACAGACAGCCACTTGGTATTAACGCCATTTAATAGAGAAATTGTTCATCTGAAAGTGTGGAAACTTGTATATTTTTGCATTTTTGATGGCCTTTTGTGGTGTCACGATATTTTCAAAAAAATGTTATTCAAAAAGCAAAATAGACTGAAAACTGGGATTAACACCATTGAATAGAGAAAAATTTTCACTATTTGAGTGGCAATTTCCAACGATTCCACTTGTTTCGAAAATTTTTGGCAATTTTTTTTACGCGCGAGTCTACAGCTTTAATTAACTGTCGGGAGTTTAAAAAAAAATCGCTATAGAAAATTAGAAGTCCATAGACAATCGGTATTAAAACCATTTAATTTAGCAATTCTTCCTCGTGAAGTGTGGAAATTTTCATATTTTGTGCATTTTTTGGCGGCTGTTTTCATACATGTCGCACCACTTTACGACTATGATATGTCACGATTTTTCACTATTTGAGTGGCAATTTCTAACGATTCCACTTTTTTCGAAATGTTTAGCATTTTTTTACGCGCGAGTCTACAGCTTTAATTAACTGTCGCGAGTTTTTCAAAAATTTGCTATCGAAAATTGGAAGTTGATAGACACTCCGCATTAGAATCATTTAATTGAGCAATTCTTCCTATTAAAGTGTGTAAATTTGCATATTTTTTTCAAATTTGGTCCATTTTGGGCAGCTATTTTCATACAAGTCGCATCACTTTTCGACTATGATGTGTCACGTTTTTCCCAAAATTTATGATTTGAAATACAAAACAGACTGAAAACGGGCATTGGCGCTATTGAATAGAGAAAACTTTGAACTATCTGTGTAGCCATTTCCAATGTTTCCAACTTTTTTCAGGAATTTTTGTCAATTTTGTATTCGCGGATTTTAGCACTCTTTCGCTTAAATCTAGTCGAAAAAACCGGAAGATTTTGAATCTTGAAATGTACTTTGAAAAGCTTGGAAATTTCTAACAAAATTGAAACTCTATGGGGATTGATCAGGAGAACGTAAAAATGTAAAACCCAAAGCACTGTTTCTACATATGAAATCTAACTGAACTTGACGCCGATTTCAAATATTCAAGGAATGGAAGATTAAAATATTTTCACCTATTAAATCTATTTTGAAGGCAACAAACAATTGCTGAAAGTAACGAAATTATAGGCCAATTAATCCGGAAAAGAGTCACAATGTGAACTTTTAGGAGCTAATCCGCTGATTCTTTCGCTCACTCTAAAACTTTCTTGTAAAATCTGCGGGAGAAATTAGTGAAATTTAACTAATTTTCACATACCAAATTGAGAATCTTGATACAAAGTCCGTAAATTGCACTATTTTCTTCATATTTCTCTTCTTTGCTGTATTTCAAGAAACAGACAATATCTAATTTAAATATCCATATTAAAACTACCATCGAATAAGCCTCAACTTTTGCTCACCCTGTATGTTTCTTCCTATAAAAACCCCATTCATTTGTGCTAATTATAAATGCATTCTGTTTTTGATTGTAAGAAACTTAACACAATTTAAATATTTTTAATCCATATACACAGTGATTAAAAATTCCGCTCAAAGGCGGCAAGAGAAGATATAGTATAGTATAAACAAAAAAGCCATTTCGTCAAAATTAGATTGTTTAAATTGCGGTCATGGTTTTGCATAAAATTTCACCAAAACTTACATTTTTCTTTAAGCGACTGCTTGCTTTAATTTTCGACCATAATTGAATTTTTTTGAGGTTTCTCGAGTCGCTTTGTATTGACCAGCATCCTTAATTGTCACACAATCTGTATGGAAAACGAATCATATTCTGGCGTAAAAAATCTGCCCCTGAAAGTTTTGTATCGCAGTTTCAATGGCTTAATTATACTAACAGTGGAAGCAGCTTATTCTATCGTTGTGTCCATAGAAGAGACACACTCCGATTGGCTGGAAGTGTTTTTTCTACCTGATTTTTATCTATAGGATCTTTACAGTTGACGGTCAAAAAAAAGAGGATGACTTCCAATGTCCTTCCGCGACTGGAACGGGCAACTTTGCAGATCCGGCCACCTGCCGAAGATTCTATCAAGTAATTTTCCCTAAAACTCTTCTTGAGTCCTCATTAACGGTGTTTCCTTCTGCAGTGCGTGGATGGATACCCGTACATGAACCGATGTCCTTCTGGCCTGTTCTTTGACGACATCAGCAAGTTTTGCACCTTCAAAAACGAAGCTAGATGCGGTCCGATAGCTTCGAGTAAGCTTAATTTGGTGGCAGTTTTTTCGTAAACTCATCCGCGTTCTTCTGTAGCTCCCGCTCCCATTACTGAGCCTCCAACAGATCTGGCGGAGAAATGCAACAATGAAGAGTGCCAGCTCCCGTACTGCTTCTGCTCGAAGGATGGCACGGTTATTCCTGGAAACTTGGAGGCTGAAAATGCAAGTAACGACACATCAGCCGGAAAAATTCCATTTTAGTGCCAACTTTCCCTTTTGAAACAGACGCCTCAGATGATTCTGCTCACCTTCGATGGAGCCGTGAATCTACAGAACTACGACCACTACAAGAAGGTGCTCAATGGCAAAAGAACCAACCCCAATGGGTGTCCGATCAAGGGCACTTTCTACGTTTCTCATGAGTACAGCAACTACCAGATGATCCAGCAGTTGGCCAGCGAAGGGAATGAAATTGGCACCGAAACCATCTCGTAAGTGAATTGTTTTCCCGAGAAGAAACCGATTGGACTTCTTTCTTCGCCTACACAGGCTTCAAACAGGGCTGCAGGATAAGGGATACGAAGAATGGGTAGGAGAGATGATCGGGATGAGGGAAATCCTCAGACACTTTGCCAATATTTCCAAAAGCGAAGTGGTTGGAATGAGGGCGCCGTTCCTGAAGCCTGGCAGAAACACGCAATATAAGGTGAGTTTGAGGGTGGAAGTGGAAAAGCGACTGGTTTGAGCTCAAATTTTGCCGTTTTTGTCAGGTTTTGGAGGAGTTCGGCTATATCTACGACAGTTCTGTGGGAGTGCCAGCTTTGCCCATACCAGTCTGGCCTTATACGTTGGACTACAAAATTCCCCATGAGTGCAAATCGGGAACCTGCCCAACTAAATCGTTCCCAGGTAATTTTCCATCTCGTTTCTCCGTCGAGAGAGTGTCTTCTTCACATTTTTATAGGAGTATGGGAAGTTCCACTAAACGCCCACTTTGTGGAAGGGTTCGAAGGTGGACACTGCCCATATTTGGACCAATGTGTGCTGCACAACCACGATCCAGACGATGTTTTCCAATGGCTGCAAGAAGACTTTTCCAAGTAAATCCCTTCAACATGCCCTAAATATCCACAAAATTCTTGTTCTTCATTTCCAGATACTACGACCAGAACCGAGCTCCTTACATGATGGCGTTCCACACCAACTGGTTCTCCATCAAAGAGCTGGAAAAAGGACTGGGAAAGTTCCTGGATTGGGCCTCAAATCTGTGAGTGAGAGTTGAGGAGGAGTTTTGGAGAAAAAGCTAAAAATCTCTTTCAGCCCTGATGTGTGGTTCGTTACAACCACCCAGGCCCTCACGTGGATGACCGATCCGAAGGGCTTGAAACAATTGGACAACTACGAGCCGTGGAGTTGCAATAAAAAGGACAATCTGCCCCCAACCCCTTGCAAAACCTCAATCAAATGCGCCCTGAGCTTTAAGAAGGAGAATTTCACCGATACCAGGTATCTGGAGACTTGCAGAGATTGCCCTAATCAGTACCCTTGGTTGGGCGATGCAACTGGTTCGGGCATACCCAATAAAGACAACTACGTGCCGGATAACGTGTGATTTGTCGAACAATTGTGTGCAGGCGAGAGTGTATTTACCAAAAAAAACATTGAAAATCGCAAATAGACTTGTTTATCTTTATAATATCGTAAATTATTGTTTAACTTTAAGGATTGATCGGGCGGATTTTAGCGTCGTTCAGATGCAAATAATTAGACAGAATCCTTACCGAAACTATTTTGGGTCGTTATTATACTTAGATAAATAAATTGTTGTTGTCCCAAAAAACTGGTTTTATTTACCGATGAGCGACTCAGAATGTGAACATGTAAAAAGAGCACATAATTATATAAAGAACAAAATCGAATAATAAATTATTGGTAATCGAAGAACCTGGTTCTGATGCGAGGCTGTTCCAGCACCCTTCGACGTTGCAATTCCGACCACAAGTCGGTACCTTGAGCGGTTGCAACAGTCTCAATTTTTTTCCATCTGTCCGCCCTTTCTTGGACTTTCCTTCGAAAGAACTTCAAAATGTCTTTCTTGGAATAAACAATATCCCTAACAACGTACAGACTTGAAGGGGCCCATTTGCTCAACGCTCGCAGCAGTTTACCTGAGATCCTTAGTAGGGATCGTATACATTTCGGTAGTTTCAATAGAAACGTACGTGTATGTAAAATAAACATCATAAAACGAAGTGACGCTTCTGATCCCTATTTCGTCTCCATCGGTCAGATGGATCATTTCACATCGATCTTCATTGAAAACTGCCACTGTTCCAGTACTGATGAAGTAGACGTGATCCATCAAATCTCCACGCTGGAATTGTGTTCTGTGTGAAAACTGCTCTTGCTTCATTGGAAAAATTGGTTTTTGCCGCTCTATTCAGTGGCAAAAATTAGTTCTTTAGCTCAATTGGTTCTTGAGATTTGAGTGAAAAGATGGCCTCATGTTTGAGGGAGCTTTTTTTACTAAACCTGAGTAAAACAAAAATAGCGTCGAATGCTAATTTTCCCTTTTCACCAGATTAATGTGTTTTTTAATTGCATACCCATGAGCTGGCTGGCTCAGATGGTTACAGAGATGCATTTAATTTAAACGATTCATTATTGTTTTGTGCTTTGTGTGATAATATAGTTCTTGTTTCCATAGCCTACTACACATTTTTTATCTTCTTTTGAAGTTTTACGGCAACAAAAGGAGAAAAACATACAAACAATTAAATCGTTAAATTCAGAAAAAAATAAGCCAACTATGAATACCATTTAAAAAACCATAAGTTTATTTTTTATTAGATTTATCAAAATCTAATATTATTTTCATGTGTCAAATACTTTAGAATTATTTAAGTTATGTAAGCGTAATCTATAGTGAAGTGTAACAAGATATAATATTTTATATCCCAATGATAATAAACTTACCATTTTATACAGGGTGTCCACAAATTTAAACTAATCAAATAAGAACTTTAAGTGGCTATAACTTG
>NW_026017110.1:7438510-7501976 GCF_020466585.1 Dendroctonus ponderosae | reverse complement strand
TTCTTATTTGATTAGTTTAAATTTGTGGACACCCTGTATAACATGGTAAGTTTATTATCATTGGGATATAAAATATTATATCTTGTTACACTTCACTATAGATTACGCTTACATAACTTAAATACTTCTAAAGTATTTGACACGTGAAAATTAGATTAGATTTTGATTAAATTCGTATTATTTAAAAAATCTAAAGCTAATATAATATCTCTAATAATCTAAAAAAAATAAGATTTAGGTATTATAAACTTTATTAAAACAGACACTTATTTTGTTCAGCGAATCCAAAAGTGCAATAATATACAGGACATTCCATTTAAAAAAACCAAAATTTGATACCTTTAGAGCCTTTAGGACACCCTGTACATTACAAAAATATTTTTAAAATGTGCGCTCGGTAGGCGTCGGACAATTCATAAAATAATACTTTTTAAAAATCAAACGGTTTAGCCGCAAACTTCCGTGCCGTATAGCGTGAATAATCCTGTATAGGGTGCTCCATTTAAAATGGCCAAGTTGATACCTACTTCCGGTATAACAGGAAGTGTGGCGCTCTTGAAAATATTTTAGACCGCGTGCCCCCAACGACTTCGGCACACTGTCCAATTTTCAAATTTCTCCTGATTATAGTTTGCCAGATATCGAGCGCGGCGGTTCCTGGTGGGACACCCTGTATAAGAAAATACTTACTCGAAGCTGCTGTAAGGGTGAATGATGTAGCAAAACTTGCTCGATCCATGGCGTCTTGCTTCCGCATTACTTTGGCTCCTGTTCCGGAAATGTCTTTAAAAAATCATCATTTTAAGGTCTCGTTTCTTCGCTTGTGAATTCCTACCTTTTTGTGATTGCTAGGTTTGGATTAAGGGAAATACACTTCCTTAACCAGCGGATTAGTCTAGCAAATAGTGGAGCGTTTGGAGCAAGTCTCGGTAAACCTGCATGATGTTGCGCTAATGCACATTTGTGTTCGAATAAATAGGACCTTTTTCCGTATTTTACCATTTCATTGACTATCTTAACCGTCAGTCATTGAAGGTTTGTCAACCTGCCAGCGTGTGAAATAAGGCCACTTTCCCATAAACAAAGAAAACACTTTATTAACATACATACTTGAATTACAAATGTATAAATTATTACTGTGTTGGCAGGCGAAAAAATGCCAGACTTCAACTCCTCTGCTTGCTCTAACGAAGCAAGAAGCTAGAAAAGGAGACTGGCTTTAGAATGCAATAAACGTTTCAAACAGCACTGTGGCTTACCTGTAAGGATAACCATGGGTTTTGGACCTGAAAACCGACAGCAGCGCAGAGAAAAACACTGAAATTAATATCAGTCCGAAAATTGCCAAAAATTTGCGCCTTTTCGCGTCGCCCTTGCCTTTGGCAGCCTCAGTCATGAATATTATACCCACAACAACGGCAGCATCTAGTAAAGGCTAAGGAAATCAACCCAGTTAACAACTAAACCGTTGCATCAACAACATTAAAAGGATACTCATCAGCATCACGATGTAAGTTTCTACCACAAACTGCCCTTGTGAGCTTCCATGGATGTAGGCGGTTTGGCCGTTTTGATTCCGATGCATAAACGGCGGCCCTCTAATGTGATTCCACATTTGGCCTGAAGTCATCGCAAAGCAGAACAACAGGGCCCAAACACCCCACATTGTTTTATTGTACAAAAATTCCAGGTTGTTTCTGCGAATATACACAAACCCGCCGATGAATGCGAAGAGGAGCATCAGCGAGAATGTTCCCGAGTAGTTAGGAGGTCGGAAAATGCGAATCTATTCAACATATGTTTATAGGGCACACTGACTGGTTTTAACAGCAAGTTTTGTACCTGAATGTCGGCCCTCTCATTAATCCATCTGGCGATGGCGTCAGCTCCAAATCCAACCCTTTGAATGTCCATCGTGTCGGCAGCCTTTGGTTTGCCTTTAGGAGGGAAATGCACGAACACTGGGGCCGTGTTGATTTTCATCTTCAATAGCAAATAATACGTTTAATAAAATTTGTTGAAGACGATGAAAGTTACTTACCGTTTGGAAAACATCGGAGCCTTCATCGAAATCCACCATAGCGAAGAAGAGTTTGTTGCTAAACCCTGGCGAGTATTTGAATGAGTTTGCAACCACCGAAAACTCATCGCTTGCCTGCCTGCAAATTTACATGGCATTAACTTTAAAGATATGATGATAAGTGGGTTGAGCTTACCTGCAGACCATGCATTGCCTTTGCTGAGCTAAAGCGGTAAACATCACCACAACAGAATAATTCCTCGGGGTGGCTTTTACAAAGTCCCGGAACTTGTTTGCGTTAAATCTCAAGACAGGCTTTTTATTGGATAGATCTGTGAGTTGTTGCACTCTATCGCCCAACGAAGATCCCTGAAGAATTAAATAAATTGATATAAATGCTAATCGGTGGTGAGATTTATATCGGAATTGAACCAGATTTACAAGTACATGATATGAAGAGGGTGTATCAGTAGGTGCAGATGTACTTTTCCCAAAAGTTGCATGTTTTAACGCCTCTGTTCACTGGTTTTCATGCTTCATTTACAGCAAAACAATCAGTAAGTCCTTGGGCGTTATAATGTGAATTTACCGTGAAACCGGTAAGTTTCTTCAGAGTTAAGTGGTAAGATGAGGACTGTTTGATTTGACTAGCTTACCGGTTTCCTTGCCTGGCTGTCCACATAGTAGAATATTAGGGGCAGAATCAGGATCACACTGAGCATATACTTTTTCATCTTGACTCTTTTTAGGAACGTTTAGAAAAGAAAATTGGCCCACAATCTGCTTTCAATACATTTTCAAAGGTTATTGATAATGTCACTGTCAACGTGTCATCAAATTTGACTAAAACAATATTGGCATTTATTTACACTTGCAGCAATGCGATTGGTTGAACTTCTGTTAATTTAATGAGAATATTTGTGCGCCAATGAAGATTCGGGCGAAAACCGTGCACGTCTATGCAATCAGCTGATAAGCCCTTGACAGCTTATTGTAAGTAAGTAAACAAACAACATTTGCAGCAAGGCTTAAGCGACCTTAATAACTGTTGTATTGTCTTACTGATTAATAGCAAAACTATGTGATACGGAAAATGTGTAACGAACAGTGTTTGGATTTTTTTTCACGGTGGAGATTATGGATTCGCCCTCTATTTATTGCAGCTTATGCCTTGGCTGCCCTAGTGTTTGTACCTCTGTTTTTGATAAAATCTCTTGAAAATGGTTTTAACAGGCACGATCTAGAAGTTCTTATTGCTGGTGTTTTTGTGGGGGTCGCAATTCCCATTTCTCTATGGGAGATCATCCAACATGTAATACATTACACCCAGCCCAGCTTGCAAAAGCATATAATCAGGCAAGCTTTCCTTAAACTGAAGTATTCTCTAACTTAGAATGGCTGGTTTGCATTGCAGGATATTATGGATGGTGCCCATCTATGCCCTGAATGCTGTAAGTTTTCAAACTCCATTTAATTGGAAGGTGAATTTGAAGGAATTGCTTCTAGTGGTTGGGATTGACTTATCCAGAGGCTTCAGTTTATGTGGATAGTGCCCGAGAATGCTACGAGGCTTATGTGATATATAATTTTATGAAATACCTTCTCAACTATTTAAATATGGAAATGGACCTAGAGGCTAGTCTGGAGTGCAAGCCTCAAGTGAAGCACATTTTTCCGATGTGCTGTTTACCCAATTGGGAAATGGGAAGGTGACGATTGAATGGCTAAATAATTTACTTAAGCCCTGCTTATTCATTGGTTGGTTGCAGGCCGTTTGTACACATTTGCAAGCATGGAATCCTTCAGTATACTGTAATGAGGCCCCTGACTACTGCCATCTCATTGTGAGTGGCTGTTCAATAAAAACATTGCATATTTGAAGCTTTTTCCCCTTGTAGCATTTGCAAGATATGCAATGTTTACGGAGATGGCCAGTTCAAGTTTAATGTTGCATTTCCTTATCTGGTTCTAATCAATAACATATCGCAATCGTCAGCAATGTATTGCCTGATCATGTTCTATAAAGCCAGCAAAGCCGAGCTGCAACCCATGAAGCCTTTGCCCAAGTTTTTGTGCATTAAGGCTGTGGTTTTCTTCTCGTTTTTGTGAGTTTACATCAGTGTTTCCCTGTGCATACAACTAATAAGCATTGGGTTGCAGCCAAGGAGTGCTCATAGCGTTTTTCGTCTATACTGGAGCGATCAGTTCTTCAGAACCAGACATAGATGGTGTGTCTTTATCTACACGCCTACAGGTACCTGATGCGTCTTCCCCCTCGTAAAAAAGGCAATTTGTGTTTCTTTCAGGATTTCTTAGTCTGCATAGAAATGTGCCTTGCAGCGATTGCACATCACTATAGTTTTTCATATTTACCCTACGTTAGTCCTGAAACAAGGCCGCAAACGTGCTGCAGTGCCTTTTTGGCCATGTGGGATATCTCAGATGTTGGCAGAGATGTGCAAGAACATCTGGGAATAGTCAGTAAGTCGATATTTCTCAGTTCTAAACATATTCAGTTTAATTCTTAAAAAAATAGTGAAATAAAACTGATTTTTTAGCTTCGTCTATAAGTAGACGGATCAGAGGCCGTAGCATGTACTCAATTCCGCGTGGGAATGACGAGTATCAGCATTTGGTGTCTCCTCGAGCCGGCCAAAGTGTACCGGCAGATTTTTATCAGAATTTTGATGAAGTTGTAGTAAACTATGGCACAGTTAATACACATCCTGTGCAAACTCACAGCGCTGAAACGCGAACGAAACGTGTTTAATATGGACTGACTAAACCCCTATGTTTCGGAGTTACTAAGTAGTTCCACTTAATTTTTATATTTACTTTATTATACCAAGAGTTTATGAAGGCGTTGGAGTATTGATTGAGTAGGAAACACAGGGGGTTGCAAAGGTTTGTTGATGTGTTCCAGTCGAAGTACTCTTTTTCCCCCAGTTTTTTATTTTTGCATGAATTTGTATTGTATATAAATTAATAAATTGATTAACAGCAATAATAGATAGATTCCATGAATTGGGTGGGAGCTGCTAGACCTATGTGAAAAAAAGGATGGAAAAAGGTAACAAAATAGTTACACAGTACTCAATATAGACATCAAACTTTAACACAGATTTAATTCTATAACAAAAGTTGCAAAAAACAGATTGAGGTTTATATTCGTATTTATTCATGCAGTGTTTGCCAGAGTTTTGTAACATTTACGTATCCTGATTAAGATTCAACAGAGTTGAATAACATTTTTCAACCTAAATAAAAAGGACGCACTTGTACAATCAGTTGCTTTAGAATGCCAGAAAAGAAATAAAGGGTTTACAATACTGTAATAAAAATTGGAAACATTGCATCAACAAAACATTTGCTTTGCCGGTATATACAAGACTAATTTTATAGGAAAAACAAGAGTATAAAGTGAGATACACGTTTCTCAACTATCGAGTCCACAATTTCATCATCATCATTCGCTTCGTAATGTTACAACTCAGTAAAGCTGTTTCCTAAAATAAAGTCAACTAAAAAGAACACTTCCAACATACTATACAATTTAATGACTATCTACAACATATTCCATTGAGTGGTGACTATGTGATTGCTAGTCTCGATTTGCCTGGCAATTTCCTCGTGTATACTGTGATTGAGCCATAGCATGTGGAGTTTTTCGTATCGTTCCAGGTTCAGTTTCAAAGGATTTCCTCTGCGCAATCCTTGATCGGTTTCGCCATGCTCATCCAGGTAGGGAGGCGACATAAAGCAGCCCCTGTGCGGAGTGGCTAGAAGCAGCAGCTCACAATCTCGTATTCTCAAAAATATGCCTACTCCAGCCCCACAGGCGGCTGCATGTCGGTTGCAAGCCCCGACAGGTATTTTGTTGTACTCAGTTTGACAACAGTAACTTTGCGAGCATAAAATCGTGCCGCATACGAGGCACATTGTAGGATTCCGGCATTCTTCGTCACTGTTTGGACAGACAAATGATGAGACGGCGTTCAGCAGCTCAATATAGTCATAAGGCAAATCAATTAGTTTCAAAGTTTCGGGCTGTCTTAGTAGTGGTCTGGATTTTCTGTCTTCCTGAAACTGCATTACATGCGGATGAACTGTCCACTTCTGAACTAGTTGATGGATTATTTCATTGTCGAATAATTCGTGCGGATTGCTTGGCAGGTTCAAGTATATGCACATGTTTTCGAAAGTATCACCGTCTAATTCCTGCATATTATTGGGGGCAGGTACTTCAGTTAGGTAGTGGTAAAACAACACGGAACTTCTCAAGAAAGGCTTGGATAGTTCTTTGATGGTTTCCCATGCTTTGACTGAGCAAATCTTTCCGTCTGGCGTCCATTTGCCTACTGCCACTAAAAGATTAACGAGAACTTCGTCACTGGTTGCAGATTCGCCGTTATCTCCCGTTAGCACATCGGAATCAACGGTAAGGAGAGTTTTCACTATATTCACAATAAACATCAATCTCAAGATGTGCCATTCCAAAATTCCTCCCATCGGGATGGGCATTTGCTCATTCCGAATGAGCAAACTAGGCATTGATAGTGTTAACGCAATCAAGAATCCGAAGGGATCAAAGTCTAGAATGGATGCTTCATCTGCCGGATGTTCAAAGATCACGCTGATCAGGTTCAATGTGTGGCTTTTGATCACTTGGCTTCTCGACCAAGTGCTGCCCAGTACTGCGACCACTTTCACTAGGTTTTCCAATGAATCGCGCTGTCTGCTGGTTAAGTACCCCAAAAGAGGTTTTCCTTGGTAGCTGGTGACTGTTTCTATGGCCCGCGTTGTATAGGCCAAAGACTTCCAAGCCATTGGAGCCAGCCGCTTGTCAGAGGGATGAGGTGCCACGTTGAGACCTCTGGTGTAAGTAACTTGCGCGAACACCAGAACCATTTCCTGTAGTTGCGGGTTCAGATCAACCCCGCACTCTTTGAACAAATCCGCAAAGCCCCGACTTAGGCAGGGATCAGATTTATCCACAGACGTCGAGTAGAACACTTGATGTGGCTGCAGAATGCAGTTCACTTCGCATTCGTCCATGTTGTCCTGTTCTGTGCTGGTGCCACTTGAGGCGTCTATGCAGGCAGTGCAGTGCAAGTTACTGCATTCGTCCAGAATGCATTTAAATATTCCATGACAAACTTTGCGCCTTTTGGATGTGATGTATTTCAGACAGGAGAGAAATTCTTGAAACGGCACCGGCTTCGCTGTTACATTGGGCTGTAGTTTTGTCAAAGGCGGCACGACTGGCAGCACAGTATTACTCAGACATTCGCATAAAGGGCACAGAAATTCCTGCTTGTCCACATCGAAGCTAGAGGGATGGCGCAGCCGATAAGGTCGCCGATGCTCCTTAACCATTACGTTGTCGAAGAACTTTCGCCAACATTCACTGTGCATCACGTGGCCGCATGTGCTTGTATATGGAGCGGGGCTGAAGCTCTCCGCCAAAAACAGGGGGTTGTTATTTTCAGAGTGCAAGTTGCTAAAATACTCCTTCGGGTACTTGTTCAACACGGTGGCTTGGTGGACAAAGGCCGCCAATACCATTGTAGGACCGCCCGCTGTAATGCGCTCCTCTTCCTGACAAAGAATGCAAGTGTAGGTTTTTTCAGAGCTGATACACGCCGAGCGATTCGGCCCAAGAGCCACCGTTTGGAGCTCAGTCACGTCCATCTCGCAGCTGCTTTCGCTGAGTTTCTCCGGCTGGTATTCCATGTTGATGTTTTCGAACATTTGGGCGTTTTCCTTGAGAAAGTTCTTCTGCTGGACCGCCATTTGGGCCATTATCTTTGCCCGTTTTTCAGCTGCGAGTCGCGCTCGCCTCTGTTTATCGGAATCGTCCTTATTCTCACTGCTTCCCGCCGGTTTCTCCACATCAATTTGAACTGAAATAGAATAATGAGTTTGTCATTAGTGTTTTGCCTTATTTTCTAAATAATTATATTTACCCATTTCCTTTTTAGCCACTTGCTGATATTTCTGCAAAGTCCACTGGAGCAGTCCTCTATGTGCGTCAACTCTAGGGCAAGACTTCAGCAGCTCCTCCATCAGATCGAAGATTCCCGCTTTGCTCGCATTTTCCACAAACTTGAAGAACGGATAATTGCCCGATTCTTCTTCTTGTAGGCCGTAACCGATCTGTATGGATGAGGAAATAAAACCATCAGCATCAGCTCCAATGCAGAATAATTGTATGCCACTTACCAGATGCAGAACTTTGTGCAGCTGATTTTCTGAAAAACTACGAGCTCGCAAATTTTGGCATCGCTCCATGACGGTTTTCATGATGCGAAGCATCACATCACATTGCAGCAGGTTGACCAACAGCGAGAAAGACTCGCAGAGTTTTGGGAGTTGCGGAGGCGGGCAACATTCGATTTCGCCTTTGTCTTTGCGGCGTTTCCTCTGGGTCTCCTCGGCCTTTGACATTTCTTCCCTAGTGTAGTGGTAGAAGAAGACATTGAATTCGTCAAAGTTGCCCGGCAGCAATTCGTAAGTACCTTGAAGAATCAAAGTTGAAAAGCATGCCGTTTTATAGAGTAAGTGTTTACCTTTGGCAGTACTTGTTCGCAGAGGTTCGTTGAACTTAGCGATTTCCTGAACTACTTCATCAAATAATCCTTCCTCATCTTCCAGGTCATCTGAAATGCACTTGACCAGCTCAGAATGCGGAGCTTGCTTAATGCACAGTGCATGCAAAATGTCTTTTTTGATTCTCTCTTTAGTCGTAACGTGGCTCACTCCTGGCATGTGCCTTTCGCCGATGATCGCTATGAGAAGATACAAGAATTCTTCCACTAAGTTGATGACTTGTCGCATGCTGTCCTCCTCAGAAGACTTCAGGGTGTTGATTTCGAATGCTTCCAATGCCCAACTAATCAGATTGAACTTATTCAGTAAGTGGATCAGAAACTCGTTGCTCTCAATCAACGAGGCGCCGATTTGCAGCAGCGTTATGTCACGGTCCAGCATTTCAGTGCGGCATTTCACATTGTGATAGAAATACAGCGTGTTCAAGAGAGCGTATCCGTTTCTTCGCCACATTCCCGTGTGGACCTGTGCAATCATCACCTGCGTCCGCAGAACCGGCTCGATTATCTGCACTGGCGTGGGTTTTGCCAGCTGAAATTCGGGACTATCAAAATGTAGGCCGTATTTCTCCAAATGTAAATGCAAGGCGGCCAACAGCCTTGTAACCGGCAGGTGAATGGATATTGGCTTGGAAGAAACATCGTAGTGCAGACAAGCGGTGCTGTGGTCGGCCAATTCGCGCGCCTTGCCGGCCTCCAGTGGATCGTAACAAGGGTTTTCTTGCAAGCTTCTCAATAGCAAGCGATAGGCTTTCACCAAAACCACTTTATCGGTGGCACACCATGCTATAATGTGCGTTATGGATCTTGCCACTTTGATGTGCAAATTGAAGCCGGATTCCCATTCTGGTTCGTATTCCATGTGCATTCCGACTTGTCTGGTCACGGAATCCATTCCTGCAGGTAAATAGTGTTTTATAAAAAAATTAGGGTAGAAAGTAGTGGAGTTTGTGGAGTTTTCGGCCGAATCATGATAACTTATTTAACACTTTCCAGATGTCTTCCTAGCAAAAGCTAAGTATTAGCGTTAAGGAAAGCACGACCATGTTTTTAAATTAACTTCATCTGTAATTTCAGAAAAGTTTCAAGTGGAAAAATACCCATAGAAGGGCCGAGATCGGAGTTTATGGTTGTCCCAGAGAAGTACAGTGACTATAGAACAATAAGCCTCATGTGGCACTTATTAAAATTATTTTTTTAAATCATACATCGGAGACTATACCAACTCTGCGAAGAACAGATATCGCCAACACAGTTTGGTTTTATGAAGGGACAAAGAGAAACAAGAGATGCCCTTTTGAGTGTACAGGTACTCTTCCAGCGTTCTGCAAGACAGTGAACTTGACGGCAAAGATCTACGCATAATTAAGAACTTATACTGGAATCAACCAGCCAAAACAGAGGAAGTGCAAATCTTAAGAGGAGTACGCCAGGGATGTATATTGTCACGTCATATTCAACATGTACTCAGAGGCAATTTGCCAAGAAGCTCTACAATACACGGAAGCAGGAGTACTACTAAATGGCGAACGAATAAACAATTTCAGATATGCCGATGACACCATCATATTTGCAGACACTGCATAGGGACTGCCGCTTTTATTGGACAAGGTAGTTGCAGTAAGTAAGAAATATGGTCTAGAAGTCAACACCAGTAAAATAAAAGTCATGGCAATTAATAGGGAATTGGAGAAATAAAGTACTAACTGAACAATGGGACCATTCCCAAGAAATGAAAACAAGAATTGAAAAAGCAAGAACCACCTTCAATCAAATGTCCAAATTATTCAAGACTCACAATTTGAATTTAGAACTGAAACTCAGACTGTCTCGATGCCTACGTATTCCCCATCTTGTACTGAATAAAGTCTTGGACCTTAACGGAGGCAACAACAAAGAGGCTGGAGGCGATTGAGTTGTGGACATATCGAAGAATACTCAAAATATCATAGTAAACAAAATATCAAACACCCGAATAATCCAAAAACTGAATAAAGAAAAATAAATAATATACACAGAAAAACGTAGAAAATTGGAATATCTGGGGCACATCATGAAAAACGAAACCAAATACGAACTACTAAAATGCATCTTACAGGGTAAAGTGCAGGGCAAGAGAAGCGTTGGAAGAAGACGAATATCCTGGCTGAAGAACTTGAAAACCTGGTTTGAAACATCCACCACGGGATTATTCAGAGCAGCAACAAATAAACTTATCATTGCTAGAATGATTGCCAACATTAGGTAACGGATGGGCGCTAGAAAGACAATTTCAAGGTAAAAGAAAAAAAACCCATTTAGGTAGTCTGGAAGAAAAGAAAAATATCTGGAACCAATTGCCCCTGAAATATCTTTAGCCCTGCTTTATTTATGTCACACTTGCTCAAAGCTTTGGTTCCTAATTTTGTTTTCTTACTTAAAGTGAGCTTTTTCACTTAAATTATGTTGAGTGTTTAAAACGGCCGAATTTCCTTATAGCCTAAGCTATAGGTTTAAAAAAATGATTTATCGTGACAAAAGTACTAGTAGCAAACCAATTATGCGATTATATAAAAGATAAAGCAGATAAACAGGTATGCGTTTTCAACTCGCATTTCTGGTCCATAGGTTGTCTTTTCACGTTTGAAACTAATGGAGGAATCGGATTGTCCCGACAAGATGATTTGTAGAGAATAAAAAAATCTACAAAATGAGCGGTCAAACGCCCCAAGCGGATAATTAGTCTCTGAGAAATTTAGGAAAAACCGGAAAATTGGGCGCTTTTTCGAAAATCGTTACACCGTCATTTTTTGAGTTGGAGCGCTAAAATTTTAAGCGAAAGTAGGAATTATGATGATCCAGCTCAAGAAATGATGGAGCTACAAAGTTTCGAAAAAACGCCCAATTTTACGGTTTTCCTTAAATCTTCTCAGAAACTAATTATCCGCGTGGGGTGTTCGACCTCTCATCATTTGTAGATATTTTTATTCTCTACAAATCATGTCGTCGGAGCATTCCGATTGCTCCATTACTTTCAAAGTTACAAATAGGAAAAAACAAAAATAGCGTTTTGTGCAATAAATTGTTAATAACCAACATATGGACCAGAAATTCGAGTCGAAAACACATACCTATTCATCTGCTCATTATATTTTATATCATCGCACAATTGCTTTGCTGCTGGTATTTTTGCCACGCAAAAATACACTATACATCTTGGCCTATTATTTATTAAATTCACGGGCTACGAGGAGAGATTTAATGCGATCCAATATCGAATTGCCTTTTGCAAGTCTCGGTTTTTTCTTGCTTTTTTTACAAAACCAATACAAACCTTGCTTATCATTAGTAAATATTTATTACCTTGCATCATCACTAGGAGATTGACCAGGACGCAAAAGCCATGTAAAAAGCATTTTTTCAAATCGTCGTTCCAAGTCTCTGGTACGGAAGTTAACAGGTACTTGAGGTCGAACAGCATGAACAATGTGCGTTTAAATGGGTGATAGGAAGGATTTCGCTCGAATTCGAGCTTGCCATTTTTGTTGCACCTGGGTCGATATTCCGATAGAATCGTGCTGAGTAGAATGTAAAGAACATCATCGTTGGCTATTAGATGATGGGCTAAAGTCGGCACCGTGAACAATTGAACTGATATCGACGAGATCGAATATGAATGCTCGTGATCATCCCTGATGAAGTCCTGCAAATAGAAAAACCAACTGAGTTTAAACATTCGGCCGTGTTGAACGGAAAATTACCTTCATAATTTGAGCATAGTTTTTGGTAAAAACCTTTGCCAGCGCTTTCTTGTTGTCGTACTCCAGAAGCATGCCAGCAATGAGCAAACGATGCCACTGAGTTCTGATGCTTTTCCATAATGACGAATCGTGTATCATGATTTGAGTGAGCAAATCAGATTGTTTCTGATTGTCGCGCGACTTTAGAATGCACTCTGTGAATACCGAACGGAATCCTTTACCATTACCCAAAAACTTCTCCAGCCATATCATTAGCTTCTGAGCGAAGATTTGATGGGCAATGATGTGAGCATGAGTGATTAATACCTTCAGCGGCTTGCTGCCGTGTCGCGAAGTGTATTTTTCGATTTCGTGCTTGAGATCTTCACAAACCTGCAATTAATCAACATATTTACAGAATATCGAATCGAGGGTTTGAAGCACGCACCTGAAATGTCGAACATTTTACAACCGCTCTGCCTTCGCGGTCGATGTTCGTAACAAATTCTGTCGAGTTGCGTTGAGTGCATTTGAGCACTCTGCTCAAAGTGTTGATAACCTGGTCAAATGTATGTGCTTCATCGTTGTATAAAATCGTGCAGTAAACATCCAGGTCAAATATATCGGCTTCCAAGTCGCCGAAGGTATTATCCAGCCGAATGGCGTCGACCTCATTGGTCGTGAGTCGATTAAACGCATACCACATCACATAGTGGAACACTTGCTTAGTTCTTTCAACGACATCGGAAGCCAGGTCACATTGATTATCCTCCTCAGAAGTATTGACCTTTAAAGGCGCAGCATTAGCCCTCATTTGCGAAGTACTTCGCGCTCACTTACTTGATGTGATTCGCAAAAAGGTTCCCTTTTCCAGGCCTCGATATCGCCACAGTCACAGCAGCCTCCACCTGCCGAAGTTCCCATTCGATATTTGTGAAACCTATGACTTGACTGCTTAAAACATTCTACGCAAAGCACACATGTTTTGTCCGTTCCACATTCCCTACAAGAATACGTCGGTTCACCACTTTTGAAGAATCGTCCACAAACCGAGGCGTGTTTCGTCGCGTGGCATATCTGTTCCAAAGCCCCTTGATTTTCCCCATTGCAGATGAACTGTTCCAGAGGATTGAACAGTATCTAAACCATTTGATTGAGGAGTTTAGATAGAGAAACTTATACAGTTTGCCAATAGTACTTGCCTCTTTAGCGAGCATTTCGTTGAACTGCCAGTTGAGGCAGTTATCATTCAACGTGGGGCTGTAAATTTTCGGCACCCAATGAGCCCAGTATTTGCTGATCAGTATCGGCGAAAATGCATTTCTTTCAAACGCCTCAAGCCATTCAGCAACTATTTGCGAAGATGTCGGCGGTTCTGGCGACATTTCCACGTCTGCTGAATCATCCATCTTCTACTTGAATAAATAAAAAACTCTAAAACCTCGAGAAAATCACAATTTTCTTTAGTTAGTTACATTCTACTAAAAGCCAAAGCCACATTTGACGCGTCTATAAAACCATTAAAAACCCATAATAAACTATCGCGCATTGACTGAGAAGCTTTTGTTCTTTAGAATGTAAATCGGAATTGGATTCTAATAAACTGACAATTATTGCAGGAAATCCATTCAACCTGCTTACTAAGCAAATTGTTGTAAAGCGTATTAAGGCCATTATTATTTAATGCGAACGGACAGGTTTATCGTAGTTTAGATGCAATTTAAAGGTGGAAACCCCGATTACAAAGCCACAAAAGTTGAAGCAAAGAAAAAACTTCTTAAATGAAAGTTGACACTGTTTTTTTTTGAAAAACTCCTGCTCAAATTAGTCGGTTAACAGGAGCCATTGGGAGCCGTGCTCCACCAAAGGAATACATATACATATGCCAGCCAAGTTCATTGAGCTTTTACATAAAGAAACTTCTTGAATATGTAGGATTTGAAGCGATAGGTATTGTGCAGCTTGTTAGAGGGCTGTGCCCCTGCTCTTGCGCTGACGAGTTGTTGACCTTCCACTTACCTTGGCGTTAAAAGGTCTGATTACAAAAAAAGTATCATGCAAACGGGAAACGAATCGCAATTCGCACACTGACAGAGATCACCTGTTTTAATCGCAACTTATTTTTCAGTTCGTTCTCAAAGCCAACTGGTAGAGGTGGAATTTTCCCCAAAGGATGCGAGTACATGACACAGCAATGTTGGCTATTATTAGTAAAAAAAATGGACACGCTAATTGGGTACTGTGGCTGGGGGCCTGTATGGATTTTGCAAATATAGAAAGGACAAATACTTTACTTTCTAAAATTCGCAACAATGAGAAATGGAACTGACTTACCAAACTTCACTTCCGCAATATCGTCGTTCTGGGCATTTGCCAACTGATTGACTGGTCAATCGATAGGACACCCACTTGATTTCGACTGAGATGGGCGACTGGAGTTTATTATTAATTTAAGGCAAATTTAAGAAAGAAGGCTGTACTATGAGACAAAAATATTTTCACAAAGACGTAAAAGTGTCAGAGGATGACAACTATTTATAACCTTACTGGACCACTTACTGTCATCCACAGATCACAGAAGTTACTCCGTGATCTGTGCTGTCATCGACACTGACAATCGATGAGAGCAGCTTTATTTCAGCAATTTTACTAACCGTTGGCTTTGCCTTGCGTCATTGAAGCTAAACAGGGACACAAGACAACAAGAATTTAACACAACACAGAAAACACTACAGTTTTTTTTGGACTTGCTACAAAAAACATCCAAATTCCATTCCTTGCCGTAAAATATTAAAGTTTTAAAATTTATCCGCTGCTTAATTTTTACTTATCTTACATATCAGCTCTTTATTCCATATTTCAGTCCTGAAGTAGGCAATGATCTAATTGGGCAAATCTACAACAGTTACATCTACAACAGTTAGTCTATTCGACAAAACACACTTCTTATTTAATTAAATTGAGTTTTCCGCTTGTTTTTGGTTTTAGCTATTTAAGGCCACATTAAAAACCGACCTTGTATGTTAATTTTTGCTAAGTGAACATGTTTAAGCGAAAATAATTGCCTAAAATAGAAAAATTGATGTTTCCCGCTTGTAAATTGCCCTTGACATCGCAATTAAAATTTTGAAGCAATTAATTTTACAAACTGCATAAAACAGCAATTTGTAGCAGGAAAGGTTTAATAAATTTTGCGCCATTTGCCACATCAAATACAATTATTTCCCTAGGTATACAGAAAAAAAAACATTTGGTTTGGTGTTTGATGAAGCACGTTATTTTACGCTAAGTTTGTCTACATACATATTATTAGTTGTTAAATACATACATATTCTTAGAAGCTTGGTTTTTGGGACTTAAAGGGTGAAAGTTGTGGATTTTTATATACAACTTCTACAGTTTTCAAGGTAATTGAGCCCATTTTTCAACCTAAGTTACTTGTGCTGGGTCACACCTTTTCCCCAAAAGCAAAAAATTGGAAAACGTACAGGGTGAACCTTTTTCAGTGGTCAAATCTTGTTTAGCCTTTAGAATTTTTTTTGTATCGTCACTCCCGGCCGGTTTGAAAATATTTCAATTCAGCATTCAATTTAGAAACTTTTTGGTCTTTAGCTATGTTTTTAGCAGCTGTAAGCGTTTTTGAGTAATTTGGAAAAGTCTTGCCACAAACAGTTTCGCTGGATTCTCCAGCATTTTTCATCGGGCAATTAATCGACTATTGAGCTTGATGACTTTCCCATTTAATTTAATACTTTTTGTCGGAATAAATCACTTAGAAATGAAAACCGTGCAAGGGAAAATGGTCAAAATGGGCTTGCTTTGATGGCATTGAGTGTTCCAGGTACTTCAACCACTTATAAGAGAGCTTTTAAATTTTGCAGGATACATCAGCCCATTGCCATTAGCTTCCATTTTCCGCAGAAACCAGAATAGCTTAATGGGATAGTTTTATCGCGATCATAACTTTCCTGAGACAGCAGTGGTTTTTATTATGCGAAAATTGCGAGCAAACATACTTTGAGGAGCAAACTTTCTGGTTTTTCAACAGGGTAAGAAGCCCAAAGGTTCTTTACAAATGAACCTATTGTCAACTTTTTATGTTTTCTAGACATTTCTAGTTATCAGGCGCTCATTTACCTTTACTGCACAAAAAATCTTCAGAATTTCCTCCTCCGACTGAGAATATGAAATATTTCAACATAGCGATTGAGGAGCTACTAGCTTAAAAACAACTGAATTTCTACTGAATTTTTCGTGCCTTTATTATCGAAATTTTCTATATATAAATTCCATTCCTTTTACTTCGAAAATTTTATTCATTTAGCAGTAATTAACGAACGAAAAAATTTAAGTGGCAAACTGAATTCATCGCAGGGTTTTCGGTTTGGCCGATCCGGGCCGGAAGAGCTTTCCATCGGGAAAAAAACTTTTCGAATTTATGTTTTTATGTAACTTTGGACTTTAAACCGATTTCAGGCAGTGTTTGAGTTAATCCTCTCAATATTTATTTCGGACCCCACATTTGCATAAGCAGACAAAACCGTTATTTAGTCCTTCTAATCAGGCGTTATTTAACCATATTTACGCCGATGTGGATAGCCAAAAGGAAAAACAGGTAAAACAGGCGTGAAAAGACTGAAATAAGATTCTGGAAACTTGGGGAATCCAAACAAAAAAAAAATTTAAACGTTTTTTTGGTCCTTTAGAATCTCAAATGAAAGAAAGAAACTGCATGCTAAAGCAGGGAAAAAAGTTTCATTCGGCTCCCATGAAGAAAGCAGTTGCAGCAATTTTTTAAATTTGAAGCATACATTTCTCAATAGATCAACACACCGCTCTATAAAAAATTAATTCCTGCCCCCCTTAAATTAGGCAAAAAAGAAAATGTACATATTAGTGGTCGTAAACAAAGAAAGTTTCACTTGATTCGTATGCGGAAAGCAGTTTCAGCAAATCTTTAACTTTGAAGCATACATTTCCAAATAGATCAATATACCTCTCGATGGAAAAAATCATTGCTTCTATGAGATAGCAGAAAGAGACTTGAAATATTTACAAGAAGTAGATATTGTGGTCGTAAATGGAGAACATTTTGCTTGATTCGGCAGAAAAAGGCAATTTAAAAAAAATTTAACATTTGAGACACAAATTTTCCAATAGATCAAAAATCCGTTCTCTGAAAAAAATCATAGCTTTCATAACAAAACAGACATAAACTTGAAAGATTTACAAGATAAAGTAGATATTAGTGGTCGCAAGCGAAGAAAGTTTCACTTGATTCGGATGAAGAAAGCAGTTTCAGCAAATCTTTAACTTTGAAGCATACATTTCCAAATAGATCAATATACCTCTCGATGGAAAAAATCATTGCTTCTATGAGATAGCAGAAAGAAACTTGAAATATTTACAAGAAGTAGATATTGTGGTCGTAAATGGAGAACATTTTACTTGATTCGGCAGAAAAAGGCAATTTAAAAAAAATTTAAATTTGAGAAATCAATTTTCTAATTGGTCCAAAATCCGCTCTATGAAAAAAATCATAGCTTTCATAACAAAACAGACAGAAAATTGAAAGATTTACAAGAGAAAGCAGATATTAGTGGTCGTAAACGAAGAAAGTTTTACTTGATTCGGAAAAAGAAAGCAGTTTTAGCAAATTTTTAAATTTGAAGCATACATTTCCAAATAGATCAATATACCGCTTGCTAGAAAAAAAATCATTGCTTCTATGAGAAAGCAGCAAGAAACTTGAAATATTTACTAGAAAAAGTAGATCTTGTGGTAGTAAATGGAGAAAATTTTACTTGTTTCGGCAGAAAAAGGCAATTTTAAAAACATTAAAATTTGAGACACAAATATCCATAACAAAACAGGAAAAGTCTTGAAATATTTACAAGAGAAAGGTAGATATTAGTGGTCGTAAAAGAAGAAAGTTTCACTTGATTTGGATGAAGAAAGCAGTTTCAGCAAATTTTCAAATTTGTAACAAGAATTTCCTAATAGATCAAAAATCCGCTCTACGAAAATTTTTTATGGCTTCCGTATTAAAACATGAATAAACTTGAAAGATTTTCCTGGAAGGTAGATAGTAGTGGTCGTAAGTCAAGAAAGTTTTACTTGACTCGGCTGAAGAAAACCATTTCCGCAAATTTTCAAACTTGTGGCAGAAATTACCTAATAAATACATCAATACTGGTGCAGTAGATATTTGAAACCCACATAGAAATTTTGTTTAAACTAAGCACACAACCCAAACCAATTCAAATCAACCAAGACTGGAATTGACTGTTGAAAAGTAGCAAGATTTCACCTGGTTTAAGTTTAGTAAACGCAGAAAAAAGGCAAAACTTTAACTGGAAAGGAGCAGCATTTTTTTGCCAAAAAAGGTCCGATATCTAAACTTAGACTTAACACCTTGAGTTCATTCAACTTAAGGGTTGTTTGGTGAGTTTTTGTGCACTTTAGCACCAAAAAATTGTGAAGAGCAATGAAGTGAAGAAAAAGAGAAAAGTGAAAAAAAGGCTTTAGATCCCTGTTTGGCTTTAGTTCATTAGACTAAAGGGTTCTTCGTAGGGTTTCTGTGCGACTTAGAGTAAAAAAAGTGAAAAGAAAAATTAAAACAAACTAATTTGAACTTGAAACAAACCGAACGAGCCAAAAAGAACCCAATTGAACCTAAACTCGCAAATTTCCAGCCGGTTTGAACGCCCAGCAAAGAGAGTGAAAAGTGGAAAACTTTGACTATTTCCTCCAAAAAAAAAAGAACTAAATTTAATCTGTAGTCAAACTAATTTAGACTTAAGGAGTGTTGAAAAAATTGAAGCACATTTTGCGACAAGCAACCTCAGTCTTCATGCCCTTTGAGCTACCAAATTTCAGACTGATTCATCTTTCTTTTGTTTGGTTTGCATCGAAATAAATAAATGCATATGAAATGCGAAGTTGCGACGGAATTAAAAGTGTGTGGATGCAGAAATGCAGCTGCGCCAGATGTGGGCGCCTAGTGAAGAAAAGTCGAAAATATCCATTGGATGATTAATTCCAGTGCGGAAAATCAATTGTTATAAATCCAGGAAAAGTCTCAGTGGCTTCGACAGGAGGTGAGAAGCAGCAGGTTCTTGCTGCATAGGGTTGGGCGGCGCATCCCCCATCGGCGACGCCGACGCAACAAATAACGGCGCCTCCGTCCCATAAAGCTGCGGACGAAAATCATAGTGCGGCGTACCGAGGTCTGGATGGTTACGGCGTTTGTGCACGTTTTTCCGGGAAAAGTACGCGTTTCGCTAGTTGGGACAGTGAAATTTTCGCGTGTTTGAGAGCCTAACAATGCGCTAATGGACAGTGTGAAGATGCTGCTGGCAAGGCGGAATTTGTATCGGGCGGAGACAGTGTGGCGATTAAAACGGGACTCTTTGGATCCAATATGAATTCAGGAAATGGCTATCGCTCTTGTGTTAGTGCTGACGTTAGCGTTGGCTGTTGCTGATCCAGACTGGAGTGACTGTCGCTCCCCCTGCCACTGCAAGTGGATTTCCGGCAAAAGAACCGCGTTTTGCAAGAAACAAGGCCTAACAGCAGTTCCGGGCTATCTGGACGAGGGCATCCAGGTGCTGGACCTGTCCAATAATTCGCTGCACGCCCTGCCTAAAGCAGTGTTCCAGGCCGTGGGCCTGATCAACCTCCAGCGGATCTACTTGATGCACAATGAGATCGATGAAGTGCATCCGGACGCTTTCAAGGACCTCATCATCCTGGTGGAGATTGACTTGTCCCGCAACAACATTCGGATGCTACACCCTGAGACGTTCTACGGCAACGAGCGGCTAAGATGGCTCTATTTAACCGGCAATCCGTTGCGACAGTTGAATGGCGCTCAATTCCCGATTTTGCCGCATTTGAGGAATCTGGACCTGGAAAGCTGCCAGCTGGAATTTATTCATAGAGATGCATTTGTGCATCTCACCGCTCTGGAAACCCTCAACTTGAAGAGCAATTTATTGCGGAACTTGTCCGATGCCACCTTCATGAGTTTTGCGCATCTAAAAACCCTGCTGCTCGAAGGTAACCCGTGGAGGTGCGACTGCGAGCTGCGCGGCTTCCGCAATTGGTTCCTCTCGAGCAAACTGTACTCTGTGTCGCTGCTTTGCTACCAGCCGAAAGTTCTGGCTGACCAACACTGGGAGGATGTGGACTCTTCGGAGTTTGCCTGCGTTCCGCAGGTTTTCGCGTTTCCGCAACGACAAGTGCAGGCGGAAGCCGGAGGCAATGTGAGCTTGGGGTGCCACGTGCTGGGCGATCCAGAGCCGAAAGTTTCCTGGCTGTTCGAGGGCTACCCAATCAACCACAGCTGGCTCATTATTGAGGCTGAGGAAGGCTTGCTGGAAAAGTGGGTAAACATTACGGTTCTCAATGTCAGTGAGGTGGATGTCGGCATCTACACTTGTGTGGCCAAGAACTTCCTGGACTCGGCGGAAGTGAACGTGAGTTTAGTGCTGCCGGAAGTTGTAACGGCCACCACTCTCAGCAAGACGGATTCTGCGCTTGTCTGGTGGGGACTGGTGGTGATCGGCATCGTCCTATCACTGTCCACTGTGATAACTGTGTCAGCCGTGTGCTGTGCTCGGCAGAGGAACATGCGCAACATGCCAGCCAGTGTGAGTTTCACCGACCAGGAGAAGAAGTTGCTGGATGTAAGTATTGCAACCACCACCGATAGAGGGACTGGTAGTTCGGAGGCCATCGGCCAGGAAATGGACGCAATGGACCCTCCAGTGCATATCACGATCGAGCGCGAACCCCTCCCGGTAGTCGTGTTCCCTCCTCCTCCAGAATTCTCCACCAGCTCCCTGCCAGCGGGCGCCTACGGCAACATTTTCATTTCGGTGTCGGTGAGTCGCGATCCCAACATGGTGGACATCTCCAGGTGTCCGGATCTGCTGGATCTGCCCCATCGGCCCAAGCCGATCTATCATGGCATGGCGACGCTTCCCAGGCGTCCAGCGCCCATTCCACACTACGACAACATGGGTCCAAGAGTCACAGCTGGTGGGAGTTCGACGTTGTCGTTGCCCGATGAAACTGCAGCTGCTGCAGCTGCAGCTGGTCCAACCCTGGTAGAGCTCCAACTTCCCAAGTCTCCCCTTTGCGTCCCCATAGCCCAGGAATTTGTCTCTCTCTAACCTTTTGATATGGTTAATCTTCAATTAGTGCCTTTGCTCACATCAATATTTTAGTTTTCTAAAAATAGGTGTATGATGTTTTCGTGTCTTTGGTTGCTTTGGTGCCTGATGTGGCCGCCCGGATTTGTCAAGGTTTTTCACTCTTTTCCACTTTCTTCTGCAAGTCGACGCTCAGTCGGTTTTATCAAAGAAAACGTCGCTCCTCTTACCACAGCTGAGTCTGGAGGCGTCAGCGCACAGGGTGGCCCAATATTTTACACCAAAATGATCTTATCAGACGGTTTAGCTCAAAGTCGGTTAATTAGGAGCCAATGAATGTGGGATGACAATAATTTAAAATAGTTGTCTGAAGTTCATAAAAGGGGAAACCTCAAAACCACCCATCTGGGATTTTTGGTTGTTTGGTTGTTGACTGACTACAGATTTTCAAGCCGATTTTTCCAAAATTGTCAAAAATTCGCAAACATTCATAGAGCCCAATTTGTTCTATTTTACGGTGTTAAATTCAAGGCTTTCGCTAATTCAGATGTTGAGGAATTATTGACTGAAATCACGCCTGCAGCAATTTCTGCAATAGACAAGAATTGTTGAAGAGAAAAATGATCACAGTTTCACCAATAAAGGACAACTTTTCACAGAAATATAAATTTACGTTCTCTATCTAAAGATAGTAACACCAGATTTCTCAGATGTTTGGTTGTTGTATAGTTAATTATTAAAACCAAGTCTGCTAATCAAAAGTAGTAGTTTTCAAGGCGATATTTAAAAAATCGCCAAAATATGGAATTTAAATGAGAATCACGACATTCATAGAGCGCACTATGTTCTATATTGAGGTACTAAAATCAATTCTTTACAAAAATTCAAATGCTGAAGAATTAATGATTGAAGTCAAGTTTGCAGAATTTCTTTAGCAGACAAAAGTGAAATTCTTCACAGAAATAGCTATTTTTGTGCTCTATCCAACGACATTAAATCCAACCTTCTGAGGTAATTGGTTGTATGCTAATTAATTAATAAAGTAAGGTGGGGGTATGGGATTTAAATGAAAATCACGGCATTCGTAGAGCGCACTTTGTCCTGTTTTGTGGTAATAAAATCAACTCTATTCAAAATTCAGGTGCTGAGGAATTAATTATTGACGTCAAGTCTGCATAATTTTCTGTAGTGGACGAACGTGTCATCAGAAAAATTATAGAAAATTTTTGAAAAATTTATGAATTCAGCGACAAACTTGAACCTTTTTGGCGGAATCAAGATTCTTCTGCGCATTCCAATGACATCAAAATCAATCTTCTCATATATTTGGTGGTTGGCTAATTAATTATTAAAACAAAGCCTGCAAAATGAGCTGATGCACACAAACAACAGGTTTTCAAGTCGTTTTTTTTTAAATTGTCAAAAATTCGCGAAAGGAAGTCCTAAAACTTATTTGAAAATAGTGAAATTTGTTGTTTAACGACAACTTTTACAAAATAAAATTATAATCGAATTTCGAAACTTCAATCTAAGTTTCGATTTCAAATGATTGTCATCCGATATTTACTGGCGTTGGGTTTAATTCGTCGCCTGATTTTCTAGTTTTAGCACTGGTTTTCTCGTGTAATATTGTTCAAAAGTTCTGTTGTTTTTTCTTATTCTTTTATCCACATTTTAATTGTTGCATTTTATCCCATTGAAATAATGATTGTAAAAAAGTACGCTTTTTACCAACTCAAATGATCCTAAATCTTCATTAATTATTAAGAATTGTTCTTAATAATTAATGAAGATTCTTTTAGAAACTTGTTAAAACAAGTCTAACAAACTCAAGCTTGAATAAGCAAAAGTTTCTTTAGTTTCTCTTCGGTTTTTAACTTTCTCATTCTTCAATTTGTTATTTTTACAAATAGAAATCATCTCTCTTTTTTGTCAGTGTTTCTAAACCTTCTATTTTTGTTTGCAATATCAATTTCATTAATTTTTGGACTTATAGTGTCTTGTTCCTGTTGCTGCTTAATGAGCACTGGATATTTGCGGTTCATAGTTACATAGTACATTGTTAGTATAAATTAATCAGTTTTTCGATCAATTATTTTTTCAGATTTTTTGCGAAAACGTGGGAATTATTCTGATCAAAAATTGCAAAACTGTAATTGTAACTAACTTCTAAATTTGAAAAATATGATTAAAAATATGAATTTCAGACGAAACAAACCCTCTCTTCAGTGTTTTCACTGTTTTAAAGAATCAATACAGGTAACAATATGGATTTTCACAAAGAAAAATTTGAAGGAAGGGACAGGAATAATAATTTTTATACAAATAATTCAATTTTGTCAATTCCACAAAAAAACAGTTAGTTATATTCTGTTGTATAGAAATTAGATTTTTACTGAGATACTTTCGCAATCCTAATCTTCGCGTATTCTTCATTTCACTAAAGTTTTTTAGGGTTTTAATAAATAAACAACTCAGAAAAGAATCGACAATGTTCTCGCCAATCTCTTGTATTAAGATCCTGCTTTCACTTACATATTTAGCGCTTAACATAATATTTTTGTCTAAATCATTTCGCAAACATAATTTGTTTTTGGGCCACCCTGTTTAAACACATGAAATTGATGTAAAGAAGCCAATCCCGTCTATGGAAGCTCATAGTGAAACGAGTGGAAATGCTTGACAATCTCACCACATTTAACACTAAATGGCCAATATTTTCCAATG
Organism: Dendroctonus ponderosae; assembly: GCF_020466585.1. Taxonomy (NCBI): domain Eukaryota; kingdom Metazoa; phylum Arthropoda; class Insecta; order Coleoptera; family Curculionidae; genus Dendroctonus; species Dendroctonus ponderosae. The sequence goes on along the minus strand of NW_026017110.1, from coordinate 7,477,744 downwards.
TCATTTTTCAACTCAAATTATAAAAACCTTTAAAATGCAATTTTCAATGTTGGAAAGTAATTTTGCATCATTAACATGCTCTGCTTGACCTGTTTTCTAGTAAAATTATTAAATTATTAGAACAACGAGTCCTAAAGAAATTATGGCCTTTTGGGACAAACATTTAGGAAATTAAATAATTAAAAAACCCCGATAAACAGGTCGAATTAAAGTAAATAAAAAAAAATTACGGGCAAATTTGGTTCCAAATCTTAACTCTACTAACTAACTAAAACTACTAAAATGAAACCTTCCAGTGAACGAAAGGCAAATTCATAAATAATTGATGAGCAAATAACAAGAAATATTTATACAATCTGAAGCCAAACTTTAGGAAGTGATTCTAAGAAGGAAGTTTTATATAAGTTCATGCCTCCTTTTTGATATACCGCAATGGGTTTTTCTCGCAATTGTTGAAGTTTAGTAGCATGCATTTACAGGAAGATTTTGCCCTAAATAATCGGCGCTATTGGATTATGCTCAATTTCTCTGTTTTCTCGGATTAAGCAAATTTTAATTCAACTTTCTTGTTTCTCGAAGTTCTCAAAATACATTAAATAAAAATTGAAATAAAATTACAGCTTTATTATGTAACACCCTGTAAATTGAAATATAACCGTTTTAGAATCTACACTCATGTACAAATTCCATCATAAAATCACCCAGAGAATCTAAACCGCCTACAGTTGTGCTTGGTATTCAAATAACACCCTGTATATGTATGTATTCGTTATACTAATTTTTTATTAATTTGCACGTCACTCTTTGCAAACATCACAAAAAGGACGAAATTATTAATTGCGTAAAAAATCGTTGTTTGTTGCATATGAAAAAATAATCCATTATATTGACAAAATGTTCAACAATTTCAATATTTACTACAAATATACATGGAAATAAGCACGCCTATTTATTGATGAATAATCATTTTTTGACTAAAATCACTTGTATTTGAATATAAACGCGCTTTATTTATTATTTAACAAATACTTGCTGGAATTTATGAAAGTTTGCCCGGTTATTCAGGCTTTAGTTTTCCTATAGTTTATTTATTCATGCCAATATCAATAAAGAGAATCCATCTGAATTTTGCATATAATAAAAGCGTATGTACATTATTATAGAGATAATATAAACGCAACTGAGTTATGGTTCAATCTGTAAATATTTATTGGAAAGTATTGGCCAAAATCTTCTAATTTTCCCATGTGATGTTCGACAAACCTTATTACCCCATACCGGTAGATAAGCATTGTAAAAACCAAAAAAATTATCTGTAAATGTCCTTTAACCTCCTTCTAAGAAGCTGTATATCATCAAAAGATACCATTAAAATGAGAGTAAGACTTTGGATTGCACTATTAACAGTTCTTTTCGTTTTAATATATGTATTGTTAAAATATGTTAGAAATAATAAAAAATAAATCTTTTTAAATTTATTCTTTTATTTTTTTATTCCCACTAGATCGATTTTATTGCACTTTACGACCCGACAAGGCCATAAAACCTCCTTAGATTCCATTCAATAATAAAATAATTTTCGCCGAATCCCATCCAGGCTTCAATTAAATTCGAATGGGACCTTTTTCGACGCACAAATCTTTATGGAACAGTAAACATCCAGCAAAAGATTCGCTTAATTTAATTTGCAATGCGATCGCAAAGAAGAACTGGACTGGTTGTTCCAAGTATTTCCAGATAGATCGAGGGACATAAGCTTCGGTTCCTTCATTAATTACGCAATTATATTGCGAAGTTTTCCAGGTACCCAGAGAGTTTGGCAGTTGTGCGTGGCTTCAATTAATTGAAGTGGAGCTGAAAATATTCTAGTCTGGTGGACGCCACCACTAGGACTAATTGGGAAAAATATTTTTTAGAAAACCCTCTTTTCATTGATTGATGAATTACATTCTATATATTTTTTTTTTATTCTTCGCGCTCTTAATTGCCTGGATAGTTTTTTATCTGGTTACTGGCTTTCTTCCGATGGATTTAGCTTAACAAAAACCCGCACAAGAATTTTAGTTTTGGTGTAAACCTAAGATGCTTGCCAAACTTCCGGAAAAACTCACCAGTTTCCATGAATTCTTTGCTTAGTGTATTTTTGAATTTTTGTTTAATCCATTTAGCTGGACGCCATTGATAGTAATAGAAAAAAAAACATTTTCCTGCAACCCTCGCTTAATAGTCGGGATGTTTCAGCTGAAATGGATTGAATGAACTACACACAATAAAATGTATTTGAAAATGTGTAGCTGGATTCTGGATGGTTAATTGCTCACGAAATTTCCTGCTCGTCCTAGTTGGAAACACTCCATGCTGCAAAGTTCGCACCAGAACAGGAAAATCATGACAAACTAAAATGTTATTTCAAAATTACTCTTCGAGGGAGAGTCGTCTAATTAGAACGCTTGTGTGTCTCAAGGAAGCAAAATTCAAGTTTATTAGCAAACTTTCGACAAAATGATGAAAACTCCTGCTGTTCAGGGACAATTCAAAATTCCGTCCAGCTTCTTTTTAATTATCGTTTAATTAATTTTTCGCGCAAAGGAATCAAATCCATGTTTGTAGCTGCTTCACATCTGGATTAACTAATAAAAAATATCTCAAATTCGTTCCAGATCGAATTGAAACAGGAATTTGCAATGAACTGTTTCCTCCACTTCTTTGGCGGGTTGGTAAACAGTTAACATTTCCCACATATTTAGTTCGATTTCGATGATCACCAAAAGGAGTTACTGATTGGTTATTGCCAACATTCCGGTTCCCTCAATCGAGTTAAATAATTTTGGTTTGCTTCATTGTTCTAATGTACGTCCAGAATTCAGTTGGGTGCGGTTTCAATTAATTGGAGTAGATTTTCGGGGGCTGAAAATGTGCTATTCAAATTATTTGTTGAGAAGCCACTGGCATGGAAGCAATGCCATTAGCATTAATTGTTTTAATTAATTAATGCTTAGGCTCTATGTGCAGAGGTAAGTAACGTGTTTTCTTCTGAAGTGAATGTTCAGTTCTGTTTAATGTGGTTATTTGTGTTTCTTTTGCAAAAGTTGGGACTTAATTTAGTCAAACTTGGCAAGTTCCTGGTCTCTTTTAAGTATAGAAAGTCATCAAAAACAATACAAAATTTCATCCAGACATAAACCAAGCAAGGTGAAGAAACTGGAAACTAGATAATTTCTTAAACAATTGAAATTATTTAAGAAATAATTCCTCAATTTCCTAGCTGGAGAAAACCATTCCCATCTTGGACTGGCCTTTGGAACGGGAATTCATAACAAACTGGAGAATTTATTTCAAGTAATTCTTCAAGGAAGTTGACTGTATATAATTGTAATTGGAACATTTGGCTTTCTGAAGAAGAAACATCTACTTTTAACTTCCTTACAGTTTCGGGGAAAATCCAAAAGTTATTAAGATTTTTTCGAAGCTACATAATTTAGAAACTTGCTAGCTAAGCAGGTTTTAAACTGTTTTGAATTCAGTTACAAATGCAGGTAAAGGCTGTTCATTAAAAGTTACCGCGAAGTTCGAGTAGTTTGTTGATGTTGATATTGTTAAAAGTTTGTAGCAATTTTGAAGCTTAACGAGTTTAAATCAATGCAGAAAAACCGTGATAGTTTAGTAGTTTCTTTGCCAATGTAAATCCTTCAGATGAATCCCACTTTATCCCAAGTTGAAGTGCATTTGTTCACTAAGTAGCACTCGGTTTGATTATTGTATTTATTGCTTCATTTCCTGCTTAATTTCACGTCATTTTGTCACGATTTTCGTGTTCGGGATTCGTAACTCAGGGGACCGAAGGCACGGAAAACTTGATGGACTAAATAAGTTTTTTATTTACGTAAATTTGTCAACAGATAATCTTGGAAAGCTTTGAGGAAATTTTTACAGTATGAGCAAGAAATATTCTGCTTTGGGGAGCAAGTGGTCAAAGCTACCAAATAAATTTCTTGAAAATGAGCGAAATCGCTAGTAAATGTACACAGGAAAATATTGTATAAAGACGAACGTTGGAAGAAAAAGGCCAAGGGATATGAAAAAGAAAGTTTAAAGATAGATTGCGTCCCAGAATTCGAGCTGTTTAATTCATAGATTACAAATGTTGGCAAGCAAATTGAGATAATTTTACCATTAACAGAAAATCCGTAGGAGAACTTTATGAAAAAAATTAAATAGAAACAGGCAGAGGCGCTTGGAAAGTGGTTACCTAAAAAAGCTACCAAACCAGAAGGAAAAGCAGTAGCAACTAGGCATATTGCGAGGTCAATAACTGTGATTTGAAAAACCCCACTTTTTTCATCAATAAGACAGACAATTAAAAAATGTATAAAAAATTGCGAAACTAAAGAAACAACATTAAAATCATCAATAATACCCTACAGTTCTCGTAATCCCCGGAAAATCGAAATAGATCAAGCGCGAAAGCACCACAGAGGAAAGCTATTTAGCAAAAAAATAAGTAGTAGAAGCAATGACACTAAATATTCGAATAATTGATGTTAACAAAATATATTTAAACTTGACTAAAAAAAACGATCTGAAAATGCGATGTTAATTAAATTGATTTAGGATGAGCTTTTAGGGGACTTTTATCAGTTTTTCACAAAGGAATTGCCTTAAAGACCGTAACTACTGTCAGAGAGTGAAATCGATGGAGCAGAGCAGATTGACCCAGTTTTAGGTGTCTTTTCGATACATATTAACGCCCGAAACTAGTCCTTCATTTACATTTAAATGACATTTTGCCTTCTACTTGCCTTCAGCTGTACATTGAGTATTATACAAGAAGACTGATATATAATTAATAGGTAGCTAAAGGGCGCGTTTCTACATGGATGCTGCTTTTTTAATGGACCGTTTGCAATTTTATATCTACAGCAGAAAAGTTCTGTTTAAGTTGATTATTGAAGTGAGAAATATTGAAAATTGATTCAGTATAGTGTTGATTGTTGGGCCTTTTACCGATTTTCCATAAATAAAAAGGCAGCCGCAAAGAAATGTTCCCTTTTGTATCGAAGATTCCGCCAGCCCTCACTGTGTTCGTATAAAGCACACGTCATTTATCTCTCGAACGATTTATTCGGAATTTCCACGTAAGGGCAAATATCTGGGTCAGTAAAAGACGCATTTTCGCAGCTATGGGAAAAGAAAAAGTCATTAATGTCGGAACAAATAAAGGACTTCATAAGTTTGGCGGGATTGAGTTAGAAAAACAGATATACTATTGTGTCCCGAGGTAGCGAACTGAGATTAAATAAAATTGTTTGGCGGATGCTTTTCACGATAAAATATTCTGTGATATTTCGCCGATAACTTAAGCGAAAATAAATTTAAAACAACCGAAAACATTCCTGCACCTCGTTGGCTGAATAGTTTCACCGAATTTTATAAAATTTTTGTGTTATATACGTTCTTGTTATTTGATTAAGCTTTTTCAAACATGGGAATTTCTGATGAAAACTTTTGAGCGGGTAGCTTTAACCGTTTCTGAGATAGAGACTTAAACATAGGCGATTTGAAATTTTTTCACATTTTTGCTTCCAGACTTTCAAAGGTTAGGAAATTGTGATTAACTCCTCTCACTAAAAGATTGTATTTGAGATGCTTGATAGAAAATCTTCTTAGGGCTAAACAGGTATTTTTAACCGTTTTGGAGATACGGGCGTTTAAACTTCGAATAATCAATTTTTCGCATGTTTCATTCCAGTTTTTTCAACTTACAAAATTTCCAAAAATATTTGCCGTGAAAGGCAGTTTTTGAAACACTGAGTCAAAAAGGTCGTTTGGCACGAATAGGAATTTTCAGTCGTTTATGAGGTACGGGCTTGTAAAGTGTGGGGGTTTGTTAAATTTTTACATTTTCACTTGCATCTTTTTAAAGGTTAGGAATTTCTCATCAAAATTGAGTAGTAAAGGAGAGTGTTTGAGATTCAATCAAAATCAGATCTATCAAAAAGGTCATTAGGGTACAATAGGTATTCTCAACCGTTTCTGAGCTACGGGATTTTAAATATGCAAAATTTTTACATTTTTGCTTCCATCTGTTTAACGGTTAGGAATTTCTGATAAAAGCTTAATAGTAGAGCTAAGTTTGTGAGACAGTCTATCAAAAATGTCATTAGCGCTAACCAAGTATTTTCAACTGTTTTCGAGATACTTGGCTTTCAAACTTTTGCAATGATAAAATTTTCCTATTTTAACTTCCAAGTTTTTAAAGATTTAGAATTTCTGAAAAAATCAAAATAATGAAAGAAATATTTTAAAAAGCTCTATTAAATGGTTACTAATGGCTGAACCAGCATTGTCAACCGTTTTAAAAGAAAAGGTTTATGGACTTTGGCGATCCTTTAAAAATTCACATTAAATCAATCAAAAACAATTAAATCAATTAAAAAAAATTGGACGCATAGTCCAATTTTTTTTAAGCTACTAAAAATATACAAAAAATAGCTCTTAATACGCATCAGAAWGGTCTCAATATTCAGTCCGATATATTCAACCTTTTCCCAGATATAAGTGAAAAAATACCGACATTTTTCAACATTTGGCCTGATCTTGGGGATGAGGAATTTGACCCCTAAGAAAGCAATCCTCTTACGAGTCATAAAATATCTTCAATTTTCCCGAAGAAATATTCTATTTGTCATTTTTTTCTCGATAACGGTAATTTTTTGAATATTTGGCTGATCTTAAAATTTAAAAAAACGGGCATCGCAGTATTCTTTGAGTGTTTTTCACTTTTTGCAAACACTCAAACTAAAGCGAATTTCCTCACTAGTCCTTGGCGTAAATGGAAATTTCTCCAAGTGCAACTCTCTAGAAGGTAAGCATCTGTACATTTACGTCATATGGAAACGCATTGGGGCACTTTTCTGAAAATCTGGACTTTCTGCCTTAATTTTAGAGGAAAATAGTTGAAATCCAGGCATTTCAGCTGCTCATCCATTTGAATTAATTAAGACTGGGCATTTCTGGTCATTCTGAAGACAGAAACATGCCATTTAGTGAGCTGCAAGTTAAATAAAAGCCTCTTCAAGATTTCCCCAAACCTCTAGCTTATTTTAGATCAATAGAACAGTGGGGCGTTGTGCAGACATATCGGTAATAGTGTAATTTTAGATTAAACTCGTACACATCTGCTAACTGAAATTTAGTAAGCTTCATAATGTAATTTAGGACGGCACGATAATTATTATCGTGTTTGCTTTAAATTAAGCAGCTTGTGTGCCTTGGAAATGGAAGGAAGATTTATTGTGTATATCATGCATTATAAAAATAAGGAATAAGTAATTTTGCTGATTGATGACTGGAGATTTCTCACCGTTCACTTAGGAAATACGGCTAAAATTGAATCATTAACTGAGGCTGTTTTATCCACGAGACAAACGCATGGAAGTGACATTTTAACTATTCCATTTCCAACATGTATCAACAGCGCAACACACAAGGCTAATCATCGTGTTATAATAAGGGTTTAACAATTTTGAGGGTTTGGCATAGCCAAAAATAAGCGACAACGAGGAATTTCCATTATGTTTATTACCAACATGCCGACGAGATGTAAACCGTACAAATTGTTCGACATAATTATGGGATAATTAACAAATACCATGGCAAAATTAGCATGGGGTGTTTGCAAAACTGATTTTAATTCAGAAGTGTACTCATTACATTAGGGAATGTTTATTTGGGTTGGGCCAATGTATTTAGTTTAGCGATAATTGGATGGAAATTTCCACAAAATCACAACGGGAAATTTAATTGTTATCTTGTTCATTCACAATAGAACAAACAATGGAGTTTTGGAAAACATTTGAAACTGTTCTGTGTTTTAGGAAAAAAAATGTTGCCCTAATTTAGTTTAAACCCGAATGTACAGAGTCGGCTGTTTTAATTTAGGTTCCTGTTTTGGACACTTTCTTATTTCTGTTGTTCAAATCCAAATCTTTATTTTGTTTAGTTAAGAGACTAGCTACCACTTGGATTATTTGATATAACCAGATAATTCCACTGTCTCATAGCAGCTAAATTACAAATTAGCAGGGATTTCTGCCCGGATTTAGCACAAAAATGCCAATAATCCTGTTTTGAGACAAGTTTGGTCCACTTAACAGATTAATAGCAGGTTACTAAATATTTGAAAAAATCGTGGGAAAAATTGATTTATTCAGCACCAAACATTCCCCTGTTAACTAAATTGCGAAAAGCGAACCAAAAATGGAAATTTTGACTATTTCCGAAAGTTGATTTTAACGAGCACCAACCAGTTTCGTGTTCAAAAGTGTGCCAAAAGTGTACACAAAACGTATGAATTTTGGATGTTTTTAAACATATGGAAGTTCGTTTTTTGCATTTCCTTTTGGGTTACGCATTTTTGAAAAATGACGGCCAAAATTGATTTTATCGAGCACGAACCAATTTTGTGTTCAAAAGTGTGCCAAAAATGTACACAAAACGTATGAATTTTTGATGTTTTTAAACATATAGAAGTTCGTTTTTCCATTTTTTTTGAGTTACGCATTTTTAAAAAATGGCGGCAAAATAGATTTTATCGAGCACCAACCAGTTTAGTTGACAAAAGTTTGCCAAAAATGTACGCAAACCATATGAATTTTGGCTGTTTTAGAGCAGATAGAAGTTCGCTTTTTCCATTTAATTTTGAGTTGAATTTCTGAAAAATGCATCTTTGAAAAAATGACGGCAAACATTGCTTTTATCGAGCTACAAAGAATTTCGTGTTCAAAAAATTGCCAAAGACAAACAAAAAATGTAAAAATTTTGACTATTTTGAAACAGACGAAGGGGTGGAAATGGATTTTATCGAGCGCCAAACAGTCTCGTGTTAAAAAATTTGCCAAAAATATACTAAAACTGACTATTTTTGAGCAGATAAAGTGTAATTTCCTGTATTGCAATTTTATCCAGCATCAAACAGTTTCATCTTTTTGCTAAAACCGAACGAAAAATTTACAAATGTTGAATATTTTTGCACAAACATAATTTAATTTCATCCATTTCGTTTAGGGTTACACATTTTTGAACAATGGTGGCAAAAAATTATTTTATTAACCACCAAAAAAGCATCGGGTCTTAAAATTTAGCAAGAACACACAAAAATGTACACATTTCTGAAAAATAACGACAAAACGTGAATTTGTGTTGTTTTGTGATAAAAAAATTGCCAAAAACGATAAAAATAGGGAATTCTTTATCCCATACCATACCCCATCGTTTCTTGTGATACGTTTTGAGCTCCATATTTCTGAAAAATGACTGCAACTTGTGTTCAACAATTTGGTACAAACGAACGAAAACCGGATAAACTGAGATTATTTTTGGGCAGGCATTTTGAAGAATGGCAGAAAATACATTGATTTTATCGAGCACCAACCAGTTTTATGTTCAAAAGTTTGCCAAAAATGTACGATAAACGTATGAATTTTGGCTGCTTTTGAACAGATAGAAGTTCGTTTTTTCCATTTCCTTTTGAGTGAAAAATGACGGCAAACTTTGATTTTATCAAGCGACAAAAGTGTTCAAAAAATTGCCAAAAACGAGCGAAAAATTAAAAAATTTTGACTATTTTGAAGCAGACAGAAGCGGTGGAAATGGATTTTAACACTCTCGTGTTTTTTGCCAAAATAGTACGAAAACTGCCTATTTTTGAGCAGATAGAATGTTATTTCCTATATTGCGCTTCGAGTTACAGATGTTTTCAAAATGGCGACAAATATGATTTTATCCAGCACCAAACAGTTTCATCTTTTTGCTGAAAACGAACAACAAATTTACAAATTTTGCATATTTTTGAGCAGACAGAAATTCATTTTATCCATTTAGTTTCGGGTTACACATGTTTTAACAATGACGGCAAAAAATGATTTTATCTACCACCAAAATAGCCTCGCATCCTAAAATTTAGCAAGAACACACAAAAATGGTAATTAAAAAAAAAATAACGATAAAACGTGGTTTTATTGAGCATATTTTCAAACGTCAAAAGTCTTGTAAAAAAATTTCTAAAAACAAAAAAAAATGCATAATTTTTACCATTTTCGAGTAGACTGTTTCTTCTAGTTCGTTTTAAGTTCCAAATTTCTGAACAATGTCTGCGAATTGTGTTCAAAAGTTTGTTACAAACAAACGAAAAACGTATAAATTGAGAATATTTTCGAACAGGCACTTTGAAGAGTTGCAGAAAATACATTGATTTTCTCGAGCACCGAAAAGTGTCGTGTTCAAAAATTTGCCACAAACAATCAATCAATCAAATTTGGGTTTAAGCTTGTTTTTGTGCTGACGTGGAATCGTGTCTTAATTAATTCATGTGAGTGAAATCTCTGCACTTTAATGATTTTTAATCTTGGCAACAATATGCTCTCCAAGAACAATAGCTCTGTTAGAGATAGATTTTGCATTCTCGTTTTCCTTACAGTATTTGTAACCCTGAGGAAGGCAGCAGAGCACTGCCGAAACGTTGGAAAATAAAGAAGTTTAACATTTTGGATATGGGTGTACATCTAGCTTAAGCCCAAAGTTTCCAATTGGAACGACATCCCCAAGAATTTAGAAATTAACAATATAAATACACATCGTCCAAGAAACTTATTAATAAAATAATATTAATTATATCCAACACACAACAATCTCGTTTTCAAAAACTTGCAAGAAACGAACGAGAAAAAATGTAAACATTTTGACTATTTCTGAGCAAATGGAATTTGATTTGCTCTTTTGCGTTATGAGTTAGATACACATTTTTGACAAATATCTGCAAAAATTGAACAATTTGCCACAAACGAACGACAAATGTTTAAGTTCAATTTCATTTTGGGTAAAAAATTACTGAAAAGTTGACTTTCGTCAGCAGGAAACAGTCTCGTGTTCACAAAATTGCCAAAAACGGATGAAAAATAAATACATTTTTGGCTATATTTAAGTAGATAGGTATTAATTTGCTATATTTCGTTTCGAAACACAAATATTTGAAACGTGTTAATAGAAATTGATTTAATCGAGCCACAAGCAGTTTTGTTTCAAAAATTCAATTTTTTAATTTTCAAGCAGATATAATTTCATTTACCCTATTTTGTTTCGAGTTACACTTTTTTGAAGAATGGCGACCCAAATTCCTACCAAACAATCTTCTACATATATTTTGTTTAAAAAACGATAAAACTTAAATTTTCGTCAATTCACGAATATCAATTACAAATTTTGTTGATGATTTTTGGAAAAAAATTGTAACAATTTCACAACTCAACAATAAAAATTAGTGTGTGAAATGCGAAACTTTTCCCCAACACAATTATTTAGTTTAATTTCAGGAATTTTCATTGGTTTCCTAAAATTATAATTTTGAATCCTTTTGGTGCTTGCTTCTGGTGTACCTATAAAAGTGAAAATGCAAATTCCCAAATAATCGTGCTTTCAATGAGAACGACGAACAATGATCTTTTCTTGGCTGATACGGAAATAAAACAGGCAAACTGGAAAGGAAACAAATGCATACTTTATTTTTAGTTGGTGCAGAGCTTTGAGTATTTATCGCTTAAATATTTACGGACTTCGTTAAAAATAGAGCGATTTCCCGAAATAAATCTGAAGCAGGAAGGGCACTTAGACTGGCAGCGACGAATCCTGTTGATGTATTGTTTCATCCAGCTTTTAGCTGGGAAATCATCAACAAATAAACTGAAGAATTTTAACTCCATATTTTGGAACGCTTTAAACGTGTGAACTTAATGTGATCCCGAAGTTTTCCAATTCCCCTTTCTGCCTCTCGAAGAGAACTGATCAGATTCCCGATTCATAAACAAGTACAAAAAAACACATTTCAAACGTGTTTTATTCTCACAACATTTTATTTCAAATGCCTGGATAAAGAAATGATATTTGAGCTCGTTCTCCAAGGAGAAGGCCATTAATGTCCGGGCAAATAAGACACTCCATAAATTCTGTGCGATACCGTTAAAGAAACATAGACACATTTCAAGTTGAGGGTACTAAAGTTCGACTGATTTCTTTCGATTTTTTCGATTTGGTCTTTTGATTACTGAGTTAAAATTTGAGGGACATAATTTGATCCAATAAAGACGCCCTTATCCACTCATCAGTCAAAGTGTATTATGAAGTTTTTATCAATATAATGCCGATATAGCCGAGTTCTCAGCTTTATATCTACCACATAAAATCAGTGTCAGCAACAAAGCAACTTCCCAAAATGCGAAACATTAATCAATGTCATATTCCGGAGGGCGCAGATTCTCGATAACACTGAAAATGTTATCTTTAAATTTAACATTAGATACATCACACAAAATCTGGTTCAGTTACGTTTCGAAATTTGATCGATATGCCGATCGTTTTTTTATCTTTTTTCATTCGAGGCGAGCCATTCCCGATTAATTCAGCTTAAAGCAGATATTTTTTCCATGGCAAAGTCTTTGTTGCCAAAGGCCGTCAGCCATCAGCAATTGCCTTTATTTCATTGATGCCCGTCCAGGAGGAATGCATTCCTTTTCCTGAGCTTTGTGGATTCATTGGAAACAGAGATATCGGAAGCATCGTCGAAATAAAAAGAAGCCATAAATCTCCTTTATACGAAAATCTTTCCGGCTGATTCTATTTCACATGGTTTTAAATAGAAGTCATTCTCATTTGTGCGTTCAGAAGAAAATTTACTATTTTTTAAGTTTTCTGGTATAGCGTTTCACCGGAAACTTTCTCAGATTTACTTTTAGTTCTGGTGTTGGCTGGATGAAACAAATCCAATGATTTCACTGCGAAATTCGTGCAAACCTGGAATCTGGAAAGATCGTTTAAAAGCTCCTTAAGTGTATTAGAATAGCAGGCAAGTTCATAACTCATTTGCAAACATCTTTTTTGCCTTCTTTTCCTATTTTTTAGAAATTTTCCAGCTTAATCGAGAAAAGCACATGTTCTTGTTTTTGGAGGCTTAGAAACCAGCAGGATTTCTGCAGGCAACATTTTTAGAACACCTGTCTAAGATGGAAGCTTAGATAAACAGCATGGAAAGCTGTAGAAACAAAAAAATTATTCTAGGCCTCATTCTAGCAAAACCGTGCTGAAAGTCTCAGAAGCGCAAAAAATTCAATTTTATGTTGTTTTGTTTGGAAGATGAAACTTTAAATTTAAATGATTGTTGGACCTAATCGATGCCTTTCAATAATTAAATAAACTGAAATAATTGCTGTGAATAATCGAATATCGCGTCGTGTCTAACCGATTATTCATGATGCACATAATGGAAAACCGTAGAATATTTCATAGCTCGTTTAGATAAAATGATCATTTAAATAAGTGAATAGAATTGATGTACACGTGCAATAAGCGAATGAAAATATAAAATAATGGAAGCAAATTAAAATAACTTTTTTTAAGTTTCCCATTTTTACAATTATGAAACAATCTGATTATGTAAACTGTGGTCAATGAAGAATTTTGGAATGAACGTAACTGCAATGTAAAATGTCTACCCATATAAAAGGAAATTGTAAGCTTGTTATATTGGTTTAACTGCTTCTTTACATACATTTATATTTTTGCCTCATTTCTTCACGATTGAATTATGCTCTTGCATTTTTTATTAATCAAAGTGCCTTGCGTCTACTATAAATGTGGCTGTAGAGTTTAGAATGAGTCGAAAATGTAAATGTAGGGAAAACGCCTTTAAACTTCGACTGTGCCGAAATTACTTGATTTCCTTTATCAAGTAAAATTTTGTTGCTTTTGCCAAATATTGGCACATCTAAAAATTTGAATTTGAAATCAGTTACTTTTCCTAACTTCGTTTCATATACAGTAATAATTGAGTAAGCAACCAGTAGATTTTCGTTACATTCTCTAAGGGTTTTTGTCACTTTCCCATAATAAAATTAATTTCAAAATCATGTAAATTCTAATCACACGCTTGATGCTGGAGGCCTATTAATTATTAAAATTAGCCGAGAATACGACTATCGATTTCCAGTTAGCTGAAGTTTTAGAATAACATTTTCATAAGACATGCAGACTGAAATTGATTCTGTTCCATGCTGTCTATAATGTATATTTGGAACTGGATTGGCTTCGGGCGTGTATGTCAATTTCCCGCAAAAATCACTAATAAAACAGTGGATCCGCAAAGAACAGAAAAATCCACAGCCCGCAACGACTTATGTTCTGATCAAGATATTTACACCCCATTTCATTATTTGTCCCCCATCTTCGGCTTGATCCATTTTCTTTCATTGTGTGAACAGTGCGTCAATAGACTTTTATTTATTTCTCAATAAAATGTAGTAGCTTTGGTTTTATAGGTTTTTTATTGGGGTTTTCGCAAATACAGTCAGTTCCGCCGAATCCACTTTCATCCCATCAACACCCTTTGCTGGAATTGATAAAACGAATTTTTAATTGAAAGCGCAATTCACAATAGTGCTTTTTCAGCGTCTTTCGCTTTGTGGCTTAAGCCGCACATTAATTTCTGTAAATTTGAAAAGAATCGGTTACTCGGAAAGTATGAATTGGATAATTTCCTGCTTTGGATTTCTCAATTGCAATTTTGCAGTCTTCCAGCGGCGAGCATTTCTTTATTTACTGCTAAAACTCGTTAATTTGCCCTATTTAAATTGTAGATTTTTTCCCAATTATATATAATTGAATCATTAAATTCCCTCCTAACGTGTTGTGAATATCAGTGCCAATTTCAATAATGGAAATTTCATGCTTCTACTATTTGTTAATAATTGCCGACAAAAATTCAATTACGGTCCAAATGTCCACGCTTCTGATATGTATTTCAACTGAAATTGGAAGTTATATTGAATTTCAAACGCGAAATTATATAGACTTATGGTTTCGCAGATTATTGCATATTTGCGGTATGGAATATTGGATACATTTTTCGCTTTATGTATACATTCAAATGGGCAACTTGATAGACGAGTTCAACGTGTTTTTTAAGACATTGGGCCAGATTGTTTCGGTTTTTTAGGAAACCCTTCTTCTGAAATTCCCAACTCCTGAAGAAATAGAAGCAAAAATTTCAAATTTCGCGGCCCTTCGAAGCTAAAACACTCCGTAAATGAAAATCGAAAAAAAAAAATTGTTTCTAATCGTGTGCAGCCCCAAACTATCCAACCAAACGCCGTCACTGCCAAAAATTCACTGTTGGTGAAAAATTGAATAACTAGAGCGTATTATGTTGAATGTGTTTTCTATTTATATGTAAAGCTGTTTTAATAATCGAGCCTTAAAAAGCGCTGTTTGATATACTGTCAGTGTTCAATTTTCAGGTTTTATCATAAATATTTATTGATATTACATAAGCCCGGATTCGAACATCACAAAGTGGCATTTGAGGCACTTGAAACGCTATCGATGGTACACATATGAGAGTATAAATGAAATTTGCGATGCGTTATTATATCAATGTTCAATATCCGTTGGAAAATGGAAGCAAACCAGGCGGATGTATTTGCAGATTCGATCAGTGATCAGGTCCGGTTTGGTTATATGATGTAGGTGAAGTGGCCGATTCTTTGCGCAATATTTATTTAATGTTGCTGTTATTGTATTTCCAGTGGCATTGGAATATTTGCTGTGAAAATCTGCCAGAACTTCCAAACAAATCCTCGCATCAAATATGCGTGACAAGTATTTTCCACAACTCGTATCCCTCGATTTTTCCTTCCACAGCTGGGAATTATGCTAAGCGAACCTCGTGGATTTATATAAATTTTTAATCCATGAATACGTTTGTCGAGTGCTTGAAATAAAAATCTTGAATAATCTACTATTACGTAAAAGCGCCAGTAAATTTGTCTTTCAGTATGCAAAAAGTAATATTTAATGCAAAGCTTCCTTAGATATTTTTACTTAAATAAAAATCAGTTATATTCGAGCGGGGAATATTTTATGTAATGCAGCTTTTTCAGCCGAAAACGCCGTAGCTCCTTAATGAAGTCATTATTTTCGTCGTGATTAAAACAGCGGCGTAATCAAATCATTCTTAGTTTGCTACTAGTCGGGATTTTCGCTAGAAAATACTTTCAGGTACCAGCTTCACTTAGTCTACGTCGTAGTTTGTTAATTATTATTTCAAAAACAAGTACAGAAATATTCTCCAACGAAATTAAGCAGGCATTTTCCTGCCGTGTATTCCCTTAGGTTGAGGAATTTGGCGGGCTCAAGTTCTTTCCATTTGGGAATGGCAGCAGTCTGGATTACACCCGGTTAATAATTCTGGATAATGCTTTTCCGGCTCACGGGAAGAATTTTTAATTTTTTCCACTTCTCACTAAATCATCGCCCAATTTAAATCACGCGTGGATTTATGCATTAAAATTGCCTCAAATTAATGCATTTAACTCGGAAAATGAGTGCGGGTTTCTCTCAGTTTTGCTTCTTGAATTTTCGACGAATTAATTGCGAAAGCATAAGCATATAAACCCCCTCGATATTAAGCGGCCATTAAAACTGATGTTTCAGTCTTAACAATTTTGGTCGGTTTAACGGCGCCACGGAACATTTGGAATACAAATTAGCGTTGGACCGGTACATTTTCATATCGAACCTTTATCGTCGGTTTTGCCCAGCGGGGTTATTCTTTGGAAGTGAGCTGAAAAGTGATTTTATAATCCGGATAATGGCCATTGAAAACGGCGACTTAATTTTGTTAAACTTTCACATTTGATCGGCTCTTAATTTTCAACTATGGAAAGTTTTACATGAATTTGTGAACTGAAAAAATAATCAAACTGATCTGGTGAACTTGAGCTTACAGGTCACCATCCAAATAGTCCTACATACTAAACGGGAACACGCACCCACTTGCAACTTCGACATGAAAAAGCAGCATAATTCTGCTATACATAGATACATTTTCATTGAAATTCAAAAGTTGGCTGATTTTTTTTGAACCATTTAAAGTTGAGCCTGCATATCCTGCGTTGATGCCATTGACAAGCCTCCATCCAAATAACCCTGCACACGAAAGAAGAATAGGCAGCCCCTTGCAACTTCTAGGTGGAAAAGCAGCATCACTGGGCTTCAGATTGACAAAATATAATTGAAATGCAATCATTATTTGATTTTTGAGAAGCTTTCGAACTTGAACCTAAAAACGCGACGATGGCGCCACTTACAAGCCTCCACTCAAATACCCCTAGAATCTAAGCAAGAACACCCACTAACTTGCACTTCTACGTGAAAAAGCCGTAAGATAAAACTTCACATGAATAAATTTTCATTGAAATACAAAAGTTGCCTGATTTTTTTTGAACCTTTAAGTTTGAGCCTGTAAATCCGGCGTTGATGCCACGGACAAGCCTCCAGCCAACTAGTCTTGCACTTTAAACAGGATCACGCAGCCACTTGCAACTGCTAAGTGAAAAAGCAGCATAATTGAGCTCTAAATGGATACATTATTCTTGAAATATGAAAATTCGCTGATTTTTTTTTAACTTTCTAAAGTTTTGCCTACAAATCCGGCGTTGATGCCACACAAGATTCCATCCAAATAGCCCTAAAATCTAAGCAGGAACACAGCCATTTGCAACTAGCACGTGGAAAAGCAGCCTAGTTTCACTTGACATGGATAAAATTTCGTTGGAATTCAAAAATTGTCTGATTTTTGAGAAGCTTCCGAACTTAAACCGTCAAAACACCGTTGAAGGATTTTTAAGATTGACGACTTGTGATTTTACCTTGAAGTTGTCGTAAAAGTCCTTTTGGGTTGTAGGGGTGTGTTAACATGATTAGTGTGGGGAAGGAACAGTTAAATTGGTAAAACCCTTCGAATCGGGTCCCCAAACACACAAAGGCCGAGGGCCATTAACGATACGGTCACTTATCTGGAAGATGTTTGTTCCGTTTTTTACACGCGGCTTTTTCCTTTCGCTTGGCGTTTTAGTGTCGCTTTAAGTAATTGTTCGTAAAGGTATTTAAATAAAAGAACGACCTCTTGGAGCGGAAGCATCGCCATAGTTTATCCAGTCTTTTGCGCTCGAATAAG
Organism: Dendroctonus ponderosae; assembly: GCF_020466585.1. Taxonomy (NCBI): domain Eukaryota; kingdom Metazoa; phylum Arthropoda; class Insecta; order Coleoptera; family Curculionidae; genus Dendroctonus; species Dendroctonus ponderosae. The sequence continues at coordinate 7,459,683 of NW_026017110.1, read as the reverse complement.
CATAGAGACGGATTTGTTTCGGAAAGGTTAATAGGCACACCCGCTTTTTGTACTTAAACCATATTTCCTCTTATTGCGGTTGTTAGCTTTAATAGCAACTGGGACCCGGCGGGACCCGAAGAAGTCAGCGTTTTATCACAGATAAACGTGACACTTTATCTGTTGATGAATTACACGATAAAAACCAGGAAAATTATATGGTGAAATACAATATAGATATTACGGAGCGTAAATATTTTATACGATGCCCACACCCATGTGCCCACATGTCTATCTATCGATTACCCACCGGCTTAACTCATTTTCCTAATGGAATGAAACCCGGGCTGCAAATACACATGAACATGCACATAAAAGTTGCTGCTTTAATGATCGATTGATCTTCTAAATAATTACAACTAAAGTTAATTAGACTCCTTAGTATTAAGATGCTTTTTATCGCGGTAAGAATTTTTCCTGAGCATTTTGATCGTCAGTCGATAATATTAGCTCTATTTTAGATTCAAACATCCTGTATTTAGAAATTGAGGTCGATTGAGATGAAAAAATATATTACAAGTACAAAATTTCATGCCCAATTTAAGAGAATTTTCTCAAAATTGGCGCAAAACCACTCGACTTGTTTTAGCAACAGAAATTTACTCAAAACGATAAGAATGATAATCAAACCTTTTTACTCTTTTACGAAGATAATTTCTACAAATTTAAATTCTACAGCTGTTTGTTCAAAGTCAAAACTGTGAGTCCCAGTTAAAGTTTTGAAAAAATAAATTTTTGAATAAAACTCAGAAAGGCGTTTTTGCCAACTGAATTAAAGTATAATTTTCACTTGCAGAAAGACCCTACATGGCCTTATTTTTCACGGTTCATACAATGGCTTTCAATTTTTTAGTTAAAAACTGTGCATTTCAGCAAAAAAATCTAAACAGCTTTTGTGTTTCCAACTAAACGTAGAATGAAAAATAATTTTGGATTCTGGAAAACCCACTATGTGCACCGTCCTTTTCTGTTAAGTATCAAATGGTAGATATTGTGGTAATTTTCTCGCAGCCTACAGCAGTTTAATTTTTTTTGGCATTTTAGCAGAAAAACGCAAAAGGCCTTTTTTATTCCCAACTAAATATAGAATTGGCAAACATTTTTCGCATGCTAAAAAACCATTGGCGTGTACTGTTTTATCATCTGCAAACTACCAAATGTTAAATTGTTGTTATGCGGAAATGGTCTCGGATAATATCATGGGTTTTATCGTGTTTCCAGCTTTAATGTTGGAATTTTAAGGCATTTATCTCAAAATATATTCTACTCTCTTTTCTTTGTTGTTCAATATTTTTTTTCACCTGCCAGTGTCTCACAAATTCCAGAAACTCTTCATCTCACATCTTCTCCATTATCTAGTCAAACAGTATTGAGGGAGAAAAGCTATGAAAAACCTCAAAATGCGAAAAATTTTGTCGTTGCCGTTTTCACATGCATTGATGCACATTTGCGTAAATTTAGCTTCTGTCCGGACAGACATTAAGCAGCTCGAAACTTCTCCCAGTTAGATTGCTTCCATAAAGGGCATTTTACATTACTTTCTTACATTATCGCATAAGCCACGTCCTCTCAACGCCCGTAAAGTTTCCAAAGTGCCCTGTAAGTTAACAACTGAAACCGAATGTCATTCATAAAAAACAGCGATAAAAACAACTTTTCGACATTCGCGAGCAGTAGTTCTGTTTGAAGTTGTTCGCCTCAGTTTGCATGAATCTCCCGAAAAAGGTTTTTCATATGAAAGTTTGGTGTTCTTGAGCGTCAACCAGCCAATGGTTTGGAATGGTAGCTGAACGGAAAAAATCTCATGTTGAATCGAAAACACTTCACCTGCATTGAAACCACATGGAAACTTTCGCTTGTCGTCCCGTATTGGAGCCATCGAGTACAATGGCAGCTCGTAACAAGATTTACTGCACAATGCAATTAAGGTAAATTACTGAAATGTTCGGCGTAAGTTAAATCGATTGCACTCTGGAGAATGTGGATGAGAGCGGTTTAAGCTTGTTTTGTAAACCAGAAACACGTTTGCAAATATGAGCCAGCCAGTCAAGTGTTGCGAAATTGTGTTTGGCGTCTATTCAGAGTCACACTTTGACTAACAAACAATAACATTGAGACCGGCAAAGGCAAAATGCACTTTTACCAACCAAATTCCCATTGAATGTATAAAAGCATTGTTAATTTAACTAGTTTTAAAGTTGCTGGGTAATTGAAGCTTATTACATTCAAGTTTCAAGCTTAACTCTTCTAATTGTTCTTCCATGAACTTATCGCATAGACAGAAGCGCAACAGAAAATTTAACTTCCAACTCCCTAATTGTTCTTCATCGAATTTGCCTTCGAAAAAAAATGAGAAAGTTTCTTGAGAACTTAGTTTGATAGATTTTGCTAGGTACGTCTTTTACAGCGTACTTTCGTTTGCTGAATGAATCTAAACAAATTACTGAGACACAAAGTGAAGGCAAACTTTGAGAAATTTGAATATGGGCCGTATCTCGGTATGGATCAGCCTTAATAGGCTAACAAAATAATGAATGTCCTGGCACGTCCAACCGTTACCCTGTAACATGCTACATAAGGAAACATCGAAAATTTATGTGAAATCCTAATTTATTTCCGAGTACACGGTTTGCCAACCTGGGAATGTAAATGATCGGAATTGGGCCAAATCGAGGGCAAGAATGTATTCAAAGCGTTTATTAACTCAGTCACGTCGAGAACTCATTAAACTGAAATAAGTCAACTTGTTCAATTCTTCGGTTGCTTTGAATGTTTGAGTTTAAGGAGAGCATTAACTTTATTCCCTATTTCAACACGTCATTTTCATGCAAGTTCCAACCTACAGTCAGAGTTTTTCGAAGTTTACTGATCCTTTCAGTTTATTAAGTTGGCCCTTTTTAAATCAATACTCCCCGGTTAAAATTGCTTTTTAATATTTCATCAAGAATGTTCCTGGAGTAGCGCTGAGAGGCTAATTTACCAACAATAAAGCGCTTCTTGATGCTTAAAAAAACGTTTTAAGAAAGTGAAAGGGGTTGGCGTGAATTTCTTAAAAGAATATCTAACAGTTGATGAAGACAAAAAAATTAAAACCTGATTTATTACTTAGGAAAGGTAATTCGCAGAGGAAACCGTTGAAAGGCAACTGAAACAGCTGGGAATTATCGTCGTTAAAAAGTGTGGAAATCGAAGTTTTGCACTTATTTACCTGCCCTGCAAGCATCGAACTCTCCAGATTGTTATCGTCTTTAAGAGTAATAGGTCCAAAAACCTTTTTAGCCTAAAATGAACAGATGAAGAAAATTAGAGAGGGATTCAAGGTCTTGCATAATCTACAATTTTTCTTCTCCTGATTCTGCTATCAACGTTGTATCATCTGCATACTTCAGCTTTGCCATTTTATGCCTGTCTTTGAAATTCCTCAATTCCATCCATATTGTTGCTTATTTTGTGGTCTCCCTTTAATAATCCACTACGTACCAAGATTCCTGGTTGGGTTTTCACTGTGATTTCGCCTTTTTTACATTGAATTTTACTTGTTTAATTTCGATAAAACTCGGTTGCTACTTGAGTGTTTTTTTCAGAATTTTACTTATTTTCCTTAATGTAATTTGACATTTTTTGGATCCAGATTAGACACTTTGAAGTTTGATGGTTTTTCCTTTCTTCCGTTTATATTAATTTCTCACTGTTTTCAGGTTCCAAATTTTGGCTTCAAACTGTTTTCAGACAAATCTTCGTTCGCTTTCTTCAGCCTCACACTTTCGTTCTGTTTTGGTTGATTTAGTGACTTGTTTTGAGTGGTCAATATGCATTAAGTTTATATTTTGTGTCTTTTACACATCAGTTGTTCACATTAATTACCACTTTGATAATACTGCTTTTTGTTGATTTTTAATACATTATGTTTTATATATCCTTTTGCTATTTTTAAGTGCTTTCTCAATTTTTATTTTGTTTGAATCAACGTTTTAGAGGAAATTAACGTTAATACTCGCCAATGGCAGAAATACGAAAAAACTAATTCATAGCAAAATTTACGGTTGAGTTTTCACTATAATTTCGTCCTTTTAACTTTCAAGAAACTAACTGTATTTTATTTATAAATTTAAACAGAACTGGGCTGTTAATTAGGTAATTTTTTTGAATTAAAAAATTTTCCTCACTTTTTTTTATTGAATTTCACATTTTACATTTTATTGTAGACACTTTCTAGCTTTATGGCGCTTCTCTTCTATTACTCTAAACGAATTTTTGACGGAAACTGCTAAATTTCGTTACGCATCATTTTGTGGACATTTTTGCAGCTCAGACAACCATATAATTTGGCTGCAAAATGCTTTTAATCAATCAGACCAGAAAAATCTTTCATTTTATTCAGCCTCACACTTTTGTTTTCGCTGATTTTATCAGTTTTTATGATAGAAAAATATTCATTAATATGACATTGTGTGTGTTTTACTCATCAGTTTTTCGCATTAGTTGCCACTTTTCTACTGGTATTTGTTGAGTTTTAACACATTTTATTTCAGAGGGTTATTATGCGCTTTTGGGTCACCTGTTTACAGAAAGTTATTATCACAGTCTTATTACAGTTTTGTGCAGCTTTTTTATTTCTTGAGACTTTTTTCTGTTTTTTTTCGGGATTTTCAATCAAAAGTTTAACGCGAATTGTTTCTAGTCATTGCAGAAATTTTCTAGAATTTTTTACTATAAACGAGTGTTTTATTATAAATGACAGAAAATTAACATGTGCGACTGGATTTTCACTGAAATTTGCTCTCTTTTATTTTAATCATACCGATTATATTTCAGTTTATTTACTTTTCATCAATTTTTCTGAAACTTTTTCAGACTTTTTATATTTTTCTTCAATTTTCTTTGACTAAATTTGCATTTTTTGGCTCTATTGGCTCAATTTTTTAACAGTTTAGACTGTTGCAAGCTCCATAGGATAAGCCTTAAAATCTTCTGTTTAATACATTCGTCTCTTAAAATTCTAGTACTTGAGTTGATATTTCTAGTACTTTGCTGCTATACAAAACTTTATAATTTCTAGCAAGTTCTATCTAGTGTTACACTTTGAGGGTTCATAAAACGATCCCAACTTTTCGCACTTTTTTACAACTTTTATTAACTCTGACGTATTCGTCATAATACGAGAACTGGAGAGAGGATGCATCTCTGGAAAACACTCCCGCTAACGGGAGAGAGTGTAAATCCTCTAATTCAAATTCGCCCGTGTAAATATTCCTTATAACTGCCCGGCTTTTTAAAGAAAATTCGCCCCGTCACTCTTCCACAATGTTTGCTAAATATTTGCAAACAAATCAGGAGAAAATGAGACTCAACTCCAACTCCAACTTACCCCTTAAAAAATTAAGAGAAGGCAAAAGAGCGCCGAGTAATTTCGTCGCTAATTTAACTTTTCCACACCCAGAGTCCTCACGTACTAAATTGGCTCCATAATATTTCGTCATAAAGTTTGGAAAACTACCCATAAAGTTAAGACGCAATGAGAAAACGTATATTTGGACTGGCAGTTACGACAAATACCATGAACAGTTAGAACGTGCAATCGCCGTTCCAAAAAGTTGAATGTGATAGCTTTTTTAATTAAAACCATGCCCCTCATTGCTTTAAATAAACTCAACCTTTTTGAAGTTTTAACGTTGAAAAATTAAAATTATATAAGCTCGTAAATTAGGCGAAAGTATCCTGGAAATATTCGATGCCGCACCCTTTTTAAACCTAATAGAGTTGTGCGTTATCCGATAAGAATTTATTCCACATCGAACGCGTTTTCCCTGTATAAAACAGCAATAGTTGTCAAACTAACGAGCGATTTTATTTCTGCGATCTATCGACTTTCAGACAATTTGTTATGATTAATGATGGAATTCGCTGTCGCCACGCGATATTAATATAAATTTGGCTGAATGGAAATCAAAGTAGCTTAAAATTAATTTCGGAAAACCTCGCCGCGTAGGTCTTTATATTTCCATAACATCGAAATACACTTACGTGCGCAAATAGGATTCGGATCAGGGGTTGCCCGTATATTTGCCTCGGTTTCACTCATTTAAAAGTCGACGAATTGTTTACCCAATTTTTCATAATTTATTAAGATACGACACACATTTTCCATGTAAACTCTTATCAGCCTTTTTGGTCAATTTGCGGGCCGTTTTCAGCTTTGGTAGCCAGTTGGCACAAGCTCTAATTTAAAAAATCAACCTTGCAAACTCACTGATATTTAAGAGGAGAAAATCCCGCACACAAGAGCGATTAGCTTGTGGAAATAACTGTTATGGGTTATAGCGACTCAATTGAAATTCACTTGCGAAAAGTGGTAGGAATGGAGTACAGGGAGAGGCAGCAAAACGGCTCAGAAATATGGCTGCAGCATATCAATCAGCTTCCAAACCGGTTCAACCGTTTAATGGCAGAGAAGTTTTGTAACTTGCAAGTGGAAAGTTCCGTGCTCAAGAACGTAATCTTAAGACGACGAAAAGTGTATTTTGACCGGTTTCGTTTTTGGCTACCTGCAGCAAACGTAACCGATATGGTCATTAGATAACCATTTCAAAGGCACTAATCAAAAATTCCGAAACAAATAAATTTGCATTATTTGGTTTTTTCCACTAGACTCAAATTCTGCTACAAAAGTTGATTACACTGAAAGGAAGTTTCATAAAAAGCCTGGCAGATTTTGTTGCCTGCAGAGGCAGACATACAAATTGCTCTAATTCTGCCGCCGCGTATTTTCTCTATTCCAGGAAACTTTTTATCAAAATTGTCCAATAATTTACCGCACTGAGAGGTCGCCATTATGCCCCTACTTCATTTTTCCATAGGAGATTTCTGCATTTTTATAAGACTGTTTTAGCTGGAATTATACTTTTGTTCGCAGTATTGCGAGCTCATGAAGCCTGGTGGAAATTGTCTGTTCAAGGTTGAAAATAAACATTGTTGTTAGCGGGGACAAAGAAAATAGGAAAATAATCGGTTGAATTTGGGCATTCATGAGAGCTTCCATAGACTGGAAGATATGCTAAAATTGATTTTTGGTTTTTGCCAAAAAAAACACAGTTTTTAGCAGAGAACAAGAAATTTCCTGCACAGGGCTTGTAGAGAAGCAATGCTCCTATAGCTGTTGAAAATTTTATTGAGAAAACATTAAATCCTGATTTTTACCCACAATGTAAATGCAGGTTAATTTTTAGCAGGCGTTCATGTTCCTTTTATAATTTTCGGCTTCTATAGACAATAGACATATTCAAAATCATGTACATTTTCATTCACGTTGTAGTTAATCCGAATTTTTCCGAACATTGCAAATGCAGCTCAGAAATGAGCGTTTTGGGTCAATTACATTTCCCATTTAAAAAATTCGAAACTCTTAATCGGGGGCTCCTATCGACTTGAAAATTTTAGGCTTTATAGATAATAGATAAACTTAGCCACATGACCAATTTTATTAGAGCAGCATGTAAACAGTTTTTCTGCGCACATTGCAAGTACAGCTCAAAAATTTGAGTTTTCGGTCAATAACGTCCAAAAATTTAAAAAATTCCTAACCTTGAGTAGAGACCAACTATTCTTGTGAAACTTTTGGGGTCGATAGATAATAGATACATTCCTAAACCACGCGAAATTTTATTGAAGTTGCGTATACTGATGATTTTTGAAAACATTGCCAATGCAGGTCAACAATGAGTGTTTTCAGTCAATTACATCGCATAATCTAGAAATACGTAACTTATTCTGGTGAATTGATACGTGCAAAAATCGGCAAAATTTCATTCAAATTGCAACTAATTCTAATTTTTGCGAACATCGCAAATGCAGAAAAAAAATGAGCGTTTTCGGTCAATTACATTCTCGAGGTTGAAAAATCGTAACGTTAAGGACATCTGTGTCCTTGAACATTTCACACTCTATAGATAATATACAAATGCAAGAATAGGAAAAATGTCAAATAGAGCTCAAAAATGAGGTTTTGCTCAATAGCACACTATAGTTAAAAAAAATTGTAACTTCCAGTACGAACAAGCTGAAAATTAATATTCTGTAGATCATAGATGTGGAAAAAATTGTACGCAATTTCATTCAGCTTAATTAAGATTTTTGCAAGTGTTGCAAATGAATGCAAAAAATCGGTGGTTTTAAATTCTTTACCATTTTCGTCAACGTCAAGCAAAAATTCGAACAATTGCAGCAATTGCAAAATAAAACAAAGTAGAAAAATTGACAAAGAAAAACTACCGAAAATTAACAATAACTAAAGAATCAAAATAGTCACCACAAAACTTATCGTTAATCTGGTTTAAAGTTGTGTTATTTATTAAACTTATGAGTAAATACAGGCAGTTACAGTTTTCGATTCATAGTGGTTAATTCAACTTCGATTAACTGCCAATTCAATTTAAGTTGAGATACGCTTTGAGAATGGAACCACAAACCGCCCACAACACGCCAAATTGCAAATTTGCGGTATATCACAAAGTGCATGGCAATTTCAAACTAACACTACTATCAGAGTTTGAGCCGTTATTTAGATTCGAGTTTAATTACTTAAATGTTCCGATTTTCACCGACAAATTATTCCAAAAGCCCTCTTTCCCTGATTTTGTACATGATTTTGCCAAGAATGGGGCCGATTTGTTTTTAAAGCCATTTCTCGCCGAGAAATGCGAACAATGTTTCATTTTCCTGAGGGCCGGATTGAGGTCGATTTAATTTAGCCGGGCTATAACAATATTGCTGGTTCATTTATTAAGATATAACCAAAGCCCAATCAAGTCAAAGTGAGTGGGTTTGTCCGCATTCGTTTGAATTATTAAGAGCGGTTGCTTTGCATGTCTATTTAAGGGACACTTTTTAATATATTGTATGATGTGAGGCGGTATTTTAACTCAGTTTAATCTGAAGCAAATAAGTTAGTTTTGGCCGAGAACAATTGCCTATTTGTGACCTTTGCATTCTATAGACAATAAATGGGTCTGAAACATACGAAAATTGTGTTCACGACAACTGCTCCCTTCATTTACCCAATTTGTAACATTTATTAAAAACAGCAGTGTCTTAGAAAATCGCCCACTTTGCACATAATTGACGGGAGCGATAATGAGAAAATTTTCCTTCAAATTGTGTTTAATCCTGATTTTGCGAACGTTGCACATTGGAGTGCAAATGGGAGTGTCTGGTCAATTGCGACTTTCACTTAAGAAAAATCATAACTTCTATTAGAAAGTAACTGTTTTATTTAAGTTTGCTTTAACTGAAAGGCATAAATACGTCCAAACCTTCCGAAAATTTCATTAAAATTTGACTACAATCAGATCTTTACAACGCATACAAGTGCAAGTAAAAATTTATACTTTTGCTCAATGGCAACTTTTTCTTAAAAAATTCGTAGCGCTTAGTTTAGAGCAGTTCTCGTCTTCAAACTGGCACATTTTTTAGATAATCAATCAGTCTAACCATGGAGAACATTTTTTTTTAATTGCCCTTAATTCGGATTTTTGGTCACGTTGCAACTGCGGATAAAATTTAATGTTTTTGGTCAGCTGCATGTTTCTCCTTGGAAATTCGTAAATTTGACTTGAGAGCAAATACAGGGCTATTTCAGCCCTGGAGTTGCTATTGACACTATCAGAAACAGGCATATGAGGTAAAGCCCTGAAACGTTAATATTGCAGTGAAACTTTATTTTTGCGAGTGTTGCAAATGTAAGTTAGAATGAGTGTTTCTGGACAACTGCACGGTTTAGTTTAAAAATAACACCGTCTAGTGAAAAACAGCAGCTCTATTCAAATTTGCGCTGTAACACGGGAATAAATCCGTCCAAATATTCTGAATATTTTTGGAAAATCGCTCCAAATCCTAATTTTTCTGAGCGTCGTAAATGCAAGAAAAATTTGTTATTTTGCTCAACTGCTTGAGCTTTACTTAAAAATAATCTCTTAAAATTTACACACTCTACAGATCATAGATGAATCTCTAAACCAGTCAAATTTTATTCAAATAGCGCTTAAGCCCTAATGTCTGAAAAGTTTCAATTGCAAGTTAAAAAAGAAGGTTTCGCTCACGTGTAACCTTAACTTAAAAAAACCGGAAATTCTAGTTCAGAGCAACTATCACTTTGAAACTGACAGAATCGATAGATAATATAATAAAAGTAAGATGAATCTGAAAACTAGTAACATTTCATTCAAATCATGCGTGATACATATTTTTTCCAAAATTGTAAATGCAAGTTAAAAATGAAAAATTTTGCCAAGTGCAATTAAATTATTTAACAAATTCAGAGATTCTAGTTCAGATCAATTATCCCTTTGGAACTGACAGAATCTATAGACGAACACTCGCAAAATTTAACTCAAATCGCGCATGAGACCAAATTTTTCCAAAACTGCAAATGCAAGTTAAAAATGAAAGGTTCCGCTAAAGCGCAAAATTTATTTAAAAAATTTGGAAATTCTAGTTCAGAGCGTCCTATTTCTTTGAAATTGACCGAATCGATAGATAATAGATGAATCGAAAAACAAATAAAATTTGGTTCAAATCACGCAAGAGACCTAATTTTTGTAAAATTGTCAATGCAGGTGAAAAATGAAAAGTTTCCCCCAAGTGCACCCTTATTTAAAAAAATTGTACATTTTAGTTCAGTACAACTATCCCTATGAAACTGATAGAATTTATAAATAATGGAGGAATCTGGAAACTGGTAAAATTCCATTCAAATCGCACGTGAAATATTTTTTTTGCCAAATTGAAAATGCAAGAAAGGTATCGCCCAAGCGCAAAATTTATAAAAAAATTTGGTAATTCTAGTTCAGAGCAACTATCCCTTTGAAACTGATAGAATTTATAGATAATGGATGAATCTGAAAATTAATCAAAAAATTTATTCAAATCGCGCAGGAGACCTAATTTTTCTAAAATTGCAAATACACGTCAAAAATTAAAGTTTTTACTTAAGTGCAACCTTTATTTAAAAAAATTGTAAATTTTAGTGCACAGCAACTATCCCTTTGAAACGGACAGGATCTATAAATAATAGCGGAATCCGAAAAATTAGTACAATTTAATTCAAATCGCACAGGAGACCTAATTTTTGCAAAATTGCAAGTGCAGGTGAAAAATGAGTTTTGATCAAGTGCAATCTTCACTGAAAAAATTATTGCATTGCATTCTTGAAAGGTGGCAACTGGAGATTACCCCACCCTATAGACAACACATCTACCTAACCATCCTGAAAATTTAATTTAGATCGCATGGAATTCAAGTAAAAAATCAAAGAGTTGAAATCTGTCCCTTCTTTAGATAATTTTGCACAGCACTCATTCATTTTCGCTTAATTCAAGTGAATGAAACTGGAGACCAGCTAACTAAAATCCAAATCCATTCGAAATAAATTCCTTTTAGCTAATAAAGACCGGCGAATGTAATTAAAAAGCGCATTCGGAAAAACCGCAACGAGTTAACGGGCTCTTGTATCAGATAAGGCCGTTCCAAATTTAATGGGTTCATTAATAACCCTCCTCAGTTTTACGAGTATTCCTTATTTAATTCCGCAGGTGTGATACTGCTAGGCTCGACACATTTACATAATATCGCAACGTTTCGCTCGCTTCTTATTATTCGAGTGTAACGTAATGAATTGCGGTGTTTTGCAAAATGCAAATTACTTTTTAAGCTTTCGCCTTCCGTCGCGATTTTTCCCCTGGAAAATAATGGAATAGATAATATCTGCATAACTCAGTTATTCCATATTTTTCTTATCTTGATGATTTAATTCGCATCCCAATTTAATTAAAAAGGCGCCAGGGAATAAGCAAATTAAAAATTTGCGGTGCTGAATTATTGTTTTCCGTCACCTTTGAGTTTTTTACGTGTTTATCCGATTTTTGGTGTCGTTTGATTCAATCATTTTGTATGAGCGTAAATGATATATTTCTGATGAGCCTGTTAGCATTTATAAATTACCTGATGATTTCAAAGCAAACAAAATAGAAGCCCGTTACATGAGGCATGTTCGTGTTAATTATGCACATCTAGATAATGCATACAATTTGGTTCCGTTTTTGAACTGAAGCGGATACTTCAGTTTCAGCTGAAACACTGCCATTTACGTTTTTGTTTACATTTTGGTTGTACAAACATTAATTATATGCAACTTTATCAAATTAAACTAAATTACAACGTTTTGCTTTGCGGTATTTTCATGGGTTCGGTATGTTCGCTACTGAAGAACATTCCAGGAAACATTCGTTTGATTTTGTAAATGAAAACTGCATATCGTAAATGCCATATCCAGCCGGGTCGTATATCAGATTTGGAGGGTTTTAAACCCGATATTTTCCATACGTTTAAACTAGCCCAAAATCGGGTGCGCTGTATGCAATTTTAAATCTGGAACAGTTTAGTTCTTTTATATTACGGCCATTTCTCAAGCCTCCAGCCGACATATGGCCGCTTCAAGACACATGTTTCGAATGGCCGGAAAAAGTCGCATAATGCCCGGATTCTTTTGCCGTGGCTAATGGAAGCGTTAATTGGTCTCTGGATGGTCAGTTCGACGAGCCGATCTTTTGCGGAAAATGACCGGTTAGGTGCCGGAAAACCGTATGCAATTTATCCGGCAGACTATTACATTATAATGTTCAAGCGCCCGGCAATGTTTCATCTTAATAAAATTACCGCAGGATATTACAAAAGTTATCTGGGCAAATATAAATCAAGCTGTACAGGATCCAGACACCGAAGTATTCATTTCAGCCAGCATAAATCATGTACATAAAAACGGACGTAACTAGGTCTCTTAAACTTAAGCAGAATTATTACTCGGATATGTTGTCTCCGGAAGTATTTTTCAAACTATCCCCGTTCATTGTCGTCTGATTTATTTGCTTGTCGTGCATTCCGCAGGGCGTTAAAATCGCTGGGGATGCCTGTGCGGCCCAAACAACATCATTTCAACTTTACTAACATAAATGTATGCGGAAAAGGATCGACAAGTTCGCTACTTACTCGGTCAGGAATGTTGCACTTCAATTCTCTTTATTGAATCTTCAAAACCAGGCTGATCACATAGAGGGTATTAGTTTGCTTATTCGATACATCTGCATTTAATATATTACCGATCGGGCTGTCGGAATATTCCCAATGTACCTCTGCAAGAAAGTTTGTTCGAGGAAGCCTGCAAAATCTTGGTTGAGTATCCGGGATTCGATGCATCCGATACCGCGCAATTTAAGATATTAGGTTACACAACTTTACACACGCGAGGAATTTACGTGGAAGTGCTTGTAACAAGACAAAAATGAGTGAAGCGGCAAAATATTTGAGCATCGAAAAAGCAAAATACACTAGACAGTGCATTAGGGATAAAATAAAAAATCGGGAAATTTGAAGTTCTGATGATAGTAAAAATCCATTGGCGAAACGCCGTGGTTTGACGAAGTTGTTTTAGTTACTACAAGCGACATGAGTGCTAATTTAGATAAACAAAGGAGAATTTGACCATTGCAGATTGCGGACTGGATGCAAGTAAAAAATTGCAATTCTCCAACTGGACCAACAAATAGCTCGAAACTCTTGCACTTTATAAACAATTAATTGAGGTCCTTCTGGTAAAAGACACGGGTAAATGAACTCAGAAACGAAATTTTGAGGAGGTCCAAAACATAGGTATCTCTGAGAAACATGTGGAGCTTTTTCGGTCATTTATATCCTCTGATTAAAAATTTAAAACTTCTGGTAGAGAGCAACTGCCCCTTTGAAAATTGTACACTCAATAGAGCATAAACCTGTCCGCAAACAGACGAAGTTTCATGTAAAGTCCCCTAAATCTTGATTTTTGCGCACATTTTAAATGCAACACAACATGAGTGATTTTGGCCAGTTACGTGCTCTGACAATTTTTTTTCTAACTTCTAGTCGAGAGCAAGTGTCGTTTTGAAAATTGCACACTCTATAGATAATAGATATGCCCAAAAACGGCCTAAACTTCATTCAAGTCTCAGTTAATCCCGATTTTTGCGCACATTGCTAATGCGGGGTAAAAATGAGGCGTTTTTGATCAATTCGGTCTGGTATTTCAAAAATTCATAACTTTCAGCTCAGAGCACATAACGCATTGAAAATTTCGCACTGTATATGATAATAGCTGTGTCTAAAAACAGAATAATTATCCTTCACATGGTAAGTGATCCTGATTTTTGCACACATTGCAAATGCGGGGTAAACCAGTGTTTTCCATCAACTACATCAGATATTAAAAAAATTCGTAACTCCTAGCCAGAAGCAAGTATCTCTCTGAAAATTGCCCGCTTTATAAACAAAAATATGTCTAAAAACGGAAGAAAAATCATTTACATGGCACGCTATCCTAATTTTTACAAAAATTGCTAATACAGTTAAAAAACTAACGTTTACGCTCAATTCTATCAATCAATAATTAAAATCTGTTGACTAAAAAGTTCGAAAATCCTAGTCAAGAACCACTATTCTATTGAAAATTTCGTACTCTGTAAGAGATGTGTATAAAAATTCGCGGAATATCCACGTGAAGTTGCACTGAATCCTGGTTTTTGCGAATATTGCAAATGCAGGTCAAAAATGAGCATGGCAGAGCAACAAAATTGCATCTTCCACTTAAAAAACTAATAACTTCTAGTCCAAAATAAATACCGATTTGAAAATTGCACAGTCTATAGATAATAGATATATGCGAATACAGAGCAAGTTTCATTTATTACGTACTTAATTTTGATTTTTGCGCTCACTGCAAATACGGGGCAAAAATGAATGTTTTCGATCGATCATCGCGTCCTGTATTTGAAAAATGCGTAACTTCTAGTCAACAGTAACTGTCTTATTGAAAATTTCGAACTTTATGCGACATAGATGTGGCTAAAATCAGGAGAAATATCGTTTACGTAGCATGTAAACCTGATTTTTGTAAACGTTGCAAATGCAGACCAAAGAGACTGAGACCAAAAGGTCAGTTACATCCTCAACCAAATAATTTTCGAAATTGCACACTCTATCGATAACTAGTCAACGGCAATTGTTGCCTGTGAAAATTCTACAAAATCATTTAAAAGTACAGACAGTAATCGAACTGATGAAAAAAATAAATTTGACAAATAATCTTATGAAACAGCAAAACGAAAATCCATTAAAATTTCAAAGTCTCATTGAGTTAAAAAAGCAATAGAATATGTAAACGACGAATAAGAAATAATGAACCCATAAAAGAGAAAACTGCGGAAAATACGGTACTGTGATAATCAGCAGCTTGGATTAGTCAAAAAAAAATGAACAGTAAAACAACCGAAGGCTATAGAGAAGCAACATGAAAAACCAAGGACAATTCATAAAACAACAAACATACAAGAGAGAAATCTGTCTAGGAAAATATTAAATTAGATAAAACAGGGTAAATAGCTAAAACTGCAATGCAAATGACTGAAGAAACCTCTGATTTAGCTCGAGCCTTGTGATGTTTCTAGGCATGTACGTGTTCCATGCGAGTTTTCCACTTTTGCCTACTTAAATCTGATAATGCAGCATTTTTTTACCAAAAAAATTCACTTCTAGAAAAGGCGACTTAAGTTCTAAACTATATTCAAGGTGAATTTGCTTCGCAGCAAATATTCAGATGGTTATGATTAATTCTACACACACAGCAAAACTACTAATTAAACATGACAATAGAGACATTTTAAAAATTGGCTTCATTAATTAGTACAATCTAAACTCTTTGGTATGAGCTTCATGCTTTGAAAAAGTTATTACAAATGAAATTGTTAACGTAAATTACTCTCGTCCAGTTAATTCTTGCTTTTCCAGCAGAGTTAATTCAATTTTTTTTTCGCTGGCAAGAATACAGGAAAACTATGTCCACATCATGGTTGCTAATACTCGTAAATAACATTTATCTCACGAAACAGGCAGCAAAATTTATATTTGTCAACACTGTAATGAAAATATGAGATAATTCTGCTTGCAATGATCATTAAAGCTTGGACAGAGATGTTGGAAAGTTGTTTATGAATAAAGATAAAAAATCTAATTAAATTGTTCAGGTAAACTCGCACACATAACTCTGATGTACCATGTACATTTGACGCTTTATTAGAACGGGGATTATTTCTAGTTGGGAACGAGATAAAACATGATTTGGCATGATAAACTAAGCTCTAAGCTGAGGCATTAGTTTGAACTTCCCCAGTTAATGTGTAGATGAAACGAGGCATTCAAATATAGTTCGAGCCCAGATTTTCGCACTGAATTAAAGATATTTCGCATAAAGCAACTCGTCAGCACTCTCCTAAAAAAATTGAATCATTGTCCGTCTATTACCCTGGTGCCATTATGCTATTAATCCAATAGTAAAGTAATTTTCAAATTGTGCGCTGTATAGTCGTCCATTTAGACAATATAAAGGCAAGTTTAGGTCCCGGAACATAAATAAATATTGATCTGCTTCATTAGATAAATTTTCTCACTATAATTATGATCTATTTGCAATTCGTATTAGAATCGTAGTATCAAAGTATAAACTCGAACAGAGAATGCGACACTCAGTTGATGTGAACGGTGTGCCCACAATGGATTGTAAAACGGAAGATCACCACGAAAAAATCCTGCAGGATGGCATCCAGAAAATTGTCATCGTGCGACAGGAAAGTCTGGTCAGAAATGGAAATGTGCTGAGTTTAGTGGATATTTTGTTAGCGATTTTCGTTGTCACTCCTCTAGTGGTCTTCGCATGGAGAGGCTCCTGGGGATTAATGGATATTTATGTCGATTATTTTCCATTATTAGGCTGCTTCTTAGTGGGTGAGTACACATTATGAGTTTTTAATAAAAAACCAGATGCGAGGACCAGAAGTGCATAGCCGTGTGGTCTAAATAGAAATTAATAAACATAATTGGAATACAAAAAGCTTTTGTTGCAAAATTTAATAAAAAAATCTGACATAATTAAATTGATTGAAAAATTATACAGACTATTCATGTAAATAATTAGCTAGGCAAATTTATTCTTTAGGTAATCAATTCTTGAAACGTTTACACTCTTCAAAACTCCGCTGTTTTTCGATTGTTTATAATATTTTTTCCAACGATTCAATAGTCGCATTAAGATTCTGATGTATTTGTTGGGCCGATTTGAAAGCCTTAACCATGTCATAATACAATAAAAATGCAGCAAAAAAATATAAATGACAAATTTGCAGTTCAGCGGACTTTTCCTGCTCTTGAATAATTTTTCCCTCATAAAATCCTTAAAAAAATCTTCGTTGTTGTGATGGCTCGAAATGTTGAGAAAATAAAAATCAGTTGAAACAGTTCGTTTTCAGCTGAACTTTGGCGAGTTGGAAATAAATCTGCTGCAATAACTAGTTGAGCGAATCGTATTAGCTAACAGCTTTCCTGCTAATCCTTTAAGCAGTTGATCTTTTAATTACATATGAAACACCGCTTTTGTTTTATTTTCCCCCGATCGATTTAAGAGCCGTTTAGCTTTGAAATTGAGAAGGTTTTCTATCGCTCAGTTTTCAAATCGCGCAAATCTCTGTTGTTTGGGAATTATTCACCGAAACAATGCGTTTGGAACGATGAAAATTTTCGTAAACGTCGATCAGTCAACCTGAGTGTTTAATTTAGTTTATCTTAAAGCAATTATTGACTTATACTGGCATAGTGTTGATAATGTTGAAATCAGAGCAAGGAAAATTTATTGAATAAATGCTTTTAATCTAATCAAACCAAGCGAAACCCAATTAGATAACATATGGAAGTAAAAATGCATATTTTATTAAAAAAATCTTTCACCTGGAAATAGATCGGATTATTTCAGCACAATAGGCCTAAATCTAGTGCCGGCTTGAATAATCCTAGGAAGCAGACGCGATGCATTTCAAATCAATCAATCATCCGTTAATCCAAATTATCCTGATATTGGGAACACGTATTCTCTAATCACATGTTTGTCTCGATGTCGATAGTCAATTATCACAGTTTAGCACAGGAATTTTCCAATCATCTTCTATTATTTGACTGATCAAATTTACTTTTTACTTAATTCTGGATAAGTGCATCAAGTCGAGAGCTTAGAACTGTTCTAAACACGCTAAATTGACAAATTGATCATTTGCCCTAATTAAAATTTGTAAAAAGGCTAAATGGATGAGGCTGAAAGTTTGACGAAAAAGATTGCCGCAATTTCGATCCGAGTTGGGAAGAGTCTTTTTTGCTGGAAACGTTCCCCAACAAAGTTTCTTGTGCGAAAAACTGCTGATTTGTTCAAAAAAAGCTTTAAAATATGATCAGGAAATTTCTACGCAAAGTCCAAAGCGAAATACTCCTGCATGGAACTTCCAAATGCATTAAATCAGAAATAAAATCTCATAAAATGATTAAGGCTGATTAAAAGTCGTTCTAAGAAGCTTTTATGTCTGGAATAAGTAGCGCATAATGGCCCTCAAAACGGCGAAATAGAACATTCTTAGAGATTAAGCTCAAGCGAATATTACAGGAATTTAACTGAAGCGCTTTGCCTGAACTGAAAGCGCTGACTTGGCGGATCTTTCACCAGTTTTATTTAACAATAGCGACCATTTGCTGGTTTTAGGTATGGGGATCCATATATTTCTGGCCACATGCCAGAACAGTTTACATCGGGCAATTGTTGAATCCGATAAGCATTGGACGTTGAAAATAGTGTCACAATTCTTACGAAGATGCTATACTTACCTGTTTTTGACTGCCACTGTTTTACATTGGAGAGGTAAGTCTGGATAGTTGATTTCAATCTGATGATGATTTGCTGATAATTCAGGTGGCTGGGGGCTGCTGGACTATCTGACGCAAGTCCAATTTTCCGAAGAGTTTGTCGCTCAACCCAAAGGAAGCCACTGGTTTCTAATCACTTGGGTTTTATGTGTGGTGATGTTGGTCATCCTTAAGGGGCTGAGAAACTCCATTGCGCCCCCTTTTGCCATTTGCATCGATAAAAGCGACTACGTTTTCAAGTTTCCCACCATGTTCAGTGGAAAAGTATGTAGAAGATGGTTTGATGTTGCCTGTAGAACTTTTGAGTTTCATACATATTTTCGTTGATCTGAAAGTGGCGTGTCGAAGGCAAATTTTCAACCACCCATCATATAAACATACGTTTCACTATTTCAGAGCCAGAACAATATTTTCCTCTGCTGTCTGGACGCGAGTTTTTCCGTAGCTTTCCTAGGCAACTTGGTGGTGGTTTTCTGGAGAGGATTGTGGATCCTCACAGATTTCCTGCTTTTTCCTAATAACGTGGTCTGGGCGGCCTGGGCCAGTTTGGTAATTATTTAACAGCCGTTAAACCCTAGGTTGTATTAACGTTTTTCCAGGTTCTAGGTCTGGTTTTGGTTGGGCTGGAATTCCGGCTGCAAGCGCGCGTGAAAATCTTATGTACAACCTATTCTGGAGCCAGGAAAATTGCTGTAGCTGACGCCTACATTACACTGTCCTGTGTAGCTACAATCCTCTACTGGAGAGGCGTTTGGTCGCTGACAAACATCTACTTTCTTCCGCGTAAGCTTTGATTGGTGCAATGCATCTCCACTGGTTGGAAATGTTATTGTTTCCAGATGATCCGGTCCTCAGCTGCAAAATCACCCACCTGGTAGGCTTCATGTTCCTGGTAATACTTAACTGTTCAAACTCAACGCTGGTCCGGGGAGTTTACACGGATGGCCAAGAATCCAACGGGGAATGCGTGGTGTTTCCTTGCCAGTACCTAAGAATACTTCTGGAGCAGGAAAATGAGAGCGAAAGCGACGAAGGCTCGAACAGTAGTGCGGAAAAAATGATAAACAATCTAGACAATGTTACTGTGTAATTTTCGTTTGGAGATAAAGACTTTGCAAACACCACCTGCTTCCTAAGTGTCCATTTTCAGAGGAGCCACTTTCTTGCTGTCTTCTGGAAGAGAAAATAAAATTCCTCCCATTTCGCGGATGATTAACGGGATCAATCCCAGTACTCACCTTTGTTGGGCGGCCGGAAAACCAGGCCACACATCCGGCTAAATGGATACTCGAAGCATAGAGTGGCAGGGATTGAAAACATCAGCATCACTGCCATGTCGCCAATCGATTCAAACGTCTGTGGAAGTTGGAAATTTTTGCAATTTCATCTAGTGTCTACATCAAACTTACCGAGAGGAAATGGGAAAAGTAAGAGGGTCCCTTTTTGGAATACTGCATCGCTGACTGGAAGAGGAAGTGGAATAGGTAGACGTTGTAGCACAATCTTCCCATTATCTTGAATAAGTTGCAGGACAGGAAAATGTTTACAGGACCTGGAACATTTTGAACAAAATATGTTTTTCGATCCAGGAACTTTCATTGATATATATATATATATTCTAAAATTAAGTCCTATTTCTAACACTGGTATAATTCAATCAGTGATAAAAAAAAACAAAAAAAATTTCCTGCCCACAAAACAAACAGGTCTTAGTCGTTAGTTCAGTTGCGTTTGTAGGTGTTCTAGTAAAGTATCTGATGGGGTACGAAAACGGGAATGCTTTGTCCGTCTTGTTAGGCAAAGGGGATTCAGTATGGTCCAGTTGTGAGGGTTGTTTGTCCATTTTGTCTGTAAGTGTATTAGTCTTTCCGAAATTTTGGTCATGTTGTTTGCGTTCGTATATTAGTTGGTTGGAAGGGTTGTGCAGGGGGTTTTGGGGGTGTCTTATTCGTGTTATTAGTCTTAGTGCAATTTGTTCAGTTGTTTGTACGTATCGTTTTGTCCTTTCTGTTCCGTTGGCCATGAGTATATGTCCGTAGTCCAAGAGGGGTCTGCAGATCGCTTTGTATATTTTTGTCGCGGTATTGGTACTAATTCCTTTGTCTTTGTATGTTAGTGATCGAAAGTGTTTTGTTTCGGGTGTGTTTAGTGAATTTGAGTTTGTGGTCGATTGTTATCCCAAGGTACCTTACGTCGTTTTTCGGTTGTGTCGTTTGGGCGTCTGTAGTTATTGTAGGGGAGTCAGCGTTGAGTCTGTGGTTCGTGAGCAGAAGTTGTTTTTTTGTCGCGTTTGGCGTTAGTCTCCATTTATAAAACCATGT
>NW_026017110.1:7431425-7437511 GCF_020466585.1 Dendroctonus ponderosae | reverse complement strand
ATCTTTTCAATCTGTTTCCACTGCTTCCTTTAATCAAAATCTTCATAACTTAATTAAAACTGTATAAATTTACGACAAACATGAAACAAATCCTTACTATCCACTAGTGCTTACCACCATGTCCATTCTGGCAACTCCAAATGATCCACAATAAGCACAACGTCCAGACGGTCCGATGAAAAGCCAGAAACAGCGAAGCAAATAATCGGTTATATTCGAAATTCTCCAAGCGAAATGAGCGACTAATTAACATTGTGTAGGGCATACAAACGGCAACCAGACTCCAGCAAATGCAGTTGGTTAATCTGGATATTGCCACTTTATTTTCCTTGGATTTGAATAAGATATGGCCGAAAGCCAGGCCGAGCATGTATGGGCCTCCTCTCACTACCGGATGGACGTAATGATAAGCGAAATAGTCGGTTGACAGTAAAATGGGCCTGAAAACGTTCTGTTCCAGAGTCTGAGCATCTTGGAAAAGTCTTTGTACTTACGAAACGGGCATCTGGCCGTTGAAGTGATGATCCCAAGCGATGTAGAAGTTGAAAGCGGTGCAACAGGAGTAGATGGTAAATAGAAGCAAGTAGCCAGAAAGTTGATTTTTCGATATGGCCAGCAGCAGAAAGGGGGCAAAGTAGTACCAAAACATGTCCACTCCTAAGAACCAGGTTTGCACCACGCACTGTCAAACGGTGGAAGCCAAAATTTAGCTTCTCCTAGTCATTCTACTGCAGTCCCTTAACTCACCATCAGTCTGGGATTGATGAAGGCCTGAATGTAAAACACGGTGCTCCACCAGAAGGTTTTGCAGCTCATATTGTAGGCGTGGACTAAGTCGCGATACAAGGGCCCACCCCCTAAATGTTTCGTCACAGTGATATACGCCCCAACAGCAAATCCGAGCGGCACCAACAGTCGCAAATGCCTGTTGAGGTAAAAGAGCGGAATGTTGAGTTTCACTCCTTTGCTCGCCATCCCAAAAAAGGAGTAGCTGACTAGAATGGAGGCAACAGCCAAGAAAGTGTCCACCGTCATGGTTCCGCCATGGATGGTGGTGCTGCTGAACGACTCCAGCCACTAAAGCCGCAAGAGAAAATAAATATTGTCTTAACCGGAATCGATTCCTCGACTTTAAAGTGCAAGCATTTACATTTCCTCTCAAATAGGAAGTTTTATTTCCGGGCATTTGACGCCGCAGATGGCCACATAAATATTATTTGGCTTTGATTGCACCCCGTCAGCTACAGACAGATGTAAGCGCCCGATCAGCAATGCTCCAGTTGTGGTCAGCGGTGCAACTGCGTTCCCGATTGTGTGTTTTATAAATGAAAATCCGTTTGCCAAAACTGGTTCCATTGGTTTTTGCTCAATTTCCATTGATTATTAGTCTTTCTGTCTGAAGGACGGAAACTTGTGCCCTACTCACATCGATGAGATCCATGTAGTTTATAACAGGAGTGGCCAAATTATGGACGAATCGATGCCCATACACTACAGAGAACATTGTTAGGAAGCGGATTCCGTGCAAACAAGTGATGTCATTTTTGTTCCTTTTCGTGGAAAATAGAATAATCCAGTTCCTTTTTAGAGAAAACAAGCTGGCGAATGTGGGCGGTTCGTCTGGAAACATGCCAAGAAAACCACTCGAAACTGTCCATTTTCGTTTCATTGAATTCATGTACCTTCACTCATAATATCAATTGATGTGCTGATCAGCACAGCGAAAATAATCAATCCTGCGGAACATCTGAAAATACCACACGAAGTTTAATTAAAAAAACCAGTTGTACCGGAAAACTTACACGTAAATATAATCGCCTTTGGTGAATTCGGGCAAATCGTCCACGGAAACGCAATGTTCTTTCGATAGGGACAAAGTGAGATTGAGGCCTTCGGTTGCGTCGAAAATTGATTTATTAAAGTGCCTCAAAACGTCCTCGCTTGTGCAGGAATGGGGCACACAAACTGACCACATTAATTTCGCATCGTACAAAATGTTCTCTTTGAGGTTTTGAAAATGCTGAAATTGAATTATGCGCGTATTTCTTTCATAAAAAATCACATTTATTGTGCTCGTCAAGACTTAAAATCTAATTACAATGTGGAACATGAACCAAGTTTTTCTTGAAGATTTTTTTTAAACAAATAAATTTCTGAGAAAATGCAATGTCTCTTGCAAATTTTCTTTCAATAAATTTGTAACAATAATGATTTAAAGAAGGAATTATTCCTTGCCGTTTGATCAACTATAAACTTTTTTTAAAACTTCAACCTGCCACACAAGATCGACGCAATCTTGTAAACATCCCAAACTGATGTTATGAGTTTTGCATAAAACGCATGTTCTGTGCGAACTCACTGATATGTAAGTATTTGTTTCCATCCTTTCTGTTAATCATATTTGCCCAGTTTAAACGTGTAAACAGTAGCAAAAGTCAAAAGAATATTCAGTTATCTGTGGCTCATGTTGTGAGTTCTTTGCATAACCCCCATTTCAAGTCTTTATCCGATGCTTCGAAACTCGAACAGTCCTCAACAGCGTCAATAAAAAGAAATCTTCACAGCCACTTGCCGTTAAGCTAAATGCAAAATTTCATCTACTGCAAATTAGATCGGCGTTTAACTTATGTATATTCCAGTTACAAATTGGATGTGTTTGCACTAGGAAAAATTGAGATAAAGTGGCGTAATAAAGGGACGGCAACCAAATTTGCCTGGCGTCACAAACTTCCAAAATAACGAGCCCTTAATGAGAAACCGTTATAAGTTAGAATTGGCGGTACTTAAAAATAAAATTCTTCAACTGAAATACCGCGGTTTAATTTTCAAGATTTCGTTAATCCGCTCGGGAAGTTTTAATGGCTAAATTTATTTATCATTAAGAACGAATTGCAATATTTGAGGAAACGTCGACGTTTTACAGCGGATACTTTTACAGCCATTCTGCCCCGTTTTATTATACTGAATAAGACGACGTGAGGATAAAAATTTGAAATTATTGAAATTGCCACCGAAAAACTTTCAGTTATTGGTCGATTAATGTGGCTTTGAGCTGCAGTAATAATTAATCCGGATAAAAATTGAGGTCAGCTGCAAATTGGATCTGCTCGAAACCGCTGTCAATCAAGAATCAGCCGCTAAATTGCCAGCAGGTTAACCTGGTTTGGAAGCGAACAGGGCCTTTGATTATACTTGACATATTGAGCTTCTACTTGGTTTGCACAATAACAAACTTAAATTAAAGTTTATGAAAAATCGAAAATTGCCAGCGGAAAATCTCATGCAGTTTGGAGTCATGATGGAGGTGATGATTTTGACGAAGATTATATAAAAAGTAACTCTTTTATAACCAAGTTTACTATCAGCAGATATAAAGTTACGTGTCTTCTGAAGATGGCAAAAAATTCAAAGTTCTCTTTGTTGGTTGTATTTTGCTGGAAAATACAATTTTCAGTATCCATTGAGAGACTACGACGCTTGTAAAAATCAACATGTGGATTTTGATGAGGCTTTCGCCGTATTTGTAACCAAATGTATGCTACAGATTGTGAACATTTCAACTTCTTCCTCGATTTTCTTTGGAAGATTCGAGCCTGCTAAGATAAGGACGCAGTTGTCAAAAATCTGCTGGCATGCAAGCTGGCAAAAATCTAAACTTTAATAAATTTCTCTTGAAGTGTCTGCACGTTTAGAAGCGAATGTAGCCTATAGATCGTGAAAAGTTTAAGTTGCGTCTAGCTTTAAGTTGGAAAGTATGTTTTTTAAGGGAGGGCGTAGCAGACAGCAGGCTAAACATTAGAGGCTACGATATGTCAAGTTGGCAAAAATCCTGTTTTCTAATGATATTTCAGCAAATGCAGAGTCAAAAGTCTTCTAATCGTGGTCAAAATTTCTCTCTCTCTCTCTCTCGTAATTTAGTTTCAAATACACGATTTTTTTCAGAAAAGGGTGCAGTTTGGTCAAAACATCCATTACAAGACTGACTAATCTACTAAGCTTCCAAAAACAAGGATTCTTGCCGATTTTAATAACGTTCTCAGCCTCGTTCGAGTCAAATGTCTGTTACATATTGTGAAAATTTCAACTACTTCTTTCCTTTTGTTTAGAAAGGACAATATTTTTAAGATACAAACGCAGTTGACTGAAAACATCAATTTTTAGACTTACATTAATGGAGCTGGGAAGGATAAGAATTTTTAAAATTTTTTATGAAAGTCACAGCATGTTTGGACGCAAATGTTTTCTAAGTATACTGAAAATCTAAAATGTTTTCTTGGTTCAGTTTAGAAAACGCGAGTTTTGTAGAGAGAGAGCGTAGTTGACGTTAGCCTTTAATTTTGTCAAGACTCAATTTTATCAAGCTGGCAAACATTCTTGTTCTCGGAAATTGATTTGAAACTTTTCTCGTGCTTAGGATCAAGCGTCGTCTCACGATCGTAAAAATTGCAGAGCCCTCCTTGAATTAGTTTCCAAGACACGATTTTTTTAAACACAAGAACGCTGTCGACTTAAAGCATAAACTCTAACCATAGCCACTATCACTGCATAACTTTCCTGAGATTTTCTTCTTAAAATCCAAAATAAAATAATAATCTTTACCATTTTTTGTTGGGATGAATGAAAAGCATGCAGTTTATTGGGCGTGAGTTTGGAAGACACAAATGCTTTTAAGAAGGCGGCACAGTTGGGTCTATGAGCATTCATTGAGAGACTAAGACTTTTGTAAAAATTAACATTCATGATGATTTTGAAGAAACTTTAAGCGTATTTAGAGCCAAATGTCTGCTACTGATTCTGAACATTTCAACTTCTTCCTTGACTTTCTTTGGAGGATTCGAGCCTGTTAAGATAACATCGCAGTTGACTGAAAAAATGTTTTTTTTACACTCACACTCAAGGATCAAGCTGGCAAATTTCCGAATTTTGTTAAATTTCTCTAAGAGTCTCTGAACGTTTAGAAATACATGTCATGTAAATGGTAAAACGTTTTAATTGCGTCTAGTTGTAAGTTGGAAAATATAATTTTTTTAAAAGGGAGGGCGTTGACTGAAACATTAAAATTTGAGACTCCGATTTATTAAGCTGGCAAATATTCTAATTTTTTTCGCGATTTATCGAGACCTTCAGTAAATGTAGTCCCAACTCTTCTCAAGACGGTGAAAATTTCAACATGTTCTTTATTTTATTTTGGAAGATATCAATTTTTTAAGAAAACGGTCAAACGTCTATTAGAAGAGCCACCAATATTCCAACTTTTATTAAGCATGGAAAAATCAGGATTGTGGTCGATTTTGATGAAACTTTTTCAATACATCTTCAACTTCTTTAGCGCCAAACGTGAGCTACAGATGGTTAAAATTTAAACTTCTTCTTTGCTTTTGTTTGGAAAATACGATCTTTTTAAAACAATATCGCAGTTGACTGAAAACATAAATTTTTAAACTCACATTCATCAAGCTGTCAAAAGCAGGATTTTGAAAACTTAATTTTTGTGAAAATCTCCGCACGTTGGGACTCCAATCTCTTCTAGAGATGGTAAAAAGTCGAAATTGCTTCTTGCTTTAAGTTGAAAACTATGATTTTTTACAGGGAGAGCGTAGCAGCCTGAAGGCTAAAAATTTGAGACTTGGATATATCAAGTTGAAAAATCCTGATTTTTTTACGAAATATAAAAGTCTTCTAAAGATGGTAAAAATTTCAACGTGTGTCTTATAATAGTTTGCAAAAGGGTGCAGTTTGATCAAAACATCCATTACAAGACTAACATCTACTAAGCTTCAAAAAATAAGAATTCCTGTCGATTTTAATATCGTTTTCAGCATCGTTATAGTCAAATTTTACCTACCTCCTTCCTTCCTTCCTTTTGTTTGGAAGAGACGATATTTTTAAGACACGAACGCAGTTGACTGAAAATATCAATTTTTAGACTCACATTCATGGAGCTGGCAAAAATCAGAAGTTCCGGCATTTTTTCTGAAAGTCGCAGCATGTTTCGACTCAAATTTTTTCTATATATGCGGAAAATCCAAAATGTTTTCTTGGTTGAGTTTAGAAAATGTGAGTTCTGTAGAGAGAGAACGTAGTTG
>NW_026017110.1:7395327-7430839 GCF_020466585.1 Dendroctonus ponderosae | reverse complement strand
AACTTTTTTTTTCAGAGACAAACGATTGGAAATTCCAACTTTTTTGTATTCAAGTTTCATTAGCATTTACTTGCACTCTAGAAATTGAGTGAAGAAACTGAGTGAAAAAAAATGAGAAAAGCAGTGGTTTTACAGCCTACAACATTAGCTGTTTTGCCTGCATGAGTGCCGTGCATCCGCAGAGGCTTTCTCGAAATTCGTCACTCGACTGAATACTAAAGCTGCCGGAAAAAATATTCGGAAAAAACGGATCTACTTCTCAACACATAGAAAAGTCCTTCAAAGCAATAAAACCACTTCAAAAACTATGGTTTACAACACATGATTATAAGTTCTAAACTGTCAAAGCTCTTAATGTATTCGTGACTGAAAAAAGTAGCCTTCCTAACTAATTCTAAGTCTTCAAAAAAGTTACCAACCCAGCGCATTTTCTTGTACGATCTGAGCCGGCAATAACATCAGGCAATCGGCATAGAAATGACTAAAAACACCTTAAACCATAGCCACTATCACTGCATACCTTTTCTGAGATTTTCTTCTTAAAATCCAAAATAATCTTCACCAGTTTTT
This sequence comes from Dendroctonus ponderosae, assembly GCF_020466585.1. Classification (NCBI taxonomy): domain Eukaryota; kingdom Metazoa; phylum Arthropoda; class Insecta; order Coleoptera; family Curculionidae; genus Dendroctonus; species Dendroctonus ponderosae. The sequence continues at coordinate 7,430,269 of NW_026017110.1, read as the reverse complement.
CGTTGGGATAAATAAAAAGCATGCAGTGTCGGCCCTTGATTGGGCCGAATGATGTTTCCTCATTGATATCCAGACATTGCTGCCATGCTCCCAATTCTGCGAGATTTCCAGCCAAAATTCCTGGCATTAGTTTTGACGAGGCATCAAACACTAATGCGAAGCGAGAAAAAGTAAATTTTAACAGATTTTCAACCCTTAAACTGGAGCCGTTTCTTCACGTTGTCATTGAGGATTCCGGCCATTAACTCGGAATATTGGAAACGATTTAGAATGCAAATAGGATTTAAATTCGCTATTGGTAGTTGGAAAATATTTAGTCATTGAATTGGTTATTGATTCGAACGAAAATTGGTGCCTAAATAATCTTTAACAGCAATGTTTGCTTAACAGAGTGTTTAGCAGAGAAGCATGGAAAGTTGCTAACTTTGACGGCGTCGTAAAACACGGACACTGGAAGCATAAAGTCGTAACATTAGAATAACTTCCAACATCAATTTTCTTGGGAGTTGAAATGTTCTCTTAAAAACACGCGCGACAATGGGTATTACTCGGAAGGTTTTTTCAACTGCCCTTTATATTCCTGGTTTAATTAACATTTTGGAGGAAAATTTTGTGAATTTGCTTGCTTACTTTTCAAAGCCCAAGGCTCCATGGCTCTCAAGCCCAACTTGAACTCATTCACATGGTCCCTGCAAAGTGAGTTGTTCACATCGCTTAAACCGTACGTATTTAAAATTTGATTCATAATAAGGCCTTGCTTCATGTTCAGTTTGATGGGATTGCGAACTTTCGTTGCAGTTATGTTTGGCTCATTTGGCGATGACCTGATTTCTCTAGCGATCTCTTTATTAGATTTCTCCGCAATAATTTGCCTGATTAGATAGGGCGATGTTGTTTGATCTGCAAGAAATTGCAAAGTTCTGTATTATTAATCTTCTTTCTTGATAGAGATTGAAGCGCGATCGGAGTGGTCCTAATGAGTGGAGGAGAATTCCTGCAAAGCCTGCCACAACTAATTTCCAAGTCTTTGAAAACTTACCAGTTTTAAACTTATTCTTCTCGGATTTAATCCTTTTAGCAACGGGAGTAGCTTTTTGTTCGGGCATTTTTCCGTCATTTACGGTGGCTCCAGTGAAATTTATCTTCGAAAGTCGATTTTTTGATTTGGCTTTCTGGAAGATTAAATTTTCGTTTGCGTCGGTTATTACGACATTTTTGTTCGGCTGGCTAAAATTAAAGTTAACTGATGGATATTCGACGAACGTTGCAACGTTCCAGACTGAAAGGAAAAGGAGAATAATTGCAAATAGATATTTTATGCCCAGCATTTCGTGGTCTGTAGGCTAATCTCTTGGGTCGATGAGTTTATATACTAGAATGTTACCACTCTAATATGCAAAAATGTATGTTATTGCCGTATAACCACTACATGCTGTATTTTCGCCATTTTAGCGGTTGTCAGAGACACAAATTGCCTCTGTCATCATTCAACACGCTTAAACATGGTCCGCATTATCTTGTCAGCTAAGTTTCTGAACTCTACAAGCAATAATTACATGTCATTTATGTCAGGTCCATAGCAGGTTTATTGTCCTGTTCATTTTGCACTAAATTACAGCTTTTCGGTTACGATTTTATGGTAAGCGAGTCATTTGTATCAACGTTGTCGCCAAAACTGCGAAATCGTTGATGAGGAACCGTTCAAAGGCGACCTGCCAGAGGTTTTGAAGATTCAAGAAACGATCAGAAGAAACCGCACTTGCCGCTTTTTCCTGCTAAATTTCAAGTTTTCCATGAACAGGGAGTTTGATTATTATTTGAGCATGATTTCAACGAACATTATTTGATCTGAATTTGGCTGTCGCTCCAACTATGTCTGCACGTAAAAACGCAAAAGCTCATATCACTGGAACAGTTTGAGTTACGAAGGCTATTTTTAAACCTTGGCATATAGATTAAGTTACACATTTACCCACTATAGCACAAAGTGTGCAAATGTTTGAGGTTTTTACAGGAAAAGCCAAATTTGAACGTGCTTTTTAGTTATGCTAGGTTGTTTTGGCAAAACTGCTTCATCAGTTCAGACAGTATTTTTGCTAATAACTCCGGGACGAATAAAGGAGGCGCGAAATTTTCTGCGCCACTGGATAGAGAATTAAATTATGCATTTACCAGTTGAAACATCAGTGGCGAAGTATTTCCAGATTTTACACAAGAAGCACAATTTTAACGCGATTTTTTAATTTAACGCTATTAAGTTTTCCCTCGGTTTTATGCTGTGAGCAAAAGAAAGCATTTACAAATCTTAATCTGCAATTTCAGAGGATTATTCTCAACATATTTAGCATCTAAAGTGGAAATGTTCGTGAAAATCAAGCAAAAGATTAATCGGAAAAATCTTGTCAAAATCACGCTATGTATTCCGTCGCTCTTGCTAATGCCACCAAAGAAGCCTTGATAACTAATACTTGGCTGGAATGTGGTCATTCATTTAGCCAACCTTTGGACAGAATATCAGTCTGCAGGCGCTCAAAATTTCGTGAAAATTCGAGAAAAAACTGATCTGCGAGCTAATATTGTAATTATTCTGGCGCTGTTATTTGCTCGAGCAACTAGAAAAATTCCCAAATCATTACCTGAACCGAATCTGGATCTGCCATTTAGGGATTGTTTTAACAACATGTCAATCTATAAAACTCTAAAGTTTTACCAAAATCTACGAAAAGACTCAGATGCGACCAGGTGTCGAAATCAAGTTAGATTTTCCGCAGCTCACAATGATCCGAGCAAAGAAGCATGGATAAATTGAATGTGTCTTCCTTTACACAAAATATCAAGCCACAATTGCTTAAAATTGAATAAATATTGTATAAAACTGCTTTGATTGCCAGCATTTAATTTAGTAAAAATGTGGAAATCGTCGGATTTGTTTATCTTCCAAACGGGTTGGAACGCGAAACTGTTTTTGAATATGTATTGCTGTGTGAAAAGGCATTTTCTACAAATTAGTCAACAGGAAGAAAACGATTTGCTCGACTCATGATTTAAAATGCAATTTCAATGTGTGATCAAGTGTAGGGTGTGCTTTTTGAGGAATAATGGGTAGAAAATGGAGAATGGGGCGCCAGCTTGCAGCAAACTGGTAAGAATGATTTATAATCTATAAATCCTTTAATTTGAACCGTGTTTAGTTTTTCGAAACGCAGCTGAAGTTTTACAGATTCTTTAAATTTCCTTTTTTTGGTTTTGCTGATTTTCGATAACATGGCTTTGGACTGATTTGATGCTCTACTAATCACATTTTCTTTTCAGGTGGCACGATGCAGCTTCTTCGGTAAGTTTGAAATTACTTTTCCCCCGGTTACCATGTAGATGTAGAGCTTTTAGCCCCATATTGTTGACTTGCATTTCATGATATTGTTGCGTGTTATATTTATTCGACGTGGAACGACGAGGGAGTTTCTGGATTTTGTATCGGTTTTTTTGTTTAAAAAATTAACTCGTGGTTTTCTATGGCAGACTATTTTTTTATAACGGTTTAAATGCAAAGTCCATGTCGTTCTTCTGTAAACTGCATATTTATTCTCGTGTAAGTTATTTTCTATCAATTAATAGTGTTTTTCGGTTTCCAATTACACTCAAAACTAAGGGGTTTTTGAATTCTCAATGAGGATTGCTTAGATGTTCAAATTTCAACCTTTCTTGCCTCGTTTTCCAACATTAAATGGCAACGTTTAATAACCCCTACCCTTACTCGTACCCCTAAAATAAGGGTGTTCTGCTGCGAACACACTTTTAATTATCGTTGAAGGATGCGTGTCAATTATTAATATTTTCGTGCTGTAAATTATTTTTTTGCTGCTAATAAAGTTAATAAAACCCCATAATCCAGGCTAAAGTGCCCTAAAGGTATGTGAATTTTATTTATTACTTTGTTGTTCTAAATTTTTCTTCTAAATTTGAGTCACTGAATTGCGTTGAGTTTTTCGAAGAAAAAAACGGGTTTTTTTTGCAAAAATTCAGCGCTCTAGATCCGGACAGCATTTTATTTTGTAGAAGTAAATGGCAACCAGGGTTGTAGTTTTTTTTGATAGCAATTATGCTGCCCGCATGTGCAGATTCGCATTTTATATAGCGGTTTTCTGAAAATGGTAGCGCATTTATTTTCGCATTCTGGCCGAATTGTTGATCTATTTTGGGTTTTGCTAAAGGTTCATATATATTTAATTGTTTTCTAGATAAGTTTGAAATTTCAAGAGCATTTAAAAATCTGTTGCTCTTGAATAACTTTTAAAATGTTAGATTTTCCATAAGGGACTACATATGGAAATACGGAAAACGTTAGAATGATTACTTCGATATTTTTACCATTTTCCCGATAAAAATTCCAGAACAAAGTTGTGAAATTTTTTTTTAACATCTTTGCCGCTCGCTCTTAAATTTGAGACGAAACCCTTTGTTCAGAATGTTCTACAGAGTGCTCTAAAATTGTAACCGCTTCCGAGAATCAAGCTCTTAATTCCCACTGTTTTGCCCATTAGTTTTTATTTTAGTTTTTGCTTCTACCTCTTATTAAGGTGTAGAAGTTAGAAATTTCGGTTCGAACTAGGAACTATGGGGAAACAGTTCTCAAAACGATCTATCGAAATGGTTTTAATGGTTATTTACATAATATGCATGGGTTTCTGAGGTAAAAGCTTTTAAATCCTGAGGAACTTTTGTCCTTTCGGAAGTGAGGAACATCGAAAAAAGCCTGTTTTGTCAAAGGTGATCTGTGAGGAGCTTGATAACAAAATGTCTAATAAATATTAACGTTGTAATTTACTTCCTGCTTATTCTTAGAAATTTCCCTATAAAATATTGGATTGCAGGTAAAAATAGCAAGGACGTGATTGTTATTGCGTTTCGTCCCATCTTGTTTCTCCATGTCACATTAATTAGTCCTCAGAGCCCTAAATTAGCTACGCCTTTGATGCGAATATGCCAAATAATTGGGTAGAACCTAATATTGTCTTATTCAAAGCAACTGAAAAAATTTCGAATTGTAGCTTGTAATTTTGGTGAATTCAGTCGCCTTTTAAGGTATTTGTGAGCGAATCTAATTATATCTAAGCTCCAGTTAAGGGCACAATTAAAGGCGAAGTTGAATTTAAATTTAAATGGTTTATCTCACGTGTAGAGAGGAAGTAATTTGTGCAACATTACTTATTCCATTAAAACGGATTTTGGCACTCAATACAAGACTGAATGAAGCGACTGGATTTCGGCATTAAAACGCAGAAAGTTTTTCCTCCAAAGAAACCGTCAGCTGATTGAAGTACGTTTTCCTTTCCGACATTATAAGGTGTAAAATTACTGCGGTGTTCCAACGGTGCAAGCTGGAACTTGTTTTTGTGCTAATAAGACAAATTACAGAGAGGCCTTAACTAGTCGGTAATAGCTTGCGTTGAACTTCGCTCGCCTTACCAGAGAATCGATCTAGATTAATGGTCGGGACTTGTTACAATATCATGATTCATGATGCAACTTTCCCAGTTACTTCGGCCCCATTTTATCTTCGTTTCGCGACTGAACCCTTGAAATATTGTTAATTGGTTGGGATTAAATATTTCATGTTGGTTTCACTCGTCTAACCACCCACCGAATAATACCATTCTCCCAGCCAACATGGTTACACTTGCAGAGCGGCAGAAATTTTAATTGAAAATTCAAACTGCCACCGTCCCCTAATAATAAGACTAAATTAAAATAATTTCCCAGCGCTGTGAGCCAGGTCCAATGTCAAGCCCAGTTTCATAGTTTTAATAATTACATTTTCTAAATGCGGAAATGTGTGAAATTGCGAATTCTTCACACAAATTCACTTTAATGCCCCCTGAAATTTTCATATTCTCTCTTCATTACCTTGGACGAGCTGTTTTGGTTAAATGGGATCTCTTTTTGGACATTCCATGAACTGTTCCGATTTTTTACCTCTTAAAGAAAAAGTTAAGTTAGTTGATTTAATCAAATGCAAATCCAGATTGAAATAATGGTGCATGTCATTCAATCTGGAGCGACAAGCGACACAAACTGGCTAAGGCAGACTTAACTGGAAAACAAAAATTAATTAATCAGAAAGATGCGACTGAAGTTAATGAAAGCGAAACAAGCGGGAACGGCGCTCTAAATTAGAAATAAAGTTTTAATGTTTGCAGTTTCCTACAGAGCAAATGAAGAGTAATCGTTGCGACTATAAGTTAAACTACTTCAGATGCCGCAACATTACGACTGCACTCCTTAACAATTTTCTGCTGTGGAGTTGAAGTTCTTTCCACTTGGTATCGGAAGTTTTCAATGTGTTGGATAACTTCTTTTGTTTTAATTACCAAATTTGTTGATTCAGGATAACTGTTGATTCCACCATGGAAAACGACCTCAGAATTTTGTGCTCAGGTAATCCTGCTGGCCAATTCCTACGAATTTTGCGGTAATAGATTCGATACGGCTGCCGAACGTGTAAGCTAACATAATTAAGAATAAGTGAGGTGTGAAGAGAACATTGGAGGCGCTTCGGTAGCTGAATCTCACTGGGACCTTATATTCAGAGATAAATGGCGCGTCGTCTTAAATTGCATAGTCCCCAGATCCCACATTAGTTACCAGCCTCCACAAATATTTAGATGGGAGGTTTCATAAGGCGCAATTTATTGTTTAAAATAAATTTGATAAACCCGTAATTTCTATGGGGAATTACAAAGGGAACGACCCTTTGTCGGTGCTAACTGAAAATTGCTATGCGTTGACTATGTTAATCGTAGCCACAAAGCTGGATAAATTTGCTAGATTTTGCTGGATTTTATTCTGTTAGGGCGAATTCGATTTGCTGGTATTGTTGCAACAACGGTAATACGGGTGTGACAGCTTTCGATAGAAGCAAGCAGAATCTAAGAAAAATGGTCGCATTTCGCTTGTGGTGTGAACACTGCAAACATTTCCTGAATTAAGTTTTAAGTTTCCTGAATTAAGTCCTAAATGGATTTTTTATTCTCTCTCCCGTAGTCTAAACTAAAAATCACCCCAGTGTCTCTAATGGTTTTGAAAATGAGCTTTTTATTTATATTATATATTTATTCAAGTTTCGGATTATTTAAGATTTGAATTATTAGAAAATTTTGAAAGTCGAATTTTTCACATTTGCAGTTTCATTCGTTGAGAAGACGTAAATGTTCGACAGAGAGAGGACATCGGGCAAAAATCTTTTATTTGAGACCCATATTTCATTCAGCATCCATACAGTAAAGTATTTTCGAAAGATTCCTAAGTTGGTTCAAAAAACTCCAATTTAAAATTCCCTGCTGACAAAGCACTTATAGCAACTAATAACAATTCCAATGCGTATTCAGGCACAGTTCAAATGGAAAACTGCAACCGCAAAAATACGTTTATATCGAATTGAATCCCGAAGCATAAATCACATCTCAACGGATCCATAAAAAGTGCCCCGGAAACGAGGAAGCTCCATGTCAAGCGCAGTCGTGCAAATTTTTAATTAAGTACACTTTTCGTGCAAAAAATCGCCGCGACTTGTTCGTTTTGTTTTCAACATCGAAAGCACCGATATGAACATTCCGCGTATAGTGGGAGTTTCAGAAAATACGCAAAACGGACAAATAAACATATAGAAACGGCGGCCACATTTTAAAGGCGCCGCAATTGCGAAAAAGCCGAACACGGCATTCAAATCTTGAAAACTTGAAGAATGCCTGCCATTCCGATTTTATCTTTTCCATTATTTTCCTGGGAAATTTCCGGGAAGGCAAAGCCTAAACAGTAGAATTGCCTCTTGCAAAATAGCGTAATTCATTCCCTTTCTCTTAAATGATAACATTAGAGTGGCGGAATAATGCTATGTAAATTGACGGAAAAATGTGGTTTGAAATAAATAGCAGAAGAGTATTTTTAGATTTTTAATAATTTAATTAATGCACTCCTGGTGCTGAAGCTTTTTTAGTTCAACACATTTTTAAAGCGATTTTACCTCGTTTGAAGCTCAGCTGCACCAGCAGAAATTCGCAACATTTCCGATAAAACTCGCGTTATTGTTATAAGTACAAAGTTGTGCACACATGAATATATCGAGTGTTATATTAGCAAGGTGGGCGCCCTGACGCTGATGGATCATCTGTATCGTTTAGCTGGGAAAATGATGTGTTTTCCATAAAAACTCCTTGCAAATGTAAGCAGCTGTTAAACATAAAAATGGAGTTTTTGAGAGCAAAATTGCTGAAAACTATAACTGATTCTTTAAGCTTCAAACCGATGAAGGTCAGGAGTTTTGCGACAAATTTAACTATTAATTTGAGGCGCAGCTGTAAATATGTCTTCCATCCAACCTACTTTCACAGATTCTGTCCCACTCATCAAAACTGTTAATTAATTTAATAAATCGTTCCATCCAGGCGTCATATCGGGCTGCGGCTTTTTGAAACGCGCTCCAAGTTTAACGACCCAGGCGGGCCCAAGATTTATGTTTTCGAATTGAATACGATGCAGTTGTCATTCTGCGGTGCAATTTTTTCCACTTTCGGGACCACGAGAGGGATAATGGCACTTATTTCAGATTTGTGGATGACAAAGCGGTTCTCTGGAAATTATGGAACCGGAAGCCAAATCCAGAACAATTGGGGCCGAACCTTACGAATCCACTTTACAATGTCTGATCTTTATCTTTACCAAAGCTGCTTTTGAGCTCATTGCTTTAGATACTGAAAATTATTCATTTTTGAGCTCATTTTTTTCCTTTGTTTTCCACAGGAGATGTAATTGAAAACCTTTCAAGATTAGAGGTGGAGAAACAATGGCTTCAAAGTCAACTGTTTGCTTTAAAGTTGGGTTTCCGAACTTTCCATACCTCTGAAAAATTAGTGCGTCTATTGATTTTACCAAAGCTTGGTGATTTTACAGCTTGAAGGATTCTGAGCGAATTGAAAAATTTGTAGACACTTTCCTCTTTTAGGTTTCGAAGCAGGACTTTTTGTTTTTTAAGCTGCAAGCTTGAGAATTTTTCGTTTTACGCCTCCATCTTCCTATGCCTCTAAAAAATTAGTGCGTCCATTGACTTCCGCGAAGCTTCGCAGTTTTATAGGACGAATGATTTCAAAGAAACCGACAATTTTGTAGACACTTTTCTCTTTTAGGTTTCGAAGCAGGACTTTTTCAAATTCCCATGCCTCTGAGCAATTAGCGTCTAGTGATTTAACCGAATCTTTATGATTTTATAACGCGAAGGATTGTGAGGAGACTGACAAAATTGCGAAAACTTTCCTCCTTGGGTTTCGAAACAGGAATTTTTGGTTGTCAATGTGCGCCTTTCAGAAATTTCAATTTTTCTCTTTCGACATTCCATGCGCCTAAAAAATTTGTGCGCCTATTAGTTTGAGCAAAACTTGCTGATTTTAAAGCTTGAGGGATTTTGAAAAAATTGACAAAATTGTGGAAACGTTCCTATTTCGGTTTCGAAACAAGAATTTTTGTTTTTCAAACTGCACCTTTGAGAAATGTAAATTTTTACTTTTTGTAAAGAAAAATTAGTGTGTCCATTAATTTCAGCGAAACTTAATGCTTTTATAGCCTGAAGGATTTTGAGGAAATTGAAATATTTTTAGAAACTTTCCTCCTTCCGATTTCAAAGCAAAAATTTTTGTTTGCCAAACTGTACTTTCGAAAAATGTCAATTCTTTCCCTTCAACTTCCCATGCCTCTGAAAAATTAATGCGTCAATTAATTTAAGCGAATCTTGAAGATTTGACAGCGCGAAGACTTCCAGGGAACTGACAAATTTGCGGAAACTTTCCTCCTTGCGTTTCGAATGAAGAATTTTTGGTTGTTAGACTGCACTTTTGAGAAACTTTAATTTTTCGTATTCAACACCCCATGAGTCTGAAAAATTAGTGCGTTCATTAGTTTAAGCAAAATTTGCTGATTTTACAGCCTAAAGGACTTCGAGTAAATCAACAAAATTGTGAAAAAGTTTCTATTTGGAGTTCGAAGTAAGAATTTTTGGTTCTCAAACTGCACTTTTGACAAATTTCAATTTTTGCCTCCAAATTCCCACCCCTCCAAAAAATCAGTACGTCTATTAATTTAAGGCCAACTTGGTGTTTTTACAGCGTGACAGATTCTGAAGAAATCGACAAATTTGTAGAAACTTTCCTCCTTTGGGTTTTGAACCAGAAATTTTTGTTTGCCAAACTGCACTTTCGACAAATTTTCATTTTTTGCCTTAGACTTCCCATGCTTGTAAAATTTAAATTTCAATAAAATAAAAAAATGAAATAAAATCTCTGCGAAAGGTGGTGATTTTATAGCCTGAAAAATTCAGAGGAAATTGAAAAATTTGTCAAAACTTTTGTCTCTTGGTTTCAGAGCAGACATTTTTGTTTGTCTAACTGCACTTTTAAGAAATTTTCATTTTGGCTTTCAAAGTTCCATGCTTTTCAAAAATCAATGTTGCTATTTATTTAAGCAAAATTTGCTGCTCTCACATCTTGACGGATTCCAAGGAAATTGGTAAATTTGTAAGAACTTTCTTTGCTTGCATTTCCAGAGAGGAATTTTTGTTTGCCAAACTGCACTTTTAAGAAATTTTCATTTTTGTCTTCGACCTACCATGCATCTGCAAAATTAGTGCGTTTATTAATTTGAACAAACCTTTGTAATTTTATAGCCTAAATGATAATGAGGTACCTGACAAATTGGTGAAAAGTTTTCTCTTTAGAAAACTCAAATTGCACTTTTGGAAATTTTTCATTTGATTGCCACTGAAAAATTAGTTTTGGTATTAATTTGAGCGAAACTTGGCGATGGCCTGATAGATTTTGAGGAAATTGAAAGATTTGGAGAAACTTTATTCTTTTAGTTTCGAAACGGACAAATTTGTAGAAACTATCCTCTTTTAAGTTTTGAAGCAGGAATTTTTGGGTGTCAAACTGCACTTTTGAGAAATTTCTATTTTTCGCTCTCAACATCTCATCCGTCAAAAAAATTAGTGTGTCTATTAGTTTGAGTAAAACTTGTGATTTGATAGCGTGAGGGACTTCAAGGCAATTGAAAAAATTGTGGACTATTTGCTATTGGGGTTTCTAAGCAGGAATTTTTATTCGTCAAACTGCACTGTTAAAAAATTTTCATTTTGGCCTTTAAATTCCCATGCCTTTAAAAATTCTGCTCACTGCACTTTTGACAAATTTCGATTTTTGTCTTCGACCTCCCATGCATCTGAAAAATAAGTGCGTCTTTTGATTTGAGCGAAACTGCGATTTTATAGCGTGAAGGATTCCGAGGAAAGTGACAATTTTGTGGAAACTTTCCTCTTTGGGTTTCGGAGCAGGAATTTCTGGTCAATCTGCACTTTTGCTGAAAATATACACTCTTGGGACACTAAAACCACCGAATTAGTCCACTTGCAATCATTTCCTTCGAAACAGTGTGCGAAACAAAGTGGAATATATTACAAACATTAAATCTGATAAAGTCGTTCGAAGGGACTGCGAAGATTAACGGTATTTGCAAGCCCAGCTAAAGTGCATTCGGCAAATAAATGTTGCTAATTTGTATCTGACCGTTTATACTGCGAAATAAAATACCCAATTTTGGGAAACGACCGAAATATCTTACGGAAATATGACTACATATTTCGCCGAATATATTGTACACCCGGGGCTGATTTTGTATTACTTTATATCATTCTTCTTTGAACATAATCTATAATGTCAAGCGTATGTTTAAGTATTTTTACTGTTAACATACGGATATTGCAACGTTTTTAGTAAAGAATTGGCCAACAATAAATGCTTAAATGCGTTATTGGATACATTTTTGTTAATGCACATGTTTTCAAACTTTTCGTATTCGAATTCACGGCAGGTATAAAATAATGGCAACAGCAAAAACGATATTTCTGAACAAAAAAGGCTTGATAAGCCTTAATCTGAATATATTTCTGAGAAAAATCCAGGAATTAGTGGTATTCCGCAGATCGTACAGTTGTAAAGCATAAGCCTTATAATAGGGGTTCGGTCTTAGCGGAGGCCTGTAAATTTATTAAAATATGTTAAATTAAATTATTTTGGCCCCCAGTGCATTATATTAATGACCCGGTTTCCTGGCTAAACTTTTAAATTTATGGTCTATTATGAGGGGCGAAATTTAATCGCTTTATTTCAGCTTTCATAAAAGTTTTGAAAGTTACTGGCAGAGATTTGACTGTGGATTAGGAATCAATTTATTAGTGGCCTATTTTTCAAGCTCCAATTATTTTCCTATAATTTATCGTGTTGCCGTTCAAACCCTTTCAATTTTCTGTTGTTTATGAGCGTCGTATTAAAATCTCACTTACACCCAATTTTCCTTTATCTTTCATAAAACCTCCAGGTTTTTTCGCTGGTGGTAAATTAGCTGCCAATCGCATGAGGGACATAAGAGCATTGGTTTTGTTCAGCTACAGTTTTATTTTTCGGCTTTGGAATATAATTTGCCACGAAAAATACTTTAACAGATTGAATGAAATTCTATGGGGTTTTCAAGTGGGTTCTTTTGCTTGGAGAACACACAGTCGTTCTAAAAACGGTTGAAACTTGACTAGTAATTAGCAAAATCATTAAAGTTCCATTACCACTATTTCATTAAGCTTTTAATGGAAAACTGGAAAACGAGGGATTATAGAGAAAACGTTGCAGAGTAATCGAGAAAGTTAAACCATGAATCATGATATTCCAACAGAGCCAAGCATTAATCCCTATTGATTTCTCCACAATAAGAGCATTGCCAAGTCAGTAGAGCTATGCCGGATTGAGAGGTAACATTTTTATTCTATTTGGTTTAATTTACTTCTGGGGACAGGGAAATTTATTTATTTTATTATTTTATGTAACTAAACTGATAAATCGTTTTTGTTCATTATATAGCCCGCATAGATTCAAACGCTAATAAATAACGAAAAATTGATTTTCGCATCGAAATGAACACAATAGTGAATCAAATAAAATGTTTTGTATCCTGGCTCCTAAAACGAGTTACAAAAACAGTTAATAATTTGTCGAGATAATTGCCAATTAGCCACAAAATTAAATTTATATGGACATGGGCCAGTTTTTAAATTTATCTGGTCCCGCATTACAATTGTCACTCGAATATCTATTGGTTATGGAAATGGACGTTCAATATTAATTAATTCAATAAATTGCTGATTATTATTTATGCCGAATAATCACATTTTCAGTGTTCGTTATTGCATTTATTCCCAGTGTGATGCATATTTGCCTGCATTTTTTTATTCGATTAATATTGTGAACAAAAAACTTAAATTATGTTGCTCCTTTATACTAATGGAGGCAAAATTTCAAGATAATAGTTGACTTCAATGAAGAACGTGCTCAGAGTGTCGTTATTGGTTATTCTTCATATTCGGTTTTGGGGCTTCGAGTACATAATTTTTCAACAGTTCTGGTCTTTCCAAGTGGAAATTATTTTCTATTGAATCTACAGTTTTTAAACGTGGTTTTTATACGAAGTTTCGATGTTTATAACTGTTATTTCTCATCTTTAATAAGTTACTTTACTGTTGTTTATGTAAGTTTGTTTAAATTCTCGGCTTACACAAGAGCATGTTGGTTGATGTTCATGCAACCTTCAGAGTCATTAGCGTCAAATGTTGGCGGAAAATGGAAAAAATTTCAAATAGAGACTTGCTTCAGTTCGTAAGGTGCGATTTTTCAAAGACACAGTGCAGTTCACTGAAAACGTGCAATTTAATATCGATGTTAACTAAGCTGTAAAAACTAAGTTTTATTTGCGATGTTTTTGAAACTTTCCGAACTTTTAGCATTGAATGTCTTCTAGAAATCGTCAAAAATGCAAATGTCTAACTGCACTTGTTTAGAAGTCAGGAATTTTTTAAAAGAAGTTTATTCGACTGAACGCTTTCATTTTGCGACCGATTTTTATCAAGCTGAAATTTTTTTACATTGACAGAAATGTTCGTGAAACTTTCCCAATCTGTAGGGCCAACTGCCTGCTAAGTGTAGTGAAATTTTCAAAGTGCTGGTCGGGAAGTTTGGAAGATGCGAAATTTTTCACGAGGGAGTGCATTTGAGTAAAAACTCCGATGATGCATATTTGCTACTCTTGATACCCAATTTCACAAAGCTGTTCCAAGTCAGGATGCGGGTAGATGTTTATAATACTTTCAGCATTTTTTCCTGCAGGTATTCTCGAAATACGGTGAACGTTTCAAGATGCTGCTTGGTATAGTTTGGAAGTAATAAAAGGGAGAGTACAGTTGGCGCAAATCTTGGAAAAATCTTTATTCACTGCGACTTTTATGAGTCTTTCAGCATCTTTAGAACCATGTATACTCTAAAAACCAGGATAAATCTCAAGTCCTACTGATTTTAGTTTGGAAAACGCGAGGTTTGAAAAGAGGGAGCGCATTTAGCTAAAAACTTTCTGATGAGACTGATATTTACTAGGCTGGCAAAAATTAATTTTGTCCACAATTATTTTAAATATATTTTTAAAAGTAAGTAGCAAGTGTTTTCGAATACCGTAACCCTTTTAAGGGGCTATTGGCTCTAATTTTGAGGACACGAATTTTTAAAGGGGAGAGTGCAGTTGACTGAAAAGTTCCATTTCGAGATCGATATTTACTAAGCTAGAAAAATCCATATTGACAGAGATTTTAATGAGTCTTTCAGTGTCTTTAGCCGATAGTATGTGCAAAGAATCGCAAAACGTTCAAGGCGCTACTTCCTTCAATTTGGAAGATATACATTTTTCAAGGAGAGAGAGTGCAATTGACAAAAATCGTTCATTTTGGAACCGATTTTTATTAGGTGGGGCTTAACCAGTCTACATCGGAATTCTTATGAAACTTTTTGCATCTTAGACGGTATGAACGTTCTTGAGACTATGAAACTTTCATAGAGCTACTTGCTTCAGTGTGGAAGACACAATATTTTAAATGAGAGAGTGCAGTTGACTGAAAATGTCCATTTTGAGTCCAAAATTTACTGGGCTGGAAAACATCCATATCAACGGCGGTTTTAATAAATCTTTCAGGATCTTTAGCTGGATGTATGTTCAAAGGACTGTGAAACTTTTAAGGTTGTTACATGCTTCAATTTGGAAGATTCGATTTTTTCAAGGAGGGAGTGCAATTGACTTAAAACATCCATTTTGGAACCGATATTTATTAGGTTGGTCTAAACCCGTGTATATCGGATTTTTCCCGAAACTTTTAAAAATTTTAGCTGAAAGCATCCTCGAACGATTGTAAAACTATCGAGGTGTTAATGGCTTCGGTATGGAAGATGCGATTTTTTTAAAGAAAGAGTACAGTTGGCACGAAACATCCATTTTGAGATCGATATTTACTAATCTGGCGAAATTTTTTTTGGAGACCAATTTCCAGGAAACTTTCAGCATCTGTAGCGCCGTGTGTGATCTTAAGATGATGATACATCCAAACTTGTACTGGATTTGGTTTGGAAAATCGACGATTTTAACGGCGGAGCGCATTTGGTTAAAACCTTTCTGGACAAGATCGATATTTACTAAGCTTGCAAACATTGATTTTGCTCGCGATTCTTATGAAACTTTCAGCAGGGTTTAGGCCAGGTGTTGTCTGGGCATGGTAAAAAGCTTAAAGTGCTAGTTGGTTTCGTTTGGAAAACGCGAATTTTGAAAAGCGAGAGCGCATTTTAGGAAAATCGTCCAGTTTGGGGCCCACATTTACTAAGCAGTCAAAAATTAGCGTTGTCAACGATTTTAATGAGGCTTTGCACATTTTTACACACAGGTGTTGGCTAAATACGGGCAAAATTTTGACGAGAACTTTTTAAATTAGAGAGCGTTTTTGCTTGAAAATACCCATTATAATACCAAATGTGTACAAAGTAGGCAATAATCAGGTTCGATTTTTATGTAGGTAAGTTCGCCAGAAAACAGGCAAAGTAAGCATGTTGATTTGTGCGCTTCTACTAGATGATTTGATAGATTTGGGTAGATAGTGAAGTTTAAAGCAAGTTACATAACTAAAAACCCGTCTAATTCCATTTAAGCCGCCTCTCTTTCGCGTTGGGTGATCTAAATCAAAGTGTCGCCCGATTTTGGCACGAATCCCAAAATGCAATGTAAACCTGGTTTAATTGTAAATAACTTTTAATCTGGATTTAGCGTTCTGCTTGGGATTGCCAATGTCAAATTTATAGGTGCACGCATCATCGCTTCTGGCCCAGCTCCATTCCAGATCATCCAGACTTTGCCAAATAAAGTGCCCAATTGATACTGATTCCTTTTGAGTGGGCTTTGACGATTTTATTTCACCTCCACGTGTCCGGCTCCAGGAAAACGACTCCACATGCTACCAAACTACTAAGCTATCGGCAAAATGTCGCATTTTTCTCGACAAATATAATAAATACCCGCTGGAATTACATAAGCTACGAAATAGGGGCAAAGTTTCGGTGGCCGGCAGGTTTTAATTGCCGATCCTGCCAATGCCTAAATGGACTATCGATTTTCCGGCTGAAATTAAACGGATTTTGCATCAAATTAGGCTGGGCGCAAATTATCTATCATTGCTAGTCAGGCCGGAATTAGTTAATCTCAGCTAATTTACTATCACCACAATAAGTGGCTATTGATTTTTCGTATTAATTACTCCTTCATTTCGTTTTAGCTGAATTTATCTGCAGCCCTTTTTATTTCAATAAATTCGTGCTCACGTCACTGCAAGTAGTAGAAAATCAGATATTTGATTCTGTTTAAAGTCTGTTTGATTTCTATTTACACTTTCCACTTCCATTTTTTTACTCTGCTACAAAACTCGATTTCAAGTGTCTTCCGTATAATTTCGTCTTTGTCTATTTTTCTAAATCTGGGTATATTTTTCTGAATTTTTCCCAATAACTGTGCCAATCTGGATTGTTTCACCTAATTCGACTTATCTTCGCCTTCATTCATTCATTGACTATATATTGTTCTTAATTGTCTTTGCTAGTTAATTCATCGCAAAATTGTTCTACTAAAACCTACAGGAAAAGAATTAGTGAGAATACATTTAAAAACACTGTAAAATCTGGATTAATTAATTTAACCCGCACAGGATTGTGGGCATGAGAAATGCTTGCGGCTAAATGTGCCAGACAATGTTTAAAATAAAACTAAACACTCCTCCCTCGTTTCAACGACCTTAATTACCACTTTTCGAGCCCTTGCCCAAAGAGAATACGCAAAGCCCTTACAAGCAATGCAAGAACATAATGCAGACACTTTAGAGTCTTCCGCAGAGACAAAAGGGTCATGCGAAGGGTAAAAATCAACAACTTTTTCTCCTTTTCCTGTCCTAATTTCATCATAGCACTTGCCGTATGTTCAAGAAGACAAATCTGGGTTGATTTTGTGCGAAGGAACATGTGAGCTTCTAATCAGTTTATAGGTTTAAGTACCAAAAAGGAAATTATTTTTAGATAAGGTTATTAAAAAATGGAATAGTTGATGAGGGGACTCTCCATATAGAAAAGCCCATTGAGGTTCACTGAACCTCTTGGATGTGATTAAAGTTTTGAAACCTTGCAAATATCCCGGAGTGTGCATTCATGCCGGTTAAGGGAAGCACTTAAGTTTCAAGTGGAGAATGGATGAGTGTTGGGGAGCCTCCCTAATCAGGGAAATTTTTTAATACCGCCAATACGGTTTTTGCATGCAGGGGCTTCGAAAATTCAATCAATGAACTAAAGGGGAGCAATGAAAAAGGAAACCCGGCAATTTCAGTTGGCCACTGAAACTTTTTGGACTAAAATGTACGGATGAGCAAATTAAGACCCATTGTTGTTTTTGCGAATGTGTTGAAGCCCAACAATGGAAATTTACATGAAGGGTTAAGCTGCAGAAAAATGCCCTTTTGTTGTAAGTCTCAAATGCGGCACCACAGGAAATTGTTCGCCCATAAATCTTCCTTCCGCCCCTTGCAAGTTTTGTGATCCCAAGAGTTCCGCAAATGAGCGTCCGTTCTTTAAACTATTATCTTTACTATTATTATTATCACCAGCCCTTAGCAGGGCGCGAGCTGTTGATTTTAATTGGAGCTGGTTGGGGCCGATTTTTCCATTTTTGGATGGATATTTCTACGCCACTACAGAGACCCTAATTCTGCAATACCAGTTAATGTTGAAATTAAAACGTTTTCATTTTCTTTCTCATATTCAAGCCGGATGGAGCCTTGTCAGCGTTTAGTTAATAAGGAACGTAAGATGCCTAGGCGGCGAAAACTTTCAAGTGCACTAAGAGCCCTGAAAAGATTCTGGGGAGATTCAAATAAGATCTGATTGACTAAAAGTATTATTTTCAGCCCGAGATTTCAGTCGTTTATGCTGAACAAAGCAGATTTTAACTCGGCAACGTTTAAAGAAAGTAACTACGGGGTGCGGAATATGATTATTGCGGATTTCCATTACACCCTGTTTCGTCCAGCTGAATTTGCTTGAGCAAAAAATCCGTGTTTCCTCTATGCTCTTTGATATTCAGCTGTTCAGGTGAAACTGTTAGAAAGTCGTAAACTTCCTGAAACACAATTTCTCAATATTCAATGGAGCCTCAATAAAATCCAAGTAGAAAGACTGAGCAATAAAACAACGGGCTTAACGAAGTTTTATTGTAATTTTCCGGTATTTACGAGGCAACCGAAAATGACCGGGCTTTTCAATAAAGTAAAAGTGGTCATGAAGAGAATCTGTAAACTCCGAATACGTGATGGAGTCAAGGGAGCTGCAAGACCCCAAAACAATAGGGTCATATTTTATTGAAAGCCATTCGGCCCGTATTGCCAATAAAAATGTTTCACCGGAGAACATAATTTTCCTTTCCTGTTGTTCCGACTAGTCCATTATGTAGATTTTTTTACCTTTGCCGAGGTTGTTTGATATTGTTTTCGATGTGGCAAATTGAGCCGAGAGCGGCTTTTCACTCGGTAATTTCCCTCAAGGGACCGAAATCTATCAGTAAATTAAACTCGGTATTGATTATCTCTTTCAGTTCCGACCGATTTTTAAACTCTCAATGGATTTTCCTTTTTGCATCATGCGGTTCTGAAAATGCTTTCTCAGCCATAAGGGTTATTTTGGGTTAGTTTGAGTTAGTTTGGATTAATGAAAGTTTTTTTTTTGTTGAAAGTTCTACCACTCGATTAAGGACGCTTTTTCTCAAGTGCGGTGCTCATTTGGTTTCACTGGAGCAACTGGTTCAGCTAAAATAATTTTTGAAACTTTGGTGAAAACTAGTTTTTAGTTAGCGGTTTTTTGTTTTCGTACCAATCACGTTTTTAAGCTGGTTTTTGAAGATCAACTTGAGGCACCGAAATTAAGCTTGCAGCACCAAGAATCAACCAAGGTTTAGTGAGTATCTGGTGAAAATTTGGTTCCATGCTAAAGACGGTGTTATCCTGCTCAATTTGTAAACCGCAAAAAAATTGAGTGATTTTTCAATTTTACTAGATTTCTTTCTGAAGCAGCCCTTTGGGCAAGTATGGAAAGCTGTATGTATATTGGGTTCCATTCCAGCTATTGCTTCCTTCGTAACGATTTTTATTTTTCTTGTAGTTTTTGCGAGTTTTTCAGTTTGGTTCCACTTTCGTCTAAATTTGATTTTTGAAGCATCAATCAAGAAACTAAAATACCAGGACTAATACTCAATCAGGAAAGGCTTAACAGATATTTATTGTGAACTCGAGTTTCATTCGATTCTCTGTTTGTCTCTTCTCTCTCTCTGTCTGAGTTTTCAGTTCTGGCAAAATTCTTCTCTGTAGCTGATTGTTAAATATCCTTGATATATTGTGGAATTCTAGGCCCAGTGTTTTATTCAGAAGTTTTCGGGTTACTTGTGAGGTAAATTGGGTTCCATTCGGGCAACTTGATTTTTCATCATCATTTTCTAAACCCGCGCATTTTTGCGTGGTTTTTCAGTATGGCACCATTCTCTTCTAGAGCGAGTCTTCAAAACACAATTTGAGGCCTCAAACCCGGAGTTCTACTTCTCGCTGCAAAAAACACCAGCTGATATTTGGTCTAAATTTCACTTC
Source organism: Dendroctonus ponderosae (assembly GCF_020466585.1). Classification (NCBI taxonomy): domain Eukaryota; kingdom Metazoa; phylum Arthropoda; class Insecta; order Coleoptera; family Curculionidae; genus Dendroctonus; species Dendroctonus ponderosae. The sequence goes on along the minus strand of NW_026017110.1, from coordinate 7,410,153 downwards.
AATTGACTCAATAGTTCTTGTCTAACTATTTTTTAAACTTTGGGGTTTTCGGGAGGTTTCTAATTTTTATACTACGCTGTTCTGAAGCTCATTTTACAAGAATTGCTTCCGATATTAAAAAAATAAATGTTAGAAATGTGGGTAATGTACGCGTCAGTACAAGGAAAGTAAACTTGGTTCAATTTGAGTCACAAATGCCTGCGACAAAAAATAAAAAATAAACGGAAATTTTTACGCTGGTTCTCAGGTTTGCACTCTTCTCTTCTGAAGCGTGTTTCTGGAGAACAATTGGAGGTTTTATAATGAGGGCCGCAGCTTTGCAGGCAGAATTCCTCAATTGATCTGGGATGTAACGTGGGTTCCAATTGAGGGAACAGTTTTAGCACCACGAATTTTTAAACTGTGACTTTTGGTTGAACAGTTTTTATTCCGTGCAGCAACTATTCTGGAGCTCGTTTTTGCACTATTGTAGTTATTGCAAGGTGGTTACACCTCGGGGTAAAAAAGTTAGTTGTGATAAGTTGCAATTCTTATGAGCAACTGGTTCTGCTGTGAATATTTTTTGACTTTGGCATTTTTGGGCGGTTTCCCATTTCATCGCTCCATTTGAATTCAATAGCAGTAATCCAACAACCATAATATTTAATAGATTCTTCAAATAAGCAATTAAGCAAAAATTGGCAAGTTTAAAAAATTTATGGAATCGTCTATGGCAAATGCACGATGGAATTACGACTGTCAAAGCAATCACAGTTAATTCGACCATACATTCAACGAGTTATTCGCTTAAATATCAACAAAAGTCGATATCGTAATCAGGCATACAGCTTTTAAATCTTTCATTTCAAAATGCAAAATGAATGTCCTTTTTTGACTAGTGTATGCACGTGTTTATGCATGTTATCAAACTGAACTATTTGTATCCATTAAATAATATTTCAGCCAAAAAAACGACATCGAGCCGAAGCTAAATCGCTATGAAATATGATTTTTGCCCGAATGGCATAGTTAAATAACGAACCCACTTTTTGTGTTGTGTTTTTTTGGTGAGTATAAGCTGGATTGTTGACAAAGGGCTTTTTAAATGAAATAAAAAAAAATATATCAGTGAAGTCTTCATATGTGGGTGGGAAAAAATGCACAATAGATAAAAAATATTTTCCCCGATTAATCTGAAAGTCCCTGTGATGGTTCAACAGTAGCGTAATCAGGAATATTCACTTCCAAGCGAGGTCAAACCTCAAAATGAATGGCCTTTTTTGACTAGTGTAAGCACGCGTTTATGCATGTTATCAAACTGAACTATTTGTATCCATTAAATAATATTTCTGCCAAAAAACCGATATCGAGCCGAAGTTAAATTGTTATTAAAAATGATTTTTGCCCGAATGGCATAAATAACGAACCCAATTTTTGTGTTGTATTTTTTTACAGCGTATAAGCTGGATTGTTGAAAAAGGTTTTTTTAAATGAAATAAAAAAATAAAATATCAGTGAACTCTCTATATGTGGGTGGAAAAAAATGCACAATAGGTAAAAAATATTTTCCCCCGATTAATCTGAAAGTCGCTGTGATGCTTCAACAGTAGTGTAATCAGGAATATTCACTTCCAAGCGAGGTTAACTCGAATAAATGCATTTTAAGACTTGTCATTAGTCTCGTAGTGAATTTATCTCTTTCCATTCGCTATTTGGGTAATTATTCTTCATTAAAAGACCAAAAATCTTCCACGCTAAATCTTATTTTGCTACTTTGCTGGCAATCTAGACACGAAGCTTGTTATTCAGTCGTAATTGGAAGCGCAACTTTCGCAATAATTAATTAGTTTTGTTAATGTTTCGTTTCGTTATTGCCACTAGCAACTAGAATAAGTTATTTTAGGGACCTCGCTGGCATTTTTTCGGAACTTGGAAAGTTTTTTTTTAAGAATTTGGGAGTACAATGAACCATTGCCTATCAGAAGAAAAACAAATAGATGTAGATTTATTTAATCTGGGGCTGAAACACTGTTTAGACATTTATCAGTTGATAAACTTACAAAAAACACTTTTCATCAATCACTTTTTGCAACATTTTTTACGTTTTGATAATACCATTAAATTTTCGCAAAACCATCGAGTTTATTGCAACTTGATGCCATTTTTTGGCCTTTTGGGTCGATTTTAACTGATTTTTAGGTGATTAAAAAAAACATTATTTTTGGATTACAGTGGATGAACAAAATTGACATTTTTCATGACAAAAATGGAAAATGAATGTTTCAGTTTTCCTGCATTCATTTTTTCAGTCAAGACGCTTTTCTATTGGGCAGTGCATACCTCGAGGCATTTTTGGGTCAACATTGTTAATTGTGTCGTGAATCATATAGCAGAAATACTGCAGCGATTTTCGGATTCTTCGGACGATTGTAGCTTAAAACCCCCATGTTAATGGGTAATTTTTGCAAGCAAAACATTTCTTTTGGGGAAACCGACCATCGATATGGGGCTCATTTTATGCTGAATTTGTCCCAACAAGCCAAACCTGTGATGCCTCAAATGTGGTCGATTTTCAAGACGTTGCTCTGAACGTCATCTTTCTAGCAGTTTTCCAGCTGAAATTCCTGCATTTCTTTTTTTCAATCAAAATATTTTTGTTTTGCTCATTTTTTTGGGTAAAAATTGCTGGTTTGCCGTTCTGATGTGACTGTCTATTGGYCTAAAACTATTGSTTTTAACGGCGATTTTAGCTGGAAACGAAATGGCGAATTTTTTATGGAGAACCATTCCATCCATATGYTCATTTTATGCAGAATTTTTGMTTTCTGCRATATKCWATTCTGSATAKRTTWCTTTAGTTTTCCCTCCCAGGGTCTAGCAATGGAAGSKACAATTCAGGTTCGCTKTAAAAYCCTGTTGAGTAACAGGGTTTTGTAAAGAGGCAGGTGCATTTAGAAAATTAAAATMGCATGTATCAGGATTCGAAGTTTAACGTGGARAAATGTTTGAAAACCCAAAGAAAGAGGATTTTCAATCAAAACAGTTTCTGAAAGACAATTCAACAAGTAGGTACTTGGATTTTTGAGACTATTTAAGCTGAAAGCGAATGCGAATGTCCATGTAAGATTTTTTAAATTTAACACTTGCATTTTTTTACACCGTGGTTTTTTGCTAATTTGTCAACTACAAAAGTTCATTTCTCCAAAATATAATTTCGATGCTTAAATAGTCTATCTGAAAATAGTTGTCTTATTTTTATCTCACTAAGGCTGTTGAAAATATTAGGATTACAATGACGGTTGCATATGGGAAATCATCTGTAAAACTTGCACACTTTGAGTGGTCAATATTCTGCTTAAAACCAAACAAATGATGGAAGGAATTTTAATCAAACCTTAAACAGTTCGTGAGTCTAAGGAAGTTGATGAAACTGTCCAGATGATTTCCATCATATTGACATGAAACCACTAGAGACTGGAGAGTCCCAACTACTCTAAGCAATTTAAAAATGTTCAGTCGCTTGCCAAGTCGATGTGCCAGCTGAAAAATATCAAATACAGCTAAATGACCTTACGGTTACAAATTCCAAACACGAAACAAGTTAAATAGGCAATCTGTGGATATGCCTTGCTCCGGGTAATATGTTTAGAGCTCTGGAGATTTCCAAGCCATCGACATAAGGTTTGCCAGTATATTGTGCTATCGCTTCGAGTTCCCGAAGAAAATTGAATTAGTTTGTCGCCAACTGAGTAAATGAGGCAATCAATCAGCGGCCGGGTTTGGGCTTAAAAACATCAAAACTAGTGGATCATAACAAACAGCTGGCTGTTACACAAAGGTGGCCGATTCCTCTTTATCTCCTTCACACTTTTTGCCACCATTCATCCAGTCGAGTGGCATTATCTGGATCAATCTTACCAACGTGGCTTTTCAAGATCGAACAGATACAATGGACGCAACTTTGTCACGACCTCTTATGGCGGCCTCGGCATCTGAATATGCAGCAACCTATTAGATATCCAGACCTCGGCATCTACGTGCCTCTGGCTAAAATAAAACGCACGTCTTTTGTCACTTATCTTGCCAAGTATAAATCTGAGGACCAATAGAGCGCCGGCTTCCACCGTCGTAAATCATTTCGCTGAAAGAGATCTGGATAGAAATTTGTTTTATCGTACAGACTGGATGAGGTGGCGGTTCAACCTCAGGATATTGAGAGCCGATAAGTTAAGCGATGTTCACTTGCAGTCCATGCAGGTTCCATAGGGAATTTTGCCAATTTTCACGCTACAAAGATATGAAAATGTCCAGCAATATTGCGATTAGGATAAAGGTTTGCGAAAGAACACACATTCTTATTTTAAGTAAGCAGTTTTGTTTTTCAAACAAACATATCTAAGCTCCGAGGATATAAAATAAGCATTTTCGGGGACTTTTATATAGGAATATTTTGCGACAGATTTGAGAGTCTTAGAACAGTCAATTTGCCAAGCTCAAGAAACTGGAAACAGTAGCACGATATAGTTGGCAGCTCACGGGTATGACGGCGAAATCTCCGATGCTCTAAACGTATTACCCGCAACAGACATATCCACAAATTGCTTACTTAGCCTGTTTCATGCCTTGAATATCCAGTAGTTGTGGAATGTTTATTGTTTTGACTTCCATACGGCCTGCAAAGTTACCTCATAATTCTAATAACATAATTTGGAACTTTGTTACTTATGGCGAAGATTACACATGCAGAACTTACGGTAATAAAACGTGCAAAAGTTACAATTTTGGGTCGTTGTTTTCGGACACATTTGCCGAGCCAGTCTCTAAAGTTTGCTAGAGCATGTGAGCTCTAAACTGCAAGAATTTAGATCATCCATTTGAAGAAAATAAATGAAATCCCCCTATAGTCGTTATGAATAATGACGCAAATTGATGAGGAAAAATGGTGTCTTTTTATGGCAAAAGAATGGCAAAATCCAATAGTGCAGCCATTCCATAAATGGATAACCGCGAGCGGCAATTTAAAAACCCTGCAACAAGGGAATGTTGCATGTGAACTTCCTGCGAAATTCTTCTGGCAATTTTCTGGAAATAAATAGCTTTTCTATGCCTCTAAGTTGCGAGCTCTCAACCTCGCACATTAAGGGCGTATTTAAACATGTTATTGGGTCATAAATCCCACTTTGTTGCCCAATTTTCTACAATATTATTTTCATCTTCTTCAGGTTTCTGGCATTGTTTTTATGTTGAGGTAGCTGGTGAAAGTCTGTAGTTTCTAGCGGTGGGAGCTTCAGGCAAAGTAGATTTATTCCCTGCCAGAATGAGACAGTCGGAAGGGCCTAAAATATTCTATAAATTTTGCGTGCTTGTAAGCAGGACATTCGGGATTTATGAATAAATCATGAATCATGAAGCGTACTAAATAGTAGTGGCTGTTTGTAGTTTGTATGTTTTGCCCCGGTTCAGTATCTCAATTTGAAATCATGGACTGTTGCATGATGGGATTTATGGGACAAGGTAAAGATAATCTCACTTGTGTTTGGAAAGTCGAGTGGCATATTAAATGCATGTAGAAATATCGGTTTGCGTGACAGTTTAACTTGGAAACGTGCCCTGTTTTTACCACCTGATTGTCACAGATACCATGCCCAAAAGCTACAGTTGGACAAATTTCTCAAGCTTCTGCTCGTTTAATCACCCCAATAATTCGGGCCAAGTTTACACAATGATTTTGCGTGTTTACAAGAATAGACCTCAAATAAACCATCAATTTCTGGCTGTTGAATATGGAATTTTTATAGTTTCCTCAGTTCTACGCCACCAGCATGCTATAAAGTAGCGGGAATGGAGCGAATTCTCGTAAAACGTTAAATTATGTAGGCCAACTTAGGAAAATGAATTAATTTTTCCAGTATTAATGGAAATTAGTAGGACGGGACTAGAGGGAGGCCAATATGGAAAACAATGGCATGTCTTGATTATCCAGGGACAATGGACGAAGCAAAATACTACGCGGCAGGTTTTGAATGGGAAGAAAATACTTGGAAGCTTTCCTTTGGTGAAAATAGATGATTATTCTAGAAATTTTCCTATTCAACTCAACCGGAAGGTCGCCTTCATACTCCACATTTTCCAACTTGGAAAATATTAATGTTGTAACAGCAGTGATTGGCTTGTTATTGCTGGCCACAATTCAATCTAAAGCTCTACCAAACTAAATCGGTATCACAACATGGACTGATGTGTTTCGTAATTAAGTTTGATATTGCAATAATCTCGTTACGTATGTATGGCGTGATTAATTGGGTTAATTTTATCCTTCCAAGTAGTATCTACTGTAATTATCGCTTTGGGAAACAACTGTATTGTGTTGGGTTCCTAAATGGCACCAAAAATGCATTGATCTTGACCGCAAAGTGTTTCAGACTGCCCAGTCTTCATGAAGGCGAAGCACTGTAAAAATGGAAAACAGTAACAGCCAAAGTATATCGTGATTGTTTAAACGAAAGAGTTCTTCGAAGTTGGGCAAAGAACACACAGTGTTTTCCGAAATCAATTTATTACAAAGATGTCAAAAACCCAACATATTTCAGGTGGATAAAGATCATGAGGTTCGGCCTCTGGAAAATGTTGGATTTTTCACAGTTTTGTAATAAATGGATTGTGAAGAAAACTGTGTTCTTTGTTTAATTTATGTTCAGAAGCTCCATTCAGTTCAGCATAAAAAGTCTATAGAAATTAGCTAAAAAACAGGAAAGGGGTTTTTCAGATCGTGGTAATAAATTGATTGGGAAGAGGAATGTGTGTTCCTAGCAACAATTTTCTATCATGTTGAACGTATAGCGCTCAAAGCGACTCATTCATTGTAGAGCCTGGCGAAGGGTCGTGGAAATTGAAAGAAAAAAACAAGTAGAGGGTAGTTGCGAACTTAAACGAATAAAAGCGAACTGTCTTCATTTGCAAAAATTCACAACAATGAGCGGAATGCGGGCAGCAAAAGAGGGAATCGTTAAAGGTTGGGTTATTAGAAATACCTTAATAAATATTTCGTAGAAAATGCCCTCTTTCTCCTTTATATTCTAATAAAAATTCAATTTTGCCACAAAGATTTATGATCTGTAAACGGTAAATTAATACGAGTGAATATGAAGTTGTATAACGTGCAATTTTGGCAGTGGATGTTTTAATGGCATCAAAAAAAAACTGGTTGGATGTGTTCCATTAGAGCGCGATTCAATTTCAGATAAAAACGGTTTGGGCGGCGATGAAAAAGCAAAAATCTTTTATTAAAATTTCGAACATCTAATTCCCAGCTTTTCTCACGGCCGTTACAATTTTAATGATCGTTTTTCTCTCGCGTACCAATTCGACGTTCGACATCGCCCATTTTTCATGAACTACGGCTTTTTAAAGGACCCCGCATTAGCCTTTCAAACGTATATCTTGCCATTAAAGGGCCATATATTTTTATTTATCTGCAAGAGATATCGGCGACGTAGATAATTTTCCTTTCACCTTTTTGCCAGTAATGGCGCCTCCTGATTGAATTTATGGTTTTACGTGCTAAAAATCGCTTCGATATACCACTGGAAACTTCCCATCTTTTTCACCAATACTGGGCAAATTAAAAAAATATTTTAATTTAATATTTACCAGGTTTTATCGTGCAGCTTTCAATTTTTAATTTTCCTAGTTAGCTTTTGAAAATTTAGAAATCTACTAGGAAAAGCTTTTCCTTGCAATTGGCTGAATTCCACCATTAATTCATTCCCTCAAATATTATTGATTGCTTTAAGTTAGGGCTCCTAAACTCGAAAATTTATTCTTCCGGTATACACTTGCAAGACACAATATTCTGCAATCTCTCGTGAGCTCACCGGAGGCGTCGAATAATCTCAGATTGCCGATTTACCTCAGCTTCGTGAGGCGAATTCGATTTATGTCGCAAGACTTGCCGTTTTTTACCCTGAAACTGAGCTTGATGCAACAGCGATAAATTGCACAATCAATATTTATGTCCGAATTGTTCTCTCCAAGGAATTTGAGCTGAAAATGTGCAGAATATCTATGAAAACCAAATTTTTTACTGCGGGAAATTATGTCGGCTCGAATCGTTTCAATTACCAACGAGTGAAGATGGACATAAATGAAGCAATGAAGCAAAGACGTTGATTCGAATCTTTAAATCGCTGCCGCATTAAATGCAGGAACTAGTTAGTGTCTACAACTAAATTTCTCCTAATAGTTTTCCCTTTCCAGAATTTTACAGTAAACAGTTTCAATGTTGAGATTTGCAAACCGTAAAACTCGCTGTTTCTCTTCAGACTTTCGAAGCTATTTCTTGAAACTAGTGGGTTTTTCGGGTTTTTGGGCCGTCGTACACTAGAATTTCTTCCTGACGTTTCGCAAGCACGAGTGGCTTACATCTTCAGATGTGGTTTGCTAGAACGCTTACACTGTCATCAGAACAGTGAACAACCTCTGAAGGTGCAAGCCACGCGTGCTTGTGAAACGTCAGCAAGAAATTCTATTGTACGGCCTAAAATCCCACTAGTTTCATGAATAAAACAGTTTAAAGATTTACTTTTTGTGGAACTTGGGGATGAATTTTGGGCTCATTTAACGTAATTCAATTTGAGAGCAAGCTCCGTTCAGTTGGCAAAATATGTGTCGTCTTGAGTACGGGACAGTCCAGATTGCCGATTTACCTGAAAGCCGTGACGAAAATACCGAAACGGTTTACAAAAATGGCTGTTATTTTGTTACGATTGGATTGGCAAAAGTAATTTTTCTGAAAAATGGTCGTCTGAGCCCGTGAACTCTATTGGGTCTAAAGCTGCAACATTTGCTAATGATAAACGTGACTGGACCCACTTTGGAAAAAAATGTAGAATGCTTATTATATAAATGATGGCAAATTGAGGCTTATCGCTGCTAAATGGGCTATCGGTTATACATCCAGGTTTCCTCCAGCAATTTCCATGGGGAAATTCATTATTTCTCCTAACAGCCGCCTTATATTGCCAGTATATCGCCAGGTTTAATAGAAAAACCATAAATTCCATGAATGTGAGCGCGTTTGGTTCAATTTCACTTTGTCGTCTCGCAAAGGCCAAAACGATGGAACTGTTTAACATATAGAGCGACAACATCGATTTAAAATTTACTGTCTTATAAAGGTGTAGGTTGCATAAAGCTTTCGTTTTGCTGCTTATTAATGGCGTCGTTTTTAATCTTCCCGAGGCGCATATGGAGCAAAACTAAACATTTCTCAAAAGATAACCAACCAAAAACATATTTTCCATCCATTCTTCCATAATCTGAAAACAAACAGGATTCCAATAAGGCCGGCAGCATTCCTTTCCAGGTTGTTTTCTTCATTTCTTTTAGCCACCATTCGGAAATCTCTTGCGCGAATGAAAGCAAACAGGATTTCACACGCATACAAATATCGGCAAAAGAAAACGAAATAGGATCCGAAAAAATCCGCCTGTTTCTTACGAAAAAAACGAAATCACTTGCCAGATGAACATCAGCTAAACTCTAGGTTTCTTAAACAGATTACGAAGATAAACTGGTAGTCACCGATTGACAATTTACTTGAACTTCGTGACGCGAATTCCATATTTCTTCTCAGTTGCTCGCATGCATTTTGAGCAGCCATCGTGTTGGGGAAAAGGAGAAATTAGAAATTGATGTGCGAAGCAACAAGCAGAAGTAATATTAACAAACGCCACATGTCCAAAGGAGGAATGAAAGACAATTTTTAACCGTGTTGAAAAATGTGGGTTTCAGTTCGCTGTTGTAATGAGAATATCGGAGGGTTTGGGAAAGTTCTTACATATTTCTGCGACTGCTGGTTAAATTTGATTTTTTATGAAATCTTTGTGGCTATCGCGTGAAACTGATGGATTTTTAAAGGGATTTTAGGGCGTCGTGGAAAATAATTAATTTCTGAAGTTTTGTAAGCCTGAGTTTTTGCAACTGGGCATTTTAGCAGAAAAACGCAAAATAAGTTTTTTGTACCCGATTAATTCTCGAGTTGAGAAATGTTTTTTGTCAGCTGAAAAACCATTGGCGTGCACCGTTTTCCCGTCTGGAAACGTTCAAATGTTTAAGGTAGTGTTAATTTTCTCGGACAATTCAACGGTTTTTGTTTTTTAAATAAAAAACTGTGCATTTTAGTCAAAAAACTCAAAGAGCCATTTTTGTTACCAACGAAATCTTTAATTCGAAAATGATTTTTGTTTGCCGAAAAACCATTGACGTACTCCGCTTTTTTTCTTGAAATTATCAAACGTCGAAACCAGTGTTAATTTTCTCGGACAATCCAACGGTTTTAATTTTTTAAATTAGAAACTCTGCGTTTGAGCAAAAAAAAACGAAAAACTTTTGCTACCATCGATTTTTTTCCCGAAAAACCATTGTGGTACGCTTTTTTTCTAGACAGTATTAAATGTAAACAATTGTGTTCATTTTCTCGGTCAATCCATCGGTTTATTTTTTTTCAAAAACTGTGAATTTTAGAAAATAAGTCTAAAAAGAGATTTCTTGTTACCAGCGAAATCGCGTATTAGTAACTTATTAGTGTTTCCCGAGAAACCATGGGCGTAGAACTTTTTTGTCTAGAAAGTAGTTGTCGGAAAGTGCAACGGTTTTAATTTTTTAAATAAAAAACTGTGCATTTTAGCAAAAAACTCAAAATAGTTTTTTTTGTTAGCAACAAAATCTCGAATAACAAAATAATTTTTATTTGACGAAAAACCATTGGAGTACGTACACCGCTTTTTCATTTTCTAGGACAATCTGACGAGATCATTTTTTAAATATAAAACTGTACATTTCAGTGAAAAATTATAAAAAAACTTTTTTGTTACCAACAAGATCTGAAATTAATAAATAGTTTTTGTTGTTTGCCTAAAAACTATTGATGCACAACCTTTTTTGCCTCTGGAAGTCAAATTGAAAATACATTTTATCGATCAATCGTGGACGTTTTTTAATTGTTTTACCAGTCACTGTGCATTTCAGGAAATAAACCCAACACTGTTTTTTACCAACTGCGTGTAGGAATAGAAAATAATTGCTGTTTATTTACAAATCCATTAGCGTGTCCCTGTTTTTCTCTGGAAAATAGCAAATGTTAAATACAGGGTGTCCCGTAAGCTCATGATCAAAAGGGTACTGCGATATTCTTTGGACCATAAGAAGACGATCTGACCTAACTTTTATTAACAAAAAATCTCTGACTCCTCTGCTATTGATGGTCAAAGTTCTTCAAAAAATGTATCTTTTTCGAAATATCGGGAGAATGGTACGGTATATTTTAGTGAAACTCGCTGTGAATTTGTTCTTATGTAAGACTAATATTTTGATGAAGCAATCGAGTTCAGCCCTTTTGGACAAGTGGTGAATTCTTGAGTGTCGTGGTACAAAAACTACCAGAACTTTTTAGTTGGAGGATGAAATCAACTCAGTTTTTTTAGGTTGATGCACTAATCATTTGTTCAAAATTTTGTGCTCTTTGTAAAATTTTGTAGTGTTTGTTTGTATTTTGTGTTCACAGTTTTTGCGTAAAAAAATATTTCTGTATGTATAGTGTTAAGTATAGTGGAAGAAAATCCAGAAGAGCATTTTTATTCCCCACTGAATCAGGAATTCGAAAAGAAATCGTTTGGTTTTCTGTTTCGAAGGTCTCAAAGATTAAAAAAGTGTTTTTTGGCACAATCCAGAGTTTTCCATATTTAAATAAAAAACTAAAGAGATGTTTTGTTCCCAACTGATTGCTGAATTCGACAATAAATGTTCCGGTGTGGCGCAGCAACCACTTCTGAAGATACATCCCCCTCATTCTGGCGAAACGTCAAGAAAAACTCTGTCCCATGACAGCCTAAAATCCGGAAAATCCCATCAGGAAAATCTTCCCGTTGAACTTATTAATTTGCTGAATAAAAGAGCCAGCTGAAAACTTTTGGGGTCATTAGTTGAAGGCTTTCAGCACTTAGCCAAATTGATTTCGATTGAATACCTTTCAAAACTGTTAAAGCTTTGTGGAAAACAGGTCTTTGCCTTAATTCCCCCATCGTTTTCCCGCTACAAGCAGGGGCAGGTGCAAATAAAAAAAATCCTATCGACCGACAAAATGTTCTTGTTTTTGCGTTTTTCCAATGCCATGCCATCTTGTAGCTGAAAAATAAGTGGCTTTCCGATCTGTTTGTTTACCATTTTCTCTAGTGGAGATTCGAAGCCAATGGCGTCATCAGATATCGAGTTACATTGCTGCTATTGAATGTCGGAGATAAATATCACAGCGATGTTGGAACGAATTCTTTTAGTGTCACATTTGCGCTTTAGGCGCTTCCTTTTGCCTCCAATTTTTCTAAAGAGAAAAGCAGCCACAACCTCCTGTTTGAAAGTGGATGAATATTAGAACTCTCTAGCAGATTTAAATATAGAAACACAAATTATTCTTCGGCAACTTTCAGGATTATTCTAATTTTCCACTCTAGCAAACTTTAACCACATGTTAACTGAGTTAATGCCGTCCACCAATTTGCAGCTAATTATGTTTTTGTCCTGATTTATGGACAGCAGGGAGACGGTTTCTTTCCTGTGCCGGTAACGCATTTGCCCACATGTCCCCAAAGCCCCTAAATTGGCCGCAAAAAATGTTTGTCCGACAATAAACGGCTTTCTCGCCACTTTATCTGCACTCTTAAATTCAGTTCTGCATTTACGTTTGTCGGGCTTGTTTAGCATTTGAATATTTCAGGTCTTTGTTGAAGTTGAGTCCAGAGCGTAAACACATTTTCCAGCGGAATCCTCATCGGAATACAAACAATAAAAGCAAACATTATATGAGCCGGGTCTACGTATCGCCCCTGTTTATATGTTTCGTATTTCTACAGTTTATGTAACTTAGCGGCCAGTTCAAAATGAATACTCTAATCGTTAATTAAATGGGCACTTATTTTCGGGTTTGGATGTTCTCCTGTATTTTTACCCAAATGGGATCGGCCTCTTAAAGCCTCCTACTATTAGCCAGGAAAATAATTGAACCCATTTTCCATCAGCATCTTTAAATTCCACTTGGTTCTGCGGTAATTAGCCTCCCTTTAATTCGTTTTTGGCTGGCTTTGGAGTTATTGCAGATGCTCAATACGGAAATACAAAATTTTGCTTGAGTAGCAGCTTTTCTGGAAAGTTTCAAAGGGTTGAATTATTGCCGCAGCAAAGTACTAGAAGGCTTAAAAGCTCTCAACACCGCAAATCTCTGGACAGTCATTAGAACATTTACTTAATGTACTCAAGCCCTTTCCAGCAGGGTTTCCAGCTGAAGAAATCCGGAAGATGGCAAAAAGCGGGTGTTTCAGAGATGAACTAACCCAAGCAATAAGTCCTGAGATAAAAAAAAGTTAGCTGAATATATTCCTTATTTAAACTAGGTTTGAATACAAAGCGGGATCTTTGCGACCCTAATTCAAATTTTCGGCCCAAAATTGATCCTTGCGTGAAAAATTGCCGTCTACCTTCGAACGTTTCGTAAAAGAAAGCGCTGAATTCATTACAGGTTAACATGTCCCAGGGAGCACTTTTACCTTTCAGATCGCTGCGAACTTCTAATCTAAGAGCGACGCTTTTACCCACAAAGCTGAATATAAATGCACTCGAACCTCGCGTATTTTTTTCCTTCAATCATGTACGTTTGCGCCCTTTAAGGCGCCCCTTGGAATCCGTAATTTTCAAGATATGGGGCCCTTGTTCTGTATGGAAATCATCAATGCTCAAGTAAAACCTGCTGGTTTTGCAGGGCAAATTATTTTTTTAGTCTTGCGGATGATAAGTAAATCCTTTTCAACAAGGTACACACGATTGCCTATTGATTGGGGACACCGTTCGATCTTTCCATTGAATTTTCGAACACAAATTTGACTAGGGCTTGTTAATAACTGTTTGCTGAATTTATGTCGGCAATGAGTTGCTTGTTAATGGCTTCAAGGCATGTTCACTCGCTTGTCCTGAAAGGTCTGCTCTTGATTGTATTGTGTAATTAAGATCGATGGAACTAGTTGGCTTGACCGAAATACAGACGTAATATTGCCAAAACGCAATATGCAAATTGGATATTAATTTACCTACAAAGATTTGGCGATTTCGAACTAAACCGAACAAGTTTTGGAGGGTTCATTGGTTTACATGGCTCGAAACTGATGATGAACCTAATCCGCGATCCGATTTTGCATTCGTCATTTTGTGTGTGGAAAAATACCCATTTGAAGCTGTACCTGAACCAATTATCTTATCGGGAAAGGAAGGTATATCTCCAAACCGAATCTTAGAGACAACATCTTAACAAATATTAACTTCACTAGAAAAACTCTAAAATACTACTGTTTTACCTGAAACGATTAGGGCAAATTTCCAATTAGTACAGGTTTTTTTCTTCTCACTCAATTGTAGTGACTAGTAGAGGTGGGATAAACGGTAATTTTTCTTACAACGTTCCAGTTTCACGTTGGTAATAGGATTCAAAATGCGGTTCCAAAAGAAACATGTTACTTTTAAAATTTTTCATTAAACATGCGCAATGATGATGATGGTAAAAATAGTAATGACAAATAAAGATTTAGTTTATTAAAAGAATATTTCTTAACTAAAGCTCTTAGATAAAATAAAATATTCCAAAATAAAAAACAAAACATGTGTCAGAAGTACCTGCTTAAATAACAAAAGAACTGATAATAAACTAGATAAAATACAGGGTTGCTCATTAGTGCGTCAAAGTGCGATATCTCAGTAAATATGAACTTTACAAGAAAATACATCCTACGAAAGTTTTTCATGTTTAAA
>NW_026017110.1:7341711-7394328 GCF_020466585.1 Dendroctonus ponderosae | reverse complement strand
ATGTCTTAGACTCTAAATTTGGTCATAGCTCATATGCAAGTGTACATTCTGCTGATTTTGCTGATTGTATGCATAAACATCTCGAGCTAAGTTTATTAATGAGAGAAATCACTTTTTTTAAGATCTATTACAGCACGTCAGAAAACTAAATACTTATAGACTAAAAATGCTGATTTAATATCTGATCCATATCTGAACGATTATGGATTCTGGCGAACTATAATTCTCTGGCAACACGCCACTATACATATTTTCCGTTAACAAATGGTTACTCAAACTGCTGCAATTGGATAGAGGAGAATTGGAGATTGGCATCGGTTCTGTGCTAACGCGAACCACTTTTTCAGGATTATGAGACGGTTCCAAAAAAAAAACGTTTAAATCGGCAAACGGCTGCAGCTAGTGCCAAGTGCGCACAACTGTTTAGGTTTTATGAGACGGTTCCAAAAAGAGCGGTTAAAATTGGCAAACGGCTGCAGCTAGATAGATGCTCGACGGTGTCGCATCGGTTCTATGTTGTTGCGAACGTCTTTGTCGGGTTTATGAGACGGTTCCAAAAACAGCCGGTTAAATCTGCTAGCTGTAACTACGGTTTCAGGTTACACGTTTGTAACAATGTTATTTTAGCGGTTACGTTAAATACCGACCATCCCTAGTCACTAGTCTTGTTTTTTGTTTTCGCAACGAAAATAAAAGTTTCCCTTTCCAGCCAGAATTACGTGAAATTTCAGCATTTGCAATCGCCATTTGGAAGATAATTTTGTGCCAAAAAATACGCATATCAAGCTTTAAATGAACCAAATATTTTATCGCAAAAGGAATCTTTATTCCAAAAATTCTATGCCCACCAGGATCTTTCCGTATCTCAAAAAACAACGTCTTAACAAACATTAATTTCACAAGACAAACTCTAAAATAATATTGGTTTACGTGAAACTATCATGCCAAGTTTCGAAACAGTAGGAATACTTTTTTTCCTCAAATTGGGGTCACCAGTCTTGTTTTCGTTTCCGCCACGGAAAGTTCGACCCACACCATATCTATCGATAAACGCTGCAAATCCTGGTAAAACTATAGTCGGTAGTCTCAATTTTTCATTAAAAGTTTTCCGTTATTTTCCCGGAAATATAAATTTCACCGAAACCACGAAGGATATAGTGGAAGCTTTCCAGATGAAGCATTATGGCCCCGTATAATAAATTTTGCAATGTGTACTTCTGTAGTGTTTGAAAGCACGCTGAAACTTGCCAAGATGACAGGGAATTTTACGGCTTCCTGCAGTCAGTTGTATTTTTTTATTGAAAACTGTACAGGCATTTACCTTGCAATGTTTTTTGAACGCAATGAGTGAAACAAAGCAAATCCACAAAAAGAAACGTGTTAAAAAAGAACGACCTGCTGTTGAGGGTGCGGCCTGAGTCATTCAGGTTCCGGTTTGACAAAGAGAACACTCGGATTCTCTCGGCTTTAGTCGGGGCTCCGCCTATAACTTCCAGAGTGCGCCTTCTCTATCCAATACCCATATTTAGGAATCTGCCTTGTTTCCCCCATGTATTCGATTTTTGGGTTCCGTTAAGTTATTTTCCGGAGTTTGGGTGGTTTAATTGAAATTATCGCTCCACAATCTGAAGTCGACTAATGGAAAATGTCCCCGGAGATTCATTAAGGCGTTAATTTGGTGTATTTAATAAACCGCTGCGGGATTAGCATATTTGATTTATTTGAAACTGAAACTTGACTGATATAATCGCCTCGGCCAAGCTAAATTACTAATTAGCCTGGCGACTGACAAGCTTCGGTCCTTTTTTCCTTAATAATTAACAAGGTGATTCCTGAACATGCTTGCAGGGATAAATTAGGCGACAAATCGGTTGCTTTAACGAGGTTTGGGGCTTAATAATTTAGCAGGAGATGCTGTAAACAAGGTTCGGTTTTATTATTAAAGGTAAACGACTTGTAAAATAGCTGAATTTTGATATTGTTCAGTCGGTTTACGGATAAACTAGATTGGCCGTGGAAGTGGAAGCGGGATTTTGAATGAAAAATTTACCAACATCAAGAGCAAAAGTTTCGCATTACATTCTAGAGCGGAACTGAAAGTTGCCATCATATTTTGTATCGAATAATAGACGTGGGAGTCATTGTTGAACTCCAACTTTCCTTACAATGGAACTTTCAAAACGAGCATCGTATAGTGTATTCCAGATAACTGTATTTTCTTATCATTAGAATTACTGGCGCTTCGGGAAGTTTGCTTTTTGAAATATTTCTTTATTGGCTTCTAGTCGGTTTAGATTTGCTGGAAAATTTCGATTTGTTACGGCGAACAAAATTTTTAATACTCTGCACTCAAATGCAATTAAGCGGCGGAGGATCGGAAATTTAGACACAAGCTCAGTAATAACGTTCCACCGTAACGCGCGAATATGGCTTGAAGAAAGCCGCTTGTTGATTAAGCTGTTGGGGTTCAGGCAAATAATTATCATTTTCGATGAAGTTTTTGGAAACTAACAGCAAAAATCATCAACTCAAACCCGCAAAAGTCACATAATTTTCTAAATAAACAAATGTTTTTTTGGTTGATAATTCCCTTTGGATGCGGGCTTCATTTCTGTCGCAAAAAGAACGAAACATTTTTCGATTTGACTTGCAGGCTGTAATAAAACTTTCGCGAGCAGTAATTCGAAATACCGCATATCCCTTATCGTTAGTTTTCCCGCAACAAATTGGAACTTTCCTTCGTTTCGTACTCTGTTAAAGTAAATAGGAAATACACCATTTGGATGCGTCTTTCGTTGCAACGCTGCAGGCCCGCACAATGAATTAGATCCATATATTCCGGATAGGTAATCAGCTTTTCCAGAGCGGCGTGCATTGTGCGATCCAGACATTCAATATTTGTCGCTTAAGATTAATCGCAAATCTCGAACTTAAAAGGAAACCCGATGAGGACGCTTGCTTAATTACCGCAACGGAAACGGCGTCCGGATGATATTAGCATGGCCGTATTGTACCAGCAGCCTCAACTAAGGATTCGAGGTACGGAACAAGAAAATCATTAATGCCAATAAAAAAGCAAAAACACAGAATTCCCGCGTTGTTGTCTAAGTTTTGTCCGAACTTTCCTTCAACATTGAGCAAGAGTGGAAGGTGCAGGCAACGCGCAAATTAATCGTTCAACTTGCTTCATAATTAACCGGCGGGAAAAAATAGCCAGGGCTTTTGACTAAGGAAAATTTAATGATAGAAGCAGCACTACTTTGGGAAAAGGGTTATGAATGAGTACAAATCAGCCTGGTTTTGCTTCAAATAGTTGTCAATATGGAGGCAGCGAGTGCATGGAACTTACAATGAACAATATGGAGGCAGCGGGCGCAAAAATTCAACTTCAGTCCAGTAATCAAACGCAACTTCTAAATCTGCCCCGGATATCGAAATGTTTTTTAAATTGGAAAAATTTGCATTGGAACAAGGACTACCCATTCTACCGAAGGTGTAAGCTGGTTTCGGCCCATAAACAACAGCACTTTTTAAATCTTTTTTAGGTCTTAACATTTATTTTTTTGAAAAAAATATCAATTTTTTCAAAATAGTTGGAATTGTATTTCAATTTGATCAGAAGGAGGCAACGAATGCAACGAGCTTCACAAAACACTACATTTTTTTGTTCCGAAATAATGTAGTTCTTGTACCATTTTCAGGGGTTGCAATTTTTTACCGTCAATAGCTTCCTTAATATAAGCCCAAAATCTTGAAATATCATTCTTAGGGCGCTTGTTAAGACGGAAACAATCCAATAAGCGCAACAAGCATTTTTTCGTCGATTTTTCAAAAAAATATCAATCTTTTCAAAATGGTCCGAATTCCTCATTAATTTCATCAGACGGAGGCGAAGAATGCAACGAGCCTCTTAAGCAATTCGGTAAAACCTCCAGTTTTGAAAAAATCGACATTTTGTGTGAACGTTAAGCCAGTTTTGAGAGTTGCATCTTTAACCGTCAGTATCTTCCATATTAAAGTCCAAAAACTTTAAATATGATTATCAAGGCCCTTCTTAAGTCAGAAGTAATCCAATAATCCCAAAAAACACACCAGTGAAATTTTTAATTTTGAATGCAAATTTCATAAGAGTGGAGGTCGGTTGTTCTTAAAAAATATCAATCTTTTGAAAATGGTTGAAATTCTGCATTAATTTCATCAGACAGAAGCGGATAATGCAATGAGGTTCTTCAACAAAACGCTAAAATCTTCACTTTCAAATTAATCGACATTTTCTAAGCATTTTAAGTCGTTTTTGAACGGTTGCAATCTTTGATCCTAAATAACTTCCTTATCATATGCCCAAACACTTACAGTATGATTATTAAGGGTTTGTTAGCTCGAAAACAATCCAATATGTCGAAAAACACACAAGTAAAATTTAGAATTTTGATTCAAAATTTCATAAAAGTGAAGGTGGGTTTTTTCCAAAAATATCAGTCTTTTCAAAATGGTCGAAATTCTTCATTAATTTTATTTTCTTAATTGAAACGCGTAAACCTCCGGTTTGAAATTAATCAAAATTTTCTGTCCATTTTAAGCAGTTTTTGAGCGGTTGCAATCTTTAACCATCAATAACTTCCTTATCACAAGCCGAAAACTGTAAGTATGATTATTAAGGGCTTCTTAAGTCGGAAATAATCCAATAACTCCAAAACACACACCAGTGAAATTTCGAATTTTGATCGAAAATTTCATAAGGGTGGAGATCGGCTTTTTGCAAAAATTATTTTTTTTTTTCAAAATGGTTGGAATTCTGCATTAATTTCATCAGATAGAAGCGAAAAATGCATCGAGCGCTTTAAACAAAACGCTGAAACCTTCAGTTCGAATTAATCGACATTGTCTGTCCATTTTAAGATGTTTTTGAACGGTTGCAATCTTTAATCGTCAATATCTTCCATACTAAATCTCAAAAACTTAAAATATGAATATTAAAGCACTTCTTCCGTCTGAAGCAATCCAATAAGCCCTATAATCACACAAGTGAAATTTTAAATCTGGATAGAAAATGTCATAATAGTGGAGGTGATTTTTCCAAAAAATAACAATTTCTTCAAAATTGTTGGAACGAGCTTCTGAAGCAACACGCTAAAACTTGCAGTTTTGAAATAACCGACATTTTCTGTGAATTTTAAGTCGTTTTTTTGATTTTTAAATTTTGATATTTGATCGAAAATTTCATGGGTTGACGTCGATTTTTTTCAAAAAATATAAATTCTTTCAAAATGGTTGGAATTATACATAACTTTCATAAGAAGAAGACGAATAATACAATGAGCTTCTTAAGCAAAACGCCGAAACTTTCAGTTTCGAAATAATCCACATTTTCAGTGAATTTTAAGCCGTTTTTGAGCGGTTACAATCTTTAATCGTCAATATCTTCCATATTAAAGGCCAAAAACTTTAAACATGATTATTAAGGTGCTTCTTAAGTCGGGAACAATCTACTAAGCGCCATAAACACACATGCTAAGTTTTGATTTTTGATCGGAAATTTCATAAGGGTTGAGGTCGGTTTTTCCAAAAAATGTTAATTTTTTCGAAATGGTTGGAACTCTGCATTAATTTCATCAGACGGAAGCGAAGCATGCAACGAGCTTCTTAATTAAAACGCATAAATTAATCGATATTTTCTGTTCATTTTGTTGGTTGCAATCTCTACCCATCAATATCTTCCTTATCATAAGCTCACAAACATTAAATATGAGTATTAAGGTAGGTAAGTAAAATTTTGATTTGTGATAGAAAATTTCATAAATGTGGAGGTCGATTTGTACAAAAAGTCTCTCAAATGGCTCCGATTTGTATTAATTTAATCAGAAAGAAGCTGAGCTTCTTAGTAATTTTGAAAGGCTTTTCTACAATAATTTTTAATCTTTTACGGGTTATTTTTGAGTTGCATCTTCCGTACTACAAATAAAGTCAAGCCTTTGAACCTTTTTTCGGTGAAATTGCAACATTTAAACCTTTAGTAAAACCACTTTTTTGTGATCAGTTAAATGTTTCTTATATAAGCTAATTGTTTTTCATACTGCAGATTTCTTTATTAACTTTTTCGTCTAGTAATTTTTCAAATTTGTTCTCTTGAATTTGTTTTCCAACCATAAATATTGAAAATAATAAAAATTTCAAATATCTATATAAAATACAAGTCGCACTGCATAGTACAGATTTCGGGAGTGTTATGTTCAGGCTAAACCCACCTGATGGGAGCTAAAAGTCTGGAAACTTGTACCTGCATCTCCTGGACTGTACAATAAATAAAACCAGTTATAAACATAAGAAGCGCAATAAAGCTTTCAAAAAATTAGATTAAACATGATTTGAATTTCCTAAGCGCAGAGATAAAGAACTGATGTCGCAAAAATCCATTACAAAACTGCGTGCCTATTCAGCTCTAAAGTAAAAGTCATTCCTTGGAAGAGATTACATAAAGCGAGCGCCATATTTCAATTTTATTAAGTTGTTGGTAGCGTGTTAACAATGTGCGGGTGTTATCTATTGTTTTCCGTTAACAACCTTTTGCTTCGAAAAGCCTGTTCCTGTTCATGTCCCGGGAAAAAAGTGTCAACATTACACATAATGGATGAGGAGCGATTTTAATTTATCTCCTTTATCGGCGGTAACTCCTTTAATGGAAATGTGTGCGGATTGTGCGATCTTTGTCTATCGCTGCCGCTAACTTGTACGATTTGTATGACAATCGATTCGGCTGAAGGAAATGGATTCGGTTGATTGACGTGGTGGCAATGCCATCGAATCACTGTTTTAATGGAAAGAGAGCAAAGGGTTGAGATGAATGGGAAATTGAGTGCTCTTGAAGGCAATCGGATTCGGGAAATTTGTGGCATGGCCAACATCGAACTAGGGGTTCTGCAGTTTATCGTTCTTAATTAATTGGCTTTTTTCTTCAATCGCTTCTCTTTCAATAAACTGAAAATATTTGGACTAATAGCAGTTCGAAAAGTCACTTAACGCTGAAAGTTCCTTCAAGATATAGTTTCTCACTAACGGCACATAACTTCGTGTAATAACAAAGTTACCAGTACGAAATTGTCTCATTATGCGGGTAATATCCCTCTGTAATTATCGCCAAAAACTTCCCTGCTTACTCGCAAAGTGACTAAAATATTCCGGTTTAATATTTGATAGCTGCCCATAACCAGAATGGCTTTCTGCAAAAATAACTGCTGTCGTTAATTCATTAACTTAATTCAGTTTTTCTATGTCATTTGTTCGTAAGTTTTATCGGGCAACTGCAGGCCCCCGCTAGCCCATTCTTCCACCAGCCGGATTAGTCTAAGGCTTTTATTATTTACGACAAACACGTCCAGTTGGCTGAAGTTATAACTAACTTTCATATGTACTGTTATCATTATAAAGCTGTTCCAGGAAGTTTTCATTGTCACGATAATATGTTTGCTGAAACTAGAGCGAAACTTTGGTTTCAGTCTGCAGATGGATCCAGGGTTCATTATTTAACACTTTCAAGTTCTTAGCGATGGCACTGGGGACGAAAAATATTTTATAATTGTTTCGCGTAGTGAATGTGTACGATTGTTTGCGTACAGTTTATTTTGCGTGAAACAACGCTGAACAAGCAATGCGTGCACTAGAAAAGAACAGCAAGTTGGGGGAATAGGGGCTCCGCCTACATCAGTTTATTCTCTCTTTCTAGCTTGCACCCTTGCGCCCTTGGGCCTTGTTTCACTTATGCCGAAAATTGGGAATACAGTTAAATTATACTCAGCCAGATGTAATTTCCAACCTCCCAACTTTAAGCTGCTTAAAACAGCTAACTGTTCATTAAATTCATATTTGCAAGTAAGCGCAAGCCACGTTTGTTTTACAATCGTGCACTTAATTGGCGCTAATTCACTTAAATCTCTAAAATCAAAGCAAATGGGGATGATTGCAGAAGCCTTTGACTTAGGCAAGTAAAGCGAGCATAAAATTGAGTGAATAATAAATTCGAGATGAATATTCAATGGGTTTAAACATATAGATGCTCATAACTTTGAAGCTTAATTAAAAAATATATTTTCCCATTGCATCCTAGTCTTAAATATGATATTATATGGGAACCCATCTAAGGTAAATGAAACATTTCACTGCAATATGGGGATAACCGTATTTAAATTTGCACATCTTTGACATTTGCAACTGTATTTCGAGGATTACGCATATTTCCTTCGGAAAGACAAATTGGATTTCGGGAGCTGGAAGGGAAAATAGGTTGATGGAAATAGGCAACGCCAATGCTTTTGGAGGAATAGGCGAGAAATTGCGAGTTGCCGTAAGTGAATGTTTTATCGCAGCCAAATTGGGCTTTTATTGATATTGCTAAAGGCTAATTGAATGGACTGAGCTATTTGTATCACTTTTTTCATCAGCATTCAAGTACAAACTGAGAAAATGTATTTCCTAGTGAGCAACTTCAGAAGTTATTGAAGAATCTTTGCCTCTAATGATGCAAAAGGCTTTTTTGCTGCAGTTCCCATGAGAAATCGATCTAGATGCTTATGAAAATTAGTACAAGAAATCCGGGCAGGATTTTTAAATGAATTAGAAAAGATCCTAATTACATAAAGCAATCCTGCCGGGCTGCAGTTGAAGGACTTTCATTTCTTACCCCCAGACGAGGGGCAACTTTGGGGATAAAATATTCCGTCTGGAAGCTTCTAATTTAATTAATTCGCTGAAAAACACTCGGGTTTTTGCGGATGCAATTTAATGAAGCATGGTCCAGAAGAAGAAATGACCGATAACATGCGAAGTTTGTTGCTAAGCTGAACAAAAGTGAACCTACAGGTGCAGAAGGGACATCAACCAGAAGCAAAATAATTTTAGAGCAAAATTAAGTAGTGGATCGGAGTGATAAACATCTGCAAAAATTTGGCCAGGAAACTGAAAAATCTGGATCATTTCCGACATCGTTAAGTCGAAAGGGCTAATATTTGTAGCCGATCCTTCTGCGTCGCTCTTCGGGAAAGAAACACAAAGCAGGGCTCTAGAAAAGATTTATTTTACCGCATTGTTTAGATAGTAGGAAGTGGCAGGGTAACAACATAATTGTCCTGGAGGTGTAAAGCTCTACTTTTTAGTTAACAAAGCTATGTCAGGTTGCGTCTATTTCGGGAAGTTGCTGCTTTATTTAACCGAAGGGCCGTAGCAGCAAGGAATGTTTTAAAAATATGAAGGTTTTACTAGTCACCGCTTGATTTAGTTGAGTAAAGAACTTTAAAAGGCTTCAGTCAAAAGCAATAGAACATTCGGCGTTTTCCTGGTTGTAATCCTTACATTACTAAATATTTGCGTCTAACGCATTTTCCTTTCGCCTCACAGGTTTTTGTCTGACGACTTTTGCCCTATTTTATTGCCAACTTGGATACAGAAAAAATCGAATGCAGCCGCTCTAAATATACGAAATTTCCGAAGTTTTCTGCTGATGTTTCCCCCCTAACGATATAAAGTATTCAAATATACGCTATCTTTTCCGACGCACGAATGCCTGCTTTCACGAAACGACGACCACTGGAAAATCAGATTTTAATGTTGGGCATTAAAATGCAAAATATTGCGCTTAACAGTATCCAAATGGGCTCCAACATCAACCCGAAAGACATCTTATTATTATGTAAAGTGAACAACTAGCTTCTGTAAGGGAATACTGAAATGGTATTTTTTGATGCCATTATTGTTAAATGCTTAGTAGTCAGAAGAAATTTAATTGAGAGGTCAGTGCCAAAATTGTAAAGTAAATTTGCGCCTTAAAAAATCGAGGGCAAATGGCGCTCAATGCAGAAAACAACTTTGAATTTAAAACAGGTAGCGGAATATTATTTGCATCAAATCAACGTTTTCCAAGTCCTTTTTTGCCAATTTTGCTGCAAATTTCTGACCATTTGAATGACTAATCTCGGGTACAAACACTCTGAAACTAATTATTTTATTTTTTTCGTTTTTAGCTAATAAATCCCAGCAAACAGGAAAACACTAATATTATGAAAAAAATCATTTTCAGCTACGCCTAATTGAACATTAACTACTACAACAAGAGTTGTTGGCGTTTGTTCAGTTATTTAAACAAGTTTTGAAGCTTTGCGCTGGGAATAAACTAGGAAAAGTCAAACAAATTCATCGATTCGGTGCTAAAAAGCAAGCTTTTGTAATTTATGAGATCCATTTATTTGCCGCCGCACTGACGGTAACATGTTCAAATAAAATAGAATGTAATTTCATTAATTTAGTTGCTGTTTAATCCATAGAGTGAGTAATGGGGGGGATTTTTTTAGTTTTGCTAAAGGATTAGTTCGTGTTCTATCAATAGTTTCCGGGCTGTGCTTTCAAGCTCTAAGCTCTTAAGTGTAATTTTTTTTGATTATATATTTAATCCCCTTCGGGCGCCTCATGTATTAACAAACTTGATCAAATTTTTTTGTCTGATTTTTATAGTTTGCTACTTTCGCGTCCTATTGATTTTAGTTTTCATTCTTTTCTTTTGCTTTTGGTGATTTCTTTAGTTTTTTCCAGAATTTTTCTACCACCTCAATTTAACTCTCGAGAACATTTGGTTGCATCCAACTCTCGCTGCCATACATAAGGATTAAACCAAAAATTCCATTGTATACTTTGGTGTGTGGACAAGAATTTCGCGTCTCCATACAGTATTCCAACCAAGAACAAATTAGATCTCAACTGTTGCGTTTAACTTTCTGTTTATTTCTCGAGCTTGGTTCCTCTGTTTCTTCGTTCCTGTTCCAATTTGTCGTTCTTTCGCCCGTGAAATTTCTCTTTATTTTTCGCACCATCCCAGTTTCGCACCTGCCTTAAATTGTTTCTCTGTCATTTTGTCAGTGTTTTTGGAGCACGGAAAAAAATATGGTTGCTTTTACTATCGACTTCCATCCTTTTTGAAAATTGCTCCCGCTTTTACTTTTCTGTTCCGCTTATTGAAGTCCAAAATTTTTTTGGTTGACTTGTTTGAATTCCTCTTCTTCATTTTTGCTTTCCCGTTTTAACGCATTCCATTATCCAGTCAGCACATTTTAGTTCTTGCAGTTCCGCTGTCGAACTGTTTACTGTTGACAATCTTGCCTTGTCTCCGTCTGACTTTTAGCACATTCTTGAAACCCCTTACATTTAAAAAAATATATGTTTTTTGCTGTCTTAACCCTAGGTCTATTTTTTAGTTTCTTTGCTGTTATTTTCGCTGAAGAAACAATTTAATTTTTGCTTCTTTGTATTATTTTTACTGGTTTTCTTCAGTTTTCTGCATAGATGCGTAATGCATCTTAGTTCCTGTTTTTGTATCGTTCTCAATTTAGTTTCCTCTTTCAGTTCCTCTTTTCGCCTTCATTTCTTTAATAATTTGCACTCGTCTCAGATAGTTTGGCTCTTGATAGTATTTGGTTGCATCCAACTTTCGCTTTCATGCATGAGGATCGGTCGAAAAATCGTCTTCTCAACGTTTCTTTTGGTGTGGCCGGAAAACTCACTTCTCCCTGTAGTGTTTCAGCTTAAAGCAGATCAGATTTGAACTGTTTTCTCGTTTTGCTAAAGGATTATTTTCTGTTTTATCAATAGTTTCCGGGCTGTGCTTTTGAGCTATAAGCTCTCAGGTGACAAGTTTTTAAAATATTTTCTCCCCTTTGGCTGCTTGATTTAATAACAAATTTTTTACTTTCACTTTTTTATTTACGATCTTTACAGATGCTACTTTCGCGTTCCATCGATTTCCACTTTTAGTTCTTCTTTTTCGCTTTTGGTGATTCCTTTAATTTTTCCCAGAATTTTTCTACTGCCTCAATTTAACTCTGGAGAACATTTAGTTGCATCCAACTCTCGCTTCCATACAAGAGGATTGAACCGAAAATTGCATTGTAAACTTTTGTGTGTGAACAAGAATTTCGCGTCTCCGTACAGTATTTCAGCCAAGAACAAATTAGATCCCAACTGTTGCGTTTAACTTTTTGTTTATTTCTCCAACTTGGTTCCTCTGTTGTCATTTCTTCGTTCTTGTTCCAATTTGTGGTTCTCTGGTCCGTGAAATCTCTCTTCATCTTTCGCACCATCCCCATTTCTCACCTGCCTTAAATTTGTCTCTAGTTTTCCCAGTGTTTTTAGGGCCCAGTAAAAAAATTCTGGTTGCTTTTACTGTCGACTTCCATCCTTTTGGGAAATAGTTCCCGCTTTTACTTTTCCATTTTTACGTGCGCTTGCATTTCTTTATTTTTCATCATCATCCAGTCAGAACATTTTTAGTTACAGTTCTGCTGTGGAACTGTTTACTGTTGACAATATTGCCTTGTCTCAGTTTGGCTTTCGTATAATTTTTAAATTCCTTACATTAAAAAAATAGATGTTTGTTTTGCTTTCTTACTCTTTGGTCTATTTTTTCTTTTTCCGCTGTTTTTTGCTGAAGTAGCAATTTTATTTATGCTTAATTATTGCAGTATTTTTGGATTTTTTTCTTGGCTGTTTTCACGTCCTCCAGCTTTGTCATTTCCTCTTTCTCGTTCGAATTTTTAGTTCTCTGTTCTCATTTCGCTCCTATCTTATCTTTTACCAATGTGTTTAGGACCGTGGCAAAAATCTTCTGGTTGCCGTATTTATCTTCCTCTATTCTTTTGGTAAATTCTTCCTGCATTTATCATATCCTTCCATACTTGCTTCTTTACCTACTCCCTCCACCTTTGCTTCTTTATTTTTGCCTGCACTTGCCATCATTTTAACCCACCAATTTTAATATCCTCCGCATTAGAGGTTTCAGACCTCACAATTTTTCTATCCATGCTTACTGTATCCATTCTTGTCATGTTTTTGGCTGCTTCTCTTTAGGAATCTTATTTAGTTCAGGATGTTTAACTTCTTCAGGATCCAACATGATTAACTCTATGTTATATCTGCAACAATACAAAACATTTCTTAGCTCCTGGTTTCTGTTGAGAAAATAGCAACAATACTAATAGTTGACTCTGTCTTAACATGTCCAATGTCTTGAACTTGTTTATAAGTAAAACAATAGCACCTAAGACCAGAAAATTCCAACCTTCAGTGGCAAAAAGTTGGAATCACAACTAAAGCAAAATATAATTACCTCCGATTACTATCAATTGATCTCTTAATCGTTAAATCATAACATATCGGACATGGAGTTAGGCAGAACAATTAAGGTTTGCTTCCAATGCGTTTCCGGTTCGGTCGATAAACTTACGGGTTCTGTATTACTAGGACCCTTTGAAAATGGAAACGTACATGTAAACCATAAGCATATTCCCTCATAAGTTCCTACTTTGTTTGACATTGCAACATGCCTCAATTTGATTTCATTGAGATCGTCACTAGTCACTTCTCGTAGATCGATCCACGTGGCCACCTATTGAATACCAATAGTGCAAACTTTGACGTTGCACGTAAACTCAACATACCTCTGGCTCTGAAATCAGGCATTTAGGGGGAATCTTTTCCGTTAAAGGCTTTTTATATGCTTCTTCCCTTAATAATGTAGAGAACTATTCCTTTTTCCTTTCTAACACCATGAACATTCTCCCAGTATTTGTATATTGACGGAATAATAAAACACTGGTTACGCAATAAACATATGCATTTTCTCCGTTGTCCAGAGGGGCCACTCCACAATTATCTTACCAACAAGGAGTTGCATAAATAGTAGCAGCTTTGGGAAATATTAGACCGTTTGGCTTTAAAAATCGATCTCTAGCTATAATCACTGAATCTAGCATTCCTTCATATTACATGAAGGATATAGATATATATAGATAAAATCCCATCCATTCGGAAACTATAATATCTACCTTTCTTGGTATCTTCGTTAAACCTTTTAGATTTATAAAAAATGTATATGGGTTAATTGATGTCTTAATTTTTTGTTCTTCTTCCAATTCTTTGTAGTTTCGCAGCGTTTCTTTAGATATCTTGCGAAGCGCTTTTTTGAGAGCTCAGTGGATAATGGATCTTCCGTTTCTGGGACTAATTTCTCTTGTGAATGAACTTTTCCAGTTTTGCCTGCTTCCAAATAATTTCCTCTCTGTCCCAGCTACTGGGTTTGAATAGTAACTTTTAAACAATTGCTGCTGTTGCTTTTCTCACTCTTCTCTTCTGGCGATCCTCTGCATGAAAACTTCTAAGCATTATCGAATTAAGATCTGAAATAATAAACTCAATTAATGCAGCCACGTAAACGATTGCGGCTAAATATGTCCCATTTAAGGCAAGCAGTAAAATATCGTTAACGTCCTAGCAGAAAACTTGGCATCGTAAGGACTTAATTTATTCCATGCTGCAGGCTGAGATTCCCTTTAGACGTTGAGCCTTAATACTTCTAAATTATGCTAAGTGCCATCATGGAATTATCAAATTCGGTTAAACCGTAGCAGATTAGCATAATTTCCACTATGTCATATGTTGTCTGTTCATCAGCGATTAGGCTCCGGATTGGGCAAACTAATGAAATTTTCTTTTCGGATCTGCCAGTTAATATTTTGGTGAAACTGTTCAGTAATTGCGCTCAATATGAATCGGATTCTATCATATGTCGGCACTGATTAATTATTGCTTTAATAATATGGCCCTCGAAAGCATTCGGGCACACTCTAATAGCACTTGCAGTATGTATTTTATGCATATTTGAACTGAAGTTCGATTTAATGTTGCCTGTCATCGATAATTAATTTCTAGTTAGCTGCATATAAAATCAACTGTATTAATTAATGGATTTCATACATCTAAACATTGTCAATGTCCATCAAAACTTGCAGACTTTTGCGTCTGTGATTTTAGCATGTTGGAAAATAAGTTGTCGAGCCCCAGCGCTTTTCTAGTTAATTGAGAAACTGACCCAACATCTCTCTAAGTTCAGTTGCATCTCCCATCTTCTGTGTATTTCCCAGACAATTTATTTTGTGCTTTTTAACATTTAAATCCCATTTTTAATTCAGCCGTTTATCCAGACTATGGGGGCAACATTAATAAAATCAATCAATAGCCAAACTGTTCTCGATTAATCACTTGCACAATTTTATCGACATTTATATTCTGCGTTAATGTATTTCCGTTTAATGTTGCCAGCGTAAACATCTGGGTTAGCAGTCTTTGTCCCGAACACAAAATCAACAGATAGAAACCGAAGCTACTTAATCTATCAAGACGGGAATTCGCAAAATGTCTGTTCGAATCGATTGATTCGAAAATTAATGAGCATTTAATTTAGTCAAAACTATTCCGTTTGAATTCAATTAACGTTCGTTTTGCTCAAGCGCACATCTAAGGCTCTGGAAATTGAGTGTGTTTTATATAAAATAATTGGGTTTTAGTCCGCAAATAAATTAAGATTGTTCAAAGTTCCAGTAAAAAGTAAAATCGGTTATTAAAGTGCAAAAGTGCACTCAGAGCAATGACAGTCTTGTTTGCTTTTGCTGCTTTCAACTCTGGGCTCGTTCATGTTACGTTGCGTTTGTTTGGGTTCTTTTAGGTTTGTTTGAGTCTGTTTGGGCTAATTTGGTTTGGATGGAAGTAGCAGTTTCTTTAAGCTTGAAAGTTTTGTGATAGTTGTGGTCTATACCCGTTCATAAACTAATGCAAAATAATTATCGAATGAAAGTTTGTGCGCAATCATTTGCTCAACTAACAGCCCAATAAGGCAGCTAGTAACGCTGACTTTCCGCAATTTATTAAACAGTCTTGTTACATGTGAGCCGTTGCAAACAGGTCGTGAATTCAAAACGTTCCACGTTTTCCAGCCAAACGATAATGGGAAAGACATGCCAAAGGGCCGTTGCCGAGAGTAATGCAATAATGAAGAACTCTTCCTAAGATATCGGAAAAGGGCCGTGAGGGAATCGTTTGTTTTTAGGGCGCAGTTATCCATAAAAGTAACATGGTCACGATCGGAAATAACGTTTACCTAAGTGGCTTGAAACTAGCATGTGTATGGCCGTGTCAGGCCAGAACAGGCTGGAAAACCTGGAAATTATTTACTTGTTTAATTGGGCATTATGCACGGTTTAACAGAAACAGTTGCGGATTCTGTCAAACTCTTTGCTGCAAAGTTCACTGCCTCACAGCGAAACTTTCAATTTTTGGCAACAGATTTCGCGTAATCTGCAAACTAAAAAATGGCAAATACAGCAACAATTACCAGCCGCGTTGCATCAATTCAGTAAAGTTTCAAAGCTTATGCTTACTTCTAGGCTTTTATCGCAAACTTTTTGGCTTGCTTAATGCCTTTCCAGCCGCTCTAAAGATTTAAAGCACTCTAGCTGCGCTAGTTTTGCTATTGTTCTGCTTAATAGTATCCAGCAAACCATTCAGCTTACCAGAACAAAAACCGTTTAATCTTAAAATAATCATTCTTCTGAAAACTCTCGGAAAATGCTGTTGTCATCCACGAAAGAGCTATTTTAGGCCGACACTTTCCAACTATTGTTTTTACTCTCACTAATATTAGTCTAAATTGAATTCTCTTCCAGTTTTTCTTGCGGTTTGTGATTGGCAACTAAACTGGGCCAATGATAGAGTTTTGTTATTAAATAGCGGAAACTCTGGCTGGAACGGGGGCAAAAGCATTATTAAAATTTATGTTGAAGATTAGGGGAATAATTCCAAATCTTGAACATCGCGTTGAAATGTCGACAAGCAAAACTGCTACCGGGAACATAATTACTGAATAAATCTCCCTCAAGAAGGCCAGGGCTACGGATCATTATCACAAAATAATTACCCTATGCCCCATTTACTTTTCACTCCCCGAATTCTAGCTCAGCTTCTTATTGTTGCCTTTCAGTATTCTGACGCGTCTTGGAACGTTAAGGAGTAGCTTGCAATTATTTACGAAACGAAATTAATTAGAATGGATTTGGTTATTTTAGACACTGTTTTTATGCGGTGACTGGACGTTTGTAAGGAGTGCACTAAAAACTTCTAAACAAATAATTCTCCCCCAAAAATTAACTGCAATATTTTCTAAAGATCTTGCACTTTCAGTTTCTTCTGCAATTTTCTAGTGCACTGGCTGATACAACAACCTCTTTATACACGTTTACAAAAACGCACAAATCAGACAGTTTGATGAATTATTTGCAGTTCAATCCAACAAACACCTGGTAATGTAAAGGAATGTGGAAATTGTGCCGAGCCCTTCGGGCACGACAATGGTTTGAGCGCAAAACTGATCAATTTTATTTCAGATTTCACTTTTTGAATTTAAATATTCCTAAATTTTTTCTGCATGTCTCAAAGCTTCAGGCCTCATTTTAACGGATAAAACTCTGCTTTTCCCATAAATAAGTGCTTGCAAGATGAAATTTATGATGGCAACGAAGAGAAACTTTTTGTAGGCTGTTGCTCAAATTTCTCGCTTAAAAGTGGTGCCTAAAAATCTACCTTAATATTGACTTATTTTGGCCAGAAGGAGCACTTGAGCTGAAGTTCTTCTTTCTGAATTGTGTGGGTTTTGGACAAATTGTCGTACTGAAAACCAGCAAGGCACAAGTAAATACGCCAACAAACACAAGCAGAAGCGAAGCAAAATAAACTTACCTCAAGTAGCGAAATTAGCCCCAAAAAATTGATACCATTTGAACGAGAAATTGCATCGAATCTCCAATGAGACAAAACCAATAAGAGATTCAAAATCCAAATTCTGGCTCAATCCTCGAGCAGTAACTATCACAAGCTGATGCTTAAGAAATCGCCTTGGGATCGTAAGCATTTAAAGGGACGTGTTTTGCCTGTATTGGATTGCTTTCCGACCACTTGCCTATGGAAACTTCGAATTAAACCATACTCAGACTCGGAACGTTAAAGCTGCAAGACACTTGAACGGATTTATTGAAATGTTTCGGTTAAACACGAACGAAAAATTGAGGTACACAAGCCGAGGTAATAACCTATTTGATCTCGAGACGTGAAGAAATTTGAAAGTAAAATGTAAGGTAAAATAACGGGAAATATTAAAATGGAAGTAGTAAATCCTCTGGGGATGCCGAGTTTCCCTCACAAGAAAATTATGCCTTGAATAAATACTTAAGTCTGTGACTTTCTTGTAACGAAACATTGCGGCGGCATAAATCTCGCCGGTGTTTCTTGCAGCGCGTTTGCGAGATAAGAAGAAAATTTACTAGAGTGGGATTTCCACTAATGAATCCACAAAACATTTGCCCAAAGTAGGATTTTTCCTGTTGCAATGAACGAGTTAGGTTTCAAGCAATTAAAAGCGGAGAAATCACTGGAAAATTGAAAATCGACCATCAAATACAAATCAATGCTTTGTGAGGCTTCAAAGGTCATTGTTTAATTACAAGGCCGGATATCAATATTTGGGCTACCGCATGCTATAGCGGAATGTTTTCTGGCTTTATTGATCAATTTTGTATTCCTTATAGTGGTTTTTCCGCAATCGATTTTTGAATTACGGCCTCTTTTTGACGGTTTCCCTATTTGGCCTTGCCAGCTTTCAAAGGCCACTTTCCAGTGACCAGGCCGGATATCAGTTTGTGGCTTTCAACAGCTGTAAAAGAGAATTACTTCTGTTCTGCGAATTGTTAACTTTTGATCTCATTTCTTTCAGTGTCTTTGCGGAGAACCAATTTTCTAATTTCAAGATTCTAAAGGTAATTTTTTAACGTTCGGGCAAGGTGTTATTAACTAGACCTGAACATGCTGCAACAGAAGGTTTGCGTTGCCAATTAATCACATTTTAGTTGAATCGGACAAGTGGTTTTGTTGAAATCGATTTTTTAATATTGACGGTTTTTGATCTTTTTTCTGAGACATTGAGGGTGGTTTTGAAGGCCATTTTTCAATTACCAGACCGAAGATAAACTTTTAAGCTTCAACATACTATAAATGAATGCTTTTGTTCTATACCGGTCAAATTTCACTCTATTCGAGAAAGTGGTTTTGAGGAAGCCGATTTTAGAAGTTCGTCCTGTTTTTGACTGGTTCCATTTTAGCCAAGTTTTCCCAGTTTGTTGCTGATATTTAGTAGCATTTTCTTGAGTGGTTTTGCGGAAAACATTTTTTCTTCGTGGCGTCGTTGACTGTTTTTATGTTTACATTGCAAGGTTCTAAAGGTAATGTTTTTGATGACGAGGCGAGATATCAATAAACGGACCTCAACATGTTGCACAAGAAGATTTATGCTGTCCACAGTTCCGAGTTTATGCCAATCTGAAGAGTGGTTGTGTTGAAATCGATTTTTTTCTCAAAACCGGTTTTTACTCGTTTTTGTTGATACATTACGAGGTTTCAAAGGTCATTTTCGAGTGATTAGGCGGGATCTCGAAATGCGGATTTCAACAAGTTGCCAAAGAAAGTTCATTTTGTTCGCTGTTGACACTTTTCTTTAAAAGATTTTACGGAAAGCGGCTTTTTTGACGGTTTTTGGTAGTATTTTGGAAGGTTTTAGAGACCATTTTTCAATCTGGCCGGATTCAGAGTAGTACAAATAAATGTTCGCTTTCTCTATACTTCAATTTTCATGCCAGTCGACTAAGTGGTTTTCTCCCAATGGCTTTTTTAATTTTGTCCTATTTTTTCAGAATTTGGCTCTTGCATTGCAACATTAAAGAGTCGTTTTCCATAACCATGCAAACTGTATTTTCCATATTGCTTCAATCATTTCATACACAAATATGGCTTTTTAGAACTCAACTTTTGTGTAGATTTATTAAACTAAAGCAACAAAACTGAATATTGCCAATCACCAAGACCGCATCTCGCAACAATGGAGCTCTTTATTAGGGCTGAAAATGTTCGTTTAGCAAACACTAGAATTCGTTTGCATAGCAAATCCCCAATAAAGTGGTTAAAGAATCGTAAATTGCCTTTTACTCCCCAGGGTGTTACAATGCAACGAGGAGAAGCGGAAGAATAAATCATAGGGAAAGTAAGCTGAGGCCGCTTTGATTGAACTTGAGGACTGAGGCGAAGGTAGGCAAAGCTTCCGACACAAAGAAAAACATTATTGGACATTTTCGGATTTCTGTTATTCAGAGCGAGCATTATATGACATTAATTGTTGTGTTTTATAACTTCTTTTGCTTCTTTTTTCCTTTCGTTTTTCCTGTAATCCATAGATTCTGTTTAAGCAGCTTCGTTTTCAATTGTTAAATTTTCATTCCACTAGTAAAAATTAATTACACAAATTTAATTTCGGGATTAAAAATTCGGGATTTTTTTATGAGCAAAGCAAATTTTTGAAAAAAACTTATATTTATGAGTATTTATGAGTATAATTATGAGAGATTTTCATTACTAAAAAGGAAATTTGAACGTTCTGAGAACGATTTTTGGTTGCACTTTCCTCAACTTGTGCCCCAATCGAAGTTTCTACAAAAATCGAGCTTGTTTCTCAATTGATCGAAGGAGTTTATGGGGAGAATCTTTATGGAAAATTGTGCAGTTCTTTCACAATTAAAAATGCCGCATTTTCACCCCTGTTTCGATCCACCTCAACTCGCCTGGCCATTAAAGCCCACGCTAAGAAGATTTCGGAAGAGTATTTCATGTTTCAAAGCCCTGTAAGCCAATTTGTATAACACAAGCAAGTAACTGGAAACTTTGGCCATCCAAAAAAAACTTTTCCATTTAGTGACGAAACTTATTCCATTAGTGTCTTGTTGCGCGAGACTACCTGCTTATAGCAAAATATGGCGAAAACAAGACGCCGTTTACATTAAAGTTTGAGAGGTCAGGTAAAACAATTTTTGCAAACTTGGATGTAGATTGTTTTCGTGCACGTTTGCCACCGGCCATTGCCACAAATCAGCTTTTTGTGAGTGAAGATTGCTTGGAGAAGCCGCCAAACAAATTGGCTGTAAATTATTGATTAGAACGTTTAATAATGAGAAAAGGCGATTGGATTGGAAGGGCAACCATGTGGAAGTAATGGAAACTTAATTAAGTGGAACAGGCTGGGGAACAACTGAAATAATTTTGCAGAATTGTCTGTTTTTAGCTTGTTCGCATTTTAAGAATAACTTCATCCATTTATAACGCAAGTAGCTTATTTTTTTTTGCTGGCTGATTTTCATTATTCAATTACCGTTGAACGGTCCCCTACAGCATTCAATCTTAATTAAATCCGGTTGATTTGCTTTTGGTCAATCAGCTTTTCCCGTTTTTTTATGCGTGTTTAATCAGCAATAAGGCCGGCAAACCCAATTCGGGAGAAAGCTTTTTTGAGTTGTCATGAAAGATCAGGTTTGCTTTGCGAAAAGCCAAGAAAGGTGTGCTTAGTCGCAAGACTATAGATTGCTTATGAGGCATTAAAATTTTGAATTAAAGCTAAAGGAAACGCATTCGAAAATATTATTCCCACTGCAGGCTTTGCCCACAAAACAGGTAATACAATGGCCCATATATTTAGTAGTGCGCTCCACCGTTATGAGAAATTAGAGCCCGGATGTTGTCTATGCATATTTGTAGCGCTCTAAAATGGATTTAGTCGAATTTATATTGTCCTTAACATAATGGCTTTGTTTTCACGCCATGCTGCACTTATATGCAGATTTAATCTTACAAATTTCGGCAATTAAACGCTTTGCTATTTGTTTCCGGTAAAGCCGATTGCAATTTTATCGCATTCATGTCATAAACTAGGTTTCTAGTGCGGGACGTATTTTTGGAAAATCGACCACACTGTGAGTTAAAAATTCAGATCTAGAAATGGGCCAATTCAATTGACTAATTATCTTGGAACCTTATTTAAATTTGAAAGAAAGCTGACAATAGAATAAAACAACATTAGTCAAGATTAGGAACTTTTCCAACAAAACTGTTCATAGTTCTTTGCTAGAGTGGAACTCCCTGACTGGCAAATGGAAATGCCAGTCGAATCTCGCGGAACTTTAAATTAAGTTGGGAAATATGAAATTTTCACGGTGCGTTAACTATTTTATATGGTCTTGTAGAACTCTATAAGAAAAAAACATCCGTAAAATCGGGGTTTGGCGAAACAAAGCGCCGCTTTACGTCTATTTTGAAAGGGCGGTTTTTCTTTGAAGGTATTTATTATTACTGAGCTGGCGCAAAACTTCGTCATTTTTAAAACTTCATTAGCCCGTTAACCAGGCGAGAATACCTACTAAAAAATCAATGCATGCATTTCACAGAATTCCCCACAAAGACCGAATTTATATAGCGCGCAAAACAGTTTCTTGATATGAAAACTCTTTGTCGCAAATAAACTTGAATAGAAGTTCGTCCTTACAGTCGTTTGATTAATTAGTTTGTCGCTAATGCATTACAACTTCTCTATGTTCTGCAGCTCAAGTTTGCATTGTCCTGATGAAGCCAGTCACATTTGATTGTCACATTTCCGATTAAATAGCCACTTATTTCGTCTGCGCATTGTGCTGAGCTGAAAATTAATTATTTTCTGCTCAGTAAATTAGTTAAAGTTTGCAGCTTAAAATAAGCTACGATGTATAGGGAACGTAGGCAGTTGCAACAAAGGAGAGAATAAATTAACCTGCTAATATCTTGGAAACAGGGAACGGAATAAAAACTAAGACCAAGAAAGAAATACATATAAGCAGGTGCAAACAAGAAACCTGAAAATATTCTACGGAAAATAGACTGCAAGTTTCTTAAAAAGTATACTGCATTTGACGAAGTAATCAATTACAAAATTGATCAGTGAATTACATAGAATGCAAAAGGTTTTGGTGTAAATAAGTCACCTGAAAAATGCGAAAGAACATCTAGAAAAGAGGAACGTGTAATGGAATTACAAACATAAGGAAAATCAGTTCTGTACATTTTCCATAACAACTGAGGAACGGCAACTTAAGCGATGTTGCAAAGAGAACATGAAAATTTTGAGGCAAAGGAGAGATGAAGCGAACTAATATCTTGGAAACTGGGAATGTAGAAGACTTGGATCAATAAAAACAGAGATGCAAACAGACCCATAAAAGGACCAACGGAAGAAACTAAAAGATTAACAAGAAAAAYGGACTAAAAATTACCTAAAAACTATCCTGCATTTAGTGAAGTATTAAGCAGACAATTGAAGGCAASAAATCAGTGAATCAATTTCARTGSATGCAAAAAGTTATGGCATAAATAAACAACGTAAAAGTAGTAAAATAGCAACCAGAAAACAGCGAACAATGACGCRTCTGAAACCAAATCAACAAAGAAATTCTGTACAMTTTTCACAACAACTGAAGAACGCGAACTGAAGCGACGATGCAAAGAGAATATAAAAAAGTTGAGGCAAAGGAGAAAATAAACGAACTGATATCTTGGAAACAGAGGATGTAGAAGAGTTGGATCAATTAAAAGAGAGATGYAAAGGGACCCATAGAAGGACCAACGGCTGTAACTAAAAGATTAACAAGAAAAACCGACTAAAAATTACCCAAAAACTATCCTGCATTTACTAAAGTATTAAACAGACAATTGATGGGAAAAAATTAGTGGATGACTTTCAAACGATACTAAACATTCTGGCACAAACACACAACGTGAAAATTTCAAAATGACAACTAGAAAACAGCGAAGAATGACGCATTTAAAACCAATTCAACAAATAAGTTCTGTACTGTATTTTTCATAACAACTGAAGAACGCGAGCACTGAAGCCACGGTGCAAAGAGAACATAAAAAACTTGGGGCAAAGGAGAGAAGTAACGAACTAATATCTTGCAAACAGGGAATGGAGAAGACTTGGATCAATAAAAACAGAGATGCAAACAGACCCATAAAAGGACCAACGGACGATACTAAAGGGTTAACAAGAAAAACTGAACTGAAAATTGCCTAAAAACTGTCCTGCATTGAGTGAAGTAGTTAAGTATTAAGCAGGCAATTGAAGCCAAGAAATCAGGGGATCAATGTCAAAGGATACAAAACGTTCTGGCATAAAGAAACAACGTGAAAATTGCCAAATACCAACTAGAAAACAGCGAAGAATGACGCATTTAAAACCAAATCAACAAAGAAGTTTTGTTCATTTTTCCTGCATTTACTGAAATATTAAGCAGACAATTGATGGCAAAGAATCAGTGATTCAATTTTAAAGGATACAAAACGTTTTGGCATTGATAAGCAACGATCAACTAAAAAACAGAGAAGGATTATGGCATTTAAAAATAAACAAATAATATGTTTTGTAAATTTTTGATGACAACTGATAAAAGCAAACCTAGCAAAAGCAACCAAATCAAAATCCGAATTGCAAAAACAATCAAGTAAACTTACTAACTAAAATGATCAATAACTGCAGGGGAAATACAACCGAATTATCCATTTACTTAATTCAAATAAT
This sequence comes from Dendroctonus ponderosae, assembly GCF_020466585.1. Taxonomy (NCBI): domain Eukaryota; kingdom Metazoa; phylum Arthropoda; class Insecta; order Coleoptera; family Curculionidae; genus Dendroctonus; species Dendroctonus ponderosae. Next base: position 7,369,988 of record NW_026017110.1, on the reverse strand, counting down.
TCGACCTTTCCATTATTCGCTAATTGACTAAAATGTTGCTGTTAGTTATAACATGCTCTAATTGGAATCAATACTTTTGGTTGCCGTTAAACAAAGCCTGGCAGCGCACAATTACGTTATAATGTATTTACTACTATCAAGCAATTAATGCCGGTAGAACCGGATATTTTAATCGAAAGTTGATTAAAATCAAGCAACAAAAAATTGCCAGCGGCTAATTTCGCATAGTCATTGGGCGACTGGTGGTGTTTACTCCGAAATTAAGTCGACATTTTTCCGAAAAGGGACTTGAAAGAAACTAAGCTGAAATAAGACTTCATCGGGTTTCTCATTATAGGCGTGACAAATTACAGATGCGAAATGGCTCCGCAAGGAGAACCAACAAGATTAAAAACGCTGGTGTAATAATGGAATTTATTACCTCTGACTTTATGTTGGGAAAGTTGCGGTGATGATGTTCATCACTCAATGAAAAAGTGAGGAAGCTTAATCTAAAATTATGTCCCTCAATTGGTTTCTTTGGTGCTTTTGCCATTTGCTCGACTCTCCTTGCTGTATATTCACCGGGCAAATTTCGGGCAAAAAGTTGCAAAATATCTAAACTTTTTCTTTAGCGATTTTTATATATTTTGTCGAACTTTGCTTGCAGGCAAACATCGTCTCAATGTAAAATAGGCCATTCTTAATTAACGCCAGCATTAGGATCCGAAGTGGTGCTTAATTATTTAGGAGGCTTTTAGAGGTTGGTCGCTTTTATCACGAGCACTTTTAAAACTGTCCTTGCTCCTGATCTATATTATAAAAAGCCAGCAGGGCGTATAATCGGCTCCCAGGCCAGCCCGGAAACTTTGGCAGCATTTTCAAGCACCTAGATTTATTCATTCTGCCAGAAACCCGCGTTTTTCTATTCGAAAACTTTCGCAGATAACCTTGGAATAAATTCGAAGATTAGCGCTGCCCAGGCAAGTATTTGCAACGCTTCAGATAGTCCCAAACAGCACCTTTCACCTTTCCATTTGTTTTATCTCAAACGCCTGAAGTTTGTGCTTCAAAATCTCATTCTTTCACTTTAATTTAGTGAGGATTTTTATGCAAGTCTCGCAAACATTTATGTCGAACATTACAGGAAAAGGGCCTAATTTTTTCAATTTTGCCAGTTTAACTGGTACAAGACACTTTGAAATTAAACGTTTAACAAAACCCATCCAATAATCCAAATTCTCCAGTTTTGCATCAAATTAACAAAAGCTTATCGTGTCATCCATCAATCTATAGATGGTGGCTCTCTAATAAAAGCAGCCGGGTGTCTTTAATTATCCAAAGTTAATGAACACCGACATAAATACGGTTTCCATTAAACATGAAGCCCTTGTTATCAAACACCTTAAACGACCTTATTAAAAATATTAAATCAAAGCTGCGACAACACTCGCTGAATATTCAACGGGGGATTTCTCATTAGGACTAAAGTGAGTCCACCGCTCCATTTTGCAAATTTTATTTCAAGAGACCTGTTCATGGAGATTTAATTTTTTGAGCCCTGTCCATGACTTGAATTTCTAATTTCTTGAAGCCTAATTTCTAGTCTAGTTCTACTCTAAAATTAGCCCAAATTTCCTTGTTCAAGTTTCGCTTGAAAATCCCCCATCGGAGCATATTAGTTTGGCAATTTTTGTGCGGGGCCTTTGTTATAAACAGTAATTAATTTTTCAATAGTGGGATTTTCGGTCAACGGATGGTGGCAAAATAAAACACTACTTTTTCATGGGTCAATGTTTCGACTTTATTCAAGTCATCCTCAGGGCTCTAAAATGGAAAACAGAGGGGTTTTTAGCCTAGAGCCTGGTGGAGTTTCAACACTTAGTGTGTGACATTGTTATACAATACACATTTAAAAATAAAAAAAATAAAAACTTAAAACTCAACTTCACAACAGATTAAAAATTAAGTCACGACCATCAGACTATTCAGTTAAAATACTAAAAAATTACATTAAAATTAACATTGGTTTAAAAAAGTTAATTATGGTCAGTTCCGTCACAAGAGATTTTAAAATTACATAAAATAAAACGATCAGGCGGTCAAAACTATAAAATACACTCAAAACAATAATCTCATGTCAATAAGATTTAAATTCAAAAAGAATAAAAAGTAGTAAAAAAAGGACGAAACTAAGTAGGTAAAAAAATTTCAAGTCTAAAAAGGGCGCAAAACAGCGATTGGTGATACAAAGAGCAAAAGTAGGTTTCGGAAGAGAGGCAATCGTGAAGGTACGTTCATTATGTAATCACTCACCTATGAAGTCAGTGCCATATTTACTCAAGCTTAACATGCTTCTCAAGGCAGGTGTATTACTAGACTGGCTGTTTTAGATTTTCTGGAAGGCTGCTAAGAATGTCCCGCTGACAAGGAAACGAAATATTCCACACACTCACAATTTCATTTTTGTATTTGTAAAAACTTCATTTTTCAGCCATTAGTATATATGAAATTAATTTTAGTTGTTTATATTATTCTTTTGTATAAGGCTATTATAGGCTTMACTCAGATTCTCTGTGTCTCTTCTAAAATTGACAGAGTTGTTAGTTTTTATGAAAATTGATTCACTAATTAGTCGTTTCATTAGTCTTGGCTGATGGTCGAGAATTTTGATGTTTCCAAAATCAAAGTTATGGCTGGTGATCCTTTGGTGTTCTACCAATGCTGTGAGGTTGGTTATATTGGTCTTAGCTGAGTCTCTTTTGTGTTCYGATATTCGCTSTTTTAAATATCTGCCTGTCTGACCAATATAGCATTGATCACAGTCTGAGCAAGGTATTTGATATATTATATTCGAATTTAATTCAGTGGGTGTTTGAGACTTGTGAGGGTGTTTTAGTGTAAAATAATCTTCCAACGGTGTTCGAAYTGGAGAAGGCTATTTTGATATTATCKGAAGATACAACTTTTGCTATTTGTTGTGACAAACCTTCCACATAGGGTATTTTATGATAAATRTATGCGTTACTTRTTACCTCCCTGTCTGTTGACTTATCATTCAAGGTTTTGTTAATTAAAGATAGAGGGTAATTGTTGTTTAACAAGTAATCCCTAATCAAGGCAACATTCTTGTGATGGAATTGAGGACTTGAGAGTGCAATGGCTYTATWTTTMAARKTTCTRATTATGTTAATCTTTATTGTCATTTTATGTTTGGAATAGTAGCTTAAAAMTAYKTCAGMAAAAGTTGGTTTATGGTACCAATCGATTATAAGTGRATTGTTTTCTCTAATGAGCAATGTGTCAAGAAATGGGATTTTGTTATCTTTTTCTGATTCGATATTAAATTGTAATTTATGCTGGTAGCTATTGAAAATTTCAAGTGTTTCAGCGTTCTTATCTGTTGGTACCGCTGTGATGATGYCATCAACATATCTTTTGTAGAATGGAAGCGAGAAACTTAGGGCTTGTATACATTTGGTTTGTAATTCTGACCTTTGAATATAAAACTAACTTAGTTTTATATTCAAAGGTTCTGACATAACTACGTCAGCGCAAATGGGGGATARTAGGGAATCTTCGAACATGAAATAACTGTWGGAAGTACAGMGATCSAACACGTCGACAAAGTCTTTCTGTTCCAGTGATGTGCTGGGTGCTATTTTGGACYATCTTGATAATAGGATTTCTTTTGTTAAATCAACTGGAATGTTCGTAAAGAGTGAYACAACGTCCAGTGAAATTAGTCGGTAGTTGTTGGGTATGTGTTGTTTWTGGATAAACTCAGCAAACTCGAACGAATTTCTTATGTGATATTTATCTCTCTCAAATGCACAATTTARGATCACTGTCAACCATTTAGATATTTGGTACAATGGTGAGCCGACARAACTTACAATTGGTCTTAGTGGCACGTTGGTTTTATGTATTTTGGGTAGAAAGTAAATTTTGGGTGCGATTCCATTATTTGTTTTAAGGCGTTTCGAGAGATGCACATCAATTACATGTTTATCATGAAGTTTTTTTACAAGTTCATTGTTTTTGTTCTGTACCGTTATTGTGGTGTCCTTTGAGAGGAGCTTATATGTTTGTTCATCAGTCAGTAGCGATTTTGCTTTGGTCAAATAGTCAACCCTGTCCATAACCACGGTGGTGTTACCCTTGTCTGCTCTGGTCACATCCAAACTATCAAGATTAATTTTTATAAAAGACCTAGTTTCAGCCAAGTCTCTAAGCGGCGTTTGTTGTTGTGCATGTGTGGTAATTCTTCTATTTCTATTATATGCGACGAAATTTGTAATCACATTAATAACTGCGTTCCTCCTCAACACTTTGTCCCGCTTTTAACCTTTGTTATAAAGTTTAACAAACATTTTAGAAATTAAATGAGTTTCGGGCTGTAATAAGCCAAACCTGTTAATGGCAGTGAATTCCCGAATCATAACATTTTTCCTGGACATTGTATGTGGCGGAAAATTCCATTTTTCGTATCTGGACAACGAGTTACAATTTAATTACTTCGGGCAGTTTACCGCTGTGATGACCAATTTATATTCTCCGGTTTTTAATTGAAAGATATTTTATTGCCTCTGCCCAGGAGAGCCAGATTTTATTAAAAGAGGGCACATACAGGGTGATGGATAAATTGGCGTCATTCCTCTGGAGGTGTTGTCTGGCGCTGTTACAGGAGTACAGAAAAAATAGTAAAAGAAATTAATTGTTCTTAAAAACTGAGAAATTTACAAAAAACTATATCAGAAATACGGCAGCAATGTTTTTCAAGATAATCTGCCTAGTTAACATTGCGCAAATACCTATTGTTTTGTAATTATTAAAAACTCCGGTAACCATGGAATTATACAGAGTGACAATAAGATAGACCAGGAAAAACGGTAAATTCAACAAGATTCGTTGACTGCCGAACGTACTTTCGAAATGTCAACCTGTTCTCATAACCTCGAATTCTGTGGAGTTTGGTGTTTACATAAATAATCCATACAACAGCAACCATTTGAATGGTTAACTGCAAACAAGCTAGCGCCTGTGTAATCTCCTTATTATCCACTCTTATCAAGCAGCTTCTCGTATTCAGTTAATTAACTCGTGCTCCATTTGTATCTCCTTATGCTGTGTGTATCGTACAAACGTGGTAGGAATGTAGCCCTTCCTCAGTATTTATTTGGTGCTTGGGAAAGTGTCTGTTATTGTGCTCTGAGTGCTCCTGGAAGGCCCTGTTTCGATTATGTCCAATACTTGTTCCTCTGTGCCTGCAACCCGAACATCTATTGCCGTCCACTATCTTCCAGGAACCACTCTCTTCGCCCTTTGTTGGCGTGAGTTCTTTCAGCTTCTGCTATGTTACTGTAGTTATTTCCCCTGAACTAAGCGCATATCCGCAAATTCGTGAAAGGAAATTCAAAGTAAGTCACAGTTTGACAAATTATTGTTTTTATTGACAAGAGTTATCCACCTGTAACTATCTGTTAATGACAGAAAATATAATTGCCGCTGTGATTTTTCATCAAAAACTTGTAGAAGAGAACTTTTTCGATATCAAAAATTGTTGTAATTTGAAGCAAAGATCGTAATTTTTCTTTTTGAAAGCTTAAGTATTCCAATATGCTACCAATTAAGCATGGAACCATTTCAAAATAATGCTTAATAACAAAGTTGAAATTTGATATTCAACTGTTAATATCTTCTAGAAATTTTCGAAAAAAAAAATTTCAATATTTTTCTCGTACACCCCAAGTGAGCCTCTATCACTCCTTAAAAGGAATGACGCCAATTTTGAATCACCCTGTAAAAATAGCATAAAATATTCGCAGGTTGATTACATGCTACTTCGTTTCTAATTGGCATATCCTGGTCCAAAACTCTATTAAATAAGGGTGTATCATACACTCTAGAATTTTATTCGAAATCTGCAAGTTTTAAAAATCTCAAAGGAAATTTTATAATTAGCTAACTAAACGCTCCAAAAGTCAAACTCAACTAGTTTTATCGCCTTGAAATGTTTAATATCATCAACTATCTTTTAAAAACTTTGCGAATTTTTTAATTTGCTCCTTCACAAGAGCTCGCAAATTATTCCACCCAGTTTTTAATCGGCTTATCTTCCACTAACTGCTATAAGAAGTTTTCTCTATTGCCTGAAGTTAACTTCGGGCTTAGGAAATCTGGATGAATTTTCCAGCATTAATCCGTTCGACGGATTGTGAGTTTTCCGATAAAATTATTCCTGCATGCTTAATTTTCCTTGACTGCGTCTTTATGGCTATTTCCGCTTTGTGTGGTTGAAACTCAGTATAATTAGATAAAATAAACAACAATCCTTTTCCCCTTCCAACATCTCTGTCGCTTTGCCGCAACGTTTCCCATCGCCGCTCCATGAAACGCGAATAACGAAAATACTTTTTGTTAGTTGAATATACGAAATTTGCATCTCTAAATAGTGGTTTGGTCGGTTTCTATTTACTCAGGCAGTCGAAGTTTTTAAATATCACTGAAAAGCGCATATCGTAATGAAACTTTCAGCTGAATTAAAATATGGTCAAAAATTCCAGTTTGCTCAAAAATGCAACAAAATTAAATTCGCCAGTAAGTTGGGAAAACGGCAACTGACTGGGTGGATTTTCTTTGTGGCAATGTTGGATTGGTTTTTATCAGCTTAAAGTAGCAAATTTGAATTGAATTCCTTGAAAATAGTTCTCAAAACCTGGAAAGTTAAAAAATTCGGTCTGATGCTACCAAGGAGATGAATAGAAGCCAATTCAAACCGCACCTAAAACGAGGGTTTGCTAATCGACTGCTGATGGCCACATTGCGACATCTCAACTGATTACTCAGGAACCGGCTTCAGACGCATATGATGTAAAAACTAAAAACCGGACAAAAAACTGCAATGTGTAAAAGTTCAGTGCAATGCCCCTCGGGTCGAAAATTGAACTAAATTCAAACCACGCGTCAGGTGAAGCTTCTGTTAAGTCGATGATAAGTCGATATTGCAGCAGATTGCTTGGAAACCGGATTCAGAAGCGGATGATGTAAGTTTAAAAATCGATTCTGTTTCTATCAGGTTATTAAATTGAACGAAATTCAAACCGTACATAACATGCGGTTTCGGTATTTGAGTGCTGGAGCTCATATTTTAAAGTGTCTGCTGGTTCTTCGGAAACCGGTTTCAGAAGTGGATGATGTAAAAACTAAAAACCACGTACAAAACTGCAAGATTTAAAAGCTGATTCTGATCTTATCAGTTTATTGAGTGTAAGCAGCTTTAAACCACGTAATCAACGACGTTTCTGTTATCGAGCCGTRACATCCACATTCTGATATCTTATCTTGACTGTTCAGAAAACGGCYTCAGAAGTGCATGATGTAAAAATGAGGAACCGTGCAAAACAACTCCAAWGTTTAAAAATTYATACTGTCGCCACCAACGTTTTGTATTTAACCAGATTCACAGTACACGTAGCCTGAGGCTTCGYGTACTGTGAATATATATTATTCATATATATTCGTAGAGATATTACATATATAATATGTAATATCTCTACTGATTGTTCAGAAACCGGCTTCAGAAGCGGATGATCTAAAATTGGAAAACCGCGCAMAAAACTGCTAAGTTCATAAATTGATTCTGATGCTTCCAGTGTCTTAAATGGAACGGAATTAAAACCACGCGTACCAGGAYGTTTCGGTTCACCAATCCAAAAACCTGCATTCTGATATTTTACCTGATTGTTCAGAAACCGACTTCAGAAGCGTATGATGTAAAAACGAAAAACCGTGCAAAAAAACTGCAAAGTTCAAAAATTCATTCCGATCCTATCAGTGCCTCGAATTGAATCGAGTTTAAGGCACACATACAATGAGGCTTCCGTGGCCGAGTGCTGAATCCCATATTGCGATACCACAGCAGATTGCTCAGAAATTAATTGCAGAAGCGCATGACGTAAAAATAAAAAACCGTGCAAACAAACTGCAAAGTTCAAAATTGTATTCTGATTCTTCCGCTAACTTAAAACACGCGTAAATTTAAGCTTTCGTTACCGATTCCTAAAACCAATATTACAATACCGCATCATATTGCTCAGAAATCTATTGCTAAAACGGCTGACGCAAAAATGAAAAACCGTGGAAAAAATCGCAGTATTTAAAAACTGATTCTGGGCCTACGAGTGTCTTGAATCCAACCGCATTCAAAACACGCGTAACATGAAGCTTCCGTAATTTAATGCTCATGCCCGTATTCCGATATCTCAGCGGCATGCTCAGAAACTGCCTTCAGACGAGGATGATGTAAAAATTAACAACCGTCCAAAAAAATTACAAATTTAAAAAAATATATTCTGGTTCGACCCGTATTTTGAATTGTACCAAGTTCAAACCACGGCACAAAATGAGGCTTCCGCGTTCTATCGCTGAAGCCCGTATTTACATACCTCCACTGAATGCTCAGAAACCGGTTTCAGTAGCGGATGAGAAAAAAATTAAAAATCGTGCATAAAAACTGCAAAGTTGCATTCTGATGCTTTCAGTGCCTCGAATTCAACCAGAGTCAAAACACGCATAAAATGAAGCTTCCGCGCGTTCTAATCCTGAAACCCGTATTCCGATATATCAACTGGTTGCTCAGAAACTGCCTTCAAAAGCGGATGATGTAGAAATGAAAAATCTGAAAATTTAAAAAATGTATTCTGATACTACCCGTGCCTTTAATTGCACCAAATTGAAACCGCACATCAAATCAAGCTTTCGCGTTGTTCTGTTGAAGTCCGTATTTTGATAGCACCACTAAATGCTCAGACAAGCGGATAACGTAAAAATAAAAACTCTGCAAAAAAACTGCAAAGTTTAAAATTGCATTTTGATGCTTGCAGTGCCTTAAATTCAACCACATTCTAACCACACGTAAACTGAAGCATTGGTTATCCAAGGCTGAAGTCGGTTTTCAGATATCTCAACTGACTGTTGAAAGACCCGGACAAAATACTGCAAAATTAAGAAATTAACTTGAAATAAATGATGAAAGGTGGAGAAAATTTGCTTTTGAGCAATAGTCTGTCCCATTCGGTTTAGAAGGTCCGATATTTTGTTATTTTATATTTATAATGATCCTTGCCTACGCATAAGATTTCGCTCCACTTATTCAAAAATGCTATCATTATTTATTCTCGATTTCGAAGAGATCTGAACTACAAAGATTTGGTGTGTGCGTAATCTTTTTGTAGCATTTTACAGTTGACCCAGTCAAAAGCCTTTGATAAATCCAAAAAAAATTAAATTTTTCTTACAATTCCTCACGTTAGGGTCAGTTCTACGTTTTTTCCACCTGTTCTGAACATTTTAAGCTCAATTATTTTCTCCGTAGAGCAAACGCTTGACTCTAAGATATCAAGTTACATAGGGGATATGCTATTCTGAATACATGTATATATTGCACAGTAATTCAATGAAGACTGGAGTGCTTTCAATCAAGGCAATTACCGACCGGAAAGCGGCACTGGAACCAAATACGTAATATATCTGCTGATCCAAGCAGGAATGTGCATCTGGTCTGATATTTCACAGCAAGTTTCCTGCTATTACAGTTTATTTATTTGATGTCATGTTTCTGCATATCTTAAGCTATCCTTGCGTTGGGTTGCAATAAAATTATTCAAAACTTGCCGCCGCCGGCAATTTAGAGCGGAGAAACTTTGCGGCCAAGCTTCATAAATATGAAAAAAGCCCTCGATTCGAACTATAGGAAAGGAAAAGCCCCCCAGGTACAACTAATATGTTCAAATAAATATTCCGTGGTTTTAATACAGTCAGACAGACATTTTAATGCAAAACTTTCCATTTAACCGACTCGATGTAAAGGGGATTATCAACATCAAAAAATGTACTGTGTTCTATACTCTAATTCTCTGCAAAGAGGCTTTGTTGCATCGAGTTAGTTTTTTTTCAGCCTTCGCATTTGCTGGCTGCAAGTGAGCTTAATTTGGCAAACTCTTGCATATGTGTGTCCCAAAAAGATAAATGGCTCCTATATCCCAACAATGGCAAAATATTAATATTTAGTACAGTTAGGAACACAACACCAAAACGTACATTTGCCGGTATTTTGATATTAGAGACCGCGTTCAACCGGCTGATACTGTTTTAGATATTCCCGTATTGTTCGAAACTATTATTGCTTCTGTAAACAGCACCAACTTTAATGAAACAGGCGTCATATATGCGAGGATAATTTAAATTAGCGTCTATGCTGGTATTGTTTCACAGAGCGAGAATGCATGTTTCCTATATGGGAATAATTAAATAAGTATCGCGTTTAAATTCGGCTAATATTTCGTTTTGCTCTAAAACGCGAGTGGAAGCGCGAACGGTCCCAAAAGAGAGCAAAATAAACCATTGGCGATTACAGTCGTTTTTTAACTTACAAAGTCACAAATTCATGAAAGATTATACAATTAAACCAATATAACGTTGATGAGTTTATCGCCCTAATGTGCCACACCTAATTTTTATCACTCAATACTAAACCACATAATAATAAAATAATTACATTCCCATTAAAGATTAGGTGATGGTAAATAGGGGCCCCTGTACTCATTCCGGCTATATTAATTGCCAATTAGGCCTTTATTTCCTGAAGACAATACGCGCCGCTTGAAGCAGAAAAGCTGCTAACGTGCGAAGAATTGATAAAAGGCCAAAAAGCGAGCGCATTGTTAACCGGACAGAATCCGCTTAATCCAATTGCATGTCGAATTTACTCGATCTTTCAACTAACCAAAGCTACTTTCTTTGCAACATGCCGAGATATTTTGCCCCTATACAAACGAAAATTTGGATAAAATTGGCTTAATGGAACACGTGAAACTACAGCTTCCATAACCGGTTACTGGCAATCATTTAGCACTAAAACTAGTAACTAGTTGAAATTTCCTAGCACCTCATAAATTTCATCCCTCGCTTCTGCTTCTCCGGCATTCTCCGATTACCGCTTAAGAAAATAAGCCCACCGAGCTTCTCGGATATTTTATTAAACAGTTTCGCCGCTCTTAAAGGCTCTTTTTTAACTGCAAACCCCCATCAGTCTTTACAAGTTTACAATTGCTCAACATTCCCGATAAAAAGAAGCTTTTAGAATGAACAAACAATAAATAAAAGTCGTTTTCAGCTGCGACTGAATGCTTTCAAGCAAGCGACCTGCTTACGACACATTGCTCAGAACGGCGGGGGTGTTAAGTAAAACATTTGAAAATCTCTTTAGGATTATATTGCCTAATCTCAACTAAGAGAATTCGGCAAGGGTGTGAGAGGCAATTTTCTGGAAGTAGCAAACACGTGCATGATGGTTTTAGCTGGAATTGCTGCTGACAGTTTGAGCAAAAGCAGTGGTGTTGCGAATTCCGAATTTTCACTCAAATTATTTATAATCCCAAAGCAATTCGCGGGTTTTAAGAGTTCAGGTTGATGCATTTAAGCACGTGCTTGATGGGGAATTTAAAAAATATATACTTAGCTTGAGTAAAGCTACAAGAAAGCTATGTTAAGTTCGGAAGATTCAGCCAATTTTCAACGCTGTTTGAGTTTTAAAAGTTCCCGGGAATTTTCTGAACATTGGCTTCTGAGTCTGCGGCGTTTGCACTTTAATTTTTACCTTCTTTATATTTCGAATTTTCCATTTGAATTTATAAATTTATTTTCCTTTCATCCGAGTGGTGCCAGTGATTTCTTTCAGTGCTTGGTGTTGATTTCCTACATCGCTTTTATGCCCAATTTTTCAATTTCTGCCAATTCTCCTCCATCCATTGTTCATTGTATTTTTTAGTTATGTAGCTTACCCTATTAGTATTTGCTTGTAAAATTTATTGTAAAATTTCTTCCATTTTTGCATTAAACGTTTCTTATGTTTCCAAAAAATGGTTGAATAATTGCTGCATTTATTTTCTACTAATAGATTTTACGTCTGAGTTTCGATAAACTCTTTGTTTTGAGATTTACTTCCTGCTTTCGTTTCTTCGGTGTTTTCTAAACGTTGAGAAGAAATGGATGCTGATCTGAGTCTGCGTCAGCAAGGATTTACAGGTTTTCTTATTTTCTTCCATGTTTTTTCTAACTCCCAACCTTTGGTTCTCTTTTCTGCTTTATTATTTCTTTGGTGTCTATGGTTTCTATTATCTTCCACTTTACTTTTTTCCATTAATTGCTGATTGTATGCTCCTCCTGTTTTATTGTTAAAGCTTTACAGCAACTAGGCAGACATTTGCAAGGAAACCCAATTAACCATTATCCTCAAAGATGCACTAAGATGGGCACAAATAAAAAATTCCATTAGAGCCCATTAACCCCATTAGATTATTGAACATAATTCCCATTTTGCGTTATGTGTTTTCGATCGTTTTTCCAGATAAATTACACACGGAAATTGTACAAACCCTCAACTCGTCTCTAGAGTCGACTTTGTCCAGGAATAAAATTGGCTATACCGAGGCATGAAATAATATGCATAATTTATGGGGCCMAAACTGCTCTATTGGGCCYACGGGACTCAACACTGCAAAGAAACACACGTGAACCATTGAAATTCGGGCGAAATTACACACGGAAGTCGTTTGTTTCCAATGGAAACATCATCAAGGAAAAAACGCGAATGAGATTTTGGGGAGTTTAATCTGCAAATGTTTATGGCGGCTAAAAACCGTTCCATTTCAAATCGTGCTTTTGAAGAATGAATTTATTGAGACTCACATGGATGATGGGAATAATTCGATTTTCATACTTGCAAAGTGGGTCGCATCAATTCTCTTTGAATTTCCTGCAAACAACTAGTCGTCTTTAAAGCTATATTGCCTGTAAAAGTTCACTTTGTGCTAAAATGGCGTAATTTGAAAACTCAGGACCCAATACGAATGGCAAAGCTGCTCCCAATGACTCAATAAAACTATTATTAGATGTATAAACTGCACTTCCATATCCAAGCAGATTCTATCTAGCAGAAGCCGTTCTATATGAGCCTCTTCAGAGAACACTTTGGCCATAAAGTCGCTTATGGGGTTAACTTGTGCAGTCATAAAATAAAATATTGGCTTAAATGCCTATTCATAACCCTCTAAATCCCTGTGATGTATGAGCGGAACATCCTACATGCTGGTGCCATAAAACACGTACAATTTGGACGGACATTCAAGTAATGCTGTTTTGATAAAACCAGTCCTATCTTTACAGCTTCGATGTGTTTTGCGGTTGTAAAATCGCCCGAAATTTATTCGTTTTGCAAAATGGACATGACAATCAGGTCAAATAACTTCTAAACCAACTCGGGTTTATTGGATGCTGACCAAAAAGAAGAAGTTTTTCTATAACTAGAAAAAAACAGTTTTTGCGACAGTTGAGTGTTTTTGAGGGAGAATCAACGGTCACTTTCGTCTGAAAATTCTTGCATTTCTATGGACCACCGTTTAAAGCTTCTTTCTGCTGATTTTCCTGCTTTTACATATGCTGCTACAAATAGTTGGAGCAATTGAACAATAATTTAACTACAACAAACAAATTTAACTAAAACAATAAACTACAACAAAAATATACAGTTCTTAAACCAGGAAATTTTTTTATGCAAGATTGCTAAAGAGCGTGAAAGATGAGAAAAGGAAATTAATGGTTGAGAGTAAGAAAAAAAATGATGAAAAATCGAAAACACTGCTGATTCAGACTCAGCTCAAACGAAATGCAGCTCTAAAACCAAGGGAAACATTTGATACATGAAGGGATCAAATAGCTAAAGAGCGTGAAGATGAGAAAAATAAATTAATGGGAGAGAGTAAGAAAAAATAGATGAAAAAATCTCTAAATTACTGTTGATGCGGATCAGCTCAAATGATATACAGTTCTGACAACAGGAGAAACATTTGCTGCAAGAAGGGAACAAATTGCTAAAGAGCGTGAAAGATGAGAAAGGCAAATTAATGATCAAAAGTAAAAAAAAAATTGATGAAAAAATCTAAATCACTGCTGGTGCAACCTCAGCTCAAACGATATACAGCTCATAAACCAGGAGAAACATTTGATGCAAAACGGGAACAAATTCCTAAAGGGTGTGAAAGATGAGAAAAGTAAATTAATGATCGAGAGTAAGAAAAAAATTGATGAAAAAATCCAAAATTACTGCTGATGGAGATTCAGCTCAAGCGATATGCAGTTCTGAAAGCAGGAAGAACATTTGATGCCAGAAGGGAACATATTGCTAAAGAACGTGAAAGATGAGAAAATCGAATTAATGGTCGAGAGTAAGGAAAAAATTGATGAAAAATCTAAAGCACTGCTAATGCAGATTCAGCTCAAACGAAATGCAATTCCAACAGCAGGAGAAACATAAGATAAGATATAAGATATAAGAAGGGAACAAATTGCTAAAGAGCGTGAAAGATGAGAATAGCAAATTAATGGTTGAGAGTAAGAAGAAAATAGATAAAAAAATCTAAATCACTGTTGATGCAGACTCAGCTCAAATGATATGCAGTTCTAAAAGCAGGAGAAACATATGTAAGAAGGGAACCAATTGCTAAAGAGCGTGAAAGATGAGAAAAGCATATTAATGGTCGGGAGTAAGGAAAAATAGATGAAAAAATTTGAATCACTGCTGATGCAGACTCAGTTGAAAAGATATGCAGTTCTGAAAACATTTTTCAAGAAATTAACAAATTGATAAAGAGCGTTAATGATGATAAAAGCAAATTAATAGCCAAAAGTAAGAAAAAAATAGATGACAAAATGTAAATCACTCAGCTCAAACAAAATGCAATTGTAAAAGCAGGGTAAACATTTGATTCAAGGAAGGAACGAATTGCTAAAAACACTTTGAAGATTAGAAAATATTATAAAAAGTTGGGTGTAAGAAAAGGAGAGAAGGAAAAATGTAAATGACCGTTAATGCAGATCCCGCTCATCACTCATTTCTTACCAACAATAAAATAAAACCGAAGAAACCGAAGAAACCGAAAATAGAATTAAATCGGCCAAATGAAAAGTTTATTAAAAAATTCAGAAGCAAAATATATTAACAGCAAATAACCGATCATCAATTGAAAAGTAATTTTTTATGGATGGCAAAAGATAATCAGTTCTAAAAGCAGGAGAAACATTTGACGCAAGAAAAGGCCAAATTGTTGAAGACACTTGAACGGTTAGAAAGGAGAATTATGAGTCGAAAATAAAATAAATGTAAAAAACTGCTGATGCAGACTCGGCTGAAACGATATACAGTTTTGTATTTCTGATGTACACAGTTCAAAGCTTTTTGCTGATTTGCGTGCTTTTTCCTTATTATGGCTGCCTGCAGACGAATATTTAATCTGGCAGAGACAAGAGGAAGTAAACATAAAGCAGACACACAGGGATGGCAATAAATTATTTAAAAAAATAAGGGAGCACGTGAAAGTCTAAATTCCCCAAATTATACCGGTAGGGAACAGGAACGTCTCGTCTCGCTAAACTGTCTATCAGGTTTAGTAATTACCGTATAATTTGTCTTTTTCTCCACCTTCGGCAATATAAATTACAACCACCACGTGTTCCATTTCTTTGTGCCACTCACTTAAATGGGGTTTTAACTTGCGAAAGAGTCCCGGATATTTGTTACCTTGCCAAACAAATTGCTTCGGTGCCGCCGCCGAAAATACTAAACCTGATTAGTGAGCGCATAATTGATTAGTGAGGCTTTCGCTCTCCAGTCTGTTTAACTTTTAATCATCACCCAATTACCGTAAATTGAGATGGAATCTCGAGACCGATGGGTTAACCGTCACTTCCCATTTCAATTTCTCCCATCGACTTAGAGCCGTCCACCAAATCCCCCTAAATTACCCTCAAAACCGACAGGAAGACATTTAACTGTTTCCATAAGCAAATCTCTCGAATCCTTGTAGAGACGCATGTTGCACAACCCTTATCTATGTCGCAACGTAATATCGTCTGACCCCAACTCAAGAACCTGAAACGTGTCTCACCTGTTTTGTGGTTTCTCTAACCGCGAATCGAGCATTTTCCTTTGCTTCATGTTCTGCACGATCGATTGCAGAAATCTGGACCGGACTCTCCACTCATACCACTATTCTTTAGGGCTCGAACTCTTCTGACTGGAGTTGAAATAACTGCCTTCACATTCAGTTGGTTTATCTACAACTTCAATTACTCAATGCAATTTATGCAACAATTTGCCTAATAACAATCCATTATTTTTTGTTCAATCCAAAGTGAACCTTCGATTCATTGCTGGGCCTCATCTAGTTCAGTCTGCATGTGATTGCCTGAGGGCAAATACAGTCAAACTAATGCAAATACACCATATGGCAAAGCCCCGGCTTTCCACATACACTGCGATCCATTTAGGCCTATTAGATATCAATATAGTACAATATCTGACATTGTTTTACCTCAGCCATTCAAATGCAAATATATGGCCAGACTATTCCGAAATGGATTTCCTTTATGCTGAGCACAATCAAATTGCAGGAACGCTTTGGATTTTGCAATTGATTATGAATGGAACAATCCGATTAGGGTTTCTGTGAATTCAGAAGTATTTGTCAGGTAAAGAACCGTCCCAATCTATCTTTGCCTATTACTAAGCAGCGATTTTGTATAATGCAAAGCCGTTTTGACCGGGCGATTGCCTCCAAAACCATAGATCAAAGGCAACATTTCCTAAAGTTCATTTAATATGACCTCAACTAATAGGAAAGTTTAGCGAGAAATTTATTCCTCGCGAAGGGTTGGTTTGACCGAAAGGAAAATTTATGGCAAGAAGGGGAGCCGCGGATGAGTTTCACTTGGAAAATCCACAGCAAAATTCTATAATTGAGTAGTTTGTTCGAGAAAACGCATTTTAAATCGGCCATGATTTCCAGGCCGCTTCTTATAAAGACGGGCAATGATACAACACTATTTCCAGCAATAACAAATTGCTTTGTGTCTGGGAATGCCCTGGCTTCTAACCGGAATCAATCGGCCAGAACGTACTCTAACCCGAAGGGATGAGCTCCATTTGAAACCCACTTTTTAACTCGATCTAATCCCAAAGGAAAATTATTTTCAATTTTCTAATGTAGAATGTAGGCAAGTAAAATTTCCCTTGCTTCTTTGTGTGGTAAATCCATCCATTAAGTTTGCACTTTGTCAGTTATTTACTAAGCACCTCACTTGCGGCTTTCGTTGGCTTTAATTTTTTTCTGTAGTCGAATGCATTTAAGCAAAGTTTGTCACTTTTTCTTTCCTCTTTTTTCGTTGTTGCTTAGAATATTTTGTGATCATTTTATCTAGTTTTGCTTGTAGTTTTAGCGTTATTTATTTAGTACGCCACCTTTTTTGTTGCCTTTTGCAGGTTTTCTTATGGCCTTTTAAGTTACAATAACGTTAAGAAAAGTTTCCTGTTTTCGTCTATATCTTGCTGCTAGGAAGATGTTTAGATAATTTTTTTCAAATAATGATTGTGGTTTTTGCATTATTTATTAAGGATTTTGCGGTTTTCAATGCATTTTCCCATTTACACGCGGCTGTTTCTCATATCTTTTTTAGTTTCGTTCTAACTATTTGGTTCAGAAATTTAATTCGTTGGTTTCATGTTTTCGAAATTGTTTCGTTTGTAAATTATTTGTTTTCTGCCGTGCCGCTGTTTTTACCTTGCATTGGTCATGTTTCGTGTATCATTTTTTAGGCAACTCTCTAATTCTTACCTAATTTTGTCCAATTCTTTAATGATTTCCTTTATTACGTCACTGTTTCTCCTTTATTCAATATTTTTCTTTGTTTGTCGGTGTTGGTTTCTCGAATAATTATTTTTTACAACATTTGTCTCCAAAATGATTTTATTATTTCTCAAGGTTTAAGAGTAAAACATTTAATTTATTATTCGACAACAAATTTATATGTTTAAATTGAAAAATATTATATACGAGAAAGAAGAAAAACCCTTAAGTAAATTTTCAAATGATTTCGACTCTCTCAAAAGTTCAATTTTTAATTCAGAAGAATAATGCGGAAGAGCAACAAAAAGAATAAAAACGTATCAAACTCTAGAACAATTTAGGCATAACAAAAAATAATCCAAGATTGAAAGTATCTTTTTTCCTAACAAAAAGTTTTGATAGGAAAATAATTATTTGAAAGTTATCAAAAATCTTTTAAAACTTTTTCATAAATGGTCGAAAACCACATTTTAAGCAAATAGTTTTCGGGTTTATTGGGCAACTATTTAATCTAGTAAAAGCCTACATGTTGCAAAAAATGTTTCTTCAATGTTTTCCGCTATTTCGTCACTGTTTGATCTTTTTTCATTTTTTTGCCTTTGTAACTTTCCCTGAGAAATTATTCGTTTTTTAATTTTGTTTTGTACACATTTGCTAGTGCCGTCCAAAACTTCGACGTTAATTTTCTCATGTAATTAAATTTGACTGTAAAATAATAATATGATTTTCAAAAAATAATAATATGTTTCAGTAGAAACATCGTTTCTTATGCGACAACAATATTTTTAAATTAAAATATAGAGAAGAATCAGGAAGTCAAACAAACACTAAGTAAGAATTTAAATCTGACCTTTTTGGGTTTCGCAAAGAGCTAAAACTTATTCAAAAAAATAATGCGGAAGAGCAACAAATAGAATGAAAACGTATCAAGACCAGCAACAATTTAAACATGACAGAATATTACAAGATTGGAAGTAACACTTTTTTAATGAAAGATAGTTTCAAAATGCTTTTAAGACTAAAAACGCAGTTTTACCTTTGGAGTTTCATGAGTACAATAAAAACTTCGAAACATAAGCTTAAAGAAATGGATTCTGGTTATAGTGAGGTCTAAAACATTTTAATTCAGTAGAAGGCTACATGAAACAAATATTAACCTTTTCTTACGAAAACAAAATATAAAAGATATGCAAGTTTAATAGAAGAAACAACAAGATTCTAAAAATGTCTCTCTAAAAAAAAACTCGGGCGATTTCTTGAATAATTTCGTCCGTTATTCAAAATAACATTTTAATTGTTTAGACGGCTGATTTCGACCAAATATATTATTTGTTGCAAATAACTATTTTGCGCTTAACTCGCGTACAATGTTTTAATCAGACTGGAAGTTCTTTAAGTTAAAGCTAAAGCTGTGGATGTTGCGGCAACCAAACAGTGAAAAGGGACTAAAAAATAGTTTTTAAATTGTAAAAATTACTCATTTTAAGTAAAATCACTCCCAGTTTGTTATGATAAGACTAGCAATACAGAAAATTGCGATTGGTTTATTATTAATCGGTAAACCGCTGAAGATGGTTGCTTCCTGACAATTCCTGTCGATGAACTGAAAACAGTGCAAAATGAAAACAGCAGTATTGTAGGAAAAACTATGGAAATGCCGCTTCAATTTGGTACTGAATGTGGCAAAATTATTTAATCTATGAATAACTCTAGAGATTCGATTCCAGCAATTACTGGTAGATGCAACGACGATAATTTGACGGGTAGTTATGATCAGTTAATTTCGCTGGACTATCATGCATCGGACAATTTATGTGTCCAGCGTAAATTAAGTGAACTGGCCTTTCGCATTAGCCAAATGGCTACTGGATGAATTTAGGGCAACTTTACAATTTCCATACTCTAAATATCGAAAGATAGCAGATTTTGTATCCGGGCTTATAACCCCGGTTTACCATACATTTTGATTTTGATTAAAGTTTAATTTGCTGCAAAAATGAACGAACTTTAAAGAAGCATGAAATTTCGTTATTGCAAAAAAATTCCAGCCTTTGAAAGAATTTGGTTTATTTTGCAGACAATTTTCAATTTTATAAAACCAGCGATAAAATAAAACATTTATTGGCAATTTTGCTCCAAGAATTTAATTATATTCCTTTAGACTCTTTGGATATTGCATATGTTTCACTTTGGTGCAAATATTCTAACGGGAAATTGATTAAATGCCTCAACTCTTCGACATGGCGGTGAAAAGCAATTCTCTTAGGACACTGTTGTTTTAATAGTATTTTACATTCATGACATGCTTAAACCCGATTTACCATGACCTGTAATAAATTCGGCTTAGCAAACTATCCGGTTCCGACAGGTTATTCGCAAACTTTTTGCTTCGGCCGTTTAATTTTAGTTAGGTGAGCACGAATCCCCGCGTTGTCCAATTTACCTTTGTTTATGTCTCCCTTGTTCACATCTGTTTCCTTTTTATACAGATAATTCAAATCAGTTTAATTAAAATGTACTTTGCCCGCAAACAGCGTAAGATGATAAGCTTGTGAGTAACGACTGAAAAAAAACCGGAATTTTCAATGGAAATATTCTGAATACTTAATTAGAGGTGACAGGATGTACAGAGCTGTTGCAGGAATGAGTGTAGCAGAACAGGATGCAAGAATAGGTCTAAATCATAGAGTCTAAATAGACCGCGTAGGCGCTGCTACGATTGGATCGAATTCTGGAACCGCCTTCAAGCGCTTTACGGGTTTGGTTTCTTTCCAATGCTCTGATTTTTTGGCCGTGCCTTATTCCACTCACTTGTTTAGACAAAAAATGAGTTTTCACTTGCTATTGCTTCAAATTGTACTAAAATTCAGCAATAAGCCGATAAACAGTTCAAGCTGATGCAATAATGAGCGTCTGGCAAATTTCCACGTTTCAGGGCATCCTAACTTTGTCCAGGCCGTAATGCACTTCTCTGATTAAGCGAGCAGCTTGATCTGTAGCCAAATAATGCGATAGTCAGGACAGCGAAATTGAGTTCTAACTGCTGTAATTGTGGTGATGTAGGGACGCATGTCATGATGCAAATTAGTCGGTTAAAAGATGGCCAAGTTGAACTTGCTGATGGTTTGCACATTCATCGTCTTTGCCCAGGTGCCGAAGACTTTTAAAACCTGCGGAATAATCAACATTTTTTTGTTCCCATTTGCTGGCAATATAGCGCTGGAAACTCATTATGAAAACTAAAGTTGTCCCCTAAGGTAACCCTTGTGTTAGCTCGAAAATTCATCCGGCCATTATTCGAATAATTATTCGAGTTCGGTTGGATAGACCCTGAGGGGTCCGAAGGTTGCAGCCGGATCGATTCCCGAAGATATAATCAAGAAAATGCTAGACAATTTCATATATTTCCCTGCGACGGGGGCTGGTTTAGCTGCAGGGAAATAGTCGCTCAGTTACCTGCTTGTCCCACTGGCGATTACTTGAAAATCATCAGAAAAACTGGGAAAAATTGCATGCTTGAATTATTCGTTGTTATGCTTTTAAAATGCCTTTCAATGTTTAGCGCTTAGCAGACAACGAACTTTAAATAAACACAGATAAATGAAGGAAGTTGGAGATGAAACTATAAATTTAGCAAAGATTGACCAGCAGGGATTTTTGGACAGGCAGTTGGGATCGGGATAAACGAAAATCAGAGAAACGTCTCAACGGAAATGAAACATATGGGGAAAACTTCCCGGTGAACAGCCCGATATTTTTCCAACGTTTTTTTTTTGGATCAAACAACGTTGGTGATTCTTTACAATTTTCTAAAACACTGCCCAAAAAATGATTGCCTAGAAAAAAAACGAAATAACTGCCCCTTTAACGATACGCTTGCTTTGAACGGCCAGAATTCAGATAAATGTTTTATTAACTTGAAATTGAATTCATGGCCAGCAAACATACGTACGTACTGAACAAACATACAAATTTGATGGATTTTTGTTTTTGGCTCCAGCGATTCGAATCGACAGAGAATAATGGCACTTGTATCCATCAAACTCAACTGCCGGAAATTTAATGTTATGTACGTGTTTTACTAATTTAAATAAGTTGGAAGTAATGATTATTAAAAAAACCTGATAAAGCTGAGTGATTCTTACAATACGCTCATGTAATTTAGAGAGTTGGGACCCTATAACGGATTATTAGTACTCATGCAATTGGGCTTAATAATAGAAATTGAACAGTTTGTCAAATATTGCGCCAATAAATAGCGCATTTATGAGCAAATATAGTCCAGTAGCATTCATTGCCATCAACAGTAACGAATACGAATCGAATGTTTCAATAAATGCATTCATACCATTCGATCCACTCTCGCAGCTATTCAAAGATTAACTTCATTTCAGGTCGAACAATATTTCAGTTTATGCCTGGAGATAGAGTGGCTAATGACTCAAATGGATTTCTAGCTGTTATCGACTGTTAACAAATACCTGCTGATTAGAGTGTGTTTAGTTGAATAATTTCTCATTTTTTATTGTTCTAGTTACAGTAGAAATTAAGTCAATTTTTCTTTTACTCACTAGAAGGCCCAAATTATTTTTAGACTTGGTTTGGTCAGATGTCAGGTTTATTTCAGTTTTCATATGAACAGCACATTTTAATCAATTCATGCCTAAATAACTGAAAGAACTAGATGAACATTGGCTCTAAAGCAAAAATAAAAAGGTTGTATTAATAATCCTCTCTACGTGTTTTTTAGATGTTTTCTTCCTTTATAGTACAAAAGAAAAATCATGCTTAAAACACTTGTGCTTGTTTGTTTAATGTTGCATTTGCTGTTACATGAGGGTTGGACTCTGATGGAGCAGCCCCTTACGTGTTGGCCACATCGGTCTCGGATTGTTGGGAAAATTAAAGGTTTTTTCTCCTTTGAGCCATAAATATTTATTGGTAAATTTGAAATGGAGTAGCATTTCCTGCAGGATTTCATATCAAAAACCCTCATGATAAACTGCCAGCCGTTTCATGCATTTTTAATTATGAGCATCCGCTTAGTGTCAGATGTCGCAAAAGTTGTTATCCGTTTCATTTGATATGCACAATTTGTGGTTTTATGCTTCGATGTTACATAAATTGATGAATTCAAACGCTCCATGACCTTGTCCGTAAGTGTTCGAGCTTCCATAAAAAGGTGTCTTAAAAATCGACCACATTAAGGCAATTTTTGCCTTCAGAAAGAATCGCATGGCAGCCAGCAGCTATTAGATACTTTGGTGAACTTTATGGTCCCAAAAATAGTCATTCCTGCTCCAGTATCTCGCTTTATGGTTTTATAAATACGTTATCAGAGAAGGGTGGAATTCAAACAGTCTACTTAGGGGCGAATGCGTACGGTTCGCGTTTCCACAGGTGCCAAAACCGACCCCAGCAAATGGACCATAACTTCAACTATATGGCGTCAAGAATGATTACTGAGGCAGCAATGTTTTCATTTTATCTGTGTGGGTAAGTAAATATTTTTTTATCGGTTTTGAACACTCTTGCTTTTCGTCGATTCGTGTCTATTAACAGATGAAAGTTTGAAGGACAAATAAACATGATTTTTCATAGGTGATAGTGAACAAGACAAAGAGGGTTAAAAAATTTTATTCAAAAGCAATATCTGCACTTCATGCATATTTCAGCTTTTAGGCGTCCAAAGAATATGGGGAAGAGCCTGAATAAATGTCATAAATCAAGCATCGATGTCGTTGCAAATGATTGATGGTCCTTCGATTGTTATATCTACACTTTCCTCTATGCATGTCGTGTGTATGGTGTGTTATTTATTAAAGAAGAAAAACCGTTTTATGCCTTTTTCGCATTTTGAACATTCCCTCGAAAAAAAATTTAATAAAAAATATGCCACATTTGTGGCCCAAAAGCAAATGAAACTTTCCGCACTTTGATTTCATATCTATGTCTGCATTGGAGCAGCATTTTATCTAGGCAAAGAGAAATTGTTTTTGTCTAGAAGCCGACGTTCCCGGCCTTTAATCGTTTGCATTCCGTGACTTGGAAATATTCCTTGAAATTTCCTGGTTTATTGTGCTCTGGAGGCACTAATGTTACTTGTGTATTTCTGATTGTAAACCCGAAGCACACACGATGAATGAAAACCGAATTTTTCGCCACGAACCAAACTTCGGAATCTCTGACTGTAATAATTAATTTATCTAACAAACTTCTGTTTGGAAGCGAACATCGAAACTGCTTGTTGTTGAGTGGCGGCGTTAAAACTAAACCTACTTTTAAATTCGCTCGACGTGTCGCCGCAGCTGAAATTTAATAATTTTCCTACAAACCGAATAAAGCTGACTTACTGAAGCAAAGTGTCTTGTTTTACTAATAACGTTTTCGCAGCCAAGTGAAAACTCATTAGGCAGGTACTTATAAAGTACTCTCGCAGCTTAGCTTCCACTGTATTGTTTAATGCTAAGCATTCGCGAGTCGATGGATTATTTACGCGAATTTCCAAAATTACTTTCTAAGCTGTCGGCATTTTTGTAAAATCGACAAGAAAATGGGTCTAGACATTTTCCAGTGGCTTATTTATTTACGTTCCTCGATAAGTCACTCGAATAAAAATAGCGGGAGCCCAAACAACTAAATTGTGAAAAACAAGCTCTTGTCACGAAACGCAAACACTATTGGGGAAGTTTCGCCCGACTAAAAACAATTCCAGATGAATTTAACGAGTTGTTTTTCTCGCCAATGTTTGCACTTAAAAGACTTTTCCTCTAGCTTAGGTGATTTTTTAATTTTTAATTCTCCCATTCCTTACACGCTGTCCCACGTTTTACTTTTGTTACTCGCAGGTCGGAGTTTTATAATTTCGCTAAATTTTCGTCGATTACCTTTCTTACATTTTCCATGGCTAAATCGGAATTATATTCATTTTATTTCTATAAAGTTTTGTTTCACATTTTTGTCCATGAATGTTTACAAATTTGGCTTGGGTTCGCAAGGTTCAAGTTTTGAGGTAAAAATCCGAAATAATTTGAAATAAAAAAATATGGAGCTGTTTTCAAACCGCGCAACAAGCGGCTTTCTATTCACAATAGTTTTTACGCAATGATTTTTTTGTAGTCATTCGCTTAAAAGCTTCATTGGGCTAATTTAAGCTTTCAAGCACTTCAAGACTCTGGCACTGAAAATAATTATTCTCTACCCATAAGAAACATTTGGCTTTTAATTTTTTTCTATAATTCGCCTAGAGGCAAGGCAGAGTTCAGTTTCCGAAGGAACATAAAGCGTTTCTCGTTGATTTCAATGCCGGAAAAAAACAGTTTCTCTCTGTTGGTGTTTTCTGCGAAAAGTTTTTAATCATGTTGTATTTAGGTGCTTGGTTTATGAGGCTATGGGTGTGCAAGCGACCCCAAAAATCAGTAGAGTCACGAATTCCACTGTTTTGCCACTTTAAACAATTTCTCCAGCTCCTTCAGGAGTAACTTTTTGCGTCCAAGACTTATTATTTGAATTTTTTTAAACATTATTTGGTTAGAAGCTTCATTCACTTCATTCCTCAACTTGAGGATTTGCCTTATCAGAAATAGTTCAGTGGAAAATTTGAACTAATTTAGATTTCAGATGCCAATAGAAATTTTTGTGCCCTCGCCGATACTAAAAAGAGTCATTTTCTATCTCTAGGGGTTCTCTGACTGTATTTTTTTAAAACATGATTCGACACGAAGCAAGATTATGAAAATTTAATGTTTGAAATCACAAAAAGCATTTTGCCATAATTTTTCACTTAACTAGTTTTTTTAATTCGGCTAGAGTCGTATCAGTTGATCCGAGTACCGTAAAAACTATGGCTGTCCGGGTTTTTTTGCCAGGAATTTTTAATGATGTTATGTTGAGGTGTTTGATATGCGTGATTCAGGTTTTGTAAGCTCTCGAAAAATCAGCTAAAATATTACGAATTTCCGTGTTTTTGCGACTGCTACTGTCTTTCCAGCTCTTTCAATCGCGGCAAGGAGCAAATTTGTGGTTCCAGTGGTTCCAACTATCAGAACTTTTTGACTACCAGCTTTTAACCAGCAAAAACGTGTAGGGAATCTCACGGGTCTTAAGTCTAATATCATATTTTTCTGCTCTATTCAGGAAAAACGTCGAAGTATTCCCATTTGAAGTGAAAAATTTCCTGATGATGAAGCTATGGTTTCCTTGAATGAAGCAACTGTTTGATTCAACTTTATATTTTCTTTGCTGCGTTTAGCGCAAGTGAATCATTTGCAAAACTAAGGCTGAATAAGGCCCAATAACGTTGAAACTTGTATATTTTCTAATTCCAATAAATTTCCTTGTTTACTGGTGCAATAACTAAAACCCTGTGGCAAAAACAGGGTTTTTCTGCGGCACAAAACGCAAAGAAAAATCATCGTGAACGCCAGCAATTGCTCTAATAAATAAAAATTGTGCTCCGTCTGAAATAAAGCCGTAAAACACCCTCGTTGGTTCATCCACCGAAAAAGCTGTTTCCGAGTATTAAAAGCATGTTGAGGTTGCTTAGGCGATGTCTTAGATGAAGTTCTGCTAAAAGTTTTCCAGTATTTCGCGAGAAAAACACATAATTCCACGCAGGGTTGTGGAAAACTTCAAACTAATAATTATTCCAGCTTTATGAGCTGTTTAAACTGCCATTGCTAATGAAGATGGGCACGTTTCGGTTGTAATCGAAAATCGATTGGAGCCATTTGGAAAATTGCTCTGAATTAAAAAAAATGACGTATGGTGTAAATAGCGAGAAAAGGGTTCAATCACTCTTTAAATAACTAATATTCCGCATACATCGTCACAAAGTGAGGCGCCTGGATCGAACAATTGAACTTTCATTAATCATATCCCGTGTCACAATTGGCTGATTTATGGAATCCGCATCTCCACGCATTTATTTTCGCATAAAGAAAAAACCAATATTGGGAAAGCGGAAAAGTCACGACTGCCACGTATGATTCCCGTTTTTGTAGATTCTCGAACAACTTTTATCATTATTAATCCTGAATTCCTCTATGCCGTTTCTTGTTGCGGCGACATTGAAAAGGGTTTCCAAGTGGAATTTCTCACGTCGCTGGACGATTTGCTTAATATAAGAGAGAAGACTAGCGGGATAACGAAATGAAAACATTTCAGCTTCGCCGATGATCCCGAAGGGAGATAAAACGCATTTTATAGCCCATCCGTAACAGGGGTTTTGGGAGCTTCAAGGACCAAATCGCACGCATGTTCCTTAGTGTCATTTTAAACTGATTTTCTTTTTCATCAGCGACGATATTTCGAAGAATAAATTGAAAAAAAGCGCGCTTCCTTCCGTGCATTATGCACAATAAACACTGACGCCTTTGCTTTGTTGGAGTTCGAAGTGCTAAGCTAAGCAATGCGGATATGCTTTAATTGGCTTTAATACAGTGCTAGGTTCTGTATAATTAATAGACAATGAGGAATTAAACTTGTATGCCACGGTGTAGGTGCGAAAGCTAATTTAGAGGCACAACATACGGGACATAATTAACAAGTTTGCTCAATGTAGAACTGTTTTGCAAATTGATAATCCATCAGTTCCTTGCGTATTGTTGGAATATTTGTGTGTTAAGACACAAAGTTTCACAATTTATACAACACGGGCAAACTGACATAATAAAAAGCTCTAAAATGTTTTGACAAAGTTTGCGTGTTACAGCGTCATTCAGAGTTAATCAACTTTTTTATGCAGAGGCATTTCGAGCAATTTATTGTCGCGTCGCGTTTTCACGCTACTTATTTAAAACTTGTTCTAGCTGGGAAAAATGCAATCAATTTTTAACTAGAAGAACAAAAGTACGGGTTCCAGGTACAGGCTATTAATCCACATTTCTGCTAATCTGCAAAAGGACAAACAGATTAAGCAGGACAATGGCTTGCTAAACATTGCGGTATAGGTGGAATCATTAATATAATGCGGTGTTTAGGCCCGAATTGTTGGCGTTGTTCTCCGAAAATTTCCAGAGATATAATTATTAATCATGTCTTTGTCGTATTCGTTTAATTTGACTTGAATATGCTTTGTTTGTGTGCTAACTGAATATTTTCTCTTCATTTTTCTCTAGCACGGAGGCGTCAATTTGCCATCAGAAAGTTTGCCTTAAACGCAGCTCAGAAATAAATACGCAGAAATCCCAGTCCAGTTGAACTTATTGTTGAGGCTTTTCAAAAAGATGCGATCTGAGCAACGACTGAAAAGTTAAACATATTTAAGAAAGCCGTGGTCTATCGGAATTTCTTCCTGACGTTTCGTCCACATCTGCGGTGGACATTTTCAAAGGCGATAAGGCAGTGGGCGAAGTGATCTCCCGTGCTTTCTGACTAAGAATGATTCAACTGCTCTTTCTTTGGAACATATTTATTTTCAGCTAAGTATACAAACTTCTTACAGTTACTTAATCTATGGATCCTTAGTGCTAACATCGCTAGAGTGTCTAACACTCTGTGTACCTTAAGATATCATCATATTACTAAATCTAAACTAACCTAAGTACCTAATCTAAA
>NW_026017110.1:7228885-7340712 GCF_020466585.1 Dendroctonus ponderosae | reverse complement strand
TTCATAGTCTGATATTTAAGAAAATTAATAATTTTGATACACTTTGAAAGTTTTAGTTTTTGGTCCTCCATGTATTAAAATACCAGCCAAAAAGTGGAGCGTCTAGTTGCATAAAGTAAATGCTATGTATTAACTCAGGAAATGTACACCATTCAAACACTTTTATATTCTTCTTCTAGGTTTTTCTTCAACATCCGCTTTCGTTAATGTTATTTTATTTGTCCCTTCTTCCTCGACTTTTTCCAGATACGTTACACTTTTGTCATTTTTCCAGCATATTTGCTATTTTATGCTTAGCATTTTTTTATTTTCAAACATCTTGACTAGATTTTTTCTTCTAATTCCCAAATTTTCTTCATCTCTCAACTTTTTGTAGTTCTTGCTGTGTTCCTCTGAAGCTCTGCTTTATATTTGCAAGATAGTTTTCTGTTTTCCTTTGTCATTGCGACTCAGTTTATTTCCTTTTTTCCATTGACTCTTGTTAATAAAAAATCGAGCCTGAACTTGAAAGGAAATAAAAATTCTGTAGTTCCTGATATTTTCTTCCGTAGCTCTATTTTATATTGTAAACTATTTTCTTTGCCGTAGAAATTCTGTTTATTACTCCTTTTTGATTCGCTCTTGTAAACTGCATTACTTCGAAACAGCAATTTGTAATTATTTCTGCTGCTCTTTGACAAAATTTTCCTGATTTTTGAGTGCCAATATGTACATACTCAGCAATTAGTGGAAGCTGAATTTCGCAAACAGCATTGAAATAAAGCCTGAGCCTCATGCCGAGTCCAATGAATCTAAATAAATGAAAACTGAACGCAAAGATACGAATAGAATCAATTACGTGGCGGGTGAAATCAAATTAGCTTTGAGGGGAGCTGACCGCAACTGCGGGCCTCTGTTGAAATAAAGGGAAATTAAGAGAGGAGATGCTGAGTCCCTATCGAATTCAAATTATTAATTACACGCAAACTTTACCTGGTAGAGAGGGGTTTTACCGTGGAAAATAATAACGGTTTATTGATCCTGTTCAAGTAAAATTAAAGTCGACGCACAATAAAATAGAAAAGTTTCCCTGTCAGTTAGCAAGAGTGGAAACCGCGATGGCAGACTCTAATCAGCCATTTTCTGGCTCAACACGTTGTCCGTTGTACCAGCTTTTTCATGGAGCGATAAAATGGGGACAAAATTCCCCGAAATGCGGCAACATTTTTAAGTTGGGAAATAACCTACTTTAGAATGCAGCACATAAAAGTTTCTCCATAAACTTGCTTTATTTTACGCTTATTTGAAACTTGGAGTTCCGGCAAAATACGAAAATGGCTCCGCCTGCTTTATTCGAATGTTTGCGTTTTACAAATAGCGGCTTAACGTTTCCATATTGAATATCACATCTTGTAATTCAATCAGTTTTGTTAATTTATATGGATAATTCTTGTTGAATTACTAATAAAACTAAAACTTATTAACTGCAAACGAGAATTTTACAAAGAAATACAAGTTTCGTGACTCAAATGCTAAAATATGCAGGATTGGGCTATCAAAAGCGAGCTGCTGCGTTGACAATTTCTTACAGCGTGTTTTCAGTTTAATTCACTGAGTTTATGATGGTATTTGCGTTTAAGTTATCCTAAACTTCTCCGCTCGTCTTAGCGAATACTTTCAGCTACTAGTTGTTATCTATCTGTTATCTGGTTTTATGAGCTATTCCTCTCTAGGGGATTTGAGCGAGCAATTTAAATCTATGAATGACAATAAAATTATATCAGTTACAAACTGGAGCATAAGTTGCCTGAAAATACGTTTGTTTATCGTTTAAGATGAAAGCGCCAAATTAACTGTTTTGTTGCGATTGTTTGTTTATGAAAAACTCGAACTAGTTTTGAGCAGCAGCCGCATGATCCAAAGATATTACTTTGCTTATGTAAAGATTTCTATTTGATTTTTTGAACTAACCGTAAAAGTTGGCAAAACTAATTTTCGTTCCGAAGTTTTGGCTAGCATTTGTTTAGGATATTTGCTAAAAAGATCTTTTCATATATCCAGAACGTTCGGTTGGTTTTCACTCTGCAGGTACTGTTTTCGGATGTTTCTCGCAATCCACAACTACTAAGCAATTAAAAGCATTACACTAGATGCAGTTTAACTGCATCAACTTTTTATGAAGAAAACATTTCTTGCATCCCAACTCTGGTTTTCCAGATACAAAATTAAATGTAAAACTTCGAAAAAACGCGACGGTTTCACCAGCTCAAAAAGTTGTTTTCATTTCTTATTTCTCTCTTTATTTATTCCCGAGAAATGAGCAAAAAACGTGATGGAAAACATGAAAATTTTGCTCAATCTTGCACTTAAGTGTCTAATTTTGAAATTTCGCTTTTTGTGGCAAAACTACTACTTCCTTGCGCACGTTCCTATAACTGAATCGAGCTTGTAATTGTATTTTCAATGGTATAAAAACGAATATTGTAGTTCAAATTGTTCTTGAGAATCATCAAAAAAGACAGCGTCATGTTAGAGTCTATTTTTTTTTCAAAAAGCAAAACAGGCAAAAAACTGCCACCATGTTGTAATTAATATTTAACTTTCTAAAAACGACATTTAATTCATTCTTGCTTTAAATTTTTTCAATTTTTGCCGGGTTTAATAGAAATAAAATTCATCACAATTTCAATTTTCATTGGATTCATTCGCAAACTGGCGAAATCGATAGAGTATTAATGGGGCCTGTAAAACCGGATTTCAGTTATTCAGGTGTTTTTGTACGGCTATAAAAAATCGACAACAATACAAATCCATATTTTGCTGTGCAAAAGTGTATTTTTTTTCGAACATCGCTGTCTATTAACTTCATGAAGAATCATCCGATCGACTTCAGGTATCACCCAAACAAACACAATTAACTGAGTAAGTAAACCTAACATGCTTAAACTGGTCCAAACTGACGTAATCGAATTGCAAAGACAATCAACACTTTCCTG
Organism: Dendroctonus ponderosae; assembly: GCF_020466585.1. Classification (NCBI taxonomy): domain Eukaryota; kingdom Metazoa; phylum Arthropoda; class Insecta; order Coleoptera; family Curculionidae; genus Dendroctonus; species Dendroctonus ponderosae. Next base: position 7,337,737 of record NW_026017110.1, on the reverse strand, counting down.
GATCTTTTGATGAAATTTAGGAATAATCAACCTTTATCCAAACTCAGTTAACTTTGAGTAAAGAAAACTTATTCAATTTTCATCGATGGTGTGTTTATCCTTGGACATTTCCACTTCGGCGTATAATAAACTTATTCCCAGTTAGGCACAAAGAAATCCGGATATCCGCATCAAATCGTGTATGCAAAGTAACCGAAATATGAAAACCGAACCAGCATTTTCCCCGAGTAAAAATCAAATGCCGCGTAAAAAATTCGCTCTGCGGCATAACGACCCAAGGATCCGAAGCAATAGCCGACAATATTTTATTTAAAGCACCAACGAGACTTTTCCCCATGTTTTCGCAATTGAATACATTTAATACTTCTTGGGCGACTGGGGAGTATAAAAATTGTTTCTGAAGGATCGGCAATGCCTAATTTTTGGAGTTGGAAATTAGTTTTGCTCCTTTGGAGAGTTGGCTGTGTGTGTTTCGACCAAGTTCCCAGCAAAAAAGTTTTCCTTTAATGTACATTGTCGATGTTCCAAATGGGCCAATTTATTATTAATGCTACAGCCAATTCACCTTCTGACCGCTTTGTTTCCTCAAATTCAACCCGAATTCAATCACTTTGCTTCTTTGCAGTTTCCAAATATTGAAATATTTTCGCCTATTTTTCTCTGAAGCGTTGAGTGCCTCTTTTGTAGAGCGTCACACTTGCTGAAAATGGATTGAAACATTGCAGGTTTACAAATAAATCTTTTATTTGCGAGATGAAAGAACAAATTGAGTACTTCGGGGATGAAGCTCGGTACTTTGTTCGGTGGATTAAATGGTCAATTGTCGCTAGTGCACAGAGCCATTATTTTTTTTTATCATAAAACACGCTTCACTTCAAGGCAGTTTGCCTTTTGAATTCAATTGTTAAACCCGAAATGAGTTTTTAGAAATAAAACAGGCAAAAGAAGTGCGGCCAAAGCAGAAAACCTGAAACTATTAGTAAAGCTATCAGCCACTCAGTCTGCTCTATTTTCAAACACAACAATCTCGGTTGAAAATCGAACTTGAGGCCACCGGGCTTTCGCTTTGTGGTCGGCGAATTTCGAAAACATTTGGATTTTTATTCATTTTTCCCCAATCTCTTAAGTGGGCTTTTTGTACGGAGAAAAAGCAATTTTTCAGCATATTGACTGTCCGACAGGTTTGCAACGAGTGAGATTAGTTGCGACGAGTGAGCCGAGGACTGCAATTGAATCTCCATTCGAAGCAGCTTCACTTAAATAAAATTTTATGGTGAAACTCGTAGAATTCCGAGTCGTCGGAAGGAGAACAAAACCAAAAAACAGCAACCCGTCTCTAAACAAGCTATTTATTTCCACAGAGCGGCTATCAAGAGAAAAATCGATCTTCCAGGTCAGTGCGTGCGATGTCGTCGTTCCATTGAGTGGAATACATAAAAGAAAAACCCTGCGGATGTTTTAAAATGTATGATTGTTCCCACATATATTCATAACTGCCGTTGCATTGTTAAAAGTGTGTCCCAGTCATGCTCTAAGCGTTGTTTCAATTCTGTTCGTCAAACTTGTTTGAGGGAAAATTAGCCTGCAATATTACACGAGAAAATAACGAACCATTTCAAGATTTGATTAAAATTTCCAATCCTCACAAATTCAGTAATGAGAAAAGTTTCCGAGGTCTCCATGAATTCAGCAATAGATTCGTTGCCATTGTTGGGGCGGATTTGACTCCCTTTTTGGCTTTATCAACTTCCAAAATGCGAAACGTACTTAATTAATAGGAAATTCGGCAATTTTCCAATAGAGATAATTAAGAGTATCCTGAAACCTGGAAAAGTTTAAAATTACTTATTCAATTCCTCCCCAAATCGAAATTCGGGCTTTGGAATTTCCCATTTATTCAACATATTTAAAGTTCTCCTAAATCCCGAACAAATCACATAATTCAATATTTATTAGCTCTGAAAGCGCCCGACCCATTTAAAAAGCTGTGCCGCTCTTGTTTGCCGAGCTTTCAAACCAAAATAGAAAATGCGTTCGAACGTAGAAAAGATCATATATTACTGGATATTTTCACTGGATTCGCAGGCTTGTGAGATCTGCCAAACAATATTGAATGAATAAATAACTTTAGATTTGTCACGAACATGAACACTCGAGTATATTTCAGTTCCAGGCGAAAATAAAAAAAACTATGCGGATATTAGTTCGGTTATTTTGAAAACACTGACTTGTCATGATTTCTTGAGGTCTCTAATGGTTTTTTTAATTGTACCGGGCCCCATTGAAGCTAGGAGAATGTGATAAAAAAGTGTTAAAATTTAAAAGTGAACTTTAAACAAAAATTATGTTGAATTTACGCTTGTTCTAGGAAAGCGATCAATATCTCTCCATATTTTTATTTCGCCTCAATTACTGCTCTATTTAGTGGTGCAGAAATGAGCCCCGTAGCTCTAATGGTTCTCGAGATATGATCAAAAAAGCGGCGTCATGTTTAAGCGGATGGCACAATTTTGTCAAAACCGCGTACAACTGAAAAACACGCTGAAAATTTCCTTTTCTCGTGGAAACTTACTTTGACGTGAAAAATGTGATATCTAGTTCTTTATCCAGCAGTGTAAACATTAGCGTGTTAAATTATTCTTTTGCTGAGAAATGAGCAAAAATTTCAGCTTTAATTTGGCCACTATCTTGCCAAAACTGCGTAACTCTGAAAAACGAGTTAAATTTTCTATTTTTTTGTAGAAATTGATACTATTTGCAACAGGTGTTTAACTTTAAAAGTGCTTTATTTAATTTTCTATCCATTGCTGTACAAATAAACGCGCTGCCTCAACTAGTTCTGGAAATATGGCCAAAAAAGTGGCATAATTTTTGAAAAAATTCGCATCTTGTACTTTCTTGTGAAAGATTCAATTTTCGTTCTTCTTTGTTCTGTTGCTCTTCAGCAGAAAACTGAACGTAACTTTATTGGATCTTAAAATTAGCTCTCTATCGTAGGAAAGCCGACTTAAAAATCAGTTTGTATTCGAGAGCACAAACAAAATGCTGTTAGTTCATTCTTGATGCGAAATTGGAAAAGCTCTGGTAACAAAACAAATAAAATTAACACTTTGGCTGTAGACTGGACGACGAATTTTGGCCACAAAATTCGTTATCGAAAAAAAGATCATCAATCATCAGCAGGGAAAGTCTGCTGTTGTTTCGTGCAAATTTATCATTGGTTTGACAAGCCATTGATACGGTTTCGTTTTATGAAAATCCAATGCAGAAATTTGCGTTCGGCATTAATTCTTCGCATTTAAAATTAAATCATAAATATAAATTCGGGCAATGTTCCTTGAAAACACGTTTTCTTGAAGTGACATTGACAAAGCGCAAAAAGTATAACTCTATTGTGCGGTTTAAGGGGCTGCGAAAAGAAACAATTTTTTATTCGTCGGTCTGAATAAATCAAGCTTGTACTCGGTACACGGGCAAAAAGCGATGCAGATTTTATTAAAAATGGAAATGATAAAAATGATAAATTTTCCCGAGAAGACAGCAAGCGACGCAACGTTTCGAAACAGCTTTTTTTGACAAAATCGTCTAACAGAACATGACTTTAAAATTAGCTACGACTCGACATCAATTCGCGTCTTGAAAAATGCGAAAAAAACATCCAGTCAACCTACAAAATTATTATACAAGAGCTGGGTTTTCTTTTTGATGAAATTTCAACAAAACATAATGGAAAAAGTGGTACAGTCAAAATTTCACGTGAGCATTAACTCCAAAAAGCTTCTCTCTAAAAAAATTCATAACTCCAAGTGTTTAACAAAAATAAAAAGAAAACTAAGTAAAACTAATTTTCGATTTGGTGCCTTCATCGGGGCTTCGTTTGGCAGTTGCAGTACAACCAGTATAAAAACCATCATTAATTGACAAACAAACACGCTTTTAATTCAGAGAAACAATGAATTAAATACACAATTTTTAGTTGAATTGGCTCAGAAAGTTTTGACTTTGTTCCTTATTTCAAAGTTTTTTGCTTCATTTTTAAGTTCAACTATTTTTTATTAGGCACATAATCCAAAAGGAAAAACCTAGATCTGAAAGTTTGCGTCTTTCCGACTTTTGCTTCATTATCAAGGTTGTTGCCGTACAGTTCAAAAGGTTTTTGAGAAGAGTTTGAAATGTGAAAAAGAAGAAAATGTTTCTTTCTGTGGAAAACGCATTTCATTTGAAGCATGGGAAGTTTTTTCGAGAGCCATCAATGAATTGTCTCATAAAGTTTCGATTTTGCACGTCATCATCAAGGGTTTCGCCAAACATTTCAATTTTATCAAAAAATTGATACTATTAGATTCAAAATATGTGATGAACTTCACAATATTTTTTTCTGGGCTTAGTACGCTTTCGATCACAAGAAAGTTGAAATTTTAGAGGAAATGTTTTTGAGTTGGCTTGAAAAGTTTCGATTTTATGTCATTATGAAGTTTTTTTAAATGCATTTAAATTTTATCCATCTGAAGTGGTTTGGAAAAATGTTTGAAGCGAATCAACGACTTTTTTGGTGTAAAAATCATTAAATAGGCTGCTTGAATCGGTTAAATTTTCTTCTTTGTGAAAACTGTTTCGCTGAAACTAAAGGCGGATACATTTTTCGAGACAAAATAAGTCAACTGATGGAAAATATTTCGATTTTGTGCACTCATCTTTTCAAGGATTTCAGCTTACACCGAAACATTTTGGAAAAAAGTTAGTTTTTTCAGAAAACGTTTTTGTAGTGAAACATTTATATATTTAGTCAAGGAAACGATCATATAATATGGTCGTTTCTGTTTTTACTGCCATCATCAAGGTTTTTGCAGAGCATGTCAAGTTCATCAAGGTTTGCAGAAGAACTTTATGCGGTAGAGTTTGAGGCAAAAAATTGTGTGCATTAAAGCCGCCTTCGCTCAGAAGGAGGTCGTAGTTAAAGCGTTGTTTGGCCTGAGATTAAAAAGGCAGCTTTCAATTGAAAGAAAATTGGATTTTTTTGAGCAAAGTTCTTCCAATCACAGTATAAAGTTTCGATTTTGCCCATCGTCACCAAGGGTTGTCCGTTATGTTTAAAGTTTAACAGGGTTTTGGCTAGATTTTTTAGGAATAATGTTGTTGAAGGGCTCTGAAAGTTTCAGTTTTGAATCATCAAGCTTTTTCGCAGCAGGCATTTTAAAATTGACATTTTTGTAAAACGGTTTACGTGAGGTTAAAAAAGAGATTTCAACCAAAAGCAAAGGTGGATTTTTTGCAGAAAAAATTGTGAAATCGGCGCACAAAGTTTCAATTTTGCTCACAGCTCGCCTCGCCCTCGTCAAGGTCTGTGTTAAAAATGTAACAAGGTTTTTATTGAGTAAGTTTCTTTCGAACATCAATTTTTTTCGAAACGCAGTGTGATTTTATTGCAAAAGACGAATATTTTAGGCAGGCAGTTTTAGTAAATCAGTGAATTGGTTTAGAAAGTTTTAGTCTAAAACCATCGTCAAGCTTTTTCGAAATGAAGTGTCAACTGAGTTCTGTTAGGAGGCTTTTTGATCGAAAGTTAGAGACAAAAACTGACTGTATCTTATTGATAAAACAACACTAATTGCAAGATTTAGCTGTTTTCTTGCTCTAAAACTTCGTATTCTTGCAGAAAAAATAGACTTTTTGAAGGAAATAAACTTTTTTGAAGAATAACTGAAACTGGAACGAACGAAATTCATCAGAATGCGTTTGAAGGAGTAAAATAAAAATAACGCCATAAACCTTAAGAGAAACAAATGAATGCTCGAATAATGAAAAAGCCATTTGATTCAGAACATGCATTTTGCAGCTTATTAATCTCTTATAGTTATGTAGAGCAAACTGTGCTTCCATTTAGTGAGCAGCCATTAAACAGCAAAAACAAAGCAGTAGAATTGAGTGCATTGACGTTATTCCCTGTTTTGTGCCAAACACTGTGAAATATCTGGAACGGAGGTCAACGGAAACGAATTTCATTAACCCAAGCATATCCTTGGCAAACTGTAAGCGAATTTACACAAAGCAATACGCCAGAGAAACTCGCACTAGAGGTGTTCTAAATGTCGCCATTCTAATTAAGTTGCTGCAGCAGATACTGGAGCTGTGAAATATTCGCCACCGCAGGCCTTAATATGTTTGTTGGTGCTAAAGAGATGCACAAAGAGAATTCACTCTCAGTGGATCAGCCCCACTGTTGTTTACTGAAATGGATATATCACGCTGATCTTTTCGCAAAATTTTAAAGGAAGTTGCTGTTCACTTTGAATATGACGAAAGTCTGCACTTTCCGTAAATATTTATTAGCTGGCAGTTGACGACAATCATAATGGATGGAACTAGGGAAAAGTTGGGACGAGTGTCAGATGCAACGTTTTAGTCACGTAACGTCTCAACTATGACCAATTCCAAAGTTATTGGCATATCTCTAAGTAGTGACTTTGCGAAATGCCATCAATAAAGTGTCTGTTGGAGCAGCATTCTGCCCAAAGTAATAACACCCACGTACAATGACACGTTTCGAAGTAGTTATTAAGCAGTTCCAAAGAAAACTCTCACAGTTTATTAAGTTATTTAATACCAGCAAATTTTGTCTCTTCTCCAACTGTGCTCTCATCCTTTCGATATTCGGAGGCGCAAACAAAAAGCATTGATGCCGAAAAGGTACCGAATCGAAATGATGAATAACAGTTGATATTGATAGAACAAGGCGTTTGCTAATGGATATAATCGCGACTGTTATTCGGGCGATTTGAAAGCCGCCTTTGTCTATCGAGCATAGCTTTCAATATTACACTTACATCGACAATAACAAGAAAGTGAAATTTATAGATAGTTTGCCGGCAAAAGGGAACCGTTCCCGTGATTAATGCGAAAAGTTCCTCAGAATAGTGCGCTAATATACCACCATGTAGAAACGTTTGCTTACAAACAAGTGTAATTGAACGGTTTATGGGAGTTTGCTTGATTAAATAGGATGGTTTCAGTTCAAAAACCGTGTAAATTTTCCCATGTTGCTAAGGGCGCTTTCATCCATCAGTAAGAGCCTACAGGATTCCTTACTTAATGCAAATTAGTCGGCTTTTAAGGGCAACGTTCAGGTGACGGCAACAATTTCACTGTTAAGCCAAACTTACCTCTTGCACGTAATTATTTTGCAACTTTGTGAAATGTTCGCTTTGCCTTTTATAAGGAAAAGTTGCCCTCTTCTCAACAACCCGGAATATTCGACTTTTTCACGGCTGTTGGTGAGTGGATTCATAATTTGAAAGCAAAATGCTTTTCAGCTCCAGAAATGATGATTGTTTTAAAGTTGTGATATTAAAGCATGTTCCAGCAAAGGGCCAGCTGAATATTTCAAGAATTTGGTTTACAGATCAGGCTCTCATCCCTGTCCCTGGCCGCCTGCTAACACGAACTTTGTCAAATATTGAATAATTTTCAGTACTGTTTAACCTTATTTTGTGAAATGAATAAAGCATTTTTCGCAGATACTATGTCTTGTTCAAATCTGACATATTTAAGCCGCAAAAGTATCAAGTACGAACATAGCGGCGTGCAGCCCATCAGGCCTTGCTTATGTACTTCTATGTAAGCGAGTGAGGTAACCGATGCTAGCTGAGTTCTCGAATGGAAAAATCCGATTTTTTAATTTTTTTGAATATGATCTTTGCTTTTAAGCGTGCGGCTTTGTTACTGCTTTAAATTATTGCTGTTGCTTTTAAAAACTGTAATGACATCGAAAATTTTCAAGTGAGTGAGTTCAGAAAAGTTTTGAAGACAAACGAAAAATTTGTACGAAAACTGACTTATATCGAAATGAGGTTGATTTTTGTCAGAAACTATTATTAATGCTGCTGGACAGTAAATGAGAAAAATTATTTTTAAAATTGAGACAGTTTGCTGCATTTAAGCTCAATACTTTCGATTTTTTGCAGCAAAATTTGGACTATTTCACCGTCAAACGCTGTTGACTTTTCAACACTTATTCAACAACTTTTCGTTGCGTGAGAGTAAAAAACCAGTTCAATTGAAACAAAGGTGGAACTTTTTGAGTTGAACTCAATTCATGTGTAAGGTTTAACAAAGTTTTGGTCAGATTCTTATTGTGAGCCATGTTTTGTAGAATTTTTACGAAAAATATTGTTGAATTGGCTCTGAAAGTGTCAATTTCGCTTGCCATCTTTAAGTTTTTCTCCAGGCAGCTTAAAGTGACCATTTTTTTAAAAATTCATCTGACTCATTCATTCAAAGACATCTGGACTTTGGACTCAAATTCATTGAATCCTCCATAAATATTTAATTTTGCTCATCATCAGCAATGTTTTTGAATTCGGTTAAAGTTTCAAAACGTTTTAAAAATATCTCTATGCGGCACACTTCAAAAAACAATTCAAACTTAACGCAATTAAAAAAAAAACTGTTAGGCAGAAAGTCAGTGAATTTCTTTCGAAGATTTTGGCCTTATTACATGCTCAACCATTTTTATAATCAAGCTTCAAGTGATTTCTTTCAGACGATTTAGCAAGTTTTCCGAAAACTGACTTTAATTGAAACAACAGACGATTTTGATTACAAAACTTCACTAATCTTCAGATTAGTGCATAACTGGGAAGAGGATGTTTATAAAATAGGATTTGGGTGTTTCTTTACTCGAAAAATTATATTTTTTTGCAGAAAAGATTGCCAATTCTCAAGAACGACAACTTTTTTGAGAAATAATTACTTATAAAACTGGAAATTTGCATCTGATCTTTGCCATCCAAGCGTGTTGAATCTCTATAAATTTAATATTCAGCAGTCTGCTTCAAGATGGTAAATTTCCCAGCGATTGTCATCTTGAACGCAATTATTATTGTTGCTTTTTTAAACTGTAATAACATGGACAATTTCTTCTGACGATCTGAGAATTTTGTGTTTCCAATGGAAAAGCGAACTTATGCACTAATTAGCATGGAAATTTCCAGCATCTTGAGTTCATTTGGCATTTTTACATTCAAAATCTCATACAATGACAGACTGAAACTCAGCATAACAAAATTCGAGAAGATGATGTTTTAGTGAATGAGTTACTTGAGAAAATATATTTATTTTTACGGATACAGACTTTGATCAAAAATGAGTGAATTTATTTGAGAAAATATTGCGACTGGCGACTGGACAAGTTTTAATTTTGACCATTACCAAATGAACTAAAAAATGGGCGATGAATGCTTGCAAAATGGAATAATTTTATTGAATTCACGATCAAAAATTTTAATTTTTTCATACATATTTGCATATTTTCAACCCCAAACTTTCTAATTTTTGAGGAGGAAGGACTTTTGAAGAAAATTCAGCCAAACAGCAGTGCAAAAATCAATATACCTCTAGTGCTCCAACTGTGACAGGTTCCAACTTTCCTTCCAGATATTGATGAACTTTAAAACAACAAAATGGGGAAGTTATAATTAATTTTTAAATACCTGTTAATTAAACGGGCTTAAAACAAACCATTCTCTTCCACCCGCCTAAATATAAATCAGCGTTTTAATTTGTTGCAATATATCAGCTCTAACAGACGCTTTAAGCATATTAGCCACACATGTTGGCCAGCGCTATTCTGAGCCTGTCATTTATAACCGGCCAAACATGCTTTCGACAGCACAGTCAAAGATCGTTTTTTTACATTGAACGAATTATAGGAATTCGCTAGTTTACAGGCGCAAATTGAGGCCAAATGCGTTCTCATGCAGTTGCCGCAGCACACAAACGGTGGTGAATCTAATTGAATGGCGAATATTTTATCCCAAATTATCCGACAGTGTCCGGCTAACGGACTTAATTTCATGATACAGGCGCTGAAACCGACAATTTCGGTTTAATCCATGAAATACTTGTCGCACAGTTTGTCGACTAAATGCTTTATTTCGCAAGCGATAAATAAACCGTTTAGTAGAATTATTAGAATATTGGATATTGACGTATATTCTCCAAAAGTCCCATTGCCTGTTGTGTTTCAGCCCGAAATTTCTTTTGTTTAAAACTAGGCTATTTTATCCGTGAACCTGTCAAGTTCGAACGTAGCAGCGGGAAGCTCATCAGATTTCTCTCTCAGGCTTCCATGCGTGTGAGTAAGATACACGATGTCAACCGAGTTCTTGAATGGAAAAATTAGTTTCATTTAATTCATCAGATTTGCTGGGAGTAAATTTCCTGAAGTTCACCTTGTGAAATAATTGCAATTAATTGTAAATCGTTTGCAACCACTTCCATTACTTAATTCATCAGGGAAAGCGCTGAAAACGTTTTAAAACGGCAATGTGTTTTCCTTCAGTAGTTTCACATTTTGCTTTGTACACTGAACGAGATTAGCAGAAAACCGCAGTAAAATACAGACTGTATCAGTGGAAAGTCTTAATTTTGGCCTGCCAGTAGATAATTCTGTGGCAGCCCAAATATTAGACCGCTCATTAAAGTGGCAGCCATTATTTCACCCAGGGAACCCATGAAATGCATCAGCGAATTACGCCGCTAAACTTATGGGGCTGCATTGTCTGAACCAAGCTGTAAAGTGGAAAGTTGGAAATGGGCTGAGCATTAGTTTTAATTAGGGCAGTTTATCACATTTCATAATGCCACTATTTTGTCATTTTACTTGTTGAAGCTGAAAAACCACGCTGCTTGAGACGCAAAATTGGAAATTACTAATGAGCCATAAGTGTTACTAAAGTGGGCATTAAACACAACAGTTAAATTTGTTCATATTGCGCCGCGGGGAATGTTGGTATAAATCTTTCACGTTGGATTATACGTACCCGACAACACTAGAGCACGAAATTTACGAGCATGGGAATTAAATGGCAAATTTATGTTCAATATTGCATACATTCGAAATAAATTGTATTGTCTGCTCTAAGTCTGGATGCACCTACAAATTACACCCGGATCAATAATCGGTGCCAGAAAAACGAAAAAAGGGCCACTTATTCATAATAACTATGCGCTCCTTTTGTGGGGGGCAAAAAACTCAAAGCAGCCCTAAAACAGCCACAGCTATTAGTGATAAACCAACCTCGATAAAACTAAGCTGCGAATTCAGGACTGGAACTGGTCCTGGGTAGTTTTTCCGAAGCACAGCTATTTATAGCTGATTTCTGTTCAACTGGCCCGAACTTTTCCATTTAATTAGCGCCCATACAGGCCCGATTTGTCTTGCCTAAATTGTCTGGGTGTGTATTAGTCGCTCTTTTGTCGTTCGTATCAGTGACTCAGTTTTGGTAATTGTGGAATTCCAAATCAAAATTTGAGTAAGTAAAGTTTCTCGAATGGGTTTTTAGATTAGGAAAAGAACAGGAAATTGTAGTCTATTCTATGTTTTGTGCGTTTTTTGTAATTGAGAAATTTACTCATACACGACGGCCCCTTTTTCATCGTTTTTTTACGATTAGTTTGAGCCACAGAGCTCGTTTTTCACTGATGGATAGAGAACAGAAAACGCTATTAAATTAGGAAAACATCGGCGAGAAAAAATTGGAGATTCCAGGCCAAAAGCTAAATTTAAAAATCGCAAAGTTAAGTGCAAGATTTGATCAACATTTCATGTTCTACGCCACCTTTTTGCTCGCTTTTCCAGAACCGGTTGAGACCGAGTATCCGTTTCTACACCAAACGTTTGCTTTAACCGTAAATAGAGCTTTTGCAAAGTTGACTACTAATATCAAACTTTATTTTAGCATTGTTTCTGCTTTTTACGTGTAAAATTAGCGCCAGCAATTGGGACTTTACGGGATTTGCGTGAAATTTTCAGAGTCAGTTTTTGCCTGTAAGTGTGCTATACAAAGCGGGCAAATTTTCAGCTCCCTTCGGCTTAGGATTGGCAGTGAGCCATTTAAAAAAAATATGTTTTTTTGATGAAAATGCCAATTTTTGCCCCTACATTTAATCGGTTGCAACAAATTCGGAGCTTACAGGATCTACATGAAATTTTGGGAATCCAAATTTGAAGTTCCTACCAGCTCCGGGTTGAAAGCGAAATGGGCCGATTTGGTGCCATTTACGCAAGTACGGTCGATCTTCTTACCTGTTAATTGCTGAGTGTAATCCACATTTCTTTGCAATTTCGTGTGGATATTCATTGTGCGTTCAATTGTAGTGTTTGCTTCTTGAGGAGTGATGCGTAGCAAATGAGAGATGGGGCGCCAGCTTGCAGAAAACTAGTAAGAAATATTATTAATCTCCAATCCCTAAGCTTGAACTGAGTATAGTTCTTCGAGTACCTACTAAAGTTTTAATGCGTTCTCTTTTTCGTTTTTTTCCAATCAAATAACTGGGTTTTGGATTAAGTTTCTGCTATTTCCAGGTGGCACGATTCAGCTTTCGGTAAGTTTCGCATTACTTTCCTCCTGGGCTGTGAGTAATCCTGGCCACAACCATTCAGTTTTCGGGCTGTTTTTCCATATTTAAAAGTTTAAACAAATACTGTTTTCCGAAACGATTCGTGTTTCCATAGAAAAAGCCAAAATTTCGAATAAAATCCCTGTTTTGCCTGGCTGTCTTCTGCAGTGCAAAATCAAAGACAGTCGCCTTTCCTAGCGTTTCTTTGGAACCATTTGAGCTACAGAGCTCGTTTTACAAGCCGGATTAAATCATGTGAGTGAGGAAACGCTGGCGGTCTTCTTCCCGACAGCTCGCATAAGTAAGTGCAAGTTTACGTCAATATTTCATGTTCTAGGCCACATTTTTACTCATTTCTCCAGAACAGATTGAGTCTGAGTATCCGTTTCTACACCAATAGTTTGAACCTTAAATTTTACAAAGTTAACTACAATTATATGGCCATTTACTCCGATTAAACATGTAAAATAAGACTCAATATCGTTTCTGCTATGATCAGCATAATTTTCATATAAAAAAACAACAGCAGAAGCGAGGATTCAGCTTAAAGTCAGTTTACGGTTAGGTTCGGTGACGATTAAAATCCATATTAGAAAGTTGTATTATTTTTGAAATAAAAGTGTTTTAAAAAAAGGCATGTTTCAAATTAATCAATAAAATTCTAGTAATTTCACTCATTATCTTAATAATGTTTCTACTCTTTCCGTGTAAAAATTGCGTAAAAACGGGGGTTTTTTAAACCTCTCTTAGGCTTTTTGTCCTGACATTTAATCAGTTGTAACAAATTGGGATTTTGCGGGATTTGCGTGAAATTTTCAGAGTTTTTGTCTGTCAGTGTTTGTCTATACAGGGAGTGGAAATTTCCAGCTGCCTGCGGCTTAGGATTGGTAGTGAGCGATTTAATTAACAAAAATATTTATTTTTTTGATGAAAATGCCCATTTTTGCCTCTACATTTAATCGGTTGTAATAAATTCGGAGTTTGCATGATTTACGTGAAATTTTGCGTTTTGCGAAAATATACGGATTGTGCCAATTTGAAGTTCATACTAGCTCCGGGTTGAAAGCGAACGATTTAAAAAAACAGGGCACAATTGAATATAAATCCCCATTTTCGCCTCGACCTTTAAAGAGTTTGAGTAAAGAGTTAGAAAATTTTGCAAGTATAGATTTGCAAGTGTTTGATTCAGGGTGTGCAACTTTCAAGTTTATGGCGGCTCTGGATTGGGAGTTAACGATTTTTACAGAAGAGCGCGCAGTTGAATGAGAATGCACATTTTTGCCCCTATATTTAATCATTTGCAACAAATTCGATTTTTTTGGGAACTTCGTAAAATGTCGAGCGTTTTCGACCGCAAGTGTCTTATACAAGACCTGACAATTTCTACTTCCTACAGAGGGCACAGTTGAAAGTTGAATAGTAATGCCTATCTTTGCCCCGACGTTTGAAGAGTTGTAACAAATCAGGATTTTGTGGGTTTTGCGTGACATTTTCGGAGATTTGTTGTTTGTAAAAACCTTTCAAGTTTCGTAGAAACAGCAAAATATTGGACGGACCCGCAGTATTTAATTAAGTAAACAAACTGGCCGCATGAACGGATTTGTTTATCTTTGGCCGCGGTAGCTATTTTGTTTACAGCAAATATCTAAACCACCTAGATCGTTAACCTTCTAACGTTAACAGAACCTTCTAGAAAATTATCAATAATAAAAAACAATCGAGAAATCGAACAGCAAAGCAACTTAATGAGTCATCCGAAGGGCCAGTAGGCGAACGATGATATATCATTATGTACGTCGTCGGTCCTTTGATCATAAATGGGATAAATGGGCCGATTTGGTGCCATTTGGGCAAGTACGGTTAATTGCTGAGTGTAATCCACACTTATTTTCTATTTCTTGTGGATATTCATTGTGTGTTCAAGTGCAGTGATTGTTTTTTGAGGACTTATGAGTAGCAAATGGGGGATCGGGCACCAGCTTGCAGAAAACTGGTAAGAAATATTATTAATCTCCAAGCGCTAAGCTTGAAATGAGTATAGTTTTTCGAGAATAAACTAAAGTTTTAATGAGTTGTCCTTTTTGTTTTTTTTTTCAATCAAATAACTGGGTTGTGGACTAAGTTTCTGTTTTACTACAGAATGTTTTTCCTTATTTCCAGGTGGCACGATGCAGCTCTCGGTAAGTTTCGCATTATTTTCCTCCTGGGCTGTGAGTAATCCTTGCCAAACCATTCAGATTTCGCGCTGTTTTCCCAAATTTCATAGTTTAAACAAATACTGTTTTCTGAAACGATTTGTGTTTCCCCAAAAAAAAACAAAATTTCGAATAAAATTCCTGTTTTCCGTAGCTGTGTTCTACAGTGCAAAATCAAAGACAGCCGCCTTTTCTAGCGTTTAAATAACCCGTTTAAGCCCGATTAAACCATAGAAACGTGGGTGAGACAAAACTGGTGGTCTTCTTCCCGAAATCTCGCCCAATTAAGTGCAAATTTAGGTCAAAATTTCATGTTTTGGACTACTTTTTGCGCATTTTCCAAGAACAAATTGAGCAAAAGTGCTTAATTTTGTATCAATCGACAAAGCCCGAAATGGTGCTTAAACAATCGTAGGGGAAATGTAGGCACTATTCACAAAGCAACGCAACATTTCAAGAAAAGTGCTGGTTTCACGCACATCCATTTTTATTTCAAATTTCCTTTTCCAGAATTTTTAGTGTCCATTAGTGCAAGTTTCTTCGTGTTTTCTCCTCTGTTCTCTCGTCTGGATTTTTGGTTCTTCTGGATATTTCTTCTTAAACATTGCTCTGTTCTATAAGTGTGTGCTTCATTGCGTGAAACTTGGGAATGTATATGTATTTTTTTTAACTTTCTAATTTTCGAAAGTTTTTCAACTAATTACAGTTATTTTCTGAATATTCAATTAGACCCCAAATATTATCCGCGCCCACATTAGTATGGCTAAACGGAGCTTTCATGTGACCGCCCTCCTCGATGTTGTGCTAAACCGACTAATTTTCTTACACCCTTCTTGATTTAGTTGAGATTGCCCCTATACAGGAAATTAGTCGACCTTCCTCGGAAATAAATACGGGGTTCAACTACATTTAGGTGGGAGTGGCAAGCGATTTTCCATAGTGATAAGATCCCTTTGGAATAGTTAATCGCTGCGAAAGTTTAGCTCGTGTGCTCAAAGAGCAACTTGGATGACATACTATTGACATGGGCGTTCTTGGTGGGATTTCAGACTGGGAATAAACGTTGATTGGGCAAATTGAGAATTTTTCTCCATCTAATGGAGCATAAAATCTGATTGTTTACTCATATATAAGTCAGGAATGTCCTAGTGAAACTAGACAAGGCAATTCAGTGCATCAATCCGGACATTTTGCTCCGGAAATGTTACCACTCTGATGAAACCGAGCACGAAGCAATTGAATTGCAATTGGGAACTACAATTTATTTGACGTATTGGTTTAAACTTAAGTGCCAGGACACAGTCGGCGTAATCTCGAAGGATCGATTTGTTAGAAGGATTTTCTATTTGCTGCACGTCGCCGTATATGCCAAGTGAAAATGAATGGCATTGTTGACTTGTAATAAGAACATTATTCCCGGTCCAACAACAGCAAACGCATCCTGATGAAAATTATGATTGAATTGCGCTGTTCTCCGCATGAAGGGAAATAAAACGAAAAACCCGATCCGAACGCAGATGTAATAATTTCTATTAGGCGCTATTGAGCTTTGCCCGGCGCAATTTTTGTTCTGGATCCGCAAAAACATGATCGCTGAAATAAGGCATCATTAGTGTCGCAATGCGGCTTTTCTCCTACAAAGCGATAACTGATGACGGCATTCTAGCAGTTGCCACCAAAATTTCTCACTTTGCATGAAATGCCAAAGGGGCTTTTTTTTAGTCACTAAACAGTCAACGTTCAGCTGAATTTCTCTAAATATATCTACAGTCGAAATTTTCCTTTTGGGGTAGGTACTTCGCTCAGCCAACAAGGAAATTCGATAAAACTCCCAACTAAACTGAAAGATACTAAATGATCCATTTGTATAAAAGCCTTTCTCTGCGTCTACATGTTTTATTCACAGTCATATTTGCCTAAGGAGCCAAGGAAGTTCAATAATTCAGCAAGTTGCGTTCAAATCCCGGCTTGATTACGACTTTTTCGAATTTCAAATTGCTCTGCATTGTTGTTGTAGGATTGGTATTATTAAAACAAACCCTAGTGACAATTTGATTAAATTGGTGAGTTTTTTGTCGTAAAAGATACTAGGTTTGATCTCTTCAAAAACAGGACGGTCTTGCATCTTCACGGGTGGCGGCTGGGTGCAGCAAACCGACAAAAAAGACCGTTCTTTTCTTATTAAGAAGATGGACTGAAAGAACAGGAACAACTTAGATGGGCGGAAAACTGATCTTCAGAATTTTCAACTTATTTTTCAGGAAAAAAATTATGAACTAGAGCATTTTTCCTTCTTCATTGATTGGTTTGTTCGTTGTAAATATTGGAATTCTTTTTTGCTAGTTTTCACTAGCTTTCAGCTATAAAAATGCAGCCAATTTTTTTTGCGTAAGCTCCTCGATATAATAGAATGTTATTCGCTCTATTGCATGGCTGAAAGCGCGAGTTTCTGGCAAAACTTGTTTGTAAGGAATTAATGTTTGAAAAATACCCTACAGAATTGACTACAAAAAACCAACGTTTGTAACAAAATTCTGAAAATTCGTAAAAAGTCATTCAAAAAACTGGGTGCAAATAAACTTTTCAATTTTATAGAACGATACTCGCTCTATTAGAGGGCTCAAAGCGTGACCTGCTAGGAATACTGCTTTCAAAGATTGAATTTTTGAAAAATGACCTGCAAAATGAATTGCGGAAAAAGTCTTTTGCGTCTGTTTGCAAACCAGGGTCCAGGCAAAAAAGGGGGGAAGTCAAAAATAGTCAATTTTCAGGAAATCGATTTTTAATTTTAAAACCGTATAACTAATTAATTTATTAATTAGCGCTGAATCTCTTTTGAATGGATTTAATTTGTTATAGGGGTTTAGACTGCAGAAATTATTAGTGACATTTTATTTACAATTTTTTTTAAACGCAGAAAAAAGGAAGATATTTTGGATTGTACCGAACAAGTCGGGGATAATGTCATAGATTTCCACTGAAATTTTAAAATATTTTAATTTTTTTTTACCAAAACCAGAAGCACAATAGCAAAGTTTATGAAATTCAATTTTATTAAATTGCAGATTTGTTTTATTAATTATTAAATATACAGAATATGCTGATCTCAGCTCAGACTGATTTTTGCTGAGGTTGTGAAGGTAGCCTTGCTTTTGACATTTTTGATATGTGGTAATGTAGAAAAATATGTTCTAGCTGTTGTGTTGAGATAGAATTTCATTAATCATTGTAGGTCAGTGAATTTGGCCAGTGTAATAGGCAGCAGTCCTGCAAATAGATAGAACATCCTGAACATCGTAAAATAATATTATGTGCGTAGTTACCTTTGTATAACTGGTCTGGTAATTTAAACTCATTGCTGCCCAAAATATTGATAAGCACCACTTTTTTGCTTCGGTTCAATCACAGCAGTTTCCCAAATGCCATTCCAAGTTAAGTAATGGTAGAAAAGTCTAGGATGTTCTTTGACGACTTTTAGTTCACGTATGGGCCGTACTTTCATTGGACACTTATGTTTGTAAAGAAGTATAGAAAAATGCGTAGTCCCGAATTTAAAAAAAATTAAAAGTTACTTCCATAACATCAAAATGATTTGGTTTAACTCTTGCAGCTCAAAAAACTTCAAAAACTGCAGCCACAAGAGTGTCCAGCAAGAATAACGGGCATTTATGACGTTCCCCCTTCTTAGCCTGTACCCTTCAATTTTGAAAATTCCCAATTTTTTTTTCAAAAATCACTAACTAAAGTCCTACATTTTATTTTATAATTTTTTTTTGTCTATGGCGGTGAGAAACAAGAAATGTTCCCTAATCCATACGTTGAAAAGGCACGCACTTTAAACCACAACGGCTGAAAACTTTTTTGTAGAATTATGATTGTTTCTGTGAAAATTACTAACATCTCAACATTTCCCAAGCTATGCTTTACGTCGTTCATGCAACATTTCGTGCTCTATCGATTGGAGTAAAAATTAGCGCCCTTTCCCAATCTGCTCTTAAAAATTTAGCAAGAAAAGGGCATAAAACATGACAATTTGGCCGAATCTTGCACCAAAATATGACATTTTTAACTTTTGCTTCTTGTATGAAAACAGCCAGGATTTTCAAGTCTCTATCCAATAGACGGAAAAGGGGATTTCAGCTCAAGTGGTTCTTGAGCAACACTGAAGGACCCGAAGACATTCGGTTTCGCACTTTAAACCAAAGTCGCGCAAAACTTCGATTCTCATGAAATTTGGGTTTTTGCCGTCAAAGTTTTTTTTTAACACTCGATCGATTCATCTGCAAAACAGCTTTCTACCTCAATTTGCGATTGAGAAATCAGCAAAAAGTTTGGGGAAATCTGAAATTTTCAGTTTGTAATTTAAAAATTTTGCTATTTGTGTGAAAACTATCAATATTTCCTTATACGCACTTTTCTGGATGAGTCGTGCTTCCAGAACTTGCTCTGCTGCTCAAACCGTTCTTGGTAAACGCTCAAAAAGTATTATTAAATCAACTTTATTCGATTGCACATTTGGAAGCCGCACCAAACTGTGCCTCGGCAATTTTTAAATCAAAATACGTCGCGAGCATCTGAATGTAAAGTAAATTGAAAAAAGGATGTGATGTGAAGTTGTGCGGAGCCCTACGGGAGCGACATTGGTTGCGGCACAAAAACTGTGTTTGTGYTCATTTATTGCTATTTCGATATCGAGATATCGAAAKCAGAYCGTCCTACAGTTCTACCCATTTCTGCGAAAGGARCAYAAATATTCAAAGGAAGAATTTGASGGTGAAATTAAAAAATCTCYTTGGAGTAGAGGAGCAAACGCCAAAATCGGCGATAATTTTCTTAAGGCAGATCTTTAATAGCTATAAAGTGAAGAATTCAGCAATCTCGTTGCAAAACACGCTAATCCTTTGTATCTGAAGAAGACATTGAACAATTGCTTGTGTTCAAAGAGAAAAACGAGTACATAGAACAATTTTCACACAAATTTAGAACAAATGTCTTAAAATTTACACTAAATTGACTAGCAAAGTCCAACAAATAACTAACTATTCTATGTGGGATGTTTTTTTGAGCTTGAACTGAAGTGTGATCCAGCATTGTCACTATATTTTAGCTTAGCTGTAGAGCTGAAATAACTGGCGAGAGGTTGGCAAAAACAAGGAACTTTATTATCAGTTCAAAATAGTGAAAGTGAGCAAATTCTCTCTATCCAACAACGTTTAAAGTAGGTCTTATTGCTGCCCTGCAGAATTGCTAGAGACCGACTTCTAACACGTCATTCAGAATCGGGGGCGAAACTTCGCAAAACCAATTTAATTAAGGGTCAATAGTTAATATGGGGGTGCAAATTCAAAGGAAATGAATGGCTGTGAGCCACCGTCATCATTTCCTGCCCATCCATTCGGGGAACAAAATGGGGTTGTTGCGTGCAGAATTGGGACGCACCTTAATTGATAGATAGATGACCAGGCGACGTACTTTCAGGCCATTAACTATATACTGGAGACGGGAGCTCATACGTTGAATAATTCAACAATGGCTCCGAAGGAAAGTTACTACGTATGTGTTCGGAGCCTTTGGGGAAACCCATAATTCTTTGTTTGATTTCAGTAGTTTTCTTTATGGTCGTTGAGAATCGGGACTGATTGCCTCTCGTTTTAGAAACTATCGATCGGTTCGAATAAATAAAATCTTTCGATTGATGCATTTGCTTGGACCTTACTGCGTTCCAATGAACTCAATTTGGAAAGCTTCTAGAATTTAATTCTAGAACGCTTATTCAGTAAAATGGTCAGCAATGGAGGGAAATAATAATTTTGCCATCGCACATAAATGTGGCCACATGGAAAAACATTTTGAAAGCCGGGCAAAAAATGTGGCCTGCAACATGGCCATTGCATGTTAATGAGTGCAGCTTTTCAATTCACAATCAGTATTTTCCCTGTGAAGCGTCCATTTTTTGCCCGAGGGATTGATTGGACGCCGTTTAATCATTTACATTCCTAATGTGCCATTTCAATTTCCATAAAATATTTTCGACAATTCGTGATTCTTTTCCAGGGCGAGAAAAGCTGCGACATTCATCTAATCAAGTAAAAAACCTCGTGCTCACGTTGCCGCTTAATAGAGCACGGCGTGCTCCTTGCTCACAGGATTTATTAAATTGCATTAACTGGGAATTTAATATAGTTCCTTTTGCTTCATAACTGCACAAAATTGGATTTTAAACCGTTTCTTTAAACTGAACACGTATCACCAGCTTTAAATAGTTTTACTTTACTGGATAAACTTTCGTTTAAAGTCGAAAAAAATTTCAGGAAACAATAATATTTGCTTCCCCAAGAAACTCTGCTTTGCTTACATTTTGGAATTGTTTCAAGTTACTACTGCCAGCTTTTTGCTTAATCTAGCTCTTCCCAACTTGCAACTGGGCATTTTGCCTACCTGTTCTTATCAGTTCAGTTCAGCAAGCAAAAATCATAAAAGTTTAACTGCAATTTTTCCTGCCACCTCTAGAAAAATTGGGGCTTCGCTGATGAAGTGAAACTTTATACCCAAGGGAAATAAGCTGCGCCCTCAACCCGATTCTGTAAGTTGCAACTTTACGCCATTAGACAAGCGTTGAGTGCAAAAAAAATGCAACATTCACTAATGATTGTGTAGTGCGGTGTTTTTGTTCGGTAATTCATCGTTGAAATTCGGCAATTTCAGCCGAGCCAATGGGTTTGAAATTGAAAATCAATTGGTAATCAAAATGCAAAAGACACAGCAGATAGATCGGGCTCGGTTGCAAAAGTGCAATAAATTCCCATTGCGATATTAAAATGTTTTCAAAATGGGAAAATCTATATGGTAAAGGAAAATTACTGGTTTCGGCGGAAGCGATATTATTTGAGCTCGGCCGCAATGCGACGCTTCTACATCGTCTCGCCTTGCTAAATTTTATCCTGCAAAGTTGTTGCTTTTGCTATTTTAAGATGGATTTTATTACAGGCCTGTTCTCTCTGCATCGCTTAGATAAAATATTCTATAGCCAGGAAATGTTTTGCATTTACGATTCTGTTTTCTGCCGCCTAGACCTTGTCTACGTTATGGGAATATATGAGAGAACTTGTCCGGATGTCTATTAACTCGCTCTCTACCACAGTAAATACATGGAAATGTTCTAAAGCTGATTACTACCTTGGCGGATTATCCACAATTGTTTGGGTGGCCGGAAACATTTTACAATTTGAGCATGATAAATAACCAAACGAACGGAAGGAAGACGATGAGAATAAAAAAATATCTTTTTAATTGAAGACGAACCACAGTAAAAACTTAGCAAAGAAAAACAGAAATATATTTTCAAAACATGCCACAGGAGTAATTGCACAATCCAAACTGAAAACAAATCTAGCCGACAATTACCAGATGCCAAAGAAGTATATTTCCGGTCAAAAATAAGCACAAGAAAAATTACGAAAATCTGTAACTTCCAAYTAAAGCCGACAGCARTTCGAAAATCTTTAGAAAATTCTAGACTAAAGATTACGAAAGRTTCATGGAAATCGGCCTAAATGCTAAGTTTTTCCAGGACTAAAGWTATTGGACTCAAAACCGACGTTTCTACTCAACCTTARCAGCTCAACTTTTTCAACCTCTTCCAAACTGCATCAAACATAAATCTGAATTTTTCCCCGCTCTTAGCAGACATTCGCAGCAATGATGCTCAAATTTGTACCAAAATCTCAATATATTCTGATTTTCTTTTGCGAGTAAGGTGTATATGGATCTCAAAGTCAGAAAATATCGATCTCATAGTGGCTATTTGTTACACAACTGCGCACTCTTTTTGAAAAATTCGTGTCTTTTCAACTATATCAGGCAGTGATTTGAAATTCCTCCGATGCTTAGAAAATACTTCAAGCTAAAATCTTCTATATTTTCATAAAAATTTCGTAATTCCTGATTTTTCCAGCACCGCAAAAAGAAGTAAAACTTTTGCTAGCTGTTTTTACTCAACTGCGCTAGCTCCTCTAAAAATTTGAAGCTAATATACCGACAAGTAACAGTTTGGACTTTTTACCATCGCTCAAAGACACTTGCATCTAAACATTCGAAGAGTTTCACAAGAAAAGCTTGAAATCCTAATTTTTACCAGCTTAATATATATCGGTCTCCAAACAAACGATTCCAAACTCAAACAAGTAGCACTTTGAAATTTTCACCATCCATACACACGACCTCATACTAGTCACGATGAAATTTTGATTCAGATCCCACAAAATTCTGATTTTTACCAGCTTGTGAAAACATTACAGTTCCGTGTTGGATATTTTTAGGCACCTGCACCTTTTGCTTTAAAAATTCGCGTCTTGCTCTCTGAGGCAAGTAACAACTTGCCTAGTAGTAGCTTACACCAAAAAACAAACATTGAAAGTTTCAGAAGAATGGACCGAAATCCCGATTTGAGCGAAAATGGACGTTTGGTCTCAGTTGATTCAAGTAGGAATTTTCCTTTAAAAATTGGCATTTTCGAGCACTTTAACATTTTCATCACTTTTAAAAGACGTTTGCGTCTAAAGGCAGCAGAAGTTCTTTGGAAATCGCCGAGAGTTCTACGTTTTGGCAACGAAGGTTTTCATTCTGATCCCAAAACTAATTGTGCCAACAAATCAAAACTGAAGGAAAATCATGGACAATTCATGGCTAGCGAAAAATGTTGAAAAAAACCTAGATCTGTTTTCATTGCAAATCAGAGGAGTAATTGCAACATAAAAACGGATGAAAGAAAACGATCTAGGAATCTCAGCTCCAAGTAAATAATAATAAAAAAAAACTGGAGATTGCAAGAATATTTGGGCAATCGCAAAGAGATACAAAAAACGAGGATTCCAAACAAAATAAACGGACAAAAAAATCAGGAACAAAATATCTCGATCTACTAAGAATCCTGACTATCAACTGCCTACAAGATTCTTCAGTTAATTTTTTTAAATCCAAAGTTTTGATCCAAAATATTACATGTGGTTCGCATAAAGCATGCAATGAAAAAGTCATTTCCATTAATCACTGTCCATTGGAGCCAAATAGATAGGAAAAATCACCCCCTATTTAGCTACACGTATTTGGAAACACTACCCAGAAAAATTGAGCATATGTATTATTCAATGGCTCCAATTATCGATCGATTTATCATGCGGTGTAACCAATTTTGTTTATTTATCTAAAGGTAACAAATCGAATGATTACAAATGCCGAACAAAATTGGCGTTCAATTTTGTATAATTGTGATGTAAGTTTCAGTGGCGAGCCACAGTATATTTAATTAAATTATATCAAAATTATTTTGTTAAAATTAATAAGAACGTTGAATTTTTGAATCCTTTGTAGTATAAATGCAGAAATACACATTATCGGCAACAGATCAATTCGAATGATCGACGCTTAAATCCCTTTTTTAGAATTAGATCCCCATTTGAAATCCACTTTATGGATCAATCACAATGGCAGTCAAAAAAAGTAACTAATAATCCGTTAAAAACGTCCTCATATAGTGGGAAATTTCGCACACAAAGGATTGCAATAAAAAGGGATTTTAATCGCATATTTTTCCCTACATATCGGTGATTTTACACGTAAACACAACTTGCTTAATTGGACACTGAAATGCGTTAGTAGTATCTAATAATAAAAGTTGCTGTTTTATGCCAAATGAAGTGCAGGTATTTATAAATGTTTGCAGCTTTTAATTAGAGTCTTTGAATCATTTCAGTCAAATTTTCAATTCAAATTGCATTCAAAATTTCAAATTCAAAATTCATTTTCAATCAAAAATTTCAGTGTGTCTTCTGGCCATCTATAGGCTGAATCGAAACCTTTCATTGCCCCTCGAGATTTCCACCAATGAAAGCTGCTTCAGTTAGATCAATAAATGGAGTAAATCCATAAAAAGTTAGATTGACATGTTAACTGTGTCGCTTTTTTGAGTAGAAAACTGGAAACAAAAAAAGAAAACTGTCGTTTCATTTTTTGTAAAGTTTTCTCTAGACGTATTAATTGGTTGGACAGCGATTCTGCAGATGGAAAAATATACCAAATCTAGATTTTTCTGATCCGAATTTATCGATCGTTTTGCCTTATTTAGAGCGGATTTAAAGCAAGTTTTACCTAAAGATATTTTTCTTATGCTTATACTCAAACCCTTGGACGGATATGGGTGGCATACTTTTACTTTTACATACTTTGTTGGAAGACTCTTGAGTCGAGAGGGGCTGAAAGTGTCATGAAAATCGTCCAGAATTTAACCGTTTGCTATATTAGTAAATAAGTACCAGTCTATAAATGGAGACGTTTTCCAGTAGAACATTTGACCTCCCAAAGTAAAGAAACTAGCAATTTCATATTTCAACCTTTGGATCTAGATCTTGCTAAAGTTTCGTGAACATCACCAGGAAGCCTAATTAGTCGGTGCTCAGTAAATATTGGTTTCAAAATACATGAGTTAAAAAAATCGTATCTTCCACGATGACGCAATTTTCAAGTTCACATTTTTACCATAGTTAGAAGAGCCCTGGTTCCAAACAATCGGAAAGTGTCATGAATATCACCTGGAATCCTGAGTTTTGCAAGCTCAGTAAATATCAGATTCAAAATTGATGATTTTAGACAAATGCGCGACCACCTTTAAAAATTCGTATCTTCCAAAATAGAGAAAATACCAACTTCCAATTTTGAGTATCTTTAGAACAGGCTTGAGTCTAAAGATTTTGAAAGTTTCAGAGAAAGTGCCGAAAACTTTGATGTTTCCAAGCTCAGTTAACATCAGTTACAAAATAAATGATTTAACACAACTCCGCAACCAACTTTAAGAAATAGTATCTTCCGCGTGAAGCAACTGCCAATTTCACATTCTTACGATCGTGAGAAGAGCCTTGGAGCTAAATATTCTAATAGTTTCATCAACAGGTTTTTGCAAGCTCAGTAAATATCAGTTTTAAAATGGATAATTTTAGGCATCTGCGCAACCACCTTTAAAAATTCGCATGCACCATAAAGCAACTACCAACTTCACATTTTCCCTATCGGTAGACGAGGCCTCACTCGACTACCGACGACTGAGAGTTTTATAAAAATCGCCTGAATTCCTGTGTTTTACAAGCTCAGTAAATATCAGTTTCAAAATGCGCATCTTTGAAACTTGGAAGTTTCGCCATCGCTAGCCAACGTTTGAGAGGAAGGACTTCGAAAAATTCAGTAAAGTGCTAGCTCAATCAAAATTGACCGTAAAATGAATGTAAATCCTTAAATGCAAGTGCCACTTTGAAAGTTCGACCTTCGTTTGGACGCATTTGTTTCAAAAGACGCAAAAAGTTTCACGAACTTCGGCTAGAATCCTGATTTTTGCCAGCTTGGTGAATGTGAAGCTCAAACTTGGCAAATTATCTGGCCCCTATTGTATAACCAACTAAACCAATCTCCATTTATAATTCTCGCACTCATCAGACACTCGACTTTAAAGGAAAGTTTTACAATTTAATCTTTGCTCAAGAAATACTTCTGAAATAGGACGCAAATGAAACAGTTGTTCAGATGCAGCACATTTTTATTATAAAAGTGTATATTTGGGGTTAACAATTTTTAGAAAATTTGAAAAAGAACTAACAGAACGCAACTCAGTCATAGGACAATCATTATACTTTTCACATTAGATTTTTATACATTATTTCCATTAATCTATGAACAGTTTCACAACATAGAAAAATATTTATATCTATATTACAAAATCATTTTCGTTCCGCCTTACTTAAAGATTTCAAGGCACCTTTAAAAAACTAAATTTTTTAATTGAATCCACTGTAGCTGAAATGCTGTTGATCGGGGATATTGATTTCCAATAACACACTAATGAAATTGTATGAACAATTTGGCCACGTGGATGTCCTAAGCTATTGGCTAAAGGATGTTTACACCGAGACATTTATTATAAACATTTGCGTAGCGTTACGCTAGTAAGTAGTACAGATATGCCGTCAAAAGAATTAATCATCAACACCCTCTTAAACTTAAATCCTGAAAAATGCTCAACTAAGTAGAGCTTAACCTAGCTAGAGCTTCAAAGTGCTATCACAAAATAGTGGAATAGGTAGGAATAAATAATCACAATAAGCTTGAAGAACTAAAAGCAAACAAACATGTGTGGACACTAACACGTTTCAATTGAAAACCTTTTGACACTCTAGGAAGACTAGTTTTTTCAAAATCTACGGGAAAGGAAAACAATGAAAATGATTGTAAACCGTAAGTCACTATAGTACAAACGCCATTCCTCTTATGTATAAAATTTAGAGCCGAATACATCAACTGTTTAATTCAAAATAGTTCAAAACGATTATTCTGGGTATCACAGAATGAACACTACATCTAATGGCTTCTGTTTGTGAGTGTTGAAGGATGCGGAAAAAAGTCTCACTAAATTCCATCAGGGGGCTCAGAAAAAATAATACTCAGGATGATGCAATCATTCAATACTCACCAGCTCGTATAAAAGTTCTTAAGAGAATGTAAGTAGTACAAGTAAGTTAAAACGAGTTAGTAAAATAAGTTACTCTCTATGTATTCACAAATCTATTCATTGCTACGACATTCCAGATGAGGGATCATCTTTGTCCGCTCGACTGCGCCTTCGATCCGAACTGCTGGTATTGTGCTCAACTTTTTTTGACGAAGCCACTTCTTCCACCTCCAGGCTGTGAAGCTCATTCGCATCGTCAATGCTTTTGAGAAACATTGGCTCAGTATTTACAACCCTACTACTATAGCGCTGTTTTTCAGTGTCCCTGCTTATCACCGGCTCAGTTTTCTTCTCATTTTCATCCACACTTTTATTGGACACGACTTTGCTTTTCTCCTTATTGTCAGCAACATCTTCGTTGAGATGAAGCTTGCCGATACGATTCTGCACTATTCCCAAATGCTTCACAATATAGTCCTCCTCCGGAGCCAGTTGGTGCGCCTTTTCCAGGCAGGTTTGGGCGTCGAAAAGTTTCCCTCGCTCCACGTGCACCACGCAAAGGTTGTGGAGGCCTTGAATGTTATCGGGCTCAATTTCCAGAATTCGCTTGTAGCACTAAAGCAGCAAAACATACAAATTTAGTTAAATCGTGAGGTTGATCTTGAAGAGATTGAGCTTACGTTTTCAGCTGCGTCCAGGTCCTTGATGCTGTTAATGTAAATGTCCCCGAGCAGGATCAGACCTTTAACATGATCAGGATGATACTTGACTAGTTGGTTCAGAAAAGGCGCCGCCTCTAGAGGCCGAACATCATCAGCCAGAAGCAGTGCCAGATTGAACAGGGCGCTTCGAAAGTCCACCTTCAAATGCACAGCTCTTCTGAACCACTGCTCAGCTTCAGCGATGTTCTTCTCATCCATGGCCAGCATTCCCAGGTTGAAGTGAACGCGCTCGTTGTTTTTGTCTTTGATCAGTAGCTTCAGAAGTCTTTCCTTGGCGATTTTTCTGAAGTCCGGCCTGCCGAACTCTTGCAGCAGAATGGCGGAGTTCAGCAAAGCCTGCTCGTGCTCTGGGTCGATTTCCAAGGCTTTGTCCAGATAGGCCAAGGCTTGGGATGCTTTGCCTTGCTCAAGAAACACCACTCCCAACTGGAAAATTGATGGCAATTTAAATGAACATTCCACGGTGGACGCGAAGGATATTTGACTCACATTGTAGTATATATCGGGGTTATTGCTGTCGTACAAAAGAGCTCGCTCGTAAACTTCTTGAGCCTCTTTGGTTCTATTCAGTTTTATCAATATATCGCCGCGGTTGATGTAAGCTTGCGTGTAATCCGCCCTCATGCTTATGGCTTGTCGGTATAACATGTCCGCTTCCTCCAACCTGTAGGCAAATTTTTCTTAGCTCAGGGAAAGGTCTGATTGGGTATTTGTCTTCATTCTTAAACCTTTTTTTTGGGAGAGTTTTTAGTAAACTGCAGTTAAACAAACTATTTCGCCTCCAGTGCTGTTTCAAGCCCTATAAATTTTGCCACGCTTTAACAGGAAATTTCTCACTAAATTAACACTGATATGAATAAAAATAAATATATTCCACCCAGGGTGTCTCACAGCATTAAGAAAGTTTCTTAGCTCCATTTCAGCAAAAATTTCAGTCCCCATTGCTTAAAAATAAGTTCGGAAAGTTGCGAATTACAAGTAAAATATCCAGCCATGTAGACAGCCATATGAGACGTGAGCTGTGTGCCGGTCTGGCCTTTAATACATTCGTAAACATGCCACGTTTTCATAACTTGTTTGTTTATGACACATCGCATTCGCGTCGTTTTCCTATTAAGATTTTCCTAAGATCTGGGCCTTATTCAAAGCCCCTATCCAGTCAATGTCTACGCTGGCATTACATTACCTGGTGTGATTCTTTGAAATTAAATTCGCCAAGTTCAAGAAGACGTTCAGGTGATTCGGAGCTATACGGGCTTGATAGGATTCGCCGGGTTTCGCCTTTGGCAATAAGGATTTTGCTTTCAGATAAGCCTCTTCTGCCTCTTTGTACATTTTCAGATGGTTATAAGTGCGACCTACATTGATGTATGCGCCCACATCGTCGTGTTGCACCTTTACTGCCGTCTTGAAGAACTTTAGCGCTTCGTCAAAGTGACCTAAAACATTCGCTCATTTCGATTGGGAAATTTTCAAAAAAACTGCGGCCAAACCTTGGCTTTCTAAAGCATGCCCGACATTGTTGAACAGTTTGGCGTTGCGTTGATTCACCCGCAATCCGGACATAAAAATCGTGTATTCATTTTCCCAGTCCCAGTTGCGAAGGTAAGTTTTCCACCCATGGGATATAACCAGCAGGCCAACAAAAGTCCAGGCGATTTTTTTGCCAGTTCGTCGAGATGTAATTTGCCAGCCATATCCAATAAGCATACAAAATCCCATTGATGGCATATAAAGGACTCGTTCCGCCACGACAAAGCCCACGGGAAAGAACAAATTTGAGGCCGGGATGAAGGGCAAAACCAGAAGTGAGGTGCTCTGGAAAGGAAAAAATGGATATAAAAATTACTGGAGCCCAAACACACAATGGCAAAGACTTTGTGAATTGAGAAACTTTTATAGAAATCGCAGACGATTCTGATATTTTTTCTGCTCTCTGAATCCGCGTCTAAAAACAAACGCATCTTCCATGTAAAAAACTTCGTAACTACTAATTTAAACAAGTTTAAACTTGAAAGTTTCGCACAAAACAGATAGTTGAGTCTGCAAATTAAACTTTTTTTGTGAGAATCGGACAAGATTCGAATATATTTGTCTGTCTAAACTCTAGTCTAAAATCGAAAGTTTCCAGCCTAAAAGGCGCTCCTTTAAACTAATTCGTACCTACTAATTGAAGAAGTTTAAATTTGAAAGTTTTGCACAAAATGGCAGACAATTGGGTGTTCGAACTGAGAACCTTTTCAGAATCAGAATCGCGCCAGATCCTGATATTTATTTCAGCACTCTAAACTCGAGGTTAAAAACGAACATTTCCAGCCAAAAACGCACTTTGCTTAACAAATTCTTAACTACTAATCTGGAGCAAGTTAAACTTTGAAAATTTCGCACACAATGGAAAATAGTTGATTTTGGGAACTCGGAAACCTTTGTAGAAATCGAACGATATTCTGATATTTTTGCTGCTCTCTAAACTCGCGTTTAAAAACAAACGCATTTTCTATGTAAAAAAAATTCGTAACTACTAATCTAAAGTAAGTTTAAACCTGAAAGTTTCACACAAAACAACAGATAGTTGAGTCTGCAAGATAATTGTTTTTTTGTAAAAATCGCACTAGATCCTAATATTGTTTTATTTCGTCTAAACTCGAGTCTAAAAACGAAAGTTTTCAGCATAAAAGGCGCTTCTTTAAACTAGTTCGTACCTAGTAATTGAAGAAGTGTAAATTTTAAAGTTTTGCACAAAACAGCAGACAATGGGATCTTCGAACAGAGAACTTTTTGTAGAAATCGCGCCAGATCCTGATATTGATTTCTGCACCCTAAATTCGAG
Organism: Dendroctonus ponderosae; assembly: GCF_020466585.1. Classification (NCBI taxonomy): domain Eukaryota; kingdom Metazoa; phylum Arthropoda; class Insecta; order Coleoptera; family Curculionidae; genus Dendroctonus; species Dendroctonus ponderosae. The sequence continues at coordinate 7,307,101 of NW_026017110.1, read as the reverse complement.
GTTGAAAATGAATATTTCCAGCCAGAAACGCACTTTGCTTAAAAAATTCGTCACTGCTAAACTGGAGCAAGTAGAAACTTGAAAATTTCGGGCACAATAGAAAATAGCTGAGTTGGCGAATTCGGACACTTTTATAGACATTGAACGAGACTGATATTCTTTTTTGCTTTATAAACTCGCGTTTAAAAACTATCGCTTCTTTCATGTAAAAAAAATCGCAACTACTAATCTAAAGCAAGTTTAAACGTGAAAGTTTCGCACAAAACAGCAGATAGTTAACTTTGCAAATCGAAATTTTTTGCAAAAATTGCACTGAAACCCAATATATTTTTTGCTGTCTAAACTCGAGTCTAAAAACGAAAGTTTCCAGCCTGAAAGGAGCTCATTTAAACCCATGTGAGTCTACTAATTGAAAAAGTTTAAATTTGAAAGTTTTGTACAAAATAGCAGACAATTATTGGGTCTTCGAATCGGGAGCCTTTTCTAGAAAGGGTGGTCGATCCTGATATTTATTTCTGCATTCTAAACTCGAGGTTGAAAACGAACATTTCCAGCCGAAAACGCATTTTGCTGAAAAAATCGTCCCTACTAATCTGGAGCAAGTTGCAACTTGAAAGTTTCGCGCACAATAGAAAATGGTTGAGTTTGGGAATTCTGAAACTTTCATTGAAATCAAATTAGATACTGATATTTTTCTGCTCTTTAAGCTCGAGTCTGAAAACTTACGTTTACAGCACAAACGCGCTATTCTTTAAAAATGTGTAACTACTAATCTAGAGCAAGTTCAAACCTGAAAATTTTGCTTAATATAGCAGGCAGCTGAATCTGCGAACCTTGAAACTTTGATGGAAATTGCGCTAGATCCTAATTTTTCCTGCCCTCAAAATCCAGGTCTAAAACCAAAAGTATATTACCAAAAGCGCCATTATCAAAAAAAAATCATAACTACTAATCCGGAGCAAGTTTAAATTTGAAAAATTCGTCAGAATTAGCAGACAGTAGAGTCTTCAAATATAGAAACTTTCATAGAAATCACATTAAATCTGATATATTTTTCTGTTGTTAGAACTCGAGTATAAAAACGAACATTTTCAATAAATCGGAAGCTCCTTTAAAAAAATTGGTCTCCTTAAATTAAACTGCTAGTGTATAACCAATTTAAATTTGAACGTTTCGAACAACATAGCAGAGAGTTGGGTCTGGGAACCGAGAAACCTTTATGGAAATCCAACTAGATCCTGATTTTTCTCAACTGTCGAAGCTCAAATCTAAAAATGACCGTTTATAGCCAAAAGCGTGCTTTCCTTCAAAAATTCGTAACTACTAATATGGCAAAAGCACAAACTTGAGTGTCGCAAAAAATACATATAAGACAGCTGAGTCTCAAAAGTCAACAATTTTCATTGGCATCGCATTCGCTCCTGATTTTTACTGCTGTTTATAATCGAGTCTAAAAAAAAGATTCTTGTCAAAAATCCATTCTACTTGAAAAAATCGTAACTACTTATCTAGAGCAAGTAGACAGTTTCCCAAAATACAGCAAACAGCTGTGTCTGAAACTTGAGAAACTTGCATATGAATCACACAAGATTCCAATTTTTTCCTGCTGGTTAAATGCGGGTCTATAAATAAACATTCCTGGCCGAAACGACGCTCACCTGAAGAAATTCGTAGCTTCTAATCTGTAGCACGTTTGAACTTGAGAGTTTTGCAAGATATAATAAACTGTTGGATCTCAGAACTGATATATTTTTATAAAAATAGCACGCAATTATTATTTTTTCCTGTGGTTACAGCGGCCATATTTAAAAAAAAATTCCTAGCCAGTAATCAGAAAAAAGTTCTAACTTGAAAGTTTCGCAAAATAGAGCAGGCAGTTGAGCCTGAAATCTGGTATATTTTGATTGAGATCGCATTAGATCCTGATTTGTTTTGCTGTCTGAATTCAGGTACTAAAAATTATCACCAGCCAAAAGCGCGCTCTCCTTAAAAAATCTCTGAGTATTAATCAGCAGAAAGTAAGRGCTTCAAACTATCCMWAGACATAGCTAAAAGTGGTGCCTCACAATTTTCATGAAAATCACACTAAGTTCTGAYATAAATTGTCGAATAAATCGTCCAAATAACTAATGGTTGGCGCAGTTTCCTCTTACGAATATTAAAGAAAATCGGTTCGATAATATTTTTGCGGATCGGCGAAATAGACTGCCGGGCGGTTTGGTACGCTGCCAGGACCTCGTTAGGAAATTTATGTACCATTTTGTTATTGAGATTTTCAACAAGCATAAGACCATCCATTGGAGTCTGACCTAATACTTGGCTACTTCAGATTACATTTTAAAGCGAGAGTTAGAGCTTTGTGGAGTCTTAGAACACTTTTAGACGTTTAAATACCAATCAAAATTTTCAAACGAAAATCAAATAAGGACATCGGGGGACATTTATCCTTAAACACCTTTTTCTAGAATCAAACTTACCATTATCAGCACAACACGTTGATGTCGATTCTCCGTTAAAAACGCTGTGGCAATCAACAGCAAAAGGAACAAATATGTGGCTATTGTGGTAAGATTCCGCATATCCAGGAAAGATTCCACCAAAGGAATTGTTCCCATCGTCCAGTCACAGCAAAGATTGCAAGGAAACAGCAAAAGCCACACGTTGACGCTGATCAGATAGTGATAAGTGAGCTGCTTGCTGGGCGATGGAGCTACTGAAGCTGGATTATCGAATCTTGTAAAAACTGGTAGCTGAGACCCCATGATTTGCAGCCTGGCCAACAGAAGCAGAATGGTGAAGATGAACAGCACGAACAGCCGTTTTGCAGCTGCGTTGGACTTTGGCAGATGGAAACTGGACTTGGGTGTGACTGCTGATTTTGCAAACGATTTCATGTCCTCCAGTTTCACCTGAAATTCCAGAACTTTTAGTTTAGCATGTTGTTTCATATGTTGCGCAATTACTCACCCTTTGAATAACGAAAATTTCGTATGCAGCGCACACTCCAGCAATCGTAATTCCCTGCTCTTTGCACAGCATTGCCGTCGCTATTGAGAGCATGGACATGCCAATAAATTTCCAATCTAAAATCGGGCTCAATAAGAACACATGCCCTATTCTCTGATTCCCCGTATTGCTTACCTGTAAGTTTCTTGTTTATCGTGGCTTTGGTATAAAAGAGGAAAGCGGCCAGGAAAAACACGGACGAGAGAGTTTCCGCCCTGCCAACTACTCCAGTTACCTAAGGCAAAAAGTACTATTAAAATTTCCTGCTAAAACTATAAAAGTGCAAGAGGAGGTTAATTTTTGGTTGTACGTTTATTTATGTTTTATTTCGTGCCCTATTGGTGTAAACTGAGTAGGTTTCCTCACATGATTCTGGGGATTTGGGCAAAAGAGCGACAGTCTGTTGGGCACGCTGGCGATAAAACCCCTTATACAGCTTAACTGGTGTTTTATTTGATAAGCAGGCTTTTTAATCTCGATCCATTGATGTAAATGTTGGCCCTTGAGCTCAAAAGGTTTTTGAAAAAATGTAAACCTTAATTAGAAATTAGTTAATTAATAAATACATTCATATTGTTTTTAACGCACCGCGGGGCAGCGATCTAAAATATCTTCCAGACCCGCACTTAATATAGCTTGAACTGGGAAATATTTATTTTAATACACGTTTAGTGGCAGTTTTTCATCAAGCATGCAGCAAAATGTTTTGTCCGAATGAAAATCTCTAATAGTAACAAATTGATCTGATATAATGTAAAGAAAATCGGCAATTTTGTGTAAAGAAGTTGCTTTGTCGAGCAAAAAATTAATCGGAAAAATCTTGTGTAGTAAACACCAAATTACGTTTTCTTAAGGTTATAACAATGCAAGCAAAGAAGCATTAATTAATAATTAATAAATTAATTGCATTAATTAATAAATTATTGCATGACTTGAATGTGGCTCTGCCACTTGGCCAGCCTTTACGCAAAATTGGCATGAAATTTCATAAAAATCGAATAAAACGACTGATTCGATAGCTAGCATTTAATTTAGTACAAAAAAGTCTAATGCGCTTCGCGATCGTATTTGTTTATATCTGGCTGGGAATGCGGTTTGTTTACGACGAGCATCCAAACTAGTTGGAACGTAAAATTTGTCTTTGAGAAGATGAAAAATGTTCGCAAGGCGTGCGAACATTTTCATTGTGTGATCAAGTGTAGTGTACATTTTTTTGAGGATTGTAGGGTTGAAAATGAAGGATGGGGCGCCACGTTGCATAAATCTGGTAAAAAGCTCTCTAATCTATAAACAGATTGAACTGATTTGAGTTTTTCAAAAAGCAGCTGAAATTTTATGCATTTTCTACATTTATTATTCTTAGTTTTATAGCGACATATTTGCTGCTGTACTAAACACATTTTCTTCTTTCTTTCCAGGTGGCACGATGCAGCTTTTTCGGTGAGTTTGTCATTACTTGAGATGTAAAGATTTTAGCCCCATTTTGTTGTATTTTATATTGCCGCATGTGTGATTCCACGAGGAACGACAAGAAAGTTTTTGAATTTCGGTTCGGATTGGGTTTTTTTCAAAAATATTACATTTTTTGAGGTGGATTCCAATTCTCAATTCCACTTTGCTCGATTTTCTCCATTATTTGCGTAGTCGACAATTTTCCTATTACCAACTTCAAATTGGATTCCTGTTTGTTTCGCTTGTATTCACATTCGTGTCGATCGCTTCAACCGGCGATAAACGTTAGAAGCCTGATAGATTCGAAATTGTAGCCCCAAATGCATTTTTAGCAACAACTAACCAACTTAAGCTCTTTCAATTTTATAGCTTTCAATTACTTTTCATTACTATTTTTCAATTCACCGCTCACATCTTAAGTAAAAATGTCCAAGACTAAGGATTTTTTATGTGAAAACTGCAAGTATTTTCTACCTGATGCTTCCGCATAGTAAATACATTTTATTACTAGACGTAAAAGTGAAACACTAAAAAGAACTTTTATTTTCCCTTAAGCTCTCGGCTGGTAATCAGCTTTTACTGTTCAGTGCCATAATTACAGCAACTGACTCTCACTCAAAGCCAGTTCGGCTTTATGCGTTTTTCCCTAATAGATTCTCATCCCTTTGCCGGATGGATAAATATGCACAAGGCCTCGAAACGCCAACATTTCACCAAGTCATGTTGCGTAATATATTTGCGTTAGCTCAATTTAAAATAATTTATTTTGGGACAATTCTGTCGGGGGAAAATAGAGCCTGCTTTCAATGTGCTCGCACGGTTGGATACATTGGAAACTTTGCCGACATGTCTAATTGAGTGATGAATTATTAATAATGCATGGATACAAGAGTTTTGTTTTTATCAAAAAAATTGAATAGGAAAATTTAATTTTTAGGTATAAAAGTTAAAATATATTTGATGCTATAAAAAGAGTCCCAGAAATAAATGGGTTTGAAACACTGGGGGTTTAATTGAAAATAACTGCTTATAAATGGACATTAAATTTGGCTCATTTAAAGGACCAGAATGAACTAATTCTATAAAATTTCCTGACGATGGGTCAAAATCTAAACATTTTCTACTTATAAAACTTCAAAATTCATGCAAAGGTAACTCGCCAACGTTTGTAGTTTTTGAGAAAGCAGGTGTCCAACTTAGGCCTGCAAAGGTAAGTTCAAAAGTGAATCACACGTCCAAAAATTTCCCAAAATTCCCAAAAATTGCCTGATCATGACTGAAGTCGAAACTATTTCCACGCATAGACCACACTTGGCGCCACAAAAAGTATCCAAAAGTAAATCTTTAGCTCCACTGGTTTTCGGAAAACCACATGTCAAACGTCAACTAAGAAATGTCAACTGTCATGTCAACTAAGAAAGCAATCTCAAAAGTAAAAAGCACACAAAAAATTTCTCAACAATTGCCTGCCGATGATACATAAACGAAATCACTTCCACACATAGAATGTGGTTCGAGCCACAAAAAGCATTCAAAAGTAAAAATAAAAAAAACTAGGTGCCAAACTTAGCTCGACCTCAAGCGGACACACTTCAAAAGATGATAACTTCCCCTGGTAGCGAAACCTCAAAATTAAGTTCCTATCGGCGGCGGCTTAAAACACGAAAATCCCCAATTGTTCAACATACCAAAAATGGTCTGAAAACCTCGCGATTCACAAATATTGCAATTGAAAAAATCCCAAAATCCAAACATCAACATTAAACAACCGAGACTTGTTCTAATAGAGACACATGCCAACTGAATCGAATTAGAGCGAAAAACAAACGTTTCTGTCTTATTTCCTGTCACTCAGCTTCAGTTTCGCTTTCTCATGTCGCACTAAAATTGGATTATGTCCCCATTGTGGCCCTGCCGGATATGAAATTGCAAATTATCAGATAAAATTTCGTCTCCAAATTGCAAAATGCCTCAAAAAGACCAGTCACAGAATGCGAAACATTGAAGGGACGTTAAGTAAATTTCATTAAGGCGACCAAAATGTTGTAATACGAAATGGAATTTCTGATTTATGGGGAATTTCTGGCATTTGGTTATTAATCCCCTCAGGCTCGCGTGGTGGATTTTCCCTGGAACATACAGGTTTGCTTTTATCATTCCGGTCAAAGTTCGATCCCTTATAGAATACTTTGTTTCTGTTTTCACCAAGGAATACTACAGACATTGTCAATCCCAGTCAATGTAGGTTTTATAAGCAAACGACAAAAACAAATACAATTTACTTTGAGGCCTGGATCCACACTGATATGTTTTAACCGTGCATTTTCCTACTCAAACCCACTTGATTCCGCCCTTAGAGGACACTTTGACTACCCCTTAACACCCTTTTGCTCGGCATGCAGCAATTAAAATTCCTCAAATCTGTTTTTGCAGATTTCTGCTGAAAGGGTATTTTCATTAGTGCGTCTGTACCAAACCGTTTGAAGTTGTTTGCCTTAATTCCGACAGATCGTCAAAAGCATTGAATCATCTAACTTTAACGACGCTTTTCGGATAAAACGGGTTTGAACGAGTTAGTTTTAATTTATTCTTCACCTCAATGATGTTAAGAAATCTTGCAAATAAGGGTAGGTGTTTTGAAGTTCTGTCGATGACGATTTGAAGACATATTGTGAAAGAAGCTGCTCTTGATGGTAGGAAGCATGATGATCATGCGTCCTGCTAGGAAATCGAGCTTTGCTCCCCAACAATAAAATTGTTGCTGTTAAAAAATAAAATTGCTTCCCATCTCATGCCCATTCCAGCTTTAGTCTGTGTAACAATTTGCGGTTTTCATACTACTGACCTATTTTGCTCCAGTAAGTTGATAAAATGGGACGTAAAGCGTATGCTCGAATGCACCCCCGGGCACAGAAAGGCGAATAAGAAGAATCACGTTGCCGAAAAACAGTTTGGCCGATAAAATACGAAAAAGGGGGCGGAAAGGGTGATTGAAAAAATAAAAAGCTCTACGTTGAGTGCAAATCCGCATTCACTTTGAAGTTCCCAGAAAGCATAAGTACAGCTTCCTGTGTAGGGCTTTAGAAAATGGGACACAATAGTTTTATGAGAAACGGATATTTGGAACCAATCCAAATGAACATGGCGGGGGAATAACATGTTTTTTAACGGCAAAATTTCCACTTTTGGTGAATTTTATACTCACGGCCTCCGTATGGATGGGATGCACTGCGAACAGCATTGCGGCCACAAAACTCGCCATATCGGGCAGGAACATCAAACACATCCTGCAAATAAACGAAAATGTAGAAAAATATGGGAAGTTGAATCAATTGAAATCAGCTAAAATTACAAAAAAATCTGCCCCTCTTTCATATTTAATAAGAAGGTTCGGGTTTTCTCCTGCACGTTCTGGCCGAGAAAAAATGTAAATATCTGTTAAATGAATTCCTTTGCACGTATGCTTTCAGGGCAAATATGAATGAATGTGAAGAATGAAGAACTGAAAATATTGCAACTAAAGAGTGTAAATTCGTTCAGATTCCACTCAGAAAAAAAAGTAAAAAACCGACTTATTTGCATTCAAAAACTTCATTATTTTACGTTGAATTAATTATTTCTTAAATAAATCGATTTTGTTTCCTGCATAACTACAGGGAAGAAATCGGCAAAAGCGAGCCCCATTATCAGGCAAATAAATCCCATTATTTCCTCCTGCTTGACAACCTCGAAAGATTTATTGGGATGATAGTACTTAGGCGGGAATATATTAAAGGCATTAGAATGTCGTTATACGGCATTCTCTCTGCTGTATTATGTTAAATAAAGATGCTTTTAATGTGCTTAGCCTGGCAACATCTTGAATTTTTCCCCGTCGCAATTTCCCTTGCAGGAAATATACAGTTCGGGGGTTGTTTGCCTAATGATATGACCATTTGTTTCACAATTAAATGCGCTAGTAATATGTTTATCTAAATAATTTATTTCCATCCAAATCACTGGCGCATAATTTTCAATGAACAATCGTGGTTTTGCCCTAATTGGCTTCAACAACAACAACGCTGGAAACTTGATAGGGATTTTGGATAAACCACATTTAACGTGCAGCTCACTGAATTTAGAGCCAAAAATTTCAGAATTTGGTATTAATTAAAATAGGTTTGAAAACAGCTAATTGGAAGAAGGGCGAACAAATCAGAACTCTTTATGTTCTCCAGCATCCCGGGGACTTAAAATTTCTGTCTGTTTTCTTTTTTAATAAGGGTGAGGGCTTTATTTACGTCCGCGAGGAAAAAATCTTTTTGCGACTTATCACAAAAGTAATTAAGTGTTCGAGCGTTTTTCTGTTTGCTAAGGCCCCTTTCTTGCAAAAAAGATCAAATGCGACAGAAGTGAAAGAGGATTTTAATAAAGAGATGCCAGTCAATTGCCTGCGAAAGTTTTCGCTGAAACCATCAATTTGCAGGAGAAAACTGAAAGAAACACTGGAAAACAGTTCAAATATTCGCGTTAGAAACTTCCAAGTTTTTAAACAGTACCATTTATTAAAATGCATAATTTTCATTAAAATCCACCACATCAACTCGCCATTTAAATTTATTAACAATAACATTGACTGCACTGCTACAGCTCACTGGTGCATACATTAAATTGAATTATTTCAACTTTGAATTTATTTTATTAACATTCGCTCTGTTAAAGTTATGATCCGGAAAACTGTCGCCAGTCACTGGATTGTTCCAATGTGCATGAAACTGTTAGTTAAATCGTAAATAGTCTAATCGAAAATTAGTAATAATGAAGCCAGATAGTTGGGTATTCTGAAACATTCTAAAGGTGTCGTTTATGTAAATTTTCTACAGCTGCTTTGGGGCCTCGCAGGCACGTTTAATTTCGTACTTTCTTGTCTAAAGAAAGTTAACAAGCAAGAAGCTTAAGGACTTAAAATCCATTCGGGACGGTGACCTGCCCTTTAGGCCAAACCGTAGCGATCATTATCTCATTCCGGAGTGAAATTTACGATTCGCCCGAGTAAAAAAGCGACGCAAATTTCGTTCTTTTTGTCCAATTAAAGTTTCTCAACTTCTATTGTGTTAGCTTGGAAGGAGTTAAGCAAACTTAATTAGAAAAATGTTGCAACGCAAACAGCGCAATTGAATTTCGCGAACATTCAGTTTTGACTAAAACAATTTCAAAGGAGTCTGGAAATATTTTAGATGAATTAACGTCGATTCATTAAACATTCGGTGAAATCGGATGTTTTTAGCGGCCGGATTTCGATTACATTTTCAACTAATTATTGAATAAATTATTAATTAATACACACCGTGAATAAATGCGCAACATTATAATATTAATTTACTTCCAAATGTGCAGGATTACAGCAAAATCGAAGAATATTTTCATGCTTATTTTCGCCATTTCTGTTGAGGGTTGTTGTGCAGAGCTCTTCGGACATGACACTGGGTTGCAAAAGCGAACAATGCACAAGTTTGGAGTGTTCTTTTGCCTTCATTTAAACTGGGTTTCACGTCAGAGCGGAACTACAGTCTATAATGTATTTGAGTGGAAAAGTGAAAAATTTTCAAGTTTAGAGTGTTTTGCGCTTATTTATAGTGCATTTTACATCGGCGCAAAACAACTGTCTCTTAGAAAGACATTCCAAACTTTATGCGACATTGATATACACTAAAAATGCACTCTAAACCAACGCAAGTTTGCTCGTCTTTTCACCTTTTTCACTCAGTCAGTGTCGTGCCCGAAGGGCTCGGCACAAAAAATACATAGAAGTTGTAGTTCTTCTCTTATGTAAAACTTACTCTAAACAGATAAAAAAACAATCTAAACTTGTAATTTTTCACTTTTTCCAACCAAGCACTGTCATGCACGCATGACTCGCCACAACAAAAACATGAGATGCTGTAGTTTCGCTCTGATGTAAAATGCACTTCAAAAGAACACACAATACTGTATTCTCCAAAGTTGAATATTTTTCGCTTTCTCTTCATACATTAGAGGTTGCAGTTCCGTGTCGATATAAAATACACTCTAAACAGAAGCAAAAACACTCTAAACTTGCACAGTTTTCACTGAATCTGTATCGTGCCCATATAGCACAACAAATACATTTGAGCTTTTAGTTATGCGCCGATAAAACACTCCAAAGTTGCCTATACATAACTTAGCTAATATTTGCTAAAAATAATGATAAATTTCCAGCCAGAGTAGTAAGTGAAATAAACTGGCGTGCACGTCCTTTAGGCGTCCAATTATAAAATTTCCAAAGAGGTTTTTACACTTTTTAGATTAATCCGGCATAACGTCTCTAAATCTAATTAATCTCTGTCGAGGGCGTCCCAACTTAGAGGGGCTTAAATCTCAATTCATTATTTTTAGGAAAATCTCGCCCCTAATTAATATTAGACGGCGCATTTCGAACCCGGCGAAAAACTTAAACTAAAAGTCAGGATTTGTGCGGATTATCCCGTATTGTCAGTTGTTTCCAAAACTTTTCGCTTATTCCTAGCTTTGAAAAGTACTCGATGCAACTTTATAATCTGTTTTCTTTTATCTTAAGCCTTTTAAACTTTTGGTTCCTCCATACTTCCAGGGTATTAGTCAGTTGCAACTATTTCACTTCCTCGCAACTAATAAGGCAGTGTCTCACTTCCTCTCGTCTCAACTGCTTCAAATGTGCCAGTTGGTTTTTACTACACTGACTCTATAAAACTGTATGTAGTCAGTCATGTCACTGTAGTTTTTACGTGTAACTCCTCCCTCTATACCGGGAGGCTCCCTGGCGCTTCACAAAACACTCTCAGATTGTTCAATATTGCACGTTTCCAGAAGAGTATTTTTCTAAAATAATACTCGGCTGTAGAACTAAAAAATCAGCACCTGAAGAAAATATTGGCCGGGAAATGAGTGTCTCAAATCAATCAGCTACACTACGCGTTAGAAAAATTGAAATATGTGAAGTACATAAATATTTCCTTGCAGCGTTTCAATGTGCAAAGAGAGCAGTGAAAATAACTGTGCAAACGAAACTCCCGGGAGTTTCCGGGCACTATTGCAAAATACGTCCTGACCTAGTTTTGCAAGTTAGTCGACGCCGAAAACCGATAGTTGCCCTATCCATCTTCAGTGTTGGATCAGAAGGGCTTTGAACCAAAGTAGTTAACACTGTTTGTATAAATATTGATTAATTCTTGCAGTTGTTTAGGCAATTGTCACTTTTGCTGATCAATTTGCCTCGGGATCGCATTTTGCAAAATTTGCCCGCTTCTTCATTAAAAAAATCTTCGCGCTTCTCCTATGGAAATGGTTTTTTTTTGGTGAAACTACCGGACACGCTAGGTATTTTTCGATAACATTTGGAAAACATTTTAATAGCGCCTACTAATGATGCTACCAAAGTTTAATGTGTTGGTTGCGTGTTCGATTCCAACACGTACTTTTATTAAGTAGTGACTATATCAACGTTATCAAACAACCATTAAAAAATAGTTTGTCAATGGATATTTCGAAATTGTCAGCAGCTTTCTTCTGGGGAAACCGTCCCCAGTTCCATATTTATAATGGAAACATTCGGAATAAACGTGTAACTTTCCATGAAACGGAGCATCTGGAACAAACTAATTAGTTAATACGATCCGCTTGCAACATTGTCAACTTACAACGCAAAACGACTGCTTCAACCTTCTTGTAAAGCCGGTTGAAACTAATGGCCATGGAGTGCAAGTGTACGCAAAAAGAGGCAACTTGGAAATATGCTTGCAAACTGCGAGCAAAATGAAATTAGCGGAAAAGCTGTATCTGGAAAGTTGCCAGCATTTCCTGCACATAATACTTCAAAAGAAACCTGTAGTTTAATAGAATGTGGCCCAGTTTGGGTCTTTCTAGTTACGTCAAAACTAATCAACTCATTAACAAAAGAGTTAGTTTATTTTTTCAATGGAATATTTCTTCCTGGCCCTGAACACCGCTGAAGGTGCAAGCCACTCGTGCTTGCGAAACGTCTGAAAGACATCCTCTTCCACGGTGGCTTTAAACGCATGGAAAACCCCCACAGTTTCAATTAGCTGATTGTGAAATAAAAGGAACTTTTGATATGAAACAGTCCCACAAAAAACCTTGCAGTCAAAGCTTTTTCAGCGACAGCGGCAGCAATTAACCTAATTAGTTAGTGGCCTTTAAATATCCAGGAAACTCATTTGTTCGATTATACGAAACTGATTTTCCATCCAGTTGTTGGTAGCGAGTGCAGTATCCGCAGGATGGACAGAAATCTCTTTGGGACACTGAGTGTATCAAGCAAAACCACTCCTGGTTGCGATTCTACATTACTTTAAAGGAGCTTTGAATCGAAATGAATGGGGAAATGCTTGCAAACGCAAATTAAATGCTTTGAATCGGAGAGTTTGAATTAATTTTAGACTATATGGTTTGCTGGGTGTTGCTTCAACGAGTTGGGATTATCTCAAGTTCATACATGCAATTACTTTGAGTTCAAGCAAGAAAAGAGCGATTTTGGCCTAAAAATCCAGTATTTCCTGGTCAAATTCCGTCACGAGAAATCGAGATGTCTGAAGTGTGTTGGACGCAACACTGTATAGTCCTTAGAAAATATTTTACTGACAATATTAATGTTTAAAGATGTATTTTTAGGGCTATGACGAGCAATTTGCAATGGGGTTTGCAAAAATTTGCCTTAGGAAAACAATCTGAAAGACGTGACTGCGGCAATAAAGGTTCTTGCTTCAAGTGGCCAACAGACTTTGATCTTTGACATCGATTCTTTTTCTGTTTGAAGCGTTATTTAGTGTCATTCTTTTTCATTTAGATTGTTTTTTTAGCAAAAATTGAGTGCTTCAGACTAAGATGCTACAGGCTGCCAAAAGAAGCAATGCGAAATTGGTGAAAGTTTCACACGATCTCACTTGTACAAAAACCTGTTTTTTTCTATTTCAACCACACAGAGTTTCAGGTTGATTTCATTTCTCAAAGAAAGTTTTTCAGTTTTTCTACCATCTCGTTTAGTTACACAGTGGGTTAAAAAAATCAGCGTGCTGATCTCGCAGTTACATTTTTTCGACTTGCGACAAAAAGTCAATATAACGGGTGGCATGAATGCACGAAATGTAAAATTTGAAGTAAACCCCGTACATTGAGTTTTTGTCATAAGTTTTCCATTAAGTTTTAGCGTTAACATGAGCTCTAGAGCGTGAAAATCGGAGCAGGAGCAGAAAAACTATCGGTTCAAGACTAAAAGTCGATTTTTGGCGACCGCTCTGTAAATAGAAGAGATTACCGAATAATGCAGAAACCGTTTCGAGCTATTTGGTTTATTTTAAAACTTTTGGTGTTAATATCGAGAAAAACTTATTTGTCTTCAGCTAGGAGCATGTCGGACTTTGTGCGAAGTTTTGCACTTTTTCTTTTGCCGCCCCGTAGAAAATTGATATGCGATGCTTAATTTATTCCAAAAAATGTACGAAGACAAAACAAGTGGGGCTAAATAAATGTTGAAATAAAAGCCAAATCGCTTAAATCAATCGGAATTTATCCAGTTCCAAATTTAAGGCAAATTTAGAAACGTTTAGTTTAGAAGAGCTAAAATAGAGCGGAATATTTTATCATTTTGCGTATAAATCGTTGACTACTTTTATGGGTAAAATGCTTCATTTTCAATGAAGTACGCTTTAAAAGACAGACAATGAAAATATTAGTTGCAATTAATAACACGTTTTATTTTTTTTCACTTTTGAAGTCTGCAAGGGAATAGCACCAACGGCCTTGAGATTTCATCCCAATTTTTGCTTGATTAGCAAAGTTGTGTTGGTTAGCAGATGCTTAATATCTTTCTGAAGAAGCAATCCCAAAAATCACTATCTTGCTTCAATTGGTCAACTGATTGTGGAACTGGATACATTTTGATAGCTGAGAACGATTATTTTTATGTTTGATGCGTTATTTTTATTTAGTGTGATTTTTTGGCAAACATTGAGAGCTCCAGACTGAGATGCTACAGGATGGCAAAAGAAACAATGTAAAAGTGGTAAAAGTTCCACACGTTCTCACTTGTACACCCACCCCGTTCTTTCTATTTAAACGACAGAGTTTCAAGTTGATTTCGTATCGTAAAGAACGTTTTTCAGTTTTTCGACCATCTCGTGTATTTACAGAGTGGGCTCAAAAAATTAACGTTTTGATCTTGCAGTGATTTTTTTTGCTTCTGTACCGATTTTCAAAAATTAGGATCCAGAAGCTGAAACCTGGAAAAGARTTGACTTGCGGCAAAAATTAAATATACCGGGTTGCATGAACGAACGAAATGTAAAATTTGAAAATAAACCCCGCATATTGAGATTTTGTCCCAAGTTTTCGATTAAGTTTTAGCCTGAACGCTCATGTTTTAGCTCTAGAGCGTGTAAATCGGACCAGGAGAAGAATAGTTATCCCATCAAGACTAAAAGTTGATTTTTTGCGACCAATCTGTAAAGAGGAGATGGCCGAAAAAATCGAAACAAAAAAAATCCTAAAATTATTTTTAAACTTTTAGTCGGATTTAAGTCGGAGTTTTGCATTTTTTCATTTGCCCCCAGTAGAAAATTGATCTGAGATGCTTATTTTTTTCCAAAGCATATACCGAGAAAGAACAAATGAGGTTAAATGAAGCTTTAAACAGAAACTTAATCGCTTAAATCAATCAGAATTTATACAGTTCCAAATTGAAGGCAAATTTAGAAGCGGTTAGTTTAGAAGATCTAAAATAGAGCGGAATATTTTTATCATTTTGCCAATAAATCGTTGACTACTTTTATGGGTGAAATGCTTCATTTTCAATGAACTACGCTTTAAAAGCCAGATAATGAAAATATTAGTGGGAATTAACAACACGTTTCATTTTTTTTTCACTTCTGAAGTCTGCAAGGCAATAAAAGCAATCACGGACTTGAGATTGTTTCCCAATTTTTGCAAATGCTCGATATCTTATATCAGATTCAAGAATATTCACAACTTTTCATAAATTAATTCACATTAGTTCATAAAACTTTATGTTCTCGTTCATATTGAAAAAAAAATGAGCAAAGGAAAGGCATTTTATGCGAAAGAGACAAGCAGAGCGAACAAGAAAAATACATTTTCCATACTTTAAAGTTCGAGAATCCTGAAAATTAGACCCAGTCGACCGAGGAATCATTTAGAGTTACGAAGATTAATTCCACACTTTTTCTACAATTGAAAATCTTCCTAAAAAAGCTCTAGTTGAGAACTGACTGTCGCCTTTCGCATTTACAGAATAGGTTTTCCCTTGAAAAATGCAAACAAGTAAGCTTACCTAAAATACATCAGACAAACCACACAATGTAGCAGCATGTTGACCAAATGATATCCAAACGGATCCAGTTGCCCAAACAGATAATTGAGCCGAAAGGTCAGGACACACAAAGGTCTGTAAGACTTATGACTCTGTTCCTGAAACAAATAAAAAATCAGATTAGGTAAATGTTGCTCGAGAAAAACCCCATCGGATGGTAATTTTTTGGAACATCAAGCCAGATCAGGCATTCATTTGCCAGGCTGGATTCGTCCCAGGTTTGCTCGTTTGAACATAACGCATAGTAAATGAGTGTAACTCAATTTAAATGCTGGCAATTTTTCCCCCTGTTGTTTGCAAACCGCGGCCGCAAATTTCAAAGGTCACTCGGAGGGTTGGAAATAAGCCAAAAGTGGGAAGTCATATTCTAATTAAAATTTCTCCATCACTGTCTCTATAAGGGCTCTGCCAGCAGTGAAATTAAATTAATTTCATTTGCACCGGTTTTTTCGGTCATATTAAAATGGCCTAGTAATTATGCCAAAGCCAATGTATTTAGGTTTAATAGGTTTTCCATTTTGCTTAATGGGCTCTTGATGGAAAGCTTTCAACATTGATCGAAAACGATTTAAATCAGAAAACGCATCAAACCATTAGTGGCCTTTCCGGTTGTGCCAAATTTATTATACATAAACACATGCATTTTATACTCAACCCGCTAGTTAATAATTTACATTAACGCCATGAGTATTACGGGGAAAATTACCAGGAAGCTCATTTCCACTGTTGCCTACCAAATGAAGTGTTCCAGACCGAGATCGATGGTTTTTGCAGCCAAAAGACAAGCCACTGGGACAAATCTAAAATAATTTTATCCGTGCAAACCGAGTTCCGATTACAATTCCGCAATCCTGATTGCAAAGTCAAACGATATTTGCATCACAAAAAACTAATCATGTATTTCGGCGCACGGATTCGGGATGGGAGATAATTGCGTTTTGTTTAGGCGCCCTGCTTGTTATCTGCTCGAAAATCATACGTCCAACCAGCAGCAGGACTGTACATGAAAGCCATACGTGAATGTTTGCTGTAATGTACGTATTTTCATTAAAAAAATTGGGGTATTTCGGATTTGACTTGAAACGTTAAGGGCAAAAACGGTTGTTTGAAAAAGGCGATGTTTGACCACTACTTGACTTAATGTTTTAACACTCTGTATAAAATAACTCGATTTGGTGTAGTCATTATATACATATGGACAAGCTGTAGTTTGCCGCAAATTTTCATGATCTGACTAGAAAGTTTTGGGGGATACTAAATTATTCAGCAGGAGTTGGAATTGTAAAACAAGCTCTAAGAAGAGATCTTGTTCTGCACATTCTCTCTCCATCCATCTCTGCTTTTCTTCTTTGATCTGCTTTTCCGTTTTCGTTCTTCGTCAGTCTTTGCTGTTCCATAAGGGTTAGAATAAGTTTGGCGAGCTACAAATTTTCAGGTTTAAATTAATTTATTCCTATGTTCTGTATGTTTTTCTAAGTACAAAATGTACTTTGCCCAACGTCATCGTCGTTTTCCCGAAGTTTTCTTTGCATTCGTGTATGCTCACTTTGCTCGGTCAAAGTAGAAAATTAAATTGAAGTTTCGTTGGTTTTCTTGAAGGTCCAGTTTAATTACGAAAAGAAACCTGAAGCAAAAATGGCTCATTGGCCGGAGAAGCTGCATATTTCCCCACACTGGATTCGAAAATGACAACTGAAACTCACCTGACCACTTGAAACTCAAGCAGCTAAACAATCAACATAAAAAAGGTGAAGTTAAAGGTTCTAACAGTATCCCTTTTTTGCTCCAAAGTCCCTCGGAGCAAATTCTCCACCTTAACCGTTTACTAAATTTGCCACAAATTATTACTGATCAAAATTAAATTAAATCATCTAAAGGAACGGCGATGTGATTACAACAATTTCCCAATCCAGAGTGCAAAGTGAAATCCGATTGGCATGAATAACGTGAGTCGGCTTTATCGCATGAGAACGGTCCGTTCTGTTTCGCTAAATTTCATATTGATGCAGCCATAACTTGTAAAGCAAGCTACAATATTCCCATATCACATTTTGATATAACACAGAACATTATGCGCATACAAATCAGCCCAAACAGTTCCAATAGAGATGGTTCTTAGTCGAATTGACTGTTTTGATGTGCAAGGAAGTTCAAGCACCAATATTTAAAAAAAAAATAAGTTATTTTACACAAATATATGTAAAAAACAATTATTAAACGTAACAGCTCGTCATGTTTCAGTTCCAGAATATTTCGGGCTTTAAATGCTACAAATAAAACGCTTTTTCCATCGAATATGTTGTGCGAAAAAATGAAAAATTACCCCCGAACATTTCAGTTCTGTTAACAGAGATTGCATTTTTTAGCTAATGAATGGATGTTAACTGGCTATTTTTGACATCAAAGCTTACTTTTCATTATTCAATTAATGATGAATTGGGCTAAAGTACATTTCAGTTTCCACCTGTTATGACGTTCTATAACTATGAATAAATGTGCAAACTTCACCCAAATAAAATCAGTAATTTTTATAGTAAAATCTTCTGGTTGGAAACCGGAATGGCACAGGCTGTTAAGCCTTCGGATGCCTTCATAGCAAAACACGGTACAGGAAATGTTTAATAAAAAAAAACAACGTTTTAACATAATTCGCAGGCAAAAGCGACCCCATTCGCTATGTTACGCGACATTGTTCTTGACGTAAAAGGACAACACTCTAATACCCTTATTTGCCTCTTGTGCCCGGTTAAAAACGCCGCGGTTTCGGGTGCTTTTTGCGTATTTTTTTGAGCGGAATGTTTTGAATTATTCCCAGCATTTAACAGGAAGAATTCAAAAATCTAATTTACTCATTTCGTGAAAGCCACTTGGAAACCCATTACAGCATGCCTGGGAAACCTGGAAATGTTCCACAATCCGAGTGGTGGCTTTATTGTAAACAGGCTGAGGAAAACTGATAGATTGAAATACAAATTCCCTTTGGGCGAGTGATCGATTTTCAGGCTTGGCACCTCAGTCGATTTTTCTTCGGAAAATAATTTTTTTCTTAATATCTACTAACTTCATTTTATTTTTTTGTCTGGATTTATTTGATTGAATTTGAAAGGAGCAATATTTGAGACCTGAACTGGGTAGTCGATGAGAAACATGCAATTGTAATAAGCAGAAATGGTGGCAACAAAAACTAGCTAAACTTTAGCTTATTATAACTATTCACATTTCCACAGATGATCTATGGATCTGGGGCAAGTTTCATCAACTTCCAGGTCTTCATTAAACCGAACCTAATTTAAAAGTTTTCATTTTCTGCCACTTTGTCTGGCAGCCACACATAAAACTCAACTCGTTTCTCAGCGCCGTTTTCATAAAGTTTTGGATGAAGCTGACTTTTATAATCACAATAACCAGCCATGTTTTCCGGAATTTTCTAATCCGGTCGCTTTCGGCTGCTATGGACGATTTCAGCGGCTGGATGTTTCACATGAAAACAATTGAACTCAACAGTCAGTTTGTTTTTAAAAAGTTAAAATTCTAACGGGATTTTTTCACCAGGAATATTTATAAAATGAATGGAATTTCAACCTGTGTCAATTCGATTCAGTCAAGCTCTGTCCAAATTTTAAATTTGCATGTTTTCGGTTTTATATTTTCAGAAGTTCAACAATCAACAGACAGATCACAAACAAAATAAAGATCAACTTTTGTTTTATCAATCAAAAATCTCCCATTTTTCAGTTATTTTTAGTAAAAGTAGTTTGTGGGGTGTCCAAGTTTTTGAATTATAAACTCCAATGTTTTCGTTATAAATTTGGAAAGTTTTTTTCCGAGGCATCATCAAGGATTTTCTCGGAATTTCACCACTTGCGACGCGTCCAAAGCTGACTCGCAATCCCTAGCAAAAGCGTTTTTTAACAATTAATTGCAGGGAAACCGATTTCATCGGGAAGATAAGCATTTTTCGATAAGGAACGCGGCAGTATTTTTCTTATGAATCCTGAGAGGTTCTTTTCTTAGCCGTTATCAGGAAGTTTTTGAGAATTTTTTAACTTGCAACGGGTGCAAAAGCGGCTATTTAAATTCACTAGAAACGCGTTCTATTCATTCATTCCAGGAAAATCGACTTGATTACCAAAAAGTATTTTTTTGCATTTGAAACAGTAGAATTTTCCTTACAAATTATGAAAGTTTAATTTCTGCGTCATTATCAGTGAGTTTTTCAAAATTTCTAATTTGCGACGTGTCTAAAGGCGGTTCAAGATCACTAAGAAACACGATTTTCATATAATTTTTTAATAATTGGTTGTAGAAAAACCGATTAAATTACAAATATGTCAATTGTGCATAAGCAACTCGGTTAAGTACTTTCGTTTTGAATCCTCAAAGCTCCGTTTTTGACTCATAATCGTTTTTTCTTGCCAATTTTCCACTTCAGCTGTTAATTGATCAGAAATTGTCGCTTTCGTTCGACGAACCTGATGAGACTGAAAAAATGTTGATCGACTGATTAATAAATATTGAAGCGGCAAATTGCGTTGATTGAAAGCCGTAGCAAAATTATGAAAAATCAATATATTATCAACCCCCCCCCTATATTTGCCAATCGCTTTTATCAGATTCATCGTCCGCGTTGATTTTCGTCGTAATTTCAGTGTAGCGAGGCGGATATTTCGCCTCCTGTTCAATTTCTTATTCGGCCAACTTTTTGTTTATTTTTCGCTAATATTTGCCCAAAAATGTTCAGTCAAATGAGGATCGTAATTCAAAGAATAATTAAAATTGATGAAAACGAATTCTGTCGATTTCAAACCCTGGTTATTATTGATTAAACGTTGAAGTCTGATGTTTTGATTTATACCATACTGAATTATTATAAGACTTTGTTTGACTTCAATGTTCAATTTAATTTAGTTCTTGACTTGGTTTTCGCAAACTCTCTCGCTGGGTTTTCGCAAGTGCATTGTCAGGAGCAAATTGTAATTTTTCTTTATTCGTTTCCCACTTTAAGCCTAAAATTCGACTAGTCAATAACGCGGCTGGCGCTGGACGCAACGAAATCTACATTTAAATCGGCAGCGTTGCTTTAGCAGGACAAGGGGGAGACGGATTAGGGCCCGGGTGTTTAGAGGAGCGCATAGAGCACAATCATGTGATTAATGATTGATTTGGTAATAGAAAACTTTTTGGAAGCTCTTATGCACAAGTCGCCACTGCTTT
Organism: Dendroctonus ponderosae; assembly: GCF_020466585.1. Taxonomy (NCBI): domain Eukaryota; kingdom Metazoa; phylum Arthropoda; class Insecta; order Coleoptera; family Curculionidae; genus Dendroctonus; species Dendroctonus ponderosae. The sequence goes on along the minus strand of NW_026017110.1, from coordinate 7,286,049 downwards.
GAGGCCTTGAGACCGTCTTCATGTATGGAATTTTAGTCATTAAGTCCTATAATTTTCGTTATTTCAGCTGTGGACGATTTTTGTTCCAAGAGTTTGCTTATTAATGTCTTGAATATTGTTAATATTTAAAAGTTGATGGCAATAGCAGATTCCTTCAAGACTAGAAAACAAGACTTTTCCAAACAAGCACTTAAGCAAAAACCTTTTTATTTGTAAATTGTCTGCACTTCAAAGAAATGTATTATTACTTATGCAATTAACACTGAACTCTGTAATAATCAAGATGTTTTGAAGCTTTTCGTTCAAAACAACATTCCTCCACCATTGTAAAATCCAGCTGATTGTTTTCGCTTTATTTACTTGCTTAATTAGATGTTAGGTTGCTGGGCTGGGAAAAACTTTGGAATTTAAAATTTAATGAACTGGCAAAATACGAAGCACAGTTCTGGAAATGGGCCATCGAAAAGATTTTAGCGACTGCTTGAATATTTCTAAACGTATCGGGGATTTATGCTCTTTTAAACCCCGAAAATAAATCGTTGCACTTCCCAGTTTAAGGCTTCATTGGGCCTTGATCGTAAAATGTAATTAACTTGATCGTTTGACTGTCTTAAAACATCATACAACTGGCACCTTAAAGCTGTAATAATAGACGTACAAACTATGGAAACTAAATTCGGCGATAATTGATTATGCAAAATTAAATTTATCCCCCAGGACATTAAGGCGGGATTACACTAATTTCCGGAATCCTGTGGGATGATTTCCCCGACAGAAATTAATGACTAGAAGTAATGCTCAATCTATTACCGAATACATTGTTTGTTTAGCTAGTTTTCCTAGAGCCTAAAGTCAATAGCTGAAAATCTCATTATTCTAATTGTTTCTCCTTGAGTTAGTTGCTGATCGAGAAACTAGAGTTTTAATTGGACAGTTAGGCTAAGGACTATGAAAACAAATGAATAAATCACCATAATCTCAATCAGCCAATTAATATTTCTGTTTTACTTATTCGGAAATTTCGTCTCAAATCAAAAGTTCCCGGCGCTGAATGTCTTCCAATTAAAGTTGGCACTCTTTTTTGCAACGTACAAATCGAGGTGTTGCTTCGTTGCTTCCCAGTGAAAGTTTCTAGTAAATAAGGAAATTAAGTGGTTACAAAGTTAAATACGTCTAGAAAACTTGGCCAATTGCACCGGAAACTATCCAGGACTTGAGGTTTGCTTAGATTGCAAGCAATTAAGTCGGGTAAATAAAAAATGCAGGTTTTTGAAAAGCCTTCGATGTCTGATTTATTTATTTTTGACTACTCCTTTTCCGATTAAAGGAATTGAACTTGATTAAACCTTAACACATTAAGGCTGTATCGTTTGGCTGTGGCAAATAGCAGCTAATGAATTCTTGTTTTACTTTAGAATTGGAAAGTTTGCGAATTAATTTCAGTTAGACGAATCAGTCCCCTTCGCGACAACTTTTCACAAACTTCCACAACACCGTGCTACTTTCTTGCCAGATGTGAGTTCTGATGAACACTGCCAGAATTTCTATAGGTGAATACTCAGGATGCAGGGAGAAGGGTAACAATCGAATCGGGAGGTTTTATGGGGAATGACTCAGTTAGGAATATTGATCAAAACCGTGCATAAAGAAGAACTGGAATGACTTCAAAACATTTTTTACAATTTGCCTAAACAATTAGCTGGTTGAAAACGCTTTGGCGCCCAGATCCAAAACACCCAACTCATCCTCGTCAGGTAAAATGCTGACTAAAGCATGCTGTTAGCTAACTTTCATTGCGGACAAAACTTGGAGCTGACGTTAGTCAGCGATTTACACTTGTCATAATCAATTTTAGGCTTCACTCGCTTAACGAGTTTATGATGTACGCTTATCGCTTTTGGGTGTAACGTGTCTGAACTACGTTCATTAATTAAGAGGCCCAAATTCTTGATTAAAACGGCAACTACAACACGATAGTGGGCCGTTAGATGGCCCATTTTCTTGCTCGTTTATGGCTAATTTCTTTAAAAAAAAAATACAGTTTGGTCTATTGCAAAGTATTCACAAACTGCTCTAGATTCCCTATCAAAAAGGTCCTGATGCTTAGTTGAACTGCTTCAACCGTTTCCGATATTTTACTGTGAAAAATGACTCTATTGCTTTGTAAGTTAGGAATTCCTTCTGATTTCTGAAGAAAAATGCTCGATCAAAATGATTCTTAGTAGGCCTGGTTAACACTGTGTTGACTTGCGCTATTGAGTGGTTGCCGCTCTCTGAGTTTTACCCAGTTATAACTCATCGGTTAATGAGTTATAATTCATTTCATTAAAACTTTACGAAACCCGAGACTGGAATTTTCACATCTAAAAAAGGGTTATCAACACTTTTTCTGAGGAACGTTTTACTACTTTGTTCAAACAACTAAAAACAGTAATCTAGATTTTCCCAGCAACAGAACCAGAGTCCAAAGAAAGTCGACGAGTTTTCTTGTAAAATAGATCTCTTAAGTTTTTTGCATAAAAGGTTCAGTTTGACAGTATTTTACAGAAAAACGTTAGAGAAACTGCGGTTTTTCTTTTTAGAGACAGTGTTGTTTAGAAATATTGACCTAAAAGTGAAGAAACTCCAGTTTCCAAGTGTTTTCCAAATAGATGATTATGAACTTTCGCTTTTTCAGTTTTTCGGTTTTGTTCATAATCCGAAGCTGCAAAAAGATTCGCAAAATTTTTTTCAAAACGGTTAAGGAGGCGAGTGTTCCAATAAAATTTAACTTTTTTTACAGAAAATACCTGAAGATTGTCAGTATTTTAAGTAAAACTAAAAAATAATGCAATTTTTGCGTAGAACGAATTGCTCAATAGAAACTTTGCTAAAACTCGAATGACCTGAAAATTTGAAGAAACTGTAAAAATCTTCAGAGCGATGAGGACGCCGAATTTTTCAATAATTTTTTGTAAACTTTTGCTCTCTGCTCGTTTTTTTTCAAGATAATCCTAATTACTTACGGTAAAAAATTGAATTAAATGATTTGGGTTTGGTGCCAAATTCAAAGCTGCAATGGGTTCAAAGCTGCAAGTGCTCTGCAAACAGATGAATGAGGCGAACTTTCTAGCAAAATTAATTTTGCGATTTTTGGCTGAAAAAACCCATTATTGTCAGAAAAGAAAAAAATCATCAGAAAATAATGTTTTTTTACGTTTTCGATTAAAAACTTTTAGTTTTGTAATCAGTTTTGGAGAAAACCTTAAGTAATGGTTTTCGGGGAAAAAGTTAGGAATTTATTTTTGTTTTTGCCCCGAATTCGACGCTGAAAAAAGTTTGTTCCAAATTCGAGCTGGAAAGGGATTTCAAAACTTTTTACAAAGCGATACTTTTAGACTGTCGGCATTTTTAAGTGAAACTTTAGAAAATTGAGCATTTAGGAAACAGAGTAACTTGGCAAAAACTGAAGAATTCTGAAATTTTGAAGTCATTTCAAAAATATTATTAATAAATGGCCCGTAAAATAAATCTAAAAATATATAAAAAGTCATCAACATTTTCCCAGCAACGGAACTCAGTTAATGCGCCGGTGCGTTGGGTTGGCGCACTATACCATTGCACTGCGTCAACTCCTAAAAATTCACTGAGTTACCCAGGCCTAGTTCTTAGGACTGTTCAGATATATCCCATCGTTTCCGAGATATGAGGTGCTTTAGTTGACGGTCCTCATTTTGGTTACTATTGATTCAGAGGTTAGGAATTTTGATGAAACCTGACTGGCCGAAGAAAGTTCAAGACAAAGGCAATAGAAAACGCCCTAAAGGTTGATGCGATATTTCAAACCGGTTACTAGCTATAAGGGTTCTAATCCAAACGTAACCTTCAAAAACCGCATTGATTTGCCATTTTTGGCAAGGCTTTGCAAGTTAGAAATAAGTGCCAACACCTAATTAAGGAAAAGTAGGGCTTTCGAAAAGGTCCAAATTACTTATCAAAAATGTTCAGTAGTTTTCAAGATATTCGATGTTCTACGCAAAGTTACGTTAAGAGCCCGAAAATTTGGCCATTTTGCTTCTACAGCTTTAGGGGTTAGGGATTTAAATGGTGAAAGACTGTTCGTAAAACGCGCTTTAAAAAGGGGTCGACAAAAAAGGGGTAAAAAGGGGTCGTAAACGACTAACTGAATTTTTTGTAACCGTTTTGGAGATTAAGTCTGTTTTACATTGCAAGAGCACTCAAAATACTAAACTTTTTTCTTCTATCTCTATAGAGGTTAAGAATTGGTGAATAAATAAATTATAAATCAGTGAAAAATAGATCAGTGCGGGCTATCAAAATCGCCCCAAATCCTGATGAAGTTTTTCGAACCGATTACGAGATACAGAATCTTTCACCTGGACTTAAATTCTAAGAACCGCGAATTTTTACTTCTAAGTCTTTGGAGGTTAGAAATTCCCAATTGGCAAAAATAGACCTCAAGACCAACTATCAAAAAGCTCAATAGAAGTGTTTTTAAATTTTTAATACTTTTGGAAATATGACGTTTTAGAACTTTGAGGCAACTGGACAAAAAAAAGGGGGCGAAGCCCTGATGGGTTCTTCAAAAATTTTGTAAAAAAGAGCGGCTCATTAAATAGTCTTTCGAAAAAATTCTTACTATAAATGCAGTATTTCAAGCGGTTTTCAAGCTGTACCTGACACAAAAAAAATTGCTCAAATCTTAAGAGTTTAATAGGCTCTCTCTCGGTCAAGGCCTAAGCCTAATCTTTGTTAAATTGCAACTCAAATTTTACACACATGTGCTTAAATTCTTTATTGGTTGCCCAATAAACAAGCACATGAAAAAGGAGTTTGTTTTGATCCACGCTTTTCTAATCAATGTATTTCACTATTAGCAACTAACAAAGAGATTTTGTGTGTGTGCTGAGTATAGAAAGCATTAAAAATGATTACAAAAAGTCAAGATTTCAAAAAATATAAACATTCTTCAGCTTCAACGTACCTATTTAAACAGGCTTCAAAGTTTATAATGCGCTTCAAATGAGTTGAATTCGAACCACCATTTAATTTAAAAATTGCTGCAAAAGTAGACTTTTGACACTACATTGGCTTCCACTTTTTGTGGGCCCGCTAAACCTTCCAATGGAGCACAAAGTATTGAAGATACCAAATAGAGCCGATATTATTGCAAAAATACAATCATTGCAGTTGATCCCCCTTTGAAGCTAATTTGTTCGTTTGGCAGTAAATGTTTGCTCAAAAAACACTGTAGTTTCGAGGCTCTGTTTGGCTCGTTATTTATCGTGTGTTCTGATATTAATCTACCAGCAGTTAACGTCGTCATTTCTCATTATTTATTACCTTGCTTGAATAATAATGAAAAATTTATTTGGGGCTTGTTCTAGTTAGGCATTATAATTACTCTAATTGCGGATGGAATAATTTATACCGTCCCATAACATTGTTCCAATGTTTCCATTCTCTTAGGGCCATTAGAGGTGGTAAAAAAACTGGATTCGTACACTTGTCTCTCCTAATGTGTTTCGACTGATCAATCGAAGAACGTGGCTGCAAAAAGTTCCGTCTATCAATGTGCGGCCAATGGAGCGTTTGTTTTCGGCGTTCGCTTGTTTCGATAAATTGAAATAAAAATTGAACACAAAAAGGCGGGGACTGCAGCATCGATTTACATTTGCAAAAAATGTTTTGCCTTTGGGCCGAAAATCCATTAATCTTGGCGGCTAAAATTCTACATTCTGAACGTTGGTAGAATTCGAAATGCCGTAGTATAGTAGATGCCGGGGTTGAAAGTGAGCATTAATCTTGCCAAGGGTGGATTGTATCTATTTTTCTTATCGGCCTTTTCGGTTGATGTTTTGATTTAACCCCTAGGCAGTAGTTTCAGCGTAAATAATCGTCGGCTAATATTTAACTGCCGTTTAGCAGGCAAAAAAAATTAGAACTCTGATTGTTCGTCTCAATTCAAGAGCTTCCAGAGGTCGACGTTTCAAGACACAAATCTCAATAGAGGGTTTCAAGGCAACACAAATCGTAATTTAAAGCTCAAACCAAACACGCGGAAATTGTTTGAACAATAATAATTATTCTAGCATTTATTTGAAGCCGGTTGTATGGCGTTCCGTTTATCAAACGCGAACAATCTAAAGCCACCTGAGGGAAATAAAAAGCAAATTGCATGATTACCGTCCCTTTAGCTTTTCGAATCCTTAATTTGCATGCAAATACGGTCGAGAAATGAAATTTACGTGTTTCTACAAAATTCTATAAGACGCTTCGTTCAGGTGCAGTATTTTCCTTAACCATGTAGTTGACGACGTATTTAGGTAAATTGAAAAATTCGCATTCGGCTCCCGAATGAATCCACTCAGTCTCCGACAATATACATTTTCCGTGAGTTTTTCCATGCGCAAATTTATATGATGTGCATGACACAAATGATAAAATATGTATTCGTAGGTGAGGTGAAATGAAAACGAATGGACAGGCGGAGGAACGCAGAAGTGCGACAGCGAAATGTGCTTTAGACTGTTTCGTCTTATTTAGCCTCCATATATCCACATTAAGATTATTTGCGCGAAATCTCATAGAACATTAAGCTTCAAGCTGTTCAATTGCTTCTCGTCCAAACTGGAATCTTCATCCGGTCATCCATACTGGATCCAACAGCGCAAAGCTGGCGCTATTAATTTACCCAGCAGGGTGCAACATAATGAACACAGCATTTGGTTACATGGACAGGGGGAAAATCGATAAAAGCTCGAACTTTCAGAATTATTCATAACGAAAATGCCAAACATCGCAAACTCGATGGCTCTAATGTCAGCCCGGCATAACGCTCAATTTTTCACTGCTGCTGTTTCCAAGGCTTATATTTTCTCCGGGGCAAAACCGGGTCGGTCCTTATTCCGTTTAATACACAAATAAATTCCGAATGGCCTTCAGATTAAGGGCTTGGGCATTCATCACCCCTCAGCTTCTATATACCGCCCGTTTCAGGGCTCTGTTCAGTAAGATCCTCTGCAAACACCATCTTGTGTCGGGATCTGCTTATGGCTTTTCTAGGTTTGTCATTTGCAAAAAGATCCTCTTTAAAATAAAAATGTTTGCTTGGTTCGTAAGAAAATATTTGAGTTTTTCGCGAGAAGAAAATAAAACGGTTTTTTATTGATCAGATTTAGATACTAAAAGTATTGAAAGTTTGTCTTCTAGCTAAGAAATCAATCCAGATATGAGACATTCTAATGGAATTCTGTCCACTAACATTTTTATTTGCAACAAGGTTTCTCATCTTCCATTATCTCTTAAAACCGCTGCTGTTCGATTACTTGCAGTTTTTAAAGGCTCTAAGTTGTTAAGCGTTTTATCCTGTACATTTTTTCTAAGTCTGAAGACTGCAAAGACGTTTCACATGAATCTGAGAAGAAATCGGTTTTCGTATCTAATGTAACCTAAAAACCTCAACAGCGATTACTTCAGATAAAATTCTGATTCGATGAAGATTGAAATGCAAATGAGGTCAGTGATGTTGGTTGTGCGTGTTCGTCCATATGCAAAAATCACATTGCTGCCGCTCTGAAGATCTTTTCTGTTGTGTAGAACAATTTACCTTTCCCACATATTTTATAGCTAAACGTAAAACATGAACATTTTTAACAACGCTTTTAACGCTTTTCATGACAATGAAATGTTTCGCTTGGTAAAAAATTGTTCCAAAATAAATCACTCAAACCTTTAGAATCTAGCTGAACACAGCCATTTGCGATTAATAGAAAACTTCTTTGTAAATTGGCGTTCTTCTAATAGTTTCTAATGTACTTTAATAGCCAAGTGTTTGCTGCCGCTTTCACCTAACAATTAGATGACAAAACTGACCTTAATGCTCGAGAATATCGAGTGTTTTTAAATATTCCACAAGGTATATTTTTTATTTCAAATGGTAATTTAATTTTCTCAATATGCTAATTTGGTTTCATTGATTTAAAGAGGCAAGTTAGAGGACACACGACTGAGAAAAATCAGCTTGAAGGCTTTGATTTAAATTCACTTTGACTTAAAGGCAATGGATTTTCTCAATGTTTTATAACAATTTTGCGTTTTACTAAAAATTTGCTTTTTGTATCTCCAATATTTTTTTGCTTTCAAATTATTTTATTTTTATTGCCTTATTGTGTCCACTGCTCTTGATTAAACATGTAAGGTTTTCAACGAAGGAATTTAATCCTAAATGAAAATTAGTCTACTTAAAGAAACATTCCTCTGTTAAAGGTGAGCTTTTGCGGAAGAAATTTTGAAAATCAAAAAATCGGATTCTCAAGATTAAAGTTCTGTGTGAATTTCACATATTCTTCATCAGTTTCCGAATATGCCACTTAACCACAATTCTTCCAACGTTTGATCTGGTTCTATTCAGTCCATAAAAGATGAAATAGCATAAACATATTCAAATTTGGAGAAGTTTCCAGATACTTGGAGTTCTTTACTTGGGTATTTTCTTTCAGAGCTTCGCTTTCCAGCTGACTCTTTAGAAGTTAATGATATGCACAGACTTTCTATTTAAATTTTTAGATTCTCTTAACATTTTTCTGCTCTAAACATCATAGAAGAAATTTTTATTACAGCGTTATAATTTGCACAGTGTTTTAAATGCGCAAATTCAAGACTAATGCGAATAATTACCGCTGTGAGTTTTTGGCGCATATTTTGGGAACTTGTTGAGCTACAAAGCTCTAGTTGCCATTGAAGGATAGAGCCTTCCCAGACAGCACAAGACGTCTTTAAGACGCCTTCGTTATGCCTTTATTATGTCTGAACGTCGTATGTCGCTCGAAGACGTCTTGTAAATGCCTGGCACAAGACGTCTTTAAGACGTCTTTAAAATGCCTGCTACAAGACGTTTTGACGAACTTGCTCGAGTGCATCCGATTGCAGTGAAAGTTTATTAAATCGTCCATTGCAGTTAGTTATATACGTGTTTGGATGATTAGTTGTTCAGCTTTTTAAAATTTTGTGAGCTTACGATTTATACAGAACCGAACAAGTGCAAGTGGTAAGCTAAACAAATATCACATGAGGGCCAAAAGAGCCACCGAAAGACAGAAACTTTACAATTGCGTTGAGAGTTCGGATAGTGGCGAGAGTTCGGATAGTGTTTCTTGTATCAAAATCAACAGTTTGCAGAATATACCAAAGCAATTATTTGTGACGCTCCTGCAAAATCATATGTAAAATGCAATAATTTAATTTTTAATTTTTTTAGGTTCAAGAATTTTCAAAATTAGGGGGATCGTCGGCGTACGACCTAGTGAGAAGGTCTCTTAGCCTCCTTCTAGCTGACCAAAAAACTATAGAGTATAGCTGGCTAGGGAGAAAGGGGAAAAAATATGTATGAATTTAAATATTTCCAAAATGTTGATAGGTATACATTTTATATATAAAATAATTCAAAATCCACAAAAATCAAACATTTTCATTAATATTTTTAAAATCTAACTGTTTTAAAGATAGTATTATATTTAGATGTGTATCTATTAATAATATGTTCATTTCTTAGGTGCAGCGGCAAAAGCAGGCCTTTCGAGCACCGCCAAAGAGACTGAAGACGCCATCCAAAATTGGATTAGAAGAGCGTCTGATAGACAAAATACAAAAAAATAAATTCAAATATATATGATAATAAATAAAAACACGAAATATATTATTTTACATTTCCAATAGGAAACTTCCCATAGAATATTCCTAACACCTTTGAAAACGTGTTTCAAGAAGGCATCCCTTTAAGGCGTCTCTTCAAGACGCCTTTAAGTCATCTCTTCAAGACGCCTTTAAGTCATCTCTACAAGACCTGTTCAAGACGTCTTTAAGACGTCCATATTTGTAACAACAGACGTCTTAAAGACGTCTTTAAGATGTTCGGATTAAGACGGAAATTCACGATTAATTCAAATTCTTAAAACCGCTGTTAGTCTTATTTGCTGTAATTGGAGAATCGGTTGAGCAACAAAGCTCTAGTTCTCATTGTGGGATAGAGCCTTAAATTGCGCACTTTTTCACATAAAACATAATTGTGGACATTTTTCTGGTTTTTACGCAAAATGCGAAAATTCAAGATTAATGCGAATTTTTAAAACCGCTCTTACTTTTTGGCTCATACTTGGAGAACCGGTTGAGCTACAAGAATCCACATACCAACGCGGAATAGAGCCTTTAACACGCATTTTGTTCGTATAAAACATCATTCTATGAATCTTTCTGGTTTTCACGCAACACCCGGCAATTCAAGATTAATGCAAATTGTTAAAACCGCTGCTAGTCCTTGGCTCATATGTAGAGAACGGGTCGGGTCACAAAGCTCTGGGTCCATTACCCTTCAGAGCCTTAAAGCTCGCACTTTTTCGTATAAAACATCATTTTAGAACATTTTTTGATTTTACGCATAATGCGTAAATTCAAAATTAATGCGAATTCTTTGAACCGCTGTCAGTCTTTGGCTCATAAACAAATTACGCACCAGTTTGATCATCGTTTGCGCCGGTTTTATTAGTGTTCTTCTTGAATGTTTTTCATAATTTCCTGACTCTTGGATTCCTTTTATTGCCTTTAGACAGTATGGAAACGTAGACACTTTAAGGTGATTGTTTTGCTTCAGAGATCATTCACCTTCAGCTTTCGGTGAAGGTTGCGACACCACAATATTTTATGGTAAAGATGAAATGGGGATCAATTTTCTAACAATTTGCATCAGTACTTTGTCCCGTCATTTGGTGTTTTGTGTGCTTCAAGATGTTTCTGCTAATTTTTGTCTGTCTTTTCTACATAGAAAATACACTGCTACATAACAGTGGGATCTACGATTGACGCAAAATATCTTTCTATAGATCAACGCTCTAACAACAGTTGAAGCAAAATAACTTGTTCGTCAGTTTGAAAATATGCCAGTTAAAAGTGCGTGCAATTGCTCCTTCATATCCCACTTTCTCTCCCCAAACCTCATGGACACGAACAAAAAATCCCACTTTGTATCAGTTCGACGAACTTCTGCTTTGGTTCCAATCAGTCCATCAAGTAAGAAAACAGTAAAATAGATTGAAACTTCTGAATTTGGAAAAGGTTTCAGAAATTGAAACTTCTTTAATTTCATGTTTTATGTAGGTATGATATATGTAAAACTTCCAATTGTTTCATACAGTCCAGAAAATACTGAACTTGTTAGAATGAAACATTCTGCATCTTTGTAGATGAGTTTTCCAACAAAAAGTATTGAATCCGGAATAAATCGTTACAAAAAATTATCGTCTTGCAATGGCTGAATTAGCAACGTCTCCATCATCAATTTCTGTACCATGCGATGCGTCCCAGATTTCAGTGAAGATAGAATAAAAACATGAAAAACGAGGTCGGAAAGGTCTTAAAACTGGAAATTTATTCTTGAAGATTTCTCTTAGGCTGTCCGTCCTTCAGTGCTTCACTTTACACCATTCCCCTTGTCTATTTCCCTTACGAAGTGGGAAAAACCTACAATCGAAAGCACATTTTTTGCTTCAGAGATCACTCAGCTTCAACTGTAAGTGAGGGTTTTGACACCACAATATTTTATAATGAAGATGCAATTGACACTAATTTGTGAATCGTGGAAGTTAGTTACGACTTTTTCCCAAAAAGTCCCAGATTTCAATGGCGTCTAATCTCGTTCCAACGTCCCACATTGCTCGAATTCAAACACCTTTCTTGTAGTTTCAATAATTTAATAGAGTAAGACACCGATGAAACAGCATGTAAAATTATCAAAACAACGCCAGCAGGAAGCAGTGGAATAAAAATATACTGATCATGCTATTAGAAAAAAATGTATATGGTCAGTACTTAGTTCAATGTCCAGTTGCACTTTGTCGCGTTAATTTGTGTAAACTATCTTTTCAGATGCATACAAGATTGATGCTAATTCATACATTCACTAATTGTTCCTGGTGCTTCTTCTGCTCTGGAGAAAATCATAGGTAGAAGCTCTAAAAGTAGCTACTTAGCAGTAGCTTGCAAAATATCATTGATCGTCCTCTGGTTCTTCAGACTGTCCACCATGCACATGCCAAGCTCAATTGGTAGCATCTATAAAAAAGAACTAAGACAGCCCTTACCTTATGCATGGGGGTGCCCCAGAAGTCGTTGAAAAACAAATTCTTCAAGGGAGTGTGAGGTCTGAGATCGCGATTTTCCTTAATAGCACTGATGTCATCAAAAACGAAATCGCAGTGCAAACTATTATAGTAACAAGCAACGCAAGTTAGTGCTACAACGACACTGAGCGCGTGATTGAGCGCCATTTCTTCAAATTTCTTCTCGATGCCCGGTAAATTAGACGAAGCACCGTAACTCGGGCAGGATTAGCTCTGCAGTGTAGAATCGGCGAGTCCACCAAGAGTGAAATCTATCAACATAACCCAGATTCACCAGGATCGATGACCGTCGGTTTTGTTGGCCGGCTTGCAACTGTGGCAGCTACATTTCATTTAAAAATCGGATTGGGTTTGAAAAACAGGCGGTTTTTTGCGAGAAGTCACAGGTATGCACATTGTACAGTTCCCGAACACAACCTTCCTTCTCGAAACTCGAAACAGCACTGAATTTTGCATCCACTGAGGGTGAACAACTGCTCGGTTCTGTCGCCGGGCCGCTTTGATGCGCAGAAGCATTTGTGTAGTCCATAATCTTATGTTCTCAACAGTTCACTACGTTCAGTTCAATTCGATCATTAAAATTCTAAACGAATGGGAACAGAGTGGGTGTATTTCTAATGTGAGATCAACAGCTTTGGGGAGATCCTGTCTCAGAATAATTGCATAATGCACATCTGATTTTTTACTAAAAATTGGCTGCGCAGAACGATTTTGGCATGAGGAACTGGACTTGATGAAGATTATTTCTCTTTGAGTGTTTCAGTTTGCCATTCGCTGTTCTGAAGCTGAAAACGTATTTTTTTAAACTGAACCATTTAAAGTTTTAAATTGCTTCAGTGAAAATATCTCTCATCCATGGCATTTCCTGCTTCTGTTTGAAGTGAGTCTTGGGGTATAAGTGATTTGGGAAAAATAGCATTTATAGGAAAATTTGAAGGTTTCGGATTCTTCACTTTGAAATCAATGAGTTCGTGTATGCAAACGTTGGAAAGCCTTGTTTTTATCTAACTTTATCAGTTGAAAGCTTACAAAAAGCGAGGGTAGTAGGGCTTCCTTCGTTTACCCCGCTTTGCTGCTAACAACAATTGTTGTCTTTTACAACTTTTGCTTTTTTAAGACCGAAGAAGTCGATTTTCTCTGTCCCTTTAGAGCGTGTTTTTGCGCTTTAAAAACTCTAACAATATATTCCTTGTTGTTGACTCAAAAAGTTTATGTATGTACATTGAGCTCTTCTCAGGAGGTCGGAAGCAATCCATTAGAGCAAAAATTATTCTTGTGAAAATTTGATTTTTGATAGAATTTTTGTTCGAAAKGGTGGTCGATTTTTTCAATTTTTTTGTTGTCAAAATGCTTATAATTCCACGTCATTTTTATCAGAGACACTAGAACTAGAACMTTGAGAGCCGAACTTATGCACATWTYWSATSACTTGAGATAATTTTTKGACATTAACGATAACTYCTACCTGACCATATGTTCCTTATATTGGATCCAAACACTTTAAATGAGCATATTGGAGGGTTTTTTACGTGGAAAGCAATCCACTGAGCTCAAAAAACACGCAAGTGAAATTMAAATTTTTCACCCAATTTTTCCCAACTTGCTTTTTCAAAACAAATATTTTTTTCTCAAAATGCTTTTAATGCCACGTCGTTTTTACGAGAAGGATGCCAGGATTCCAACGAYCTCATGGAAAAATACACTCGAAGCTTTAGATCCRAAATAGTCGACATTTTCCACTAATTTTGGGCAGTTTTGGTACATTCGCGATTTTYAACTGACGATATTTTCCTTATTGTACGAGCAAAATACGCGCTTGGAAAAGTTTGATTTTTAAGCGAAAAGAACATTTTTGGATAAAATCATTTTGTAATTCAGTATTRTRTTTGTATAAATTATTTAACGAAAAATGTGGCCTCAATGGCCATTTGGTCTTGTCGAGTAAAAAATSTGTGCCAAAATTATTTTTGAGCACTTAAAGAATTAACGAGAATTMMTTTTTCTCCTGCCTTTTCTTTTCRCTTTTCTGTTCTGCAGTCCAATTCAACAACTTACACAACCTTTGCTTGTTTTTTGTCCTTCAATCTCTAATTTAGTGTAATTTTCTGAAATTACTGTACTCACTTTTATTGTACATTTATTGCGCTAGAACAGAGCACGTGAATATTTAAAATAATATCCATTTAATTGGTTTTAACCTGTTTGAAGTGTCTTGGGGTCTAAGTCGTCTAGGAAAAATCGCTTTTATACTTCTCGGTCTTTGGTCTTTTCGTGTATCCAACCGTTGGAAAGCCTTGTTTTTCTCTAATTTTATCAGTTGAAAGCTTGCAAAAAGTGATCGAAAATCTTACTTCGACCGCCCCGGTTTTTTGCTAACAACAATTCTTCTCTTTTGCAACTTTTTTAAGATCGAAGTTGTCGATTTTCTCTGTCCATTTAGAGCGTTTTTTGCGCTTACAATTTTTTACTGACAATATCTTTGTTATTGACTCAAATAATATATGTATGTACGCGTATGTATTGAGCGCTTCTTAGGACGGAAGCAATCCAATAAAATAAAATTCTAGGCTAGGTTTTTCCGAAAATTTCGTTTTCTCAAAACGTTCATTTCACGTTTCACGTCATTTTTTATCAGAAGGAAGCCAGGATTTCAACAAACTCATAGAGAAACACAGCTTGGCTCCAGAGCCAAAATTACAAAGATTTTCGTTATATATCGTTTCATTTACATCATTTTAGACTATTTTTGGACATGCACGATCTTTACCTGACGATATTTTCCTTATTTTGGATCGTTACATTTTAAAAGAGCATATTGGAGAGTTTTTTACATTGAGCTCAAAAAACTCAAAAAAAAACGCGCAAGTGAAATTTCCATTTTTAACCGAATTTTTTCTAGGGGTGGACATCTTCGATTAATTTTGTCGTTTTGGTACAATCACGATTTTTAAGTGACGATATTTTCCTTATTGTACAGTCAAATATTTTAAACACTTTAAATGCGCACACTGGAGAGTTTCTAACGTCGCAAGCAATCCATTGAGCTAATAAAAAAACGCAAGTAAAACTTTTAATTTTCACCGACATTTTCCTATGGGTGAGGGTTGATTTTTCCAACATTTTTCCTTTGGATCTGCTAAGAATTCTGCATCATTTTTATGTCAAGGAAGCAGGAAATCAAGCGAACTCATGGATAAACACATACAAATAATCGACATTTTCTGTTCAGTTTATGCACTTTTTAAACGGTCACGATTTTAAGTCGACAATTTCTTCGTTAGTATAGACATAAATCCAAAAACTTTATATTTGTAGGAGATAATTCAATGAGAGCAAAATACGCGCTTGGAAAAGTTTAATTTTTAATCGAAAATGAAAATTTTAGATAAAAGATAAAAGCATTTTGTAATTTAAAATGGTATCCTCTCATATAACGAAAATTGTGGTCTCAATGGCCAGTTGGTCTTGTCGAGTAAAAAAGCTGTACAAAAATTACTTTTGAACACTTAAGGAATTACCGAGGTTTCATTTTTCTCCTGCCTTTCCGTTTCAGTTTTCTGTTCTGTAGCTCAATTCAGTGACTTAAAACATTTGAAGATATTGTACTCACTTTTATTGTCCATTTATTGCGCTAGAACACAACATGTATTTGTATAAAATAATGTCAATTTAATTGGTTTTAACATGCAGCCATCTTCAGATTAAAAGCGGTTATCGCTCCAAGCATATAAACATCAACAGCTGAAAACCTGCACGTGCTCTTCACCTATGGAACCATAATAATTCTCGTCGGTAAAACCGGAATGGAGAAACCCGGACGAGCAGTTTTCCCATGCAACTTTAGCCAGAGGGCTAATGGTCGAAACCGGAATTTTACGTTATTTTTCCATCTATATTCATGTTGTCTTGGAAGTTATGGCGAGCATTGCAAAGTAACTTTCGAAGTTGCCAACTTAGTCGACGCGAACAATGCATGATAATTAAAGCATCCAACAATAGGGGCACCAAATAAACTCAACAAACTACATTTATTATTTACTGTGCATATTATTGTCTTGAAAATTTGCAATCTCAAACTGAAAGTTGGTTATTTGCGTGAAATAATCGAGCTTATACTCCATTGTGACCTGCATTGGATAAGTTGGTTAAAGCTGAGTATTTTCTGAGCGAAAGGAGCGAGTTTGAAAACAGTTCAAGTCATGGTTTTCATGTTGATTTGAAGATTTCCTGCGTAAGCTAACCCTGAGACATTATGGCAATCGCTCTAGAACAGGAACAGTAGAAATCTGAAATATTCCTTATGAAATTTCGTGTTTCGTTGTCGGGCTCTTTGATGTTTCTCAACAGTTTCCATCTGCAAATAATAAGGCTGGAACGCACGTACGCCGGTTTATTCAACATCCCCAGGCACTTTTGTGAATCTCGAATCTTAAAACGGTTTTAAGTTTATAAAATGCAAATCCAATACCGTTGCCTTGAGAACATTTCACTTCGATCCGAATTTTCCATTGTTTAATCGCAACCGAAACTCTATAAACCGGCTATTTAGTTCGCATTCGTTTATTGAAATAGTATGTTGACTCTAGTAATTTCGCTCTAAATTAGCTCTGTCGGGCAAGGCTTTATGATTGCTCTTTGGCAAATCGATTGGTCCTCGTACACAATCGCGGTTTATTCTGTGTCATCCAATTAGTGAAATTAATTCTATATTGCTCTTCTAGTGCATATCCACCAGGCCTAATTGTATGCAAGAGGTTTACGATCAATAATTCGAAGATTCACTGCGCAAATTAGTTGAAAGTACTATAAAAGCAGCAGTTTTTTCAGTATAAGTTGCTGAAAAATTCGACAATAATCCTGCCAAATGTTTAACTTATCGCTGGGGACTTTGAATGAGAAATGCACCGCTCATAAAAAGGCAAAGATGCAAATTCAATATTTTTCTTTACTTTAATATTATCTCCAGTGCTTCGCTCTGGATATTCGACTTTTAATAATATTAAGGGATTTTTGCCGGGTTTCTGAAAAATTGTATTAGAGGATGTCATGTCCTCTCTTCTCTACTGATGGGACCTTTAGTCGATACTTGCAAGCCAACTCGAAATTTTATGCTCGATTTATAACAAAATTAGAAGAAACTGGCTACTGAGCCCTGCAACACTGATGAAAGTTTAAAAGCTTTCAAATTAAAAGCCTGCAGGCAAATGCAGCTCTAGCGAAAGGTGTGAAATATTAATTCTTTTAACCCATGCAGTTTTTTACCTGCAGCGAGTTCATTTTTTCCATTTGGATGGAACTGGATCCACGTATTTCAGCTTCAAATCCCTAGGGTATTATTTTGAAAATCAATTAAATTAGTGTTTTTCTGTGGCTCTAACCATGCTAGATGAAAATCTATATTCAATGAAGACCTCTTGCTTTGTCCAAGCAGTAAAAATTGAATAAATCCGCAGAGTCTGAGAAATTTCAGTTGCACTATCGACAACCCTCGAGGCAATCGACTGCGCCATTCCTAATCATACATATGACGGCAATAAATTACCCTTACTTCGCGAATTAGTTTCGGAACTCGTGTGGGACAAGATAAACTGTTGAAAAAGCCATAGGGATTTTGCCTCTATAGATTCGTCCTTATTCTAGAAAGTCAAATCCATTATTCCGATATTTTAGTCCTAAAGTTTCCAGCTGTGCCAATTCTTTAATTATTCCTGAAGACTAAATAGGCTTCAGAAATAGTTTGATAGTATAATGCTAGAAATGTTCAAATTTGGAACTCTTAGATACAATTCCTGAATTTTTTTCCAAACTGGCTCTTTTCCTGAGGCTTTTTAATAACAGTTATTTTAAGAAATTCAGAACTCACAAACGAATGACAACTTAATATTTCCCGTATTCCATTTTATAGGCGAATATTGGTCATTTGTAACAGGAAACTTTTAACGTTTGATCTTTTACAAACGCTTAAAAATAAAATTGGATCTGCTTGAAGTACTTTCGAGGAATTTTTCGAAACTGGCGCTTTTTAATGCTCGATCATGCAGGGTTTAAAAAAATTATAACTCGTAAATTAAGCGGAAATTAAATCCCTTTTTACTTTTTATAGAGACACAATGGTTGTTTAAGGCAGGAAAACTTCAAATTTTGATCTACTTTAGAGTTTTCTGACAAAGTTTTAAGTTGTTTTTATAGGTTGTTCGCGTACAGTTATTTTACAACATTAATAACTCGAAAAGGGTCTGAAAATAAAACTTGATCGTTTCTTGTACCAAAAGTTGGTTATTTATGACAGGAAAGGCGATGTAAATCTACTTGGGTTATTTTCTGAGAATTTTCCCCATCTGGTTCATTTTGAAGCTGGTTGATGCACAGTTATTTTAGGAAATTTTCTATTAGGCATTTGTGCATTTTATAGACAACAAATTACTATTTGCAATGGGAATGTTTTGACTGTGGATCTTTTATAGACATTTTCTGGCCATTATTCAAAATTGGCGCTTTCTTCATGCTTGCTTGTGCATAGTTATTTTAGAAAAGTCTTAACTCGAAAACGGTGTGGAAATAAAACTTGCTCGTTTCTGTGTTTGGCAACTGATAGTTTGCGGTTTATGTTAGGAAAGTTTCAAATTAGAATCCATTTTGGGCGTTTTTTTGAGAATTTTCTAAATCTGGCTTTTTTTTAAAGGCTTGTCGATGCACAGCTATTGTGGAAAATTTATATCCAGAAAACGAAGCGGAAGTTAAAGTTGTTCTTTTGAGCGTTTGGTGCAAAAAAATGGTTGTTAATAGATGCTAAAGTGTGGAATTTGGAGCTCTTAGGAGACATTTCTCAGAATTTTTCAAAATTTGTACGTTTATTCAAGCTTGTCGATGCAAAGCTTTTTTGGGACATAACTGTGAAACAATTCATGGCAAATGAACCAAAAAAATGACTGAAACTGCTGAAACACTTCGGTGCAATCACTAATAAAACAGAACCCAACAATGCAGACTAATAAAGCTGAGAACCGAAACGAGTTGGAGAAAATTTGATCAAAACCAAATAAAACAACACATACGAGTACACAACAAGTACGAGAACAGTCTGAAGATAAAACGGTAAATATTTTAACTCAAAGTCAATTTTATGCAGTAAAAACAGTCAAAAATTGAGCTTGGAACTTTTGGAGCTACTTGCGCTCTACAGAGGTCTAAATGCGCTTGAAAAATCCACTCCAAGACCCCTTGGCTTGTCTTATTGAATAATTAATCGGAGTCCTTGTCCTGTAATAATTATGTATAATTTCGTTACCATTCAGCGCTTACAACTTTGCCATTGAATATTAAAGTCAAACTTTGTGGAAAACGGTACATGAATATTTAAAAGAAAATGTTATTTTTGACATGGCAAGCAGACCCTGTTTGATCTTATTAAATATTTAAAAAATAATCTACAAACTACTAATAAAATACTATATAACATATCAAATTGAAGGCAGGTTAAAACGACACTAAGATAAACTACTTAAAAACGAATATTGTACTAAAAAAGTCGAAAATTTGTATATGTCCTATCAAACAAATCGCGAAAAGTAGCGGAACAAAGTAGTGCAATAAAGCAATTTGTTAGAAAGAGAGGCAATGGCTGTTGAGGGCGGAGTCCAGGTTTACTGAAACCCCGCCCCTAACGTTGGTTTGTTTATGTTTGCTCTCTTTCTAGCACAGCAATTCGGGCATCAGCCTTGTTGCACTGATGTGAGACTTATTGCAAAGCATGAGAACGGTATATATGTAAATAAAATTGTACAATAGGGCTGATTTTGGGATTCTACTTCCGGTAGGTGTCAGCTTGTTCTTCTTCTTTCCTCAGTGCTTGGATGAGGACAATAGAAACGACCACATTCATAACCTGCAATTAAAAAATGTCATGTATTAATTGAAAAATTCCCGACGAAGTTTAATTCATTATTCTGACCAGCCCTTCTTCAATTTCCTAGCTCGCTTTACCTTAACTTAACTTACACGTGGCCATTATTAACTAGGTAAATATCATTATCTTTTAAATTGCTGCTTTAACAACCTGACCGACAGTGAATAATTTATTATATTAAACCGACCATAAGGGCGTGTTTTACTTCTGTTTAAACAGCTGGGCCAATAACCCTTGGAATAATAGATTGCTAAAGCTGTTGCGGTTATCGACTGCAACTCGTTAAGATTGAAGCAGACGTAAATTCGTGCTTCAACCGAAAAAAATTGAACTTGAGCACTTCTGGAGATGTTTGTCAGTTTCCTGTGGACGTTGAAAACTTTCAACTAGTTTTTCGCGTGTCAACCGCGTTCACACCGATCCTCCAACAGTTTATCCATAGCTGCTTCAGCATTTTCCGTCGAAATTAATCGCTCAATGGCGTGATTTCTCTTATCTATAACTGAATGAAACATTGCTTCTTAAGCAACGATTGCATTTCATGCATGAGGAAAGTTCTGACGGATAATTAATCTTCAACAGTTATGTCGGTTTTGGGTTGGACTCGTGTACATTCGGGTGTACAGCGTTTCCATGCAATGAGTACAAATGATCTGTCCATAAATTCCGGAATCCAATAAAGAAGGCGACCCGAGAAGGCTTTTGAAAAACGCGACCGGACAAAAGGAATTCGTACGGAAACAGGATCGCCTAATTCGGGGAAGGGTTTAAATGATTTGCGCTGATTGAAACAAATGGTCTCGCCATTGAAATGTTTTTGAATAAGCAATTAAACTTTACATTCATGGACAGGACAAAACTGTCCTTTGCCCTGTTTGCTCAGATTTATCGCAAATAGCCCCTGGACGGAGAACTTCTTGTGCTAATAGAACGGGCTTTGATGTCAGCCCGCAGGTTAACTTTAAAATTGCACATCGGAAAGTTGCCAGTTGATAAATAAACACGGTGAATTTGTTTGAGATAACCGAAGGAAATTGAGATTGCCTGAAAAGTTTCCACGCATTCCCGCTAATGTAATTGGCTTTTATTTCGGTTATTTGCCCGGGCAATTTGTGACAAACTAAAGAAGCAATTGAGTGAAGAGTGAAGATGGAGGGAAATTTATAACAAACTTTAGTAGCTAAATTAATTTTGGCTTTGCCAACGAGTTTTAGACTGAACTTTATCATGTCACACTCATTCCTGTGTTTGTTCAATTTCTTCATTTAGTGTCCTTTATATCATCACAATTTCCTCACAGCATTACTCAATTTGGCCAAACAAACGAATTATAATAAAATAATTCCTAGTAATAACTGAGCGAGTTGAATGAAATGCGCCATTTTATAACAATCTGGATTATCTTTTAATCGTCTATAAATTAAATTGCGCCCAGTCCCCGTCCGTAGCGCGATTTTTTAAAACAGGAAATAAATTTAATTGAAATAAATCATATCTCATAAATTAATATGCATATTGCATGTATGTTTGAGGCAATTCATTTACGTGTCCAGCCGATACGTGCACCTATAGATTTAATTCAGGTGGTCGCTTTTTATATGTGGAAGTTTTTAAGTCGCTTTAAAGCTGAGTTTTATTGTGTTGCATGTTGGAAAAACAGTTTCAGTGTATGGATTTTTTTAAAGTAGTTGACCAAGCGAGAGAACAAAGAATGTAGTAAAACGCTTTGTGAAAAAACGTTTTTCCTGCGTTTAAGGAGAAATATTCTTGAAAGCGAGGAGCTTTTAAAAATTATTTGTGAAAACAGAAATAATTTCTAGTTGGAATTTTTTGACGAGAGTGCTTTCAGTCGTTCACAGCGTGTGCAGCATAATGTTTAAACAGGTGATTTTTGCGGTTCATCCGAAGGAGTTGATCGCAGAAGCAAATTTGGAAGATTTTCGCATGTGATGTTTTGTTAAAATCCCAATTATGATCCTGAGAAAGCCGTAAACTTTTCTCCAACATCATCAAGAAGGTTACAAGTTTGCTAAGAGTTAAATTGCAGCCATCATGTCTGCTAGCTGCTTTGGAAGGCCGTATGATGTTCCGTGAAGCGCACGCTAACAATCGTGCAAGTTTATAAAACAAAACCGCGCCCAACTTTCGACGAAAAAAAGGCTTTCAGAAAGTTCTGGCAAAGTTCTGAGCCTCGCACACACCGATTAATGATAACCCTTCTTAAATACGCTGCAACACAAGCTGCCGTGTCAACATATCCTCTCGTACCATAAATTAGGGGCTGGATGGAGAGTTAGAGCCTGTTAGTAAATTAGGTATTCAACATTAGCGTGTTTGTTACGTATTCCTGTCACTTGTTACGCGAGCTTTCCCGCTGTTTTTGAAGTATTAGGCCTGCACGTGCGTGAAAATTGCATCCAGACGGAACGTTTTGAGTAATGCCTTTACACAAGTAGAGAAAATGGGGCTGGAAAGAGTCGATTTGTTTGGGAGTGTTAATTAACTAAGGACTCCCACTTTGCAACTTTAAACGTCAAGGTAAACCTAGACAAAACTAGTGAATGGTACGAGCATATTAAGAGCATAATGCAAAAGTGAAAAATTGGACAAAAAGTCACTCCTCATATGAGCTGAAGCTTTGTCTATCGATTGCTGATGTCCGCATTTACAAGTCTGAAATGGCTCTTAAAAGACAAGCATTAGAAGAGCGTAGTCCAGTAACAAAAATTTGTGTAAAAAAGTTCGAATTTCAATAATTAATTATGAAGGAACCTCTGGTTTAAATCGAACTAAATTTACGTTTCAGATCACATGAATTAGTAGATATCAACCTCTGATGTCCGCATTAAGAAGTTTCCAATAGCTGTTGAAAAACAAGCGTTCGAACAGCATGGTGCAAAATCAAAAAATTGCACAAAAAAAGTAAAAACTTGAAAAATTAATTATAAAGGAACCGGTACTGTAACTCCAACGAAATTTATGTTTCGTATCACGTGAACTCTTCTCTAGCGATTGCGAATATCCACAGTTAGAAGTACCAAATAGCTCTTAAACGAGAAGCATAAGACGAACATGGTCCAAAGACAAGGAATTATACAAAAAAGTTCAAATTGTTCATGAAGGAAGTCCTCGTCTAAATCGAACTCAATTTACGCCTCGGGCCACATGGACCCTTCTGTATTGATTGCTGATGTCTGAATTCCAAAGTCTAACATGGCTCTTAAAAGATAAGCATTCGAATAGTATGGTGCAAAATCAAGAAATTGTATAAAAAAGGCCAAATTTCAACAATTATTCGTTGAGGAACTACTTGTCTTAATAGTAGTAAATTTACGCTGCATATAAAATGAACCGTTTTCTATCGATTGCTAATGTTTGCATTTACAAATCTCAGATGACCCTTAAAACACAAGCATCAGAGGAGCATGGTTCAAAAACAAGAAATTGCGCAAAAAAGTAAAAATTTCAAAAATTTATTATAAAGGCAGCAGTAGTCTTACTCGAACCACATTTACGTTTCGTATCACGTTAACTCTTCTCTATATATTGCGGATGTCCACAGTTAGAAGTAGGTATCACATGGCTCTTAAACGACAAGCATTTTAAGAGCATGGCGCAAAACCAAGAAATTGTACAAAAATGTCCAAATTTCACAAATTATTCATGAAGGTTCTGGTTTAACTCGAATTAAATTTACGTTTCAGATCACATGGACCTCTCTGTATTGACTGGTGATGTTCACCTTTAAAAGTCTCAAATGGCTCTTTAAAACAAACATTAGAATAGCATAGTGAAAAACATAAATTTGCAAAGAAAGTCCAAATTTAAATAACAATTATGAATCAACCGCTGGCCTGAATCGAACTAAATTCACGTTTCGTTCAAAATAATCGCGTCTCTATCGACTGTCCTATCGACGGTGCACACTAAGAAATCGCAAATGGCTCTTAACAGATAAGCATTACAAGAGCATGATATGGAAACAAGAAATTGCGCAAAAAAGTCCAAACTTCTAAAATTTCTTACGAAGGAGCAATTCTCTCGAATGGACTCAGATTCACCTATCATTGCACTTTAATGGTTGATGTTTGAATTTCGTTTTTACTTGAATACTTGCTCAAGATGGAGCTCAATAAAAGTCCACCAAGGATGACCGATAAGTCAGTGAAACCAGAAGGAAGAAAACATAAAACAACAAATTTATACATCGAACAGAAACATGTTCTTCTTCAGACACTTGAAGAAAATCTGCTGCAGTAAGCATTTTGACAAATTATCCTAAAATGCAAAGTGTGGTGTAAGTACAAAGGCCCAAGTACCACCCAAGTTCGACTAATGATTTTCAGTTGAAAGTTTTTCAATAATTTGGAAAAAAGGACGATCAAGCTTGTGGAAGTTTTCGCCGAGAGAGCAGATTCGCAAGAAGCAGCGAAAAGATCAAAGTTAGTTTCTCGGAATATTAAACTTTGCAAGTTTCCGTGTGTATTTGGAAAATTTAAATTATTTCCACTCGAGCGACTTTTGAAATTGGCCAACGTTTCAAGGTAGCTAATTGAATTTCCAGAGAGGGAGAAGTTATTAATAAGTTAAGTAATTCGAAGTTCGGTTGCTGGAGTTGGAAGCGATTTAGATCTTTGCTGTTATATTAATAAATCCGAACTGAATTGGAACTGTTCGCCTGAATGGGCCATGTTTTTTTGAAAGTTTCCAGCCTTTAATAAGGAATGAGGTAGATTCGGTTTAAGCGACACATGACAGGAAAGACAACATATTTCCTCGGGCTCTAAATAAAGACGGTAATGCGGAATAAACTGGGGCGTCTTGGATTTCTGAGCTGACAAGACACGTTAATGATCGTATTAAATTCCTTTGGATATACAAGGCTATATTTGTTGACAGCGTCGGCTTTAACTGGGCTATTTTGCCTCATGTCTTCAATTTTTTAACAAGCTCTGGTTCCATGTTTTTTATTAGTTCAGGAAAATGTCTATGGAAAAAGCCCTGAGTTGCCCTTAACACTAAACAAGAAATCCGAGTAAATTAGCACCAGCACCATCATTAGTCTGAAGTTTAAACCGCAAAGTTAATATCCAAGTCAGCATTAGCAAAAGTCCCATTCAGCCCAACGAAAGTTCATTTTGTTGCGATTGCAAACGAGCAAAGACTATTTATTACAAACCGCACAACTTTCGACGCTTTTGAATCCTCGACGAAATCAATGGCCTCAGCTTTTCAACTTACGGCCTTACAACTTACGGCATAAACCGTTTCGCCCCTTTTGAATCTGAATGTTCTTGTATTGATTTCGCATTTTTTCGCATCAAACGGTTCATTTATTATTCCCGGGCCTTTATCTGTGTTTGTGTTTGGATTTCGCATTTTTATTCGGATGTATTGGTTGATTTAGCGCAACCATTCAATGGAGATTTAAAAATGCTTCGAATGCGGTAGTCGAGGTTTTCGTACTTTCTTTTAAATTTCACCCAGCGAATCAGAAAGATTCTAATCGGGAGGTTCTTTTAAGAAGTAGACTTATTTCCATAAGGATTTTTTGCAGGAGGATAAAAACTGTTTCAGGATCGTTTTCCGAAGAACTCTCCTCTCATTTGCTTCAGCGGAAAATGGCTCAATTTATAATCAAAACTGAACTGTAACAGCATTCAGATACTCGAGATTAAACCCTCCACGAGTGTATTAAAGCGTATTGGACTAATAGACTTTCTCACCGGCCATGTTTATTCAGTTCTCTCGTCTGTTGCTGCTAAGATCTAATTTACGTTTGGCTGGATGGCCTTTGAGGTAACAGGCTTTTAACTCGACAAACAGTCGAGAATCCATCCAGGATCAGAAGTCACATGTATTTGTTCGCAGAAATTGCTAATTATTTCCATATTTGGCAAAAGTTCTGACATTGTGCGGCTGTCGCTCTATTTTCGCAAAAATTGGCCTTATTTCCTTCAAGAGGACGTACAGACTGCAAAAGAATATTTAGAAAAACTGCCGTTCAACCGCCCATGAGCTCTAGTGATCTCAAGTGATTAATCGCGTATGAGTTCATTTGACTTTTTCAAGTTCCTTCTGGGCAAATTTTGAAAAACGTGAAAACCCATGCTGATAGAGTTTACTGGCGTTCTACACCCACTCGTTTGGGGTTTTAATGGAATAAAATGAAATTGCTAAAAGGCAAATCCCAATTGTGTGAGAACAGAAGCGTAATTTCCAGAGAGCGAGATTATGCAAATTGGTCCGGATTTATAATAAAAGAGACAAATGTATCAGGAACAAAGGCGCCAGCGTTCCTTGAATATAAACCGAAAAGCCCCTTTGTACGACAGTTAAACTATTTAAACTTTTCTAGTTATATTGCGACTTACCGTAATAAAGGCGACAAGCATGGCCAAGGCGGCAATCCAGGCGCATTTGGCTTCAAAGAACCAGGTTAATTCATCCACGCATCCATGGAAAAATGGATTTCCGGTAACAGTGTCTCGACATTCCGTGGGAATTGGCTGTTGCAAAGTTAAGTAGTCGCCTGGACCATCGGCTCCGCAGCAAGCAATCTAAACAGAAAAGTTTGATTTTTATTTGCAACCATCTAAACGGACTGGATGAAAGGGAGGACAATGGAAAGCGGGCAATTAAAAATGTTCGGGAAGTTTTGTTTGAATTTCCGCACCTTTTTCGCGTTGGCCACTGGCGAACAAAGAAAAACCACATGCAATCAAAAGTTTGTCCCCGGCTTTTGAGCGGCTTACTGTCACATCAATTGATAGGATTAGGGAACCCCATCTCTCACAAAAAAAAACGTTCTTGAAACCTTCCAGCTGGATCAAAGCTTTTGGTTACAAGCACAAACTTTCTTTCGACCGATTAAACTAAACAATCAATCCTAAAAATGGAAGAACGTTTCCTGGAAGTATCATCCAAAAGCTCCGAAGTGTCCTCAAATTTTCCATTTAATAAACTTCCTGATAGTATTTCGATCCAATGGCAGAAGTTTTATAACTTCGCTTGTTTGATAACTGAGAAGTTTTTGTCGGAGTCGTACAATTACTTTTTCCAAATGCTCGATTTTTCACATCCAAAGCGGGGATCACTAATGGCCCAAAATCCAGGAAGACATATTGGGGAATATTTAAAAAATATATGGAGCTTCCTTGAAAGTTCACAGGAAAATTATACGATCTTGCTGGAAAAAATGTATACGTTTTAACGAGCCTTTTATGGGCTTCGGAAAAGAACGTTTCTGAGCATTATTGGGAATATAGTATCTTAATGCTTGGTAAAGAGGTTAACAGTTTGTTCGTGAAGACCACATAAAACCGATTCTTAATTCTGCTGCTTGTCGCTGGAAATAGGGCGACAAGCTGGACAATTCTAGGGAATTCCTAATAGAGCGATTAACTCTATAAATCTTTGCTCCATTATTGGTAAAATTTTCTAGTTTCGAGATTTTTGGAAATTTTTTTAATAAGGCTTTCGCATTTGTGTCATCTCTCTTTTCTTTGACCGCGCTCAGTTTCGGTAGTTTTACAAACAATTTTTTTTGTCTCAATTTTTACCTAATTTTTCGAAGTCGGCGCACTGTTTGTCTTCGACTTCGGTATTTAAATAAAAAAAATCACTATGCAAAACTGGAAACAGGTAGATAATTTATATTAGCTCCGGTAAATCAATAGAGCCTTGCTGGATCTAGATGTTTTGGCACTTTTGCTCAATTATTGGCGAATTTTTGAAGTAAAGTGGCACATTATTTGTCTTGCACCAGAATGTATTTCAGGATTTGATAAAAATCACCAGTCTAAATCGGCAATAGGTAATTAATTTCTATTATAGCAATTAAGTCTAGAAAAGTTTGTTCTACTGAAGGCACAATTTTAGACTTTTTTGTTGTTTCCCAAAATTTTGATTTTTTTTTTCAATAAAGCACCTTATGGGTCCTAAATATTCAAAACTGAAAAAAGACAGAAAATTTAGATTAGCGCCATTAGATCGGGAAAATAGTGGTATATTAGTGGCGCGATTTGTAATTTTTTCTCCTCTTTGAGCAAATTTTACCAAATTTTTAAATTAAATCGACACTATTTATTGTTAGACCCGCTTGGTTTCGATAATATTCTAAACCACAGTTCAAAACCGGGACTTAATATTGAATCCATCTGAGCGACGTTAGAATGATCAAATTTTGCTTTCCCAATGGTATGATTATAAATTTTGTTGAATTATTTGCCTTGAATTTCGATGTGTTTCAGTGATTTAAAAAATTATCAATGAAATCCTGATATTGGTAATAAATCCCTATTAGCGCAATTAAATCTATAAAAGTTTGCTCTGTTCATGGCATAATTTTCGACACTTTCGCTTTTTTCCGAAATTTTTGTAGACTTCAGAGCAAAAGTGGAGGCAATTGGGGGGCGCCAGCTAAAGCATCTGAAAGAACAGATTTTTACAGACCACATGAAACCGATTTCCAATTTCTGCCACCTTTTTTTCGCTTAAACTCTCTTTAAAAAATCGCGCAATTCTCTTTTTCTTCCCAAAACTGCATAAAATAGCACAAAGACTAAACAAAATCCAGACAATGAAAACTTGATGTCGCTCCCTCTTCACCCAAATGGGAAACTTCTGTTTCGGGTTTCTGAGCGAAAACTTCATCTGTGAGATCGAAATGCTCGAAACTTTTAAAACTCTAAAGCGCAACGTAAAAGTATCTGTCTTTGACAAACACTATGGAAAGATTGGGGGCACGTTTAGATGCAACTCCAGAAACATCATTTGAATCGATGGATTTAGATTTTACAAGCAATTTGTCTGGAAACGAAGTGGAAATTTTTTCAATATTGAAGTGTATTGAAGTTTGGAATAATTGATGGAATACATGCTTCTAGCTTGCGAAGTTGGCCTGCCTGCATATTCTCCAATTAATAACTTATTGGCAGAAGCTCTTCTAGTTTGCTCATCTTTATCCATTTTTTGTTGAAGAAAAGAGTAAAATAACACCAAACAGTATTTTGCGCAAGCGAAACCCAAATATTAAACTTCTTCTGGGCTACAAGATATTTGTCTGAGAGCTTCGGTTTTGAGTGAACTCCAATAAACTGGAAACGGTGTTTATCCAAGCTAAAATCAGCAAAGAGATGCCATATCAGGTTCATACATGTGACTAATCCCTCGCAGGAACATTCAACGCAATGTTTGACAGGCACTTTATATTTTCACTGAACAAAAGCTTTCTCGGATGTGTAAACAGTTTGAGGGTGATTTGATATCGAGGACATGTGTTTGTGCAGGGGCTGAACTAGGGAATCTTGTGGAAAAATATTTTTTTTGGAATGGTCTCCTAAATACTTACACCTTCCTGGATCATGGCAAGAGTGTTTCGGGCATCGTCGTACTGTGAATTCATAATCAGTATCCGCATACTTTCACGTACTCGGGGTTGGAAGCTGGAATCTCTTGCGCTGTTATCCAAAAGCACTGCTGATCCAGCCAGCAGGATAATGAACGCCAGAACTTGAGATCCAATGTACTGAAAAAAGTGGCAAATTTTTAATTCTAAACGAAAGTTGCAGTTGGCAAATTTAATTTTGGCGCCAGGAAAACCGAGTTTGGTGAAGCCCATGTAAAATAATAACCAAATTTGCATGGAAAACACTGCGATGACAAATAAGCTAACTATAAATAGAGTAAAAACTGTCAAGAACGTGGAGAAGTTAGCAACTCGACTTATTAATTAAACTTATTCATTCCAGAACGATAAAGCGAGCGACTTTGTTAGTTTCCTTATAATAATTATACGCAGGCAGGAACGTCGTTCTAATGACAAATAACTTCATTCCATTCGGTGTTGCGACGTGGATGAAAAGTTTCCGGAAAACTTTTACTAGAAAAACCGACGCCATTCGGAGCAGCAGAGCGTTCGGCGAAACAACAAAAGCGAATTTTATTGTTTCGGTTCTAATAGTTTCGATTTCAAAAATTGTAGATTAAGCAGGCATAATTGAGGCACAGCAATTGTGCTTTATTAGAAGATTGTTTTCCTGCGATTGACTAATGATAACGTTTACTAGAGCCCTAATTACACGGCCCAGGGACGGACACTGAAGGGCAAATCCTCTCTGACAATAAATGCGGGCCAAGAGTGATGTAACCTATTTCAAACACCGAGGATTCTAATGCTGGGGACTAATTTGGGACTAAATAAGCAGTTGCGGGCGCAAAAGTAATTTTTCGTCTCATGTCTCGCTTTGGTGTAATTGCTTAGGTTGCTAGTTTCTTGAATTATTGGAGCAGAAGTAAAATGGAAGCGCTTCAAGTTGCTTTCTAGACACGGCCGCAATTTTTACCTTCCACGTGCCATTTAAAGTTTCTTATTGGCTTCCCAGTTTTGTCAATTAATGGAGATTTAGTACAAGAGTTCGGTTCTGGTGGCTTGTTAGAAAGAACAAAATTGGTTTAAATAATAATACGAAATAATAATTAAGCTTTTCATAACTGATCATGGTATGATACATATTTATTTATAATTAGGAATTTTATTTTTGAGCTAAGTTGCTTAACCCTTATTAAGTATGCGCACGTGGTTTACGCTTTCATCTAACTAAATTTTATCACTTTTCTTCAAATTAATAAGGATTTATATTAAGCCTCCACTGGCTAATTCCTGCAACAAACATGCATAACTTAACTGCAAAACAAATATTCAATGGAAATCTGCTCTTTTACAAAATTCACCAACACTAAAATTTCCCTTTATTTATCTGAAATATCAACTATAACAATATTTAGAAATTTAGAGAAATTTTTGGTAACCAACAAGCTGCACTTACTAAGGTTATTGGCGCTTAAAATTTAATTTAAATCGTATGTACTATTTACCAGCATAATTTGGCGTGTTATGACACACACTTCATTATTTAGTTAAGTATACTAACTTTAAACGTCGAAAAACTACTAAACAGAACTGGCAGGATTTTATGGTTACCACAAACACATTTTTGCATTGGAAAACCGAAAGGTTTTTAAAAGCCTTGAACATTTATAATGAAGGTTCTACATGACATTTTAGTTGAAATTAATCCATTCGAGCCCTGGTAAGACAATTGATTGCCTCAAAAGTAAAAAACTTTAAATACCACGATTTAAAGTTTTTCAAAATTTAGGAATGTATGATCCACACTTAATTATTTCTATCAACATTTTTGTTTTTGGGCATTGTTTCAAAAATTGGGGGTAATTTTAATTTTTTCCTGTTAATACACGCCGAGAATTTTCCACTTTTCCTTTTAAGCGAAGGAAGACATTTGTTTTACTTAGAAAAATAGAAATTCGTGTTGGTGTAAATTCACATGCGAAGTATACGAGGCAACAAAGTCAGAAATCGAAGCAAAAAATCACCATATCCGACCATAAATCTGACCGAGCCGAGTATTTATGGCTCTTTAAAGGTATTGGGAAATTTTCAAGTAGAGCTTGTTTTAATATTTTATACCCGAAACATAGCTGCATAAAGTTTGACGTTGTCTTTATAAATCATCTGTCCCTTTTTCAACTTATAGCGATATCAGGTTGGCCGCACCCTTATCAAGTATTATGACAGTATATTGATTATGTTTTTATATATTATAACGGGCAAGCGTCAGCAGTTTTTCTCGTAAAAAATGAGCAGCGTCTTAAAGGAGACAACGTAACAGTTGGAGTTGACTTTTGGCCATTGCAAAAGTGTCAATAAAGAAACGTCCCCATTTTTCTGCTCAATCGGCTTCTAAGTTTCAATCCATATCCACGACGATTCACTGTTTTCACTCAAATATCTAAAAAACTGTCCCTCAGTTTGTGTTCAATCAGCTCCAAAGTTTCATTCAATATCCATCTGGATTGATCGCGTTCTACTCAAATGTTGAAGCAAAATAACATTTTTCGCATGTCTCTCAATGAGCAGTGAAACCCATGTAGAATTAGTCCCAGATCCCTGGCCAAGACCATAAAGCCCTTGAAAAATCCGCCATAATTAGATTAACGCAAACCACAACCCTTCGTTCGGTCTGACCCGTACAAATCCAAGTAAATCCGACGGGGATTTCCGAAATTTCCTTCACGCTTATTTGCCTAATATAATCATCTTAAATGTCCGAAATGTAATGATTCGGGGATGAAGGTCCAGGCTTAGGACGATATTAATTAGAATCAGCGGACAAATCTTGGACAACCCATTTTGGTAATAAACAGTTCTTTGCCTAATTGGCCGATCGATCGACCGAAAGGACTGAAAGTTCGATATACAATTGAATAACATGAAAACGTTTAAAAAGTGTGAATTAGAATAAAGTTCTCTTTATTCTAATATAGTATAAGATTTTTAAGATATTGCTTGAATACAATTCTTACTAAAACTACATTGAGGGAACATTTTTTCCAATTGATAAAATTTCACGAGCTTGAATGTAGGAACCGTAAATTCTCAAAAATCCTGAACCGCATCCGGCTTTGCAGATTAATTTAACTTTTATTTGAAATTAGCAAATTTTCTGGCTGTTTGGTAAATTATTTTGTTTTCCGAAATCTCTAGTTTTAGGAACATTTCGAAATAACCGTAGGTTGAAAAATTTCCCGCAATTCAACAAAGTGCAGGAATCTATTGAAATTCTCCTCCGTTCTTGCTCAGGGCTTCGTCTATGGATTTCCAAAATTTCAACTCTAAATACAGCGCAGTTTTCAAATAACGATCTCTTAATTTGATAGATCAGCACTTCATTTCTGGTCATTTGAGTCTACTATATTGATCGCGATTGTTCCACAATGCTGCCGCATTTTTCCACTTACGCCCTTTTAGATAACTTTACAGAAGAAAGAAGCTTTCGCATCCGATGATTAATGATCCAACTTTCTAATGTTTTGATTGCCACCCGCATTGAACGTCTTGAAGCTTCAACTTGCTGAAGTCACACGTCTTTATCGACCAAAACAGACTGCTGATTTTTTCATCGTTATCAATAATAAAGCGTTCACTTCTCTTTGTGTCCAGAAAGAGCGCGCGATGAAAAATATGAAATCCACGAATTTAATGCACTTTGCACCAATTCTCCTGCATCCAACGTGCATATACAGTAAATATGGAAATTTAGCACATATTGTCCGCGATTGCTGTGGTTTGCAATTGAAAAACAAGTTTTTTCGGATATACATTGAGCCTATGGCTCAATTTAAATATACCTTAAGTATGGCCGTTCAGTTAAATCGGGCGCAAAAATAAATGATTCATGAATGGAGATTTTAAATAAGACAGAAAATCGCTTTTAAATTACTTCGACTTTTCTGTTTCTTCTTCGACTGGAATTAAACCGAAATGTTGCAG
Source organism: Dendroctonus ponderosae (assembly GCF_020466585.1). NCBI lineage: Eukaryota > Metazoa > Arthropoda > Insecta > Coleoptera > Curculionidae > Dendroctonus > Dendroctonus ponderosae. Next base: position 7,252,616 of record NW_026017110.1, on the reverse strand, counting down.
CACAATTCCAAAGTTGGGCGAGTTGTTAATGCCGGTTTTAATAATTGAGAATAAAGGTAGAAGTTGTTCCGATTTGGGCGCCTTAATTTGAAACGTTTTTAATCAATTCCGATTCCAGATTATTCCCGCTTTGATACTTCGAAGGCGAAATTTAACAGAAATATTACACCTGAATAAGTTTAATAACAAGCGATTGTTTGTTTCTATGACCGTGTGGATTTTTCGCGATTTTCATCAAAAGATACGCAGGAACACTGGACCGATTTATGCAATGAAACACAAGAAATTATTCAGCATCCGGTATTCATTGTGTGGATTTAGGACGCACCTTTATGGAAATGAATTAGGCGTCGAAAATTTTTAATCAAGCCTTTGCGGACAATTTAATTAAGCCCTCACACACATTATTTCAACCAAAACAATACTGGCAAATTTTGATGAATTGAAGCTGTCTTTTTCTGTACGCTTGATGGGCTTCTAATGGAAATAATACTTCAATTTACGTGGAAAGTTTCGTGGATTTCCTGGGTATTTTAAATATTTTCGTTTTTCAGTCATGATTTCTACCTTAATAGAATTTTATGTCACCAGCCAAATACTGTTTCCAAAGCCAGGAACATACCTAGTTAAATAAATAATTTGGGTGCATCTAGAAAGTGTATTTGTTTATTATTTTCTTGCAAGCTTAGCCCATTTAATTTCCTTTGTACACTTTTAATTTCATTATCTAAGTAGTTAATAAAATAAAGTCAAAGTCAACTGATTAATAAAGCCTAATGGATAATCGCTGTGATAAATCGAAAGCAAATTTGCGTTGAATCAAAAAGTTTAATTAAAATCGGCTTCTCCATTAAAATTTGCCGACAATGAGAATTCATTAGAGATGGTCCTTTACTGATTAATATCGCTTTCGATGAAGCGAATACATTCTCTTCTATTTTAGAAAAGCAGCAATCAAAATTCTACTGGATAATTTAAAATCGCTCGCAGAGACTTTTATTGGCGAATTCTCGATGGAATTTTCGTAAGAAAAATGTCGTCCCAAGAAAAATTAATCCTATTTTCGGATTTACCGTTCTTAATGAAATAGAGGCATTCGCATCTTCGTGGTATTAAATAACCTTTATTGGCTGATATTCCATTGTTTGTCCATAAATTGATTTTTATTAGCGGGAATCTGCGCACCCCAAGCTATTATACGTACACAACATAAAATTTCTGATCTCTGAAGGGCCGCAGTTTTCTTTCAGAACACATTAACATAATATTTTGATATGGAATATAAAATATACTCATATCAGCATATTTTCCCTCTCTTTGGCTTAGTGGCTTTTAGAGCATATGAATAATTTAATAATAAAGCGACTTATTGACTTGAATCAGCCAAATTTGGTTAATCTCCCAAAAAAGTTTAAATGGAAGTTATTATAGAAGAAAATTCATTTTGAGCTACGACTTTAAAGTATTTGTCTTTAGCTCGTTTTGATGCTGCAAAAGTTTGCTGTTTTAAGATTAAGCAAATATTCTACTGAAGCCTAATTTGGCTCAAACTAATGCAGAGCAAACATATTGTTAGCAGCCAGGTAAAACTTGGAGGGTATCCATAAATTGCTGCTCTATTTTCCCGGGTGCGCATCGTAAAACATAATCCTAAACTAACCCGGAAGGGACAAAATATCATTTATGTAAAATTGCGAGTTAAAAGTTGAAATTTACAGCACCTTGCTCTCGCCTACACTTATTTTCCAGCATCGGGTCCTGCACCTACACTTAAGTTGTTCCTTCTCATTATTTTTCATGAAAATTGCAAGGCGGCTTTAAATTATAATGCACCGTTCTATACGGATTTCTCCTAAAACCCTTATTTTAAGTTACCCAGCGAAAAATTGCGCCTTTGAAGGCGGAAAAATTACATGAAAAACAGCATAATTAAATTTGCCCTAGAAATTCTCGATTTCCCAGTAGAACTTGCGGTTTTTGGCAAGGCAAACGTTCAAACCAAATTGGAAAGTAAACATCTAAAGTAAAATATCGGTATATGAAGAGCCAAAAATCGTACCAAAGACAGAAAGGTAATTAAAATGTCGAAAAACTTCTCTAGTTTGTAGTCAACTCGTTGTTTTTCGCAAGGGCAGGCCTTTAAATCAAATTAAAAATCAAGCGTCTGAAAAAAAATAATATCAAAGACAACATGTTAATCACATTTGCGAAAAAACTTCTTGATTTCCCAGTAAATATGGTTGCTGTTCGCCACAAACAGCTTTTAAATTAAAAATCAAACGTTATTTATATATTCCCATCAAACATTTGATGGGAAATATTGGCATGTTTATTCCTAAAAAAAATGCAAAAAATATATCGAAAACAACACGTTAATTAAATTTGGTAAAAGGCTTCCTTATCTCCCAGTAAGGCTGGTTGTTTTTCGCCAGAAATTGCTTTTAAATTAAATTAAAATCAAACATCTGAAGGGAAATATTGGCATGTTTAATGGTAAATGAAAGGCCATCTCCACGCATTAAGCCAACACGAATTATTTAAGGGCCGAAATTCATGCCCTAAATTTAGGACGCGCCTTTATGGAAATGAATTAAGCACCGCACATTTTTACCAAGCCTTTGCCAAGGAATTTAATTAAGGTATCACGCAAGTAAACTAATGATGGGCGAAACCGGTTTTGTTAGTTTTAAAAGAAAATGTTTCATGAATGGAAAGTTGCACGCATTTTTACTGTCCTTCCTTAATGGAAATTGAGGTTTAATTGAAGAACTCAATTTCTAAGTAATTATTGTTTCGTGTTCTGGGAATTTAATTGGATTTTCTCAAACAACTTTAGAAGACTGATTAAATTGCCTGTGGGATTTGGTCTCATTTTAATGTGAATTTTCATTGGAGTGGAATGGATTCATCAGAAAGCTTTTTGCTATGCAATAGGTAAATATTAATTAGGCGTTGGTTTGGAAGATTCCCTATTTATAATCGAGAATTATGGAACTGTTTCCTCCTGCAAAAATACCGCCAAAGTTTGCGGTTGAGCAGACCGAAGAATTTTAGCTTATTTATAGTTGCACAAGCATTTAAAGAAAACCGGTGAATCTCGACTATAAAATTTTGGATTTCGTTGTTGCAGTACGTGAAAGAAGAGCACAAAAAACCTCGAATATTAATCCAAAAAGGTCCAAATTAAAGGAATTTTTATATTCGATATGTACACTACCTCACCTGTTAAAAATCATCAAAAACACCTCTGCAATAAAAAACTGGATAGAGTACGAGAAACCTTAAGGTATATTTTTTCGGGCGCAAATACGAACTGATCTAATTGCACAGTGCTTTTACCGGTTTTTTCATATACAAAGCAGAGAAGCGTTAGGAAAACACTCGCATAATAACATACACTTAAGGTTCAAAAGAAAACATTTCGGGGCCGTTACATTATCCAAGCGGGCCGCTCTCCATTATAATGGATTCCCATTATAAAGCATGGGTTTCCGTCATTCTGCCATTGATGTTCAATAAAAGAAATTTTCAATAAAAGGAAAATTAATTGACGATACAATGGAAATTTTAAAAAGCTTCCGCGTCTTGCGCCCCCGAAACCGACCAGAAAGATCCCGTGATCGATGACTGGAAACGATTTTGCAAAATTAGGTTGAACTTTTCATCGGGGAATTTTCCAAGTCCTGTTTTATTTTTGTTTGCACATTTTAAAACAGTAGGTAGGAAACGTTGCACTATTCTTCAGGAAAGTTTGCGGGCCATTTTAATGGCAAAGTTTCTTTTTAATTTAACGCCCTTGGAGCTACGCCACCGTTAAAAAATATTGCAGTTTTTTCCTTGTATTTGCGACTTGAATTTGTTGAGAAGGTCAAAAAATACAGCATTGACTTGCTGATTGTATCCGAGAAAAAAATGTTAATTTATCTAATTTACAGAGGAAACAGCGACATTTTAGTGTATGCATACAACTCTGAGCCATAATTTATATTCTGACCGGAACAAGAACGAAAATTTACGGCAACGCAATTTGTAGGTTGTAATTAACATCAGGAGCCACAGTTTATCATTGCAACCGAAACATTGGGTTCTAATTTATCACTACTTTTATTAATCCCTGCCTTGTTTTAAGGCCGAAGTGGATTGTTTATCTGCGCGTGGAATGATGGATGTATTTTGGTGAAGTATAGAAAAACTCGTAAAAAAGTTCACTTTTGTTTGGCGAAACATTCCATATCGCGATAATAGAGCTTAAAGGCCAACTTTATTAATAATTCAGCCAAACAGTTCTCTGGTTGTGGACCCGGTTGAAATGGCTCTGGGTTTATCTGAGTGGAGAATGGTGTACTTCCACGGATCCTTTCACCTCAACGACAGGACAATACACTTTTGTAAACAACTTTTGCGGCTTTATTTCCTTTTTATTCGCGGAGCTTCAGTTAGAAGTTTTAGACACTTTATTCAGTTATAAAACACACTGGTTGGGATTAACATAATACTGTGCGGAATTCCTCTGGAAACTCTTTATGCCACCACTTTATTCTATTCCAGATTAAAAGTTTCAAATGCCCGCTTGAAAGTTTACACTGTTAGCTAGATATTATTATTGCTGATTTAAAATTGCTGAAAGTTTTTTTCGCCAAATTCCTCCGCTTTCTGGTCAATAAATCCGCTTGCATTGAACTGGCTGCTCCATTTTTCCGCTCTGCTTTCTACTGCGGGGTAAAACCCACATAAACCGTATTTTATATGCAAGTTTTATTCATGCATGCTTGAGGGTCTCCGTAGGGATTAATCTTTCTTAATACGACAGTAAAAACTGCATAGAATTTTATTTGCTGTATATAAGTGTTCTTAGATTTGCTTCGATTAGGGCCAATCACGCAGTTGCATACTTTGTGATAAGGAAACTTATGTTATTAATTGCATGTCTGGAGGGAATGCATTCGGTTGCTTTGTTCTACGTCTGCGGCACATGTAAAACCCGGAATGTTTTAAATGGCTGGTTTTTTCCTGGAAATAGAAGCGCGTATGCAACATGCATGCCAAGAAAACTATGGGTGGTTTGATGCCGAAATCAATGGAAAGCAACAACGAATGAATCAACGGAATAATTAAAAATGAAGTTAATCGAGTCAAACATGCGGAAGCTCTGTTTCATGCAATATGAAACTGAGTAAATTGCAAAAACACGAAAAAAATCCATGTGCAATTGAGAGTCGAATGAAAGTGTTCGGAGCAGTTTACCGAAGCGACGGGAAGAACAAGCGAAATTTTAGAAGAACGAAACACTTTTCAATCTGTAAGGTGAAATTCCCGAGCATTGGCTTTAAAAGGTGAAGAAATTACGACGAAAGACTTTGTAAATAGCAAACCCCAAAGTCTGCTGGAAGTACAGGAAGCAGATAACGCATCTTGCAGTATTGTTGCCTAAGCGAAATTTGCATTAAGTCGTCGTTTTGGGCAACAATTTTCCCTGAACACTTGCTGCAAACTATGGCTACATTTTGTAGTTCTTCAACCGCTAGGCACCAATAATCACACTTGGAAACATTTGGGGATTCTAACTAATCACCATAGTTGTACGATAAGAAAAAGTATAATTTTTCCATTATGCAACCGAGTCTGTTGTCTCCATCGGAAACATTTTTCTTGCTTATTCTATCTAGAGCCCATAAAAGTTTCTTGTTTTCGCCGCTGCTCAGATAAAACTTTCCGAAGACGTTTTGTCTGCTCTATAATCTACTGTGGCTTTTATGGTGGCTCGTTTGTTATTTTAACATTATAGATTTCTTTGTAGATGGAAATTGCCTAATGACGTTGCGATTTTTGTGGCCAAACGTTCTGAACTTTGATTGTTTTTGGGTAATGGAAGTCTCTCGTGTTTTGGTAAAAAACACGACTTGAACTGGACATTTTTAGAAGTTTGGAAAAGTTGACGGACTGGGGGAAAATGTGTTTTTATTACTAGGTTCGGTTGATTTGGGTGTCTAACTAATAAACTGCTTAAAGCTGAGATAATTAGGAAAAAAAATTGGTCAAGCACGCCATAAAATTGTGCAAATTTAGGCTTGCTTTATACTTTTAGCTGTTCAAGTTTTAATATTTTCCTGCTGGAATAAACGAATTTGGAAACTTTTATACTCTGCTTCGCTTACATATTTATGAGCCGCTCTGAGTGGAAGAAATGCGAGATGAAGCAATAACTAACAAAACAAGCCATTCACTTCCAGGCTTTTTATGCAGGAATATTCCGTCGCAATCGCTGAACCTTTGAACAGAGACGATTTCCACCTATTTCGGGCGTAATAATTATTTTCCCAGATAAAAACCGTAAAACTGCTGTTTTGTCTGCTTTATGGTCCAGTATAGGTTTTATGGCTGCTCATTTATTATACGGAATTTTATTATCTTGTTCAAGCGGCCCGCGTTCTTGCAGTTTATGCAAGTTATTCAACTACTTTTGGGTAAAGGTGTTTTGCTCTACAATTTATTATCAATTTTTCAAGTCCGTGCCTTAAATAATGGGGTTTTAGGCCGCACTTAATTAAACAGCCAATTTTGGCATAAAAACCGCAACGCCCAGTACGCTCCTGGAAAACGTTCTCGGGCTCTAATCCAAATCAAATTAATTTGCTACGTGTCTGCCTTAAACTGCACTTGGCCAATGATGGATGGACGATGGAAATTCACAATGATTAGCTTTTAACTGTTCATGTAGGCTCAAACACAGATTTTCGTTTCGAGAATCAGTAATCGAAATTTAACGGTGTCATAGAGGAGGGCATCAAACGATAATTAGCGAATGTCGGGGCCGAAACGAACCCGAGCCCCAAGAGTCATAGATCATCTGTAAAATAGATTGTTCAGCGAAATACATGACATCGGGTACAATTCATTAAACCTTTTGATGTGGAAAGCACTTTCACAGCTCACCATTCCAGAATAAAATTCGATATTTAGTATTTCACATTATTTATCGCCCTTATTTGGCAAAGCGACAAAGAGCTCTATTCAAAACTCAAAAAAAAAATTGTCGGTATCAGGAATTTCTTGGAGTTTTAGTCCCGCGGCATTTGGTTAAATATTGACAAAGTTTACATGCTAAGAACGCTCCCGTGGAGTAGGTAACACATTAACGAAGAACACGTATAATGCCATTGGCTCCCCTTATTGGCCCAAGTTTGTTACTTACGAAGCACAAAGTTCACCCACTATTTGCCCTGCAGGGGAAAATTTATGCTTGGAACGTTGGAATTTGTGCTATCGCCTGGTCAGCACGAATGTATACTTATTTCGTTTCTGAAGTCATTCACAAACTAAAAAATCCCATTCAAATTGATCGGCGGAAAAATCACTAGAGAGCAACAAGGCAACTGATTGAGTGCGGGCGTTAGAAGGAGAAGAAGCACGTCAGCTCTAAGCAAATGTGCGCTGGAGGCGTAGCTTTGTGATTTCGATCCTTGCTATCAATCCTTTAGGTTACGCTACGCCTGGGTAACACTGTGTTGAGTTGCGCTAGTGAGTTGTTGCCGCTCTCTGAGTTAACGGGCTATAGCTCATCGGTTATAAGTCATTTATTAACGCTTTACAAGACCCGAGACCGGAATTTCTAAATGTATTAAAAGGCCATCAATATTTTTTCTGAGTTACGTTTTACTACTTTGTTTAGACAACTCAAAAAATGATTGAAATTCTCCCAGCAACAAAACTGAGTCCAAAGGAAACCGACGAGTTTTCTTGTAAAATCGATCTTCTAATGTACATGAAAGATTCAGTTTGCCAGTATTTTACAGTAAAACGTTAGGAAAAACGCGGTTTTTCTGTTAAGAAACAGTGTTGTTTAGAAATATTGAACTAAAAGTGAAGATTCCCCAGTTTAGAAGAGTTTTCCAAATAAACGCTTCTAACCTTTCGCTTTTTCAGTTCGGAAAAAGACCTAGACATAATTATTAAGGTCTTGTCCATAAGTCGAAGCTGCAAAAAGTTTTCCAAAAATGTCTACAAAGCGGCAAGGAGGCGAGTGCGCCAATTAAATTTATCGTATAATTTTTCACAGAAAATAGCTGTTTTGTCAGCATTTTAAGAAAAAACAAAAAATAAATGCGGTTTTAGCGTCGAAAGAATTGCTTAAAAGAAACTCTCAAAATCTTCAGAGCGATGAGAGCGGCGAATTTTCCAAATAATGTTTTGTAAACTTTTGCTTTCTGGTCGTTTTCTCAAGATTATCCTAATTACCATCGGTAAAAAACTGAATAAAATTATTTGGTTTTTGAGCCAAATTCAAAGCTGAAATGTGTTTTCTAAATTTTCCTGCAAACCGATGAATGAGGCGAATTTTCGCGAAGACCCCATTATTGTCAGAAAAGAAGAAAATCATCAGAAAACAATGTTTTTTTGGGTTTTGGATTAAAAAATTTTAGTTTTGTGATCGGTTCTGGAGAAAAAAAGGGAGGAATTTATTTTCGATTTTGTCCCGAATTCGACGCTGAAATTTTGCACTTAAACGACTACTAGATTGTCAGTAATTTTAAGTCAAACTCTAGAAAATAGAGCGGTTTTCAGTAGCAAGTAAAGCAAAAAAAAACTTAAGTCGAAACTAAAAAAACGCATTTTTTTGACAAACTCTTCAGTCTTCAGAGATATTGAAGTGACGAGATTTCCAAATAATCTGTCATAAACGTTCGCTTATTCTGTTCGATTTTTGATAGAAATCTTTAATTTTTTTATTCCAAATTCGTAGCTGGAAAGGGCGTTACTGCGCCGGTGCATTGGGTTGGCGGGCGCACCAATCCATTTGCGTAGCACTGCGCCAACTCCTAAAAATTCACTGAGTTACCCAGGCCTAGGTTACGCCTCGCAAATCGCTCGCTTTTTTGAGAGCAACAACTTCTGAGTCTACTTTGTTTCACTTATTGAAAATTTTGATTAATTAATTAAAATTATTTTTATTGAAGTTATTTGGAAACTAATAAAATAAACTGCCCTCTGTCTAAAGCACAAATTACAATTTTCACCCAAACACTAACTTATCGACGCAAAAGATTCAAATGAGAGCTGAACATTATCTTTTCCATTTTCTTTGGCCGTTCTGTCTGCGTTAGAACGAGAAGAAGCACGACAGATATCATCAAATGTTCATTGGAGGCGGAGCTTTGTAACGTTTAAAAACGGTTAAATTGCCATTGGTCGTTGTCTCTTTAAAACATTCAGGCCACACCTCACTACGCGCCTGTCTCTTTTTAACGCAAGTAAATGAGACTCTGCTTTGTTGCACTCATTGAAAATTTAAACTTTACCATGGAGAATTCATATAAAATGATTAATAGAATGAACTCATTCTTTGCAACTGAATAGCTTGCTTTATTAGTGGAAAAACAAAATTATTGATGTAAAATATTGAAAATGGAACCGAATATTAATTGGTATTTTCCAGTAAAACGTTCCGATTTGGACAGGCGGCGACAATATTTTATAAATTAAATTAAGTGGCATTCGAGCGACGACACCATCGAAAGCCAATATTTGGCTTGTTGTTAACAAAATTTAATCAAACTGTCAATTTAGCGTTAGACTTGTTAGATCCATAGTAATTGGTGACGGAGCAAATTATGTATTCGAACGCTAAACGGGCGTGACTGTCTGAGAAACATCGATCTTCCTCTGAAGGAAATCGCGTCAGCTGAACAAACATAAAGTGATTACAGGTTGATTTTTTTGAAAGTTTCATTTGCAAATTTTAGTTTTGTCAATTTGGGAATAGGAATTTTTGTCCGGTTTTCCATCCAGTATCAGTTTCTTGCCTCATTGGTTTGCTGCTGTTGCTTCCTAAGCTTCCCCCAAAAAACCATTTGCAAGAAATTTAATTCTCGCCTCTGTCGGAACTGATATTGTTCTTTTTGGTTTAGCTCCCAGTTCAAAAATGATTATTTTAATCTTATCTGATGCCTTTTCGTTAACTACTGCTTGCAGCAAGCTTGATTTGCGTTCTTTTTACAACCTGAAAGAATTCCTTAATTCAATGGCTCTAAACCAAGGCATGATGGCGTCTGGTTACGATGATCCAGAAAATATTGAATAAATCCCTGCAACGCTGGGGAAACGTTTACTATTGGGGACACATCCATAGGGGGCATAGTATAGGTGCAAGTTCCAATGTAAAATAAACCAAGACGGGATTTCATTGCCTTAGCGCGAAAGGTTCCCGAGAGTTCCCGGATTACGTTGTATCCGAGGACATTTAACAATGCTATAATACCCGCGTTGGAAGCGAGTTTATTCGGCCGTTAATATTGCGTTATTTATGGAAGCCTTAGAGACTGAAATCGGGGGCAATAGTTAAAGCCCCCCGATTATTAGAAGTTGTCTGCAAGCGAAGCCAAAGAGGAATTTTCAACTTCAAAGTGAACCATCACCAGCCATGCCAAAGTGGCTCTTGTTGAGCGGGACCAATTAATACAATTGCGACGGAAATAGCACTACTTGCCAATGTAATAAATTAAACTCTATAAACCCTTCTCTAGATTAGAGACGGAGGAAAATTGCTTCGGGAACTTTTATCTCGACAACGACGAAAACAAGCAAGTTTTGCGCGACGTTCCCAAAAGGAATCGTCCAGAAATATTTGCTGTAACGACAGAGTTTGTGAGAAATTGAGCTGCACAAATTGTTATCCCTTTATGTGTATCTCACATGCAATGAGACACATTAATACTACAAAAGGTGCAGCCACTGCCATTTGAGGCAGGATTTACGTATTTATCTTTAGTCGTTTTCGGCGCTGTTCAGCTGAGACGAGAGTGACGAGATAACAATGTTCTCCTCTGCTTCCAAGAGCGTTTATGCAAAGAAAAGTTTTATTTTGAAACCATATTGCCAGTTTCCTGAGCAACCAACACTGATAAAGAGAGGCAAATAATAAATATTTAACGTGGAAACTGGCAGTTTACATACGTTTGAAAAAACAAAGACTTGCACTGCTTTTTAAAGGTATTATCAAACATGACACAATCAGGAAGGAAATGGCGTGGAATTTGAGCCCGAATAAATTGCAAACAACTTAGACGATTAGGATACGGCGTTGCAGCGTCTTAATGGCTTCCCTCGTCGGCTTTTTACGGCAACACAAACATTTGCTTAGTTTCAAAAAGCTAATTTACAAACTAAACGCCACGACTATTATTTATCTTTTTTATTACGGCCGTTAGAGCACCCCTAACTCAACCGCATTTTCTCAACGACGCTTTGGGATTAACGCGAGTGCGAGCACGTAAAACTGGAATAAATATTTATATAAAACTTATATGTTGAAAGCTGGTTGGCCAGACTATTTATGCAGAGCATGGACGGCATAATTAATCTGGAGGGCAAGGAGCGTTCAAAGGAAATAGCAATTTGAAAAAATGTGTTCTTGGTCTGGCGAATGGCTCTCGAAGCAGCAGGAAATTGGGGCCGAAACTAAATTAGAAACTTGTTAATTCGCTGCTGGAAGTGCAAATAGGATTTGCTTGAGATAATTTTTAATTTCCCGTTGATTAACCTCGAAGGGATTCGGCAAAGTTTTTTTTCGCTCATAAGACTTTGCCCGGAAATTATGGCGTAATTAACAACACAAAGAGCTCGGTGCGTTTTTTAGGGGAAAATAAATCAACAAAATGCCGAGCCTGAAGCGTGGCGCTCTACTTCGATCAAAACCAGCCAGATCAAGCTGATCGATGGCATAAAAGCACATCCATCTTTGCATCGGATTCCCACTGTTTTGTCATTTGCCAGCAAGAGCTGTCGCATTAGAAAAATGCCAAAGTGTATGACAACTCGTTTGGAAACTGATCCCAAAATCTCAAATCCCAGCTCAATGTACCCAACAATAAATCAACACAACACACCTTTCAAGTGCGGAAATTAATGATTAGGAAAAGTAACGCAGAAATGTATAAATCATGCCTGCAGCTGTGCAATTGACAACTTTTCGCATTAAAACGAAACGTGTCCTAATAAAAGCTAAGTTTCTAAAAGCGGCTGTAACATAAAGTTCATTAAATAGTAGCAAATCCAGACAGAACTTAGTGAAATTAAGCGAAAATGGCTTAGAGCAGTTCAACGAAAAACGTTAGGTCTTCCATTGTACTTTTATTTAGATCAAGTGAGTAACTGAAGTTAAAAATCTCCAAAAATAGTTCAGGCAGAATTTGCTTCRTTTTTTATTAGAACGAAACGAACTSAAACTTGCTCAAAGCTACCTAAAGAAACTTGATGAATAAACACTAACTTAATCGWACAGATGCAMACTAACCCAAMCTCTACCGAACGCATTTTTGATTGATTTATTTTAGATCATTTTTTTAAGCTTCCAAATCAGTTGATAAAAATTGTAATATTGTAAAACAAAATAARTATAAATAAAATACAGTATAGGTTGTTTTTYACGAAATTRGGAGAGGCAAAAACGAAATATACGCGATTGTCCACTCGGACAAATGCGAATTCAAATGTGTTTCGTCGACAGTTTAAGTTTAGTTAGTTAGTGAGTTTAAAATAACTGAAACAAACAAACGCAAACGCGAACGAATCGACGTTATCACAAACGAATCAAAACAAGCTGCTGCAAGCTGCAGCCAACCTAAACGAATACCCACAACGATTGTTAAATGCGGAGCAAAAACTGATAAACATTAATGATTTTCTGTTGCCATAAAGTGTGGAAAGCTTGACTTAAGCTTTGGGGTTCCAATGAAATACTCCAGATCCAGTGGGAGCAAACGTCCAAAGCGTCCCACCATTAGACCAGCTATTAATATTAATGATCTGAAAAATATCTATTTGCCTCTAGGCAATGGTTTGGGGCTCTCATGTTTCACCTTAATTTAGCGCTAAATCCCCTACACAATCTAAACGGAGAATAATGCGTGTTGACTCGGCGTTACCGCAAGAAAACTAGGGTTCGGCCCATTATTAATGTCCGAATTATTTACGCGGTTTGCTCGACATAAACAATTTTATCTGAAACGTGCCCAACAAATTAACCCGACAGCCTTGCGAAGCTGCTAAATAAGGTTCTTTGTTTTGGCGGCCTCGTCGACTATGCGCTAATCGGGCCTGGATTGGATATGCAAAGTATCCAGAACTATTTCAGGGTGTTTGGTGTTTGTCACCAATTTGCGTCTGGCGTTTTCCGTGTATCTAAATTGGTAGATTCCTTGTTATGAGACAATAATTATCTATCGTTCTTTATTGACTATATTCGATGGAGTGGTTTTGCGAAAAACCTTTTTTTCAAGCCTGCGTTTACTAAGTGGGCAAACTCATAATTTGATTAGAGTTTTCAGACTAAAGTGTCTTCTATGGATTGCAAAAGTTCCAATTTGCTACCCGTTTCGAGTTAGAAGTTTGAAATTTTTGAACCCAGTGGGTCCAGGTTAATGATAGCGAGGTTCATATTTGGGCAAATATTTACTAAGTGGATACAAATCTGGTGCAGATGCAACGAAATTTGCAGGGTTTTCAGAAACAAATTGTCTTCCATAAACGGTGAAATTTTCAGGTCGCTTCTTGTTTTACATTAGAAGTTAAGGGTTTCTTAATCAGAGGGTGCAGATTTACAATAATCTTTATTTTCAGTCTCACATTTACCTACTAAGTGGGCAAAATTTAAAATTAAACGCAATTTTAATCCAGTTTTCACGGTTTTTAGATCTCACGTGTCGTCCATGGATCGCAAAAAGTCGTAATGTGCTACTCGTGTTCCATTAGATGTTTGGAATTTTTGAATTCAGGGGGTGAAGGTTTTTGATAGGGAGGTTTGTTAAAAACAGATTGCGCCTTGAAATTTTCTGTAGCTGTAGGAAACGATTCAATCCAAAAACCTTGCAAATTTCATTGAAATTGCAAGCAAACCTAATTTTTGCCAAAAATTGGTTTCTCAATCAGAGCGTGCAGATTTGCAAAAATCTTTATTTTCAGTCCCACATTTATCTGCTGAGTGAGCAAAACTCAAAATTAAACGCAATTTCAATACAATTTTAACGATTTTTAGAGCTCACGTGTCGTCCATAGATCGTAAAAAGTCGTAATGTACTACTTGTGTTTCATTAGATGTTAGGAATTTTTGAGTTGAGATGTTCTTGATAGGGAGGTTTGTTAAAAATAAATTGCGCCCTGAAATTTTCTCTAGCTGTAGAAAACGATTCAATCCAAAAAAACTTGCAAATTTCATTAAATCCGCAAGCAAACCTTGACTTAAATTTTTGATAAAAATTAGGTTTGCTTGCCATTTCAATGAAATTTGCACCGGTTTTTAGATTGAATCGTTTCTTACAGCTAGAGAAAATTTCAGGTGGCAATTTGTTTTAGGTAAAAAGTTCGGGAGTTTTAAATCAGAGATTCTGTTAGAGATTCAGATTCTGTCTTTACATTTGGCCAATTTCCAAGTGAACAAAACTCAGGTTTGCCCGCGACTTGTTTAGACCCAATCGTATGCTCTTGACCCGAAAAACTTCCATTTGCTACTTGTTTGCGATCAGAAGTTTAGAGGCTTTAGATCAGAGGGAGCAATCTTGCAAACACCTATATTTCCAAGCCCATATGTACTGGGTTGTCAAAAGTCATAAGTTAATGCGATTTTAATTAAATTTTCAGGGTATTCAGACCAACGTATTTTCGATGGTCTGGCAAAGTTTCAATGTGATACTTGGGCCAGATTGGAAGTTTAGATTTTTTGAATTCCGAGGGTGCATTCTTGTTAAAATGACGTCTATATTTGGGCTAATATTTTCCAAGTTGAAAAAACTCAAGCCGTCGCGCCATTTGCACCATTTTCTCACCGTGATCATGCCTATTCGTCTGCTACATATTGCGAAAATTTCAAGTTGCTAGAGGTTTATAGCTGGAAGTTTAGAGGCTTTAATTCAGAGGCTGCAGTTGTTCAAACTTTTTAAGGTCGAAAACCTTCATTGTCAAGCTTATATAATATATAACTATATCTAAGTAGATAAAACTTAGGACTTTATGCGAATTCGATGCAGCTTTGGAGTTTTTAGGTTGAACTGTCTTTTTAGGAGTCCAAAAGTTTCAATGTGCTACTTCCATTAAACTAGAAATTTGAAGTTTTTGAAATTTGAGATGCAGTTCGGTAAAAGCGGTCTTTATATTTCAGCCAATATTTACCACATAAACAAAACTCAGGTTTGCCCCTGATTTTAACTAGATTCCCATATGTTTTAGGTCGGATAGTCTGCTAAAGACTATGAAATTTTCAAATTGCTACTTGTTTTAGATTAGAAGTTCACATACTTTAAATGAGAGGATACAGCTTTGCAACGACTTGCAATACAAGCGTACATTCACTAGGTTCTGAAAGGTCAGGATGCAATGCGATTTTTATGCAGTCTTCAGGGTTTTCAGACTAAAGGGTTTCCTATGAGCTGCATGTTTCAATATGTTACTGGTGCGAAATTAGCACTTTGGATTTTTATCAAATCCGGGGGTGCAGTTCTGTAAATGGGGTTTTGAGTTTTTATATTTCGCCCATTATTTGAGCAAAAATCAGCTTTGCGCGCAATTTGACTCAAATTAGGTATTAGTCGCGTTAGATCCGATCGTCTGCTATTAACTGTAAAAATGTCACGTCGCTACTTGTTTCAGATTAGAATTTCCGAGTTTTAGTCAGATCGTGCAGTTTTGTCAAAAATCTTTATTTTCCAGTGTACATTTACCAAGCTCGGATTTCCTTTGATTGCGAAGTTTTAAATAAACTCTGTATTGAAGAAAACGATGAAAAAATTCTGTACTAAAAGCCAGTCATTTAACATGATACTATAGGATAGAAAATTCTAATATTATCATTAGCAATAAAACCAGAGTTTCTTAAAAGAAGCTGCGCACTCTTTTGATCCAATGTGCAGCGTTGCTATCAATCTCAGTTAACAGAAAAAATTAAAAGATTAATAAAATCCTTGAAACCTTGAAAAATTAATTAATTTTTCACTTTTCCACTTTAGACTGTTGACTTAAAACTTAGCATCAATTGCTAAAGAAAAATATCTGTAACGATTTGTTACTCAATATTGTTGGGGCGGATTAATTTTTTCATAAACTGTTGGTCGGGTATTTCGCATCAAAAATTTTTTTCTTTAAAAGACAGAATTTCCTTTACGTTTTTTATTAACGAACAGTGCTCTTATCTCGCAATAAGAAGGAACTATTTATCTAAAAGTTCAACTCAATCAAATTTTAAATTTATTTCTTTAGTAATTGGAATTTTCTCTTACAGCTTGAGTCCAAGTGCCTCGCAGGATACCATCTAAGTGATGGTTCTTGAATTCTTTTTGATAAATAATTTATTCTTATTGCGAGATAAGAGCCCTGTTTATCAATCTGTAATAAAAGACGTGAGGAAATTCTGTCTTTTAACGGCAATCATTTTTGGGTCAAATACCCAGCAAACAGTTAATGAAAAAAATATTTATTACTCGAAAAACACCACGACGCTTAACTGCAAATAGCTTCCATCATTCTTAGCATATTATGCGGGCTGATAAATAATTCTCATCCCTGGACGTGCATAACCAGATATCTTGCAAACATACATCTATCTCGTCATTTTCAGTCCCAGTGCGAATCAGCTACCCGCAATTATTCCAGATTCCGAATGCAAGTGACTAAATTATGCAGTTCGTTTTACGCAAGATAATTGCATTGATACAGCACTAACTTACCCCGAGAATAATCGTCGCGTTTTCCTGCAGCGAGCTCAAGCAGCCCAAAAAGGAAACCACCATAATAATAGCGGCCACAATAACTAAAATGTAGATTCCAATGTAGAAGTTGCTAGCATTGAGAATAGTTAGCCATTCATTGATTCCTGGCTCGAACCTCAGCCATAAACACAGAGCGAAAATGGCTGCTCCAATAATCTGAAACAACCGAGCAGAAAAAACCATTAATTAAAACCGACGAACGAAACGAACAAAATAATTAAAAACACCTGCAATTATGTGCGAATCCTTTCGGCAATTACCGAGTATGAATCTGAAATTTGCGCGTTTTTCATTCCATTTTAATTAAACAGTAAGGGAACCGTATAATGTGGACGCATTAAAATTAAATAGCAAAGCCCACATTATCAACTACATAAGGGTAACTATGGCCGGTCGGAAAAACACTTTTTTGCTTCCTAATTTTTTTAAAAAGGCCGTTATTTTTGGGTCAAAAAATTGACTTAGAAGCGGCTTTTTAGAGCGATTTTCCTCCAATTTGAGTGCGATGCACGCCATCCTGCCGGCACATATCCAATATTGTTGGGTATCAGCTCTCCCCATCTCCATAAACCCCAATACATTTCTGACGTTCGACTCATCCGGTCTCATTTGGGAAATGACCCGTAGTCGACAGGGCTGGTCCTTTAGTAATGGCTTAGGTGGAATTGCCACAATAAACATGAGAAGTTGAGCCGGTTCCGTGAGCAGAATAGCTTTTTGCAATTTGAGTTTTTCTTAAATTTCGAAACTTCTAGCTGAGAATCGACTCCCCAGGGATCGGGGCTAGTGTGAGATTTGCCAGCGTCTCTATTTCATTGGGACTCGCCGAAAACTGCTGTAAACTGCAGTTCAAGCGCTACATAAGCGAACAATGTGTATTCAGCAGCAGGTTAATTCAAATCGCCTGCCAATTGAATTTTTCTGTTTGTACAACTGGGGACAATTATGGAGCGGTAAATTATTTCCAATCGGATTAGCGGCCTGATTAGTCAATTTTCCTCCGGCAGAACATCGAGGAGGACTCATTAAAATTAATCGGCCAGCCCCGAGCGCATCAGTCTCGGTTTTCCTCATTTCCGTTTGCTGTTCATTTTCGATTTTCTCTCGATAACTGACGAAGTTGACTGATGTTGTGGCTGATCCTAATGTTCGAACAATCAAGCTTCCAGTTTGATCCATTTACCTTCAGTACGACGGAGTCATTCGTGACTGAAGGATTATTTGTAATGCGGCTGAGCTTAATGATGAGGTATTGCGAATGCTCGAAACCCCAAACAGATGGAAGACGAGAACCCGAGTAATGGCTTCAGATTTCCAGCAAATCGCTATAAGCTCGGATTTGGATCACTTGCAAAACATATATAAATTCTGCAATTTATCGTATGGGATCGCTCTAATCTCTCAAGGAATGTGCAAATTAATTACGCTTACTCAGAATGTGAAAATTCGACTGTTTGCTGCTGCTTGGTCCAAGAAAAAATCGACAATTGATTTGCCTAATTTCCTCCAAGAAAATTGCCGCAGCGAACTGATGTCGAGGTCGAAGTATTGTCACGATAACTTGGCTCATTTACCCTCGATGGGCCGCACTTCGTTTCTGCCGTTCGCTGATTACGTCAGTAATAGCCCAACTTAGGGCACAATAGATTTATATCGAGCTATTCCTGACCTATTATTTTCCTAAAGTTGTACTAAACTGCTGTCTTTTGTTCGGCAGCAAAGCGCCACTTTGGCCCAACAGATTGAGCAATGTGGTTAAATTTTACGTTCCTCAGCGGCACAAGATATCTTCAAATCTACATCGATTAGGGGCTTTACGTCTTTACTCATTCAAATTTGAATGTGTTCTATAAATTCAAGTTTGTGATTCAATTGATCTTCTGCCGATGAAAGCAACCCGACAATTAGCCGAACTAGTGCCGTTTTATTCTACTAATTTTCAATTCTGCTAAGTGGAAGATTCCATTCTGGATGACATGCGATATGCACTGAAAGCAGCTTAATTGTATTATTACTAATATTAGTCAGTTCTCGTCACAGTATCCTGACTTAACATCAAATAGGGCTTGAAATGCTGTTTATGCTTTACTCATTAGGGCTCTTTGATTTCGCAGCCGGAACACGAAATTGCCGGTTTACTTCTCTAAGTGCCAGAGAGATTCTCTGTCTAATCGATGTTGAAATAGAGTGATTTCCACACCGATATTTACTGATAAAAATATTTTTATTTGAAGCTTCTAATTATTTAGGCGATTTTTCATCAAGAGGGGGAAGTTCCAACGCCAAAGACCCTGTACGGTAAATGGCGACTTCTGCCCATAAGAAAAAAACAAAAATTGCAATAAAACTATGATTCGCAGGTGCTCACATTTTCCGATTAAACAGCGGCTTAAAGGACGGAAATTTCAACCAAATACATAAAGTTATCGTGGTGTTTCAAGGTATTTTATGCAGGGTGTCCCGTAAGCACATGATCAAAAAGATACTTCGATACTTTTTGCATCAAAAGAAGACGATCTGACCTAATTTTTATTAAAAAAAAATGCCTGGCTTTTATTCATGGTCAAAAAAAATTTATATTTTTTGAAATATCGAGAGAATGGTACTATGTATTTTGGTGAAACTTGATGTGAATTTGTTCTGATGTAAGACACATGTTTTGATGAAGCAATCGAGTGCAGCCGTTTTGGACAAGTGGTGAATTCTTGAGTGTCATAGCACAAAAACTACCATAATTTTTTATTTGGGGGATGAAATCAACTCATTATTTTTTTGGTTGATGCACTAATCATGTATTCACAATGTTGTGCTCTTTGTAAAATCTTGCAGCATTCATAATTTTTGTGAAAAAAAAAATTCTGCAAACATTAACTGCAAATATCGTGATGCGAGGCATAAAATCATTGTCAATCAATCTCGCAAATTTGTTTCGAATGACCTTTTATAATGAAGAAGTGACCGACATGGTCAAAGCGTACGCGACGCATATTTGCACTTAATGTCTAACATTATTAAGTAGCAAGAAAACAGACATTTTTTTCGCAAAACCTATGAACGCTTCAAGACTTTACAAAGAGCACAAAATTGTGAATAAATGATTAGTGCATCAACCGAAAAACAAGTTAGTTGATTCCATCCACCAAATAAAAAGCTCTGGTAGTCTGTCTTTAAATAATAATTTTTGGCTACCATAAAATAATTTATCAAATTTTTAGACAGACGTTGGAGTAGAATTTTTGAACTGGAAAAATTCTGAAATCTACAGTTTAATTAAGGAAACTGTGTAAAAATTGAGGACTATCGTCGTTGAAACCTTAGTTAAGCAATCGAAATCAATGAGAAGGTGCGCAAACTTATTAAAACATTTTTAACAACACTAAACAACAAACATCTAGAAAAAATCAAAACCCATACATTCTTCAACGTAAACAATCAAAAACACAAATTCTAAAACGAAAATCACAGGGCCTAGACTGATTCTGCCCTTTGAAACCTATGCCAAAAAATGGATGCACAAACCACCGCATTTTAAAGTAGAGATATAAAGCGTTCATAAATAATTTTTTGTGTGCTGAAGATGCTTTCCATGCGTATTGTTCCAATTTGTAGAAATTGAACTGCTTCCTAATATCTCAAAGTATTGAACCATTTTTAGCGTTTTTGGCTGAACGTTTGAGCTTAACCGGGTCAATATGATGAATATGAAACAATCTCCAGCTCAAGATGAAAATAAGCAAGAACAGACAATTGGATTATTCGGCTATCAACATTTATCCGAAACAACGAGCTGCTGGGGGTTAGTGAAGAGACAATTGGCTAAGTAATGAAAGACGCCAATAGAAGAAGATATTTTTATGAAATTACTCCACTTACACCCAAATTGGTCCGTTTTAGCTGTAATTATCCAGCTGCAGAAATAAAAAGCCACCATCTAGAGTAAATGGGGCAAGATAGAGCCAGAATAGCCCAAACATTATGCTGAAAACTATGTGGGACCCTAACAATTACTCTGGCTAAACTTTTTCAGTTATTAATCTTGGGCAAGTATTTCCTTTGCCATTTTGTGGAACGATGACAATTCTAGGATTTGACTAAAATTTAATATTCCGAAATAAATCAGGTCTTTTATCGAATATATCCGAGCAGCAAAATTGGACTTCACATTTACGGGGCTGCACTCGGAAATTCTGCTACATATTTTTACCTTTATCATTGGCGAAATAAATTTCACGGAACAGCCAACAAAGGGGAAATCTCGACCGAAAAACTGGATCCTAAACCGTGTATTGTTGGAGCAGAACGAGAGACGCCAGTTTGTTGACTCGGAGAACAGTAGAGGAATTCCGATCTTTATTTTACCGGCTTCTCTAATCGAAAAGCAAATAATATGGAATACGTGACTCGGATTTGCGAGTGAAATTCCTATCGGGATATGCATTCCACTGGACGGAGCTGCTCAAAATAGTTCGAACATTCGTTGTCTGCCATTTAATTCAGTTGATGAAAAAAGTAAAAATTAGGGATTTCTGCTGTATAAAATCGACTCGAATCAAGCCTCTGAAACCGCGAAAGTCAAGTGCATTAAAAGTCAAAAGGAAAATAAATTTTCAATAAAGCAAAAGAAGTACGTGGTTGCAATATTAATAAGAACAAAATGATTTTTCTGCTCCAACTTAATTTTTATATCTTTGGCCGTCCTAACGCCACTTGATTTTTCCTCTAGAGACACTTGAAATATGTTGCTTTAAAAATACAGCCACGAGAACTTTTTGCACAACTATGTACAATAGACGATCAACATTTTGTCGCCTTTTGTGCCCAATTCCAGTCCTTCAATGAGAATTAAAGTTGAATGTCCCCCAGTTGCAGAATTCTGCAAGAATTGGCAGGCATCTGCAATTCTTTAAGTATCATTCAAAATTTACGCCCAACAGGCATCAAGAAATCCCCAACAAGGTTCTAGTGCAGGCTTTTGCGGCCGCGAATTTACAAACTACTAAATTTTGCATGGAATTTAATTAATTCGGCAAATGTTTCTCATAACTCGCTAATTTATTAACCGTTTGATGCAACCCGAGCGATGGGGAAATTATTAATAGGTTGCAATTTTGGATGAATTTGCTGCGAAATTTTGTATGTTCACTTGCGCTTTTGAGTAGAGAAAACTGTAGTTTGCAAAAATGCAACTCCCAACCCTGCAAGGCAATGGAATGGTAAGAAATGACCAGTAAACTGGAAGTTTTCCTTTACGTCTGGATCCTATTTGCGACAATCATTTTCCAGCTTGCCAGCGGTGTGACACTTTAAAAGTACAACTTGAGCTGAAGAAGGGTGCATACATTATTTGGGATAAAAAGCGACAGCGATGGCGGTTTCATCCAGAAATATATGGTCTGAAATAACATTTATTTTTCGACAATATTTCGTCCCGGATGCATCAGCTCTTCACTATCCTAAATCTAATTTTACCTAAACAGTGCGCCCGCCTGTTCGACTGTTCAGGCCCCATGAATGTTTTATGCCGATAGATGTTCCTCAATCACGTTTTCGCATTTTTCGGATTTTCATCGAACGCGATATTTTATTGTTTTGTGGGCTTTGCATCGCATTAATCCACCACTATAGCAGTCTCTGTTTACTTTCAGCATTTTCTCTTGTTCTATCAAAGAAAGGACATTATTCATCAGGAAAATTTATTACAACACTTTATGATAAAAAAAAAAGATATTTAAAGGGTTAATAACTTCGAAAACATGTAGTTACATTATCGGCGAAACTGGTGAGTTTTTCGGGTTTACTTTAATACAGTGAAATTGTTTTCCACTACGGTCTAAAACCCACCAGTTTCAGGTTATCAAATTATTTTGATAACCTGAGTGTGTTTACAACTTGAGCAAGTCTGCCAAGTTATTTGATAGGTTTTGGCAAACATTCAGACATTTTAATTCGACACATTGATTTCCACTGGGCATAACCGGTAATCTGATAACGGGGAAATATAAAGTTTACTAATACTGTTTGGGAACAGCGTAACGGCGCGATAAACGAAAATAACCAAGGGGCAAAATAAATTACACCGAGCTAAAGAGGAAATTCATGTATAGACGATAAAACAAAGTTAATTGGGATTCTATTTTTATGCCGCCCTGTGGGCTGACCTGAAGAGAAATGGCAAATTTGCCTTTTTCTGAAACTCCATTGAATTGTTTTGAGTTCCAAATTCTGCGAATAAAAACGAAACAAAATTTGTAAATCACAGTGACAAATTTTGTTAAGTTTCCATCGACAAAATTAGTTGATTTCAATAAAATCTGCCATTTAACGCATTTATCGAACTTCCGTTAAAATTTCCCGACTAAACATTAACAATGTTAAACTCCAAAATAGCAGAAGTTCAGTATAATTTAAAATACAATAAAACTCAAAATGTTCTTTTGTAATTCAAACTATTTATCGGATTAGATTCGAGAGGATTGATCGTGTTTCAAAGAACAAACAAAATAAACAAACAAGTTCCATTAAATTCAACGATTTAATTATGACACAAAGAGTACACACAATAACGTTTGCATGTTTTGCGAGGCAATTATTGGATTTATTTGCCCATAAATAATTGTTGACGCAAACAAATATTACATTTCCAATCAATATATTAACTGGATAATCAAATGGATTTCTATAATAAAAATGAACTTGTTTAAATCATAAACCCCGTTGAATGTTTAATATAACATTAACTTTTCAGGCTGTTTACAGAACATCAATGTAAACAGCCTAATAATCGAAGGATTTAATGCGATTCAAAGTGGCTGGGGTTGAAAGAAATCAGCTTAATTATGTTGTTTACTCACATTATTTTTGCGTAGGCAAAAAGCTTCGCTTGAGTTACATAGCCATAACAACTGACTCTGCAACCAGAGTACCGAGAAGACACCAGGCATCAGCAGAATACCAAGAAGACACCAGGCATCAGCATTTGA
>NW_026017110.1:7117317-7228835 GCF_020466585.1 Dendroctonus ponderosae | reverse complement strand
AACCACCTTGTGGAATTAAGTAGTAAGCTTATTCGCTGTTAAAATTAAATAAAGCTTTTTAAAAACGGTTTCGTTAAATAAAGTTTTATAATTCTTGCTTACCAAAACAAAACCTCACTAAAAATGAATAAGAAACATTTTCCGTCCAAGGCAGGGTTCCCCAGCTGCATGTTTCAAACCCTTCCCACTAAGTCACATTCAGTAATCTCCCCTAAAGCATCTAAAGACCAAGAAAGCATTTCTGTCGTGTAAACAGAATCTGTACTCAAGGTGCACGCATTCAAAGGATCCAATGCATTTTCCTGCCATTAAGGACATAAATCCAAATCGAAACTGGTTGAATTCGCATTAGGCTCCATCCTTGCGAACAATTAGGAGGAAATTCGTGCAGCTTTTCATTTATTTGTTGCGTAGTTGCTTATTAGGGCGAAAACAGTCTAACAAGATTGTGAGTATACGGCACACATATTTCATTTAGTAATCCCCACAGACATCACTTGATTCCAAAGCTGCAGCGAGAATATGGCGAATAATAGCAGGACTAAATTATCTAACTTTGGGCATGCACAACCAAATTTTCGTTGGGTAACTGGGTAGTTAATGCAGGGCTTTGTTGCGGATTTTCTTAGGCAAACTGCCCTTTAAGGGGAAAGCGCCGATTTGGTCGCATCGGATGAACGAAACGAATGAACGGAACGAATGAGAATGAATAAAAATGAACCTTGTTTTGTCGCATGCTTGGTAATGATGCACATTTTGATATTTCAGATGGTTCAACAAAGAGACGCTTGAAAAACCATCAAATAACCGTTCACGAAAATCATAAATTTGAAAATTTATTTTCAACAAACAAAAATCTCGATAGGAAGCAAAGGTTTACCACAAGTGAATCGGTCTCATCTGTATGCAGTTGTATAAACCAAATTTAAATTTCGGAAACAGTTCTTTAGAGAGGAGCTTTTTATATCCCTGGTGCAACAAATGAAGAAACGCTAACAAAATTTGCAAAATTTGAAAACTCGTTAAGAATGAGCCAATTGCTTGATTAGAACGAAACTTTTAGCAAAAGTAAACTGGTGCTTTCTGTACCCAGAAGAACTCACTCAAGAAACTAAATTCTAAAATGTGAAACCGTTCTTTAGATAAGCGCCTTATACGAGCTTGATGCAAAATACTTAATAGCTCAAAAAATAACAAAATTTCAAAATTCGTTATGAATAGAACAAATAGCTTGATTGGAACCAAACGTTTGGAACAAGTAAACTGGTGGGTGCTTCTTATATCCAGTTCTAGAAACCCAACTTCAATTTCTTAAACAGTTCTTTAGTGACTAGGGCTACTAGGGCTGCTAGGTTACTATGATGCAGAAAATAGAAATTACTCAACAAACAGTTTTTTCATCAGTGAACCCTAGAAGGGTAAAAATGACAAACCGCCCAAGATTCTCATGAAATTTAAAAATTCTTCCGGAACGAACCAAAGGCCTGACAATAACCTCATTTACCCCATAACAAACTTGGGCCACCTATTATCGAGAGCTAGAACCCAAGTTTCGACTCCTCTCATTGATTTGCCAAAAAACAAGCTTTAGAGGAGCTTGATGTAAAATAAAAAATTCCCCCAAATTTTTACAAAGTTTAGGGTCGAAAATCCAACTAAATTTAGAAAACTGAAATGCTTCTGGAGCGACGAGCGCTAGACGAATAACATGTAGAACTGAAAAACCTCCAAAATGTTCCGAGAGTTTAAAACCTCCTGATGAAGTCGAACCCTCTTCATCGTACGAGTAACTGAAATATTTGGTTATACAGTGCTTGTTCCCGCATTTTGCCGAGTTTCTGGAAAGACAAGGTATAGATGAGATTGACGTTAAATTTAAAAACTCGAAATATTCCCGACGTTTAAAAATTTATTTTAAAGAAACCCATGGATCGAGTGTAACCGCATTGTCCCCAAAGGCACCAGAAAGCCTTCGCTATCGCGAGCTGCTACCCAGATTTCGATATCTGAAACGGTTCTTGAGAGGCAATCTCTTGAACAGAAGGATTTAAAAATTAAACAAAAAAACATAGAGTTATATTGAAACCGCACTCGCATGAAAGATAAACGAATAATTTCTTTGTCGAACGAAGAATTCGTCCAAAAAATTTTGAAAAATTCATCCAGTTAATAGCAAGATTGGAACCGCTCTAAACATTGCCAGCGTTTATTAATGCATGGCGAAGGAGTTA
Organism: Dendroctonus ponderosae; assembly: GCF_020466585.1. NCBI lineage: Eukaryota > Metazoa > Arthropoda > Insecta > Coleoptera > Curculionidae > Dendroctonus > Dendroctonus ponderosae. The sequence goes on along the minus strand of NW_026017110.1, from coordinate 7,226,604 downwards.
CAGAACAACTCACGAAAAGCTTCCGATATCTGAAGCTCTAACAGATCTGCAGTCAAGAAGTTTACAGGAGCACCCAAACTTCACAAATTGATGAGGAGAAAGTCAATGCCTCGATGAGAATCATGTTGATGGCAAATACAACCTGAAGCTTTTTTTTATGCATTAATGCAAAATTACTGTCTGAAATAGTTGATATGAACGTGATGTACAAATGAGTAGTTGTTCAAAATATTTTAAAGTTTAAAAATGTGGTTCGAATAGAACGCAGTTTATATCAAAAGTAAAAGTACAAAACTGCACAAAACTTCGCAAGTGGAAACTGCACTGCATTATTTTTTCCGGGAACCGACTGGTAAAACAACGGATTAAGTAGATTTATAAAAGGAAGCCAAATCAGCAGTTTGGCCAATATTTCATGTGCTTTTTTCATTCCTGCTTTTAGCGTTCGGGTAGACAAAGTTAGGATCTTGTTTACAACAATATTTGCAATTAAGCCATGAATGTTTAATAAAACCTCCACTCACAGACCCGCAAACCAATATGAATTAGTCGAGTGTTTATTAGAAACTTGACATCGCAAAATTAATATCCGGCAAAAGAACGAAAGTGAGGAACCTGTTTTGGTGAACTAGTTTTCCATTAGTTGCGATTAATTTGCAGTGTCTCGTCAAACGAGGTGACTGCGAGCAACTAATTGTAAATTTAAGGCGCAACTTTGCCTTTTAAGAGGTTTCCTTATTACTTCCATGTCACTTTGACGATCTGGCTATATCTCATGGGAGATATCAGAATACAATCTCTGTTTCAGAAGGGTGAATATTTAATTAGTTGGCTGGAAACTGAATTGTCTGAGGACACGTTCGAGTTTGGCAGATTGCGTGGAGAAGACGTACGATTTTCGCAGGGGAATTCGTCTTAATTGGTTTATTGCCTCCGGATCCCAAACGATTATTTGATGGTGAATAAAACACCCATTTTATTCTTCGATTTCTTCCTTCGTTTGCCGCTAAGGGTCGAAATGATTTGTTAGTTTCCCAATACCTGATGATTTTATTAACCAGTTTAGCCAGGCACGAGCTGCCAGGCTTTGCTCTCTGTAATGTCCAGGTGAAATTGACAAATAACTACGTGATTCGGGGCTACGTGCACTGCAAAGCAATAATGCGAGTTTAGGTTTGACGACTGAAAATTTACATTGATAGCGAACATGGCAAAACTCTTAAAAGTCCACAAAGGAACCGTATTTATTAAGGACACTTTGGGGGCCCTTCTCAAACACCGCAGCCATTAGTGCGGAAGCGAAAAAACGTAATGGGTCTCTGCCTCCAGTGCCTATTTATAGGTGAATATCTGGATTTGAGGAGCAACAAAAGAGGTAAAGACTGAATTGTTGAACAACAGCTCACACAATAGAATTAGGATTAACCATTAATCATCTAATAATGCCAGAGAAACAATTCCAATTCGATAATCCTTTCATTAAACTGAACGAACGCAGACAATCCAAATTAGTTACTGTTATTAAGTATTTATTCGCTCAGTATTTGATAGTCTAAGAGCGGCTTTTTAATGAGCGACTGTTTCAGACAACAAGTTGCTCAATTTGTCTTCAATATTAATTACGATGTCATCGACTGCTGCAAAACTTTTATACTTTCAGAGCGGAAATATTCGTCTTTGAAAAACCGTCACCTTGGAGTCGGCAATTAATTTCAAGGAAATTAATTTATTTTGGAACAATGAAAATCGCAACCCGAATTGTAAAGTTCTGTCAAGTAAAGGCTTTGTCTTCGAGAATCCAGTTTATTTGTTGTTTTCATGCCATTTCAAATTGGCCTTGGTCGATCTGAGATAGTGTATTGATATTAAAGTCACATATGTCTTCTTGCATTCTTTAATTCAATGGTAAATGCAACATTATTGATAAGAAACTTGATGAAAGAAACTTTTTTAATTCTTCACCCTACCATATTTAAGCGTAAACTTTGTAATGGTTAACGCTTGAAAAGCAAAAAAATCGACAAGACAAATTTTCAGTTCATATTATATTTGCTCGTCAACTATTTCAACTAACAATCAAATTGTTTATTACACCCTTTTATTAACCTATATTTTTGCTATTTTCCCTGAATTTTATAGAAATATTTCCAGTCACTCACAATATACGCCGCGTTCTTAAATAATCTCCATGTTCCAAACGTTTCAATTCAAATGAAATTGGTGGCGTGAAAGCTTTCCTTTCATCAATTCCTTAAACATTTATCATTATGCATAATTGCATAATGTATGACACCCATTTAATTATCAGTGTTGCTGTTATTTTGCATCGATTTAATGAAAATATTTCACACATTTTAAATTGTATCAATCTTTCAATCGTTTCGAAATAAATACAACATAACATCGATTTCTTCATTTTGCGATCGCTATAAGCGTTCTCTGACTGTTCACCTTTATTATTTACCATTGCCTGTCACCAGCACACGACATAATATCTCGTTTCCGCTGAACGTCGAGCATTAAATTAAACTTTTCTGCAAACTCTGGAAGTTTCCGATGTTAACAAGAGACGCTTTGCGAAAACAAAGCTCATACATAAAGCTCATTGGGTTGGAAACGCAATTTGGCCGAACTCTGTTCGAAATCTTGATATTGAAAGAATGTTGGGTCGGGATAATGCCGTCAATAATACAATGAGGATTGTTTAATTTTATTTTCATCAATTGCCTTATCATTTGACGTTATTCAAAGTGAGTTTTACAATAGAAGCTTATTTCTTGTTCCCATGTTGTAATACGCGACAAAGACATATGGCAGTGCGATTTCATTCTCTGGGGTGAAATTCCGAGAAGATAAATCGAGCGAGTCCTAGTCGACATATGACAATTCTGTTCTTGTATCGTGTGTCAAGCGTCTGGAGAAATTTTTGATAAAGTTTTATACATGACAGTGCAGTTAAGATTCGACCCTCCCGAGAAAACGGCCAAATAAAATGAAAACATATTTCAGATAGCGAAGAAGAATCGCAATTATTTAACTGGGCGTTATGACCATCCAACAAGAGGCGAACCGACAGTGTTTCCTTAAGCAAACCGTGATGATTTATCTAACTGGAAGTTAATTTGTTGCCTTCAAAACCAGCGGCAATAATCCAGCGTATTTAATTAAAATTCCAGAATAAATTGCTTCAGAGTTGTAAAAGTTAAGCATGTCAATAGCACAGCTTGATTTGCTAACACGGACTTTATTTCCTTTTAGTGAAAGCGGCGGAAAGTTGAAACTGAAATAAATCCTATTACCTGCCACGAAAATGTCCTTTGGACATTAGAACCTTTTGCTGGTCATCGCGGATATAATTTATAATACACCCAGCAGAAATTCAATAGGAAATGCATTCAGGAACGCTCGCCGACCGGAAATGGGCTTCGCGATTTACAGTTAAGGTCATCAGATTTGCCATTATTTTCTTTCGCTAAACCAGGGCAACAATAGGGAGCGTCTTCAGAGTAATTAACACTATTTGCGTTTAAAGAATCTGGTGTTTTATAGGAGGTATTGACGTTTCGATTGCACGCATGGTTAGCGACTTCAGAGGTGTAAATAAGCCACATTTTTGTTGGGGTCATTCAACATTGGAAATAACCACGATATATGAATTAATGTCTGGGATACTTTGTTCAGTTGTAATAAATAGGAAAGTTTTGGTTATTTACGCTTCAGCTTCTTATCCATTCCTATTGTATTTGGGTTGGAAACTTTTTTGAAAGAAACAGATTGAAAAACCGTTTAGCAGTCATGGAAATGGCACATAATGGAAAAATTTTAATAGTATGGAAAAACTTAATCAGGGAAAAACACATCGGATTATTTTTTAGTGATTTCAGTCGTTGTTCGGAATGTGGAGCTAACGTTTCGACAGTAGGCCTGACTGACATCTTCAGAGGTGTAGAAGAAATATCAGATTTTCCGTATTCTGAAAATTCTCCAATTAATTTTTCTCTTTGGCTGTTGGTGGCCAAAAGTCAAAATGCCACATTATAAAGAAGTGTGTGTCATACTTGATACTATTATGAAAGTAAAATATCTTAGCAAGTCAGAAAAGTTTTTACAATTTTTGTTTCTGTTTCCGAATCGTGATGGAAGTTTCAAATATTTTTTGGGTAACCAGCTCGAAAGGTGCGCTACGTTAAAAATTATTTCCAGCTTTTGAAACCAGCTAAAGGTTTTTCCACAAAGTTGGATAAAATTGCAGCAAAAACTTCTTAACCATGCACAGAAAGTAAATTGCTCAAAAAAAAGCCATAAAATACAAATAATATACAAGTGGCATAATTATGCAAGAATATATCGAATCTTTCCTTGAAAATCTTCAGTCCTTTTCGGCCGTTGATAGGAATTTAGCCTTAACGTTTCGATAGTATGCACGTTGTGTACCTTCATATGTATGGAGAAAGAACTACATTTATGTATATTGGGGAAATTTCAAAACGATTTTTGACAAAGTCTTTTTAGTGGAGAATCAGAAGAAGTACCATATAATTAAATGGGTGTCATACTTTGAAATATTATGAAAAGCGATTCAGAAATAAATAAATAAATAAACCAAAAACGCTGAACGATTGTCTGTCAGGAGTTCTTCCTATTTTTTTTTCGGCATTTATTTGGTCATTATCGCATTTGATTTTGGGGAGATTTTTCAAAAAAAAGTCTGGAGAAAGTTGCAACAGAAGCTTGTGAAAAATTAATCGAGAAAGAACTGTACATAGAAAATAAATATTTTAAAGAATAAAACAGGTGAATGAACAAAAAATTAAAACAAAGAGTATGGTTAACGAAAAACATAACGGGTTATTTTGTTATAAATTTCGTTGTTGAAAAAATTTCGATTTGAAGTTTCACAAGCACGCATCGGTAAGAATTTTTTAAAGTGTTTTTGCTTTCAGCACTCGATGCGAAAAAACCTCTGAGATGCCAACCATGCGTGCTAGGGAAACATCAGGCGCAAATTGTGATTGTCAGCGTCTGTTTGTACTGAGTACAGACCTCAGAATTTTTCAGTATAAAACGCATGAATAAAAGCAATGCTGAACATTTAGCCTAATTGGAAACGGGTAAAAAGAGTCATAAAGAGGCCATCCGCACCAGATAACATGATCAAGTCCTTTAATTAACTACAGCGCTTTACTGCTTGTGTCCTGAACGACTAATCGCCATTGATTTGCAGCATTTGGCTCCAAAAATTGCAATTTCCAGTAGACGATCCTTTGGTTGAATTTACTAACTATTTTTACCAGAATTTCCGCTTTTCGTTCGCATCCCCGACCGGAATCCTTCGAGCAGGGAGTCGTCAACTTTTTATTTTTATTTATTTATTTGCGTATCTATCGTGTACTTCGCCTGCAGTCTACGAACATATAAATAAGCTGCAAGGGAGGAATTATTTCACGCTCGAACGATTTTTCTGACATCGTAGATTACGGCGCTCCCCTACTCCGGATAACTCGGGAAAACACAAATTGTGTTAAAGGAAATTTAAATTAATGTAACCTACGCGAGAAACTGAATCATGGTTAACAAGATTCAAGTGCCTGTCGGAAATAAAGAGGGCTGTTGTTTCAATAATGGATGCAAATTTGTGGGCTGCACTGAAATTGGGCTTTTCAAACCACAGAGAGAGTTTTTTATAAGAGAGATCAGAAAAAAATTAAATAGATCAGCCCCAGGATGTGGGCAAGACGACATAAATTCGTGGATTTTTGAATCGTTTTGCTGCTTTTGCTCTCAATTTAAAGCCCAACATACAGGGTGTTTTGGTGAGAGTGATCATCGGCCATAGGGAAACCACAGACCCAGTGAAGTGTAAAAAAAGTGTTTTCTTGAGTATGTGAGAAACTAAAAATCTGTTAATATTTGCAAATTTTGCTCCGTAAAAATGTACCTGGCTTGACTCTTTACACTACGTCAATGTACATTTATTTCGCTTCCAAATGGGGCAAAAACTGCAAAAATCGAGCAAGTAGTTTAATAGTTTTTGTGTTTCTGTTAATATCAGCACCGTTGTTCTAATTTTCAATAAACCTGCTGCCTAATTCTCAAAAAAACGATATTTTATACCACTAACTAAATAATTACAAGCGAAAAAAACAGGGGCGCAAAACGCGTACGAATATTAATTTTAAGATGCATTTTCTGCACGTAGCCCCACTTTTTCCGGGAAAAGCACCGGAAGCAACGCGAGTTAACACGGTAAATCCTTTAAGCTTCGCACCGCTTCCACTGAATGAGGTACGTTTAGGGGAAAATGAATTATTTTAAGACACTGGCACTTTTATATTCAGGGCCCAACCAGGCCCAAGATTAAATCAAGAATGTCAGTTAATTTGCGCGTTAATCTACCAATTATTCAGATATTTTAGCAAATAAATGGGCAAATTCAACAATGGATAGAATATGATATGTATGCAACAATTTGAGTACATCAATGCATCCAGATAGAATAGAATTAATCTCAATTAGTGTAGAGATATTGGCAATTTGAGCCTGCTCGTAATTTGCATAAGCAACCGCAGCCTCATTATTATACATATAAGGACGAAATGTTAGATGCAATTCAAACACGTATTGGAAGCTTTGACGGGTGAATTGGAGCTAATAGTCGAATGATGGATTTTTTATATAAAATTTCCCAACCTCGTTTATATGTAAATTGCTCCCAGTCCATTAGTTTCGTGATTAAGGAAATAATGAAAGTGGAAATAAATCTACAACTCTTTTCAGAATAGTTGGAAAATTAAAACCGAAACTCGAAATCGTCTCGCCGTTGCATTAGCGGAAATTGCAATTTACAAAGCAATCATTGAAAATCCGATTTAATTTCAGATCCAATAGCAAATTGCACAAGATATTCAATACAGATTAAGCCAAGCTTCGGCCCGTAATAATTAAATCTAAATCCCCAGATCGGTAGAATGCGCTTCAGTTAATTATTGTTCCGCAGAAGTCATTGCCACTTGAATTATCGGCCAGTGATAATTGAATTTTTCGGCCGCATGAAAGTCAATTTTGCCAAACTCCAAATACACCGGCTGAAACTCGAATATAATCGAACTACATCAGAACTGGTTCTTCCAAACTGTATCAGAAAAGTTTTGATAACTATACTCTATGATTTACACCACACATAAACTACCACTCATTTTCCGGCTGAAACTACGTAACTTTTACGTTGGCTGGTCGGTCAGAAACTTTTCCTCAATATTCTTCTTTATAACAAATGTGACCCAATAAACTAAACTTTTATTGTTTAGTTTCAACCTGCTACCAAACTTCGCTCCGAACTTGCACGATAGATTAAATTTCAAACAGAAGGTAGCAAATAATGGAGAGGTCATATATTTCAACTTATACCAGTAGCAAAATGAGCCAGATAATCGCTTGAAAAGTCTAGATGGAGAAGGGAATGGAAAGGAAATTTTCGCGTAGGTTTAAGGCAAATAGTGCACCTTTAAACACTTGGGAAAAGTGACTTTGATCTTCCAGTTGCATCAGTCACATTTTGTCCAAACACCGCGGTGCACCGGTTGAAAATCAGGCCTTGATCTTCCACCAAAATCAGGCTTGATCATTTTTTGGACAGTTATTTTAAATACTTTTTAAGTATATATATAAAAGCGATTTGAGAGCAACTCTTTTGCTTGAAGCCATCGCTTTTTTCGACCATGCAGAACCTATGGGTCTTAAAAATAATAAGAAAAGAGTTCTCCATATGGCTACCACTGTCTAAATATAGTGTGTGTTCGGAAGAATATCTAGAAGTTCTAGACTTAGAGATAATCATTAACTGGGATGTCCTGGATCCAGTGGACGATCATCTGGAAGCTTTGTATGCTTTTGCAACCGAGAAGAACAAAAACGCCTGATTCGCAAAAGATACTCACTTGCAATTTTCCTCAAATTTTTTTCGTCGCGGAAACATATCTGAATCCTTAATAATGCCAATACGGAGCACTTGTAGATGAAAAAGAGCTTTTACTTTAATAAATGGAGCCGCAGACAAAAAGAGTCTTCTAAGAGCTTTAGAAGGAGCGAAAAGCTTGTAAATGATATGGCAGCTACAATTGACGCCTAGATGAGGAGAGACACAGCTTCTTGAGTATCTTAATATCTTGAGAAACAGAATCTAAAAAGTACAATTGGTGTAAAAGTTATATTGGCAACAGAAACAGCAACAAAAATTAGATTTCTACTATAGCAGAAAGTATTTTTCCAGGAATCGTTCCTGTAAATTTCCTTTGCATTCTCTTGAGCGACTCAAATGATTTACACAGTTTCGAAACGATGCTTGCTCCTATTTGCACATGGAATTCGGGCGCTTAAATCCGCTTGAATCAATTACGACCCCAACAAAGCCCTGATTTGATACGCAGACATTTCAAAGTACATAGTTTCAAAGACAATTTCCTTAGCCTTCTAACTCATGTTGTATTAATTCGGAAAGGTAATAGCGCTTTAATCGTTTCTTCCGCGCCGTTAATCCGGACATTCAATTCTGTTTAAGACCGTTTCAAGCACCCATTTTTAATTTATTTCCCGAAAATTACGGAAAACTATGCAAATTACCCGACTTTATTTTGCCGGCAATAGGCTGAAAACGGCCCGAGAAAAAAAAATTGGGAGATTCATTGTTTTCACCTGACTGATTGTGCAGCCTGAAAAATTTTAAATAGACTGAGTTTAAAATCCAAATCAGTTTCTGAGTTTAGCGCGGACAACAAGAATCGAATGTTACAATAGCAGGCAGCAAAATCCCACTTAATTCACGGAACGCGAACAAAAATGTAATTTTCGTTTTAATCCTTTAAAAAGCAACTAAGCATGGTTGAACTTGCAAAACGGTGTTGGGATTGGGGCGCGCCTGCTGCTCGTTTGCCATAAAGTTAGCCCGACGTTTTCCGTATCCGAAATTAAATTCCATAAATAAAAATAAATTAGCTCATGAGCGCGATAATGAGCATGCAAACCAGTCGCGGCAAGAAGTATTGTAAATAACGGGCGTAAGTCGCCAACTAAATCCGGAATTTCATTTTGCATTGTCTGCATTAATTCCGGCCATTTTCAGCTTGAAATTGAAATGTTTTATCGAGGGCTTAAGTACAGTGGAAACCGCACCTGGATTTTAGTCAGTTGTGCAATTTTGTTTCATTTTAATCTTTACACTTGATTTGCAAATTTTCCCTGATTGGTGTGAATAAGCAAGTGGAGAGTTGGACTTGTGATATTCTCAGGTTTTTCCAGAAGTGGTTTGGAACAGTAGGTTGGGCCTCATACCAACACTCACAAAAATGAAAGTACTTGGATTTGCCAATCGGTTTTAAATTGGGTGGAAAAAGTGTTTCTTGCAATAAATTATACTTGCTCATTGTTCCCTTTCCCCCAATCAATGTCGAAAATCTATTGATATAAACGTGAACAATATTCTAGGAAGTTCGGCGGACTAATCCATAAAATCTATCATCATTGTTAGCGCTATATTTAATTACCAAACGATTATCTACATCAGTAAATAGAGATAAGCAGTAGACAAGCGCAATAATATTTTGTATGCCGTATGCGTTTATGCGTTTCTTGTTGATTTTAAATTCTTCTTTGTACAAAAGAGCACTGCCTCTGATGAAAATTGCAAATTTGGGTCAAACTGATGCAGTGGAATCCTCAAAATTTCCCTAGAAAACAGCAAAAGATAAGAAAACAATAACAGGACGAAATGATTAATTGTCCGTCCGGGAATTCGCCTTGTTGTTGTTTGTTTCTGGAGTATTTAAGATTATTTCAATCCACCGCGTTCCAGTTTAACTATTTTAGGCGTTTTTCATGCTCTGAATGTTTGACGAACAAAACGCTGAATCAAAGAAAAATGCTTCAAAAATCTCATCAAAATTCTTTGGCAATATCGCGTAAAACTTCCGAATAATTGTCTTAAAGGCTTGATTGGCTTTCGCTGTTTTGAAAAAATTAATAAATTTAAACAGATTTCACAAAATCTCCCAAAAACCTCGTTTTTTTAACAGCAAACCCTCAATAATGACTCACCCATTCCAACACATTGGTAAACAGTAGCACATATTTCAAGACCGCAATCTGGTTCTCTAGCTTTAGAATACTTCCTTCGCCTTCTCCATCCCCTTTGCCGGCCATTTCGCTGGTGGAAAATTCACACAAAACAATTAGTAAGCCGCACAAACTCGCGTAAAACAGCCAACTAAAGTGTGTCACAAATTGTGGATCACACCCAGTTCGATTGTCAAAACGCTCTTTTTATAGACTGAAGGTTTGAATGGGATTTGATTGTATTTTCCTCGCGAAGCGAAGCACAGTCTGAGCATACAGCTTCTGATAAGATAACGCGTTTATCTGCAAACGTTTATCATTAAGCACACAGTATAATTCCTGATTCACTTGTTATTAGGAACTTTATATGCGTTAATCAGGAATTTCACCGTGGACAAACATCATGAATGTGAGTCCATTTGTTTGCCACATCCATATTCAGCTAGTTAAATTTACAATTACAGAAAGTTAGTATCGAGCTGATTGCAACTATTCGAGAGTTTCCATTCAGCCTGTGGGAAATAAACTATACACGAGTTTATTAGCGATCTCAATGGGGCCAAGATTCTTAAATACCCCAAGGCAAATATTACTTCTGCTCGAAACGATCCGAACTTAATTAAGTTTGTACAAACATGTATACATACACATATGGAAGCGAAAGCTGCCGCTAGTAGAAATCGGGAATTTGTTGAAATAAATCAAGGCAAACCGGATTAAAACTGTATATTCTAAGGTGTTGAAACGACTGCGGTACATCCAGGCATCCAATGGATCGTTTCTAATTAAAACTTCCAGCAGTGTGAAGCGGTTCTGGTTTATACGCTGCACAAAATCGCCGCTGCTGGCAATAACAAATGCATATTCAATTATTGCGACTGGGCGGCCGAACTTTGCCACTCTACGCCCTAGAGAAATATATTATGCAATCATATTCGGTTTTATTATGGTAGAAAATTGCCTTAATCTCGCTTTAAGCGCAGCTACACGAACAGGCCACTTTGTCCACTCGTCTATTCGTTTTCGATAACTCGCCCAACTTTTTTCAACTTCAAAACGCTAAAAATAACAGGCGATAAATGACTACGAAATATAATTTCGGGACACTCCGTATGTCAGGGAAAATGGTGATTTATTTAGGTCTATAAAAGGGCTTGTATAATTCTGCTTGAGAAAGTTTAAGGAAATGCGCCATTGTCTTTAAAACACCCAAATTACAGAAGCATTTGAAAATTTATATTAAGAAAGTGATTTTGGACTGAAGGTTTCAGCTCCGGAACCGAGGAAGCTCGTGAAAACCCCTGCTTTTGAGTCTTTAGTTTTCAATTTTGCGACTTTCGACCCTAAAGTTCAACTTTGGCTGTTGATAAAATATTTGCTCATTAAACACAATTAACTCAAAAGTGCCACTTTCGTTTTGAGCTTTTGGTTTTCAAAAATTAAGTTCCACGTGAAAAAATTTGTGTTTGTGTGAAAACTGTCAATGCTTCCAAACTGAAGAGCCTCAAACCATAACCGCCCATTTTAATTATCTATTCATCGTGTGCAAAAAATGGCCCCCCTCAAGAACAAGTTGAGCTAAGCAAAAAGGTGGCAACGTGTTTGAACTGTTGATGCAATTTCGTTGAAACGAAGACAAGGAAATTAGGGTGCAAAAAAAGTTTTTGTGGAAACTACCCATATTTCCAAACTGTTGGTTCAGACCGTAACTGTACTATTTAATTATGTAGTGGTGTAAAAATGAACTCGCTCTCTCAACTGGTTCTGGAGATATAAGCAAAAAAACTGGGTCGCGTTCAAACTGCTTACCCGTTTTTGTTAAGACAGTGGATAAGCAATTAATTTATAAATGTTTATTTTTATGTGAAACTTGCCAATTCTCCACCCACAAGTGTAAAAATGTCGATGACTCAACCGGTTTTCGAGATATGAGCGATAAGATGGCGTCATATTTGACCCATTTTCGATAAAAGGGTGCTAAAAATTTAACTGAAAAAAATGTTTTTGTGCGCCATCGCCCATATTTTCTAAGTGCTGCTTCACCACTGAACTGTATTATTTAATTATCTATTGGTGTCAAAATGAACTCGTTGTCTCAAATAGTTTTGCAGAATGAGCAAAAAAATGGCGCCCCATTTCCTTAAAACACTGCAATACGAATTAAACTTTAAAAATTTGTTATTTTCTTGTGAAACTTGTCAATATTTCCAGGCCACTGGACTTATTCAGGTACTTCTCTATTCAGTAGTGTAAAAATCAGCTTATTGTCTCAATTGTTTCCGGAGCAATCGGCAATAAGATGGGGTCATGCTTGACCCAAACTCGTTCAAACAGTGGAAATGAAATTGAACTGAAAAACATGGTTGTTTTTTTCTGTAAAAAGTGTCAATATTTATAAGCCTCATACAAAAACTGTCTACTTAATTATCTATCTATTGGAGTAGCAACAAGCTCGAAGGTCCAACTGGTTCTTGAGATATTGCGAAAAATTGGTATGGTTTTTGAGAAACTGAAACTTTTTCGTTAAATCAGTGCACGGAAAATTAGATTGAAAAAAATGCCCTCTCAATTGTGTTACTTTATTTAATTGGCTCTTGAGAGATGAGCAAGAAAAGGTCGTCATAGTTGACCCATTTTCGCCAAAACTGTTCAAGAGACATTAAAAAGGAAAAAAAACCACCATTTTCGAACTGCTGCCTCATACCGTACCTGTATGAGTTGATTCTCTATACAGTGGTAAAAAAATCAGTTTGATCAACTGGTTCTTGAGATACGAGAAAAAAAGAAAAAAATAGGAATGGTGTTAAACTACTTGCCCACTTTCTATGAAACAGTGGAAGAGAAACTCAGTTGGGAAAAATGTGTTTTTCGTAAAAACTGCTAATGTTTCTTCTATATCCAGTAACGCAACATTGAGCACATTGACTCAATTGGTCCTTGATATAAGAGCAAAAATGTGGGGTGATGTTTGACAAATTATATTGAAAAACATTGGTTTTTTATTGCAAAATCATATAGCTTTCCGAGCTGCTTACCTTCATAGGGTAACTGTACTTTTTTATTGTCTATTTATTGGTGTTTCTGTTTCTGATTTATCAAAGCCTTTTTGCCACTTGCCTTTTGAAAGACATCAGCATGGTCTTTGAAACAGTGGCCCATTTTATTAGTTGAAGAGAAATTAAACTAAAAAAAATGTTTTTTAAGTGCAAGTTTTTCCTAACTGCTACTCAATTCTCTATCCATTGAGGTAAAACTGAATTTCCTAGCTGAATTTTTTTTTGAGATATGACCACTAAGGTGGCGTCATTTTTGATAAATTGTTGTTAAAATATTAGAAAATGAATTATATTTCATCACATTGTTTTTAGATGAAAGCTGCTGTTTCAAACTTTCTCAATCTAGTGGTGCTAAAACGAGTTTTTTGCTGGACTGGTTGAATTTCGAACGAAGCATTGAACTCAACTTACTCAGCGCTTTTTAGCCTGGCGACTATTTTCTTAAATTAAGTCATAACGTACAAAAAAAAACCTTTTAAAAGCGGCTTCCCTGTCAGAGCAAAGCAGCTTAGTTCCATACATATAAGCCACGTTTGCGTTTGCTTTAAAGGAAATCCCCCCTTTTAAGTTTCACAGAAATTAATTACAGGTAATGCTATTGTCGTTTGAAGAACTTGTGATAAACACGCTCTGGAAACTGAACGTGAGGAGCTCATTAAGGATTCCGGGGCCAATTCCATTAGGAAATTTACAATACTTTCAAATCATGTCAAAGGGGAGAGCTCACCCTTGGCGCACGTAAACTTTCGCGACGTTGGCGCGGAATGTTTATTATGACGGTATTAACTCTGGATCGTTAATTAAAGATTAAACTTTCATAAAGTAATAAATCTTTGACGAATTTCACCGGCGAACTTACGTAGGCAGTTGCATACCGATTCCAACCCACTATACGAAAAAGACAAGACAGTGTTTTTCAATCTCGATTTATTTTCTAAGAAAAGTCCGAAATACAAAAATAATAAAACAATCAAATAATCAGTTAATACAAATATACAGTGGTAATTCTAAAAATCTATTGCACATTGATCTTCGCTACAGACATAAGTATGAGTATAAAATCAGTTCGATATCTGGCAAAAGCCGCAAGGATAAAATCTAACAGAAAACAAAACGTAATAAAAGTTGCTTCCTTGAGTGGATCACGAGAGGAGATAATATGAGAGGAAGCGCCTAAAATAAACTGGAAGAAGCACTGAAGTAGATAAAACGTTGCATGATTATGTACAGTTGGGTATTTCCTCACCTCACTCCAGCCCTGGTCTGGACCCCGCAAATAAATATTATTTACCATTTAAAAAAATCCCGTTAATTCCGAGGATATTCAGTTCATTCAGCTATATACACAGCGTTTTGGCACCACACTTATAAAAAAATTACCCCACATAAGGGTATCCAGGATAAGGGGCTGGGAAGTACCCAGGAAAAGCTGCAGTTGGAGCAACCACCGGAACCGATGCCGTCATGTAGGTAGTCAAAACCGTTGGTACCACTGTAGTGGAAAAGACTGTAGTCAAAGCAGTCCGAGCTCCGAAAGTCAACTTCAGCACTTTGCTGTTGGTTTGCGTGATGATGGTGTTTTGAGTGACCGGCGAAGACGTGATGGTGAACTGAGGCTGGCCCACCTGCGGAGGGAACAATTGAGGAGGAATCTGGGGAATCTGCGGAATCTGGGGAATCTGTGGAATTTGAGGAATCGGCTGAGGGAACGCTGGCGCAATGGTGCTGGTTCCAAATTCGTAGTCAGTTTTCGTGAAGGTTCCTTTCACTTTCGAAATCGTGCTCAAAACCGTATTGTGGCCTTGCGTGACTGGAAGCACATGCGTTTCATAGACAGTTTCCACCTTCACCACTGGCCTCGATGTTGTGATGACTTGGCCCTGATTCGGATTCGCTTGAGGATTCAGCAACCTCAAGAACGCCAGCTGCTGCAGCTGATCCGGACTCAGGTTCTGCTGGAAATCGTTCATTGGCGGCTTCTGCTGCACCCGACGATTCTTCAGCTCCTTCTCAATCTTCGCCTTATCAGTCTCCGGCAAATTGAAGTTCGTCCCGATATTAGCCAGATCTAGATCCAAATCGGCCGGAAGCACTCTTTTCGGAGCTTCGTCCTCATCCTGCTCATTGCTGTCGCCAAATTGCAAGTTGAATTCGGAGCCGGCCTCATCAAGCCGAGTGTTAAACTCATTAAATGTCTTGCTGGGATTGAAATGATACGCCTCCATGGGTGGAAGAGTCTTCGTGGCCGTAACTAATCGAGTTATCAAGTAGGTCTGCACTAAAGTAGAACTCGTAGTGTCATTGACGCTGCGAATTACTGGCAAAATGTGTGTCTTGAGCATTGTCTGGGTGGTGCTGAATGTTTCAGTAAGTGTCTCGAGGGGTGGCGTCGCTACATCGGATGCGAGATAAATGGGCGGTAATGTCGCTATGCTAGAGTCTAAGTTGTTATCTTTTGCGTAATTGCTTGTCGTGGCAAGAATATTTTCGGTCAATGGCTCGGTCGGCGCTAAAGTCGGTGTTGGCTCCGAATTTTCCAGGCTCTTCTCGAATGTTGATGTCACTGTGATGTAGCGTGTGTTCTTCACATTTCCCACCTGAAAATAGAACATTCAAAGATGGTTTGGAATGGAAAAATTATGGTTTTCAGTTATTTAGCTTCTCTTTGTTCATAAGCAATTGGTAATGGGAATACTTCACAGGCAGGTACAAACAAATACGTCGTTGCCAAATTTATGTGCTAGCTTTTTGCATTTATCTCAGTTTTCTGTGCAAACTTTTGCTTGAATAGACCGTGCACACACTTGCTGATGCTTTTGAGATTCAGTTAATTTTTTGTTGAATTTTTCTCTTGAAAAATGTCCTCATGGGTGCTATTACAGACTGATAAAAATCGTATTTTAGAATAAAGAACGAGTTTTTTATCAAACTGAATTCAAAAACCTTCACCTAGAGATTGTATGATGATTAACGGATTTATTTCAATTTTAATTTCTAAAAAACCTCAGAGCGATTTTTTTCGGATTAGTATTTATTTGGCGTTTTCTTTTAAAAACCGCTTATTGTTGGATATTTTGCCTGAACATTTTTGTCATTTAAGAACATAATTTTCTCACATCTTCTACAACAGATTAAAAAACGGTGCTTCCGTTTCACCACCTAGAAGGAATCCTGCGAGTTGCAAGAGAAAAATTTAATTAGGAATGAAACAGTAAATTAACACAAATGTGTAAAAAGTCGATAGATTTATAATTGTATATAAAATCAATCACATTTGTAAGGAATTTTGTAAATTGCGTTTTCTGTAGTTTCCCGTTTGTCATCAAGTTTGGTTTTTGAAATTTTGCATTTAATTAAATTTTTCAGTTGTGAAATTAGCTCTAATAATGCCTTTGTTATCTACTCATTTAATTCTATCTGAAATTCCCGGAATAAATGCAATAAACAGGTTTGTAGTGGGTTCATTTTCATTTTGTTTCAATTCTGAATTTTGAACGTCATTAAAATATTTTCCACAAAACAAGGGAATTTGGATAATGATTGAAATTTAAAACTCTCCAATGAAGTGTTTTTTAGTTGAAAAATGAGATCCATTACAAATTATTTAGCTTTACCACACAAACTTTTTACAATGCGTTTTTTACCACTATCGGTTGATATCATTTAAAATTAAAATTTCTATTTGTATGGATACGTTTTCTATATACCAAAGGTTGATAATTGTCATTTTTTTTTAAATAGTATGTCGAGACAAAGAATTTGGTTGATGGATTATCATTTTAATTTTTTCCGAATGTCAGTTCCGATTTGTCTATTATTTTAATTTTTTATTAAGCTTTCAGCAACGCTAAATCTTCAAGCCTAAACAAAGGTTGTTTACAACAGGGACATTTTCTGAACAGGAATTATAAATTTTATGTTTCTTTGCTAAAAAAGTACCCGATAACTGGAAAATCGCGAATTCCCTAAAGTGTTTGCTGAAATTTTAGCCACCACAACTGTTTGTCTGTACGTGAACTAAAATCAGGTTCTAATGTGATCTCAATTGTATTTGCTACCCCTTCGGAGTCAAGCATCTTCTATAGGGTGTTTCAGTTTCAACTGATAATCTACTCAGGATTGAAAACTACGAATTTTTTAAAACGAGCGCGGTTGAATGAAGGTCCCACTTGTACTCCTGTGCTTTCAATGTGGGAAAAAATGATGATTTAGTGCGATCTCAATGACATTTTCTACAGACTGAAAGTCAGCCATCGCCTATAAGGTTGACCAGTTTCAAGTTATTATCTAGTCAGGTTTGAAAGTTACGATTTTTTAAAAAGAGCGTGCAGTTGAGTAAAGAGTCCCACGTGCACCTGTGGCTTCAATGTGGAAAAAAATAATATCTTAACGCGATCTCAATGAAATTTTCTACAGCTTCACAGTCAACTATCTTCTCTAGTAAGTTTGAAGTTATTATCTGGTCTGGAATGAAAACTGCAAATTTTTAAATACTTTTAGATTATTTGTACACCTGCGTTTTCATAGTGGACAAAAATGACAAAAATTCAACAATTTGTTTCCTCAAGACTGTAAATTGGAAATACATCAAAATATAGCCAGCAAACTTAAGGTTAAAACTGGCAATTTTTCATAAAATTTGTTTGAATATTTTCCATAAATATGGATATTACTGAAAAAAGTGATGTGGGCGAGCTCAAAGCCAAAATTTTGTTCATAAAAATTATCATTCCACTGAAAATAAATGGATTTTACTTACACAATTTGCTCTCTATTGTGAGATTAGAACACTTTTCATCAATTTGTGCTAATTGAATATTTTAAAGGCAAAAATGTTTTATGCAAATTACCGTACAAAAAGTTTTTTTAAACAAGAAACCGCCTCAACCATTTAAGACTCATCTGCTTTCAGATAAATACTGCACTTTTTCGATCACCGTATATACCGTAGAGTATCATAATAGCGGCATGTAAAATTTAAAGCTTTTTTTAAGGCCGGAAGCGAACACTTTCATAACGCCCGTAATATAGGAAGCTTTACGTATCCTTTGATAATGCGTTTATAGGAGTTCTGGGATTTTTCCATTAAAGTGGAAAATTTAGCTATTAGGAAAAAGTGAATTTCCCATTAAGGAGAAAGTCGATTATGGGGCGGCTACAAGTGAATTGAAAGGGATATCGCGACGAAAATCTCCTGGGGGAAAAGGTGACTAGTCAACTAAAATGTTCCAGCAGTGAATATGATTTTTTTCCAGTTTGTTAGATCATAAATGAAACCTAAAGAGTGAGGAGGATATTGGAGTTTTAGTGCTTCAGATTGGCTGTAAAGAAGGCCATTGAAAAATTTCCCTTTTCAGTTCTTAACACACATTGTTTAGCACAAGTGGGTTTCATCGGGAAATTTTACTACCAAAATCCTGTCTGCAGTGAAACCCAAACACTCAACAACAGCAAAATTAATCAATCTTTGCGCTGCGCTTCAGCTGAAATCAGTCAAATTTCAGGTCCTAAATCGGCTAGTAAAAATACAATTTTCTTATAGACGCTTGATTAAACTACCCAAGTGACTTTAAACCAACATGGGGCTAAAAGTGGGCCTTAGATTTTCAATTTATTAGTTCGATGGGTCAAATGAACATTGGAAAACATTCATCAACTGCTGATGTTGATGACTTACCTGGAAAGTATAGGGAGACTTAATGGTGGCAATTTCATAGTAAACATCCTTGAAGTCCGGAGGAGTGGATATTTCCACTTTCAGAGTCTCCAGAGGCAAAGAAGGACTATCGACACGATTCTCTGTTGCGCCATCATCGTCGATAATTGTGGTTATCGACTCGGAGCCTTCAAGACTATCGACATCGTCCGATCGAGCTAGCGGTGTGACGACGTCGTTGCTAAGTGGTCCAGCTTCTCCCAGTTTAATAGCAGCCGAAGCTGATAACGTTTCGTTGTTTCCAGCGCCGTCTTCGTCGCCGCTTTGCTTGCGAATCGTTACCTTCGGTTTGGGGCTTGTTTTGTACTGCCATCTTCCCGGCGTTCTGAAATTAAATATTGCCCTAAATTGAAATGTTGTTTTATTAGCAACGAGGCATTCCAGGAGGCTGCAATGCATATGCAAGCTTTGGAGCCGGGTATATGCAATTGAAAAGAGTATGCGAAAAAAAACAAAATAAAATCGTTTTTCCAGCAGGATTTTTAAGTGTATCAATCCGGCACTCATATTGCAAATGGAATTCGTTTTGCTCAACATTCATTTTTTTGGCCTGCCGAATGAGAGTGGCGTTGGCTGTGAGGTCGTTGTGTTCAGTCCAGAATTTTTCTGAATGGCTCATCGGCATTTTATCCCGTAATTAAAAATCTGGCTCTCTCCAAAGCCAAATAGTACAAATTAAAAACCAAATCGCCAATTGCTAAAAATGGACGTTTCTTCTGCTGTTATGCAGCGCCGAAAAAAAGCCCAATAACTCCAGGCCTGGCCGGACTTCTGCAAACTTTAATTAAAACCCGGCTTTCGAATAGGTTAAACTGCAACATAATCCCGACAGGAACCACATCGCATATAACCGTAATCCATTATATTAACGTAGGCCCTGCGGATTTGCAGATTTGCGGTAATTATATTCTGTCCGCCAAAACATTACTTGGGTTTCGTTTAGTCCAGATGTTATTCACGGCGTTTTTTAGTGAGTTTTTGCTAGAAATATTTGAATTTTTGCTGTAGGTTCAACGCTACTTGATAGTTTTTTCAAATAAATCGGTTACAAGACGAATTTGTACATTCGTATATGCATACACAGGCGCTTTGGGAGACGAAAGCTTGCCGCTCAAGTTTCTTATTGAGTTTTAACTTCCCTCTTCCAAGCCGGTTTTTTTCCTGTGAGGAGCAGTACAAGTTTGATCTTGCTGTTGAGTTTTCATTATTAAACCAATAATTTGTTGTAGAAGTTGCGTTCAAGCTTAACTCTTTGGGCACGACACTGATTATAAAGTGGCGGTCTTTGCTAATTTTTTATGTTTCTTCTATGAATCAGTGTCGTGCCCATAGTGCTTGGCACAAATTTCCCAAGAACAATTTTTTCCTTCAGTGTCGAAAATTCCCAAAGTTAAAGTACAAGTTTCGCTTAAAAATTATTACAATTTTAGCAGCAAATTTTTAACGCAGAAGTTGTGACGAACCCTTCAGGCATGACTCTGATTGTAAAGCAGCAATTCGCGGTTTTTTACTGATTTGTAACTTTCTACCAGTCAATCAGTGTCGTGCCCGTAGGGCTCGGCACAAATTCCGCAACAATAAATTTTTAGTTCAAGGGTGAAAATTCTAGAGTTGAAGGCGCATTTCACTTTAAGCTATTAAAATTCCAACACAGAAGCAACAAATTATCAATCGAAAATTTGGGAGCAACAATGACTATAAAAAAGTGAAACTGTTTTTTTTACAAGTTTCCACGTTTTCCTTCCCAAACAGAGCCACGCCCTAACAGCTCTGCACAACTTTTGCTTTAAATTGTGGGAATTTGAATAGTGAATAAATTGTTGACGGAGAAGTTGTGCCAAGTCCTTCGGGCAAGAAACTGGTTCTAAAAACTAAATGTGAAATTCTTTACTATTCGGCAAATTTTACAGAAAAATTGCTGTTCTTCTCGCCTTTGTGTTAGAACTGAAATCTTCCTCAAAGGCTCGTCCAATTTGCGATTCCTGAACACACCCTCGATCCTCAATGGAACTGAAATCATAACTTTCGCCCTCATTTGCATGATCTATTAGACGTCGAATTTGATTCCCAATCAACAATACATAAGAGAAGACCCCAAGGGACAAAATTTTGCATGTGATGTCGATCCCTCAAGTTTAATATCTGCGTTCCCTATGCCGCATAGTTTATCTTCTAATATGCGCTTTAATGCTTGTCGGAGCGTGAATTTAGAACACATATCGGACATTCGAATGGGGCGCACACCGAACTGGGTCCATTCAGCGGCTTATAGCATATTAATCAATCGGCTAAGCAATTAGGAGCAAGAATGGCCTTAAAATCACGCTCAGATAAGGCTAGTTTTAATCAGGACACACATCTTAATTCTTACCTATTTAGCTTGAATTTATACACGCTGGTAGAAGCAGATGGAGATTGATCTACCGGCGAAGGTTGCACTCTCGGCTTGTAGCCCCTCCGGCTCACTGCTGGACTGTTCTTCTCCTCACTGGTGACTGTTGAAGCCCGATTCGTCTTCCTTCGTCCATTTCCACTAGAAAACCGTTTACCAGACGGTGCTGCCGTATGTTCTTCGCTGTTGGCAGGCGGAGGAGTTGAAGAGTTTTTCGAAGATTTTGATTTGCGATTGGATTTGCGATTCCCTCGACCAGATTTCGGTTGTCTATGTGTAGACGTGTGTGCTCTGTATTTATTTACATGTGTTAGTGCATGGTGTCGGTGCATTCGCATGCTTCACATGCTTCAATTATATAGAAGAAGGAAAGAAGACAGTAACAGAGGTCAAGAAGTTTAGTTGTTGAAAGGGTGTGACATGCAACAGTTGCTTGATTTTCTGGCTTAAGACCGTGGAGCAAAGTGAGAAATTTCTGAACCAATTGAAGCAAAAAAGTCGGTTTTTGTGCGGAAACTAGAAACGTACCTAATGGTATGTTTAGTATAAAAAATGCACGTTTTAAGGCTTCATATCGCAGTGACAATTAGAGTGTGATAAGTTAACTAATTGTCCAAATATGAGCCAAGGACCAAAGGCGATTCTCAACGTCCGCAATGTTTTAAAGTTTCTGCAAGTTGCAAAAACAAGAATCATTCCTAAAATGGAATTTAGATCAGAAAGGTATAGATTTGAAGGCTCTATCGAAAAAACGGCTACTAGAGCTTTGCACCTCAACCGGTTCTCTAAATATGAGCGAAATATTAGAGCGGGTCTCAAAAGCAAAATCCAGTTGTTAAAAATTCGCATATTGGGAGAAAACTAGAAACATTCCTAAAATGAAATTTAGACCAGAAAGGTATATAGATTATATAGATTTGAAGGCTCTGTACAAAAAACGGATGCAAGAGCTTTGCACCTCAACCGGTTCTCTAAAAGAGAGCCAAATATCAGAACGGTTCTCAAGAGCGGCAATATTTTTTTAATTCTAATTTAGCGAGAAAACTAGAAATATGTATTCCTAAAATTATTTTTTGCAACAAAATGAAAATGTTAAGGCTCTACTCTGGTAAAAACCAGAACCTCGCAGCTTAACCGATTTTTTAAAGAGGAGCCAAAGACTAAGAGGGGTTTTCAAAACCCGCAATATTTTTATTTTTTTGCATTTTGCCTGAAAACCACAAACATTCCTAAAATAACTTTTACGCCTTAAAAGTTTACACTTTAGGGCTGTATAAAAACAATAATGAGACCTTCGGAGCTTGACTCGTTATGTAAATATGAGCCAAATGCTATAAGCGGTTCTCAAGTCCCGCAATTATTTAATTATTTTCTCATTTTGCGATAAAACTATAAACATTCCTAAAATCATGTTAGGGAACAAAAAAAAATCCACAATTTAACAATGAAAACGAGATGGTTGCACCTTAACCGATTTTTTAAAAATGAGGCAAACACTAAGAGCAGTTTTCTAAACCCGCAAGGTTTTCAATTTTTACGTTTAGCGTGAAAGCTAGAAACATTCCTAAAAGGAACTTTTGGCCAAAAAGCTCTATATTTTAAGGCTCTATCTATACTAATAATTAGAGCGTCGCAGCTCAACCAGTTCCCTAAATATGATCCAAATGCTGCGAGCGGTTCTCAAGACCAGCAATAATTTGAAACTTTCGCATTTTGCGTAAAACCTAAAACCTCTCGATAAAAAGTGGACATTTTAAGGCTCCATCATGCAACGAAAACCAGAGGCTCTCAGCTTAACCGGTTCTCAAAATTTTAGCGAAAGACTTAGAGCGTTTCTCAATCTCCCATTAACTTAAAATGGTCGCATTTTGCGTGAGAACCAGACAAAAGCCTAAAACCTGCAAAAAAGTTTGTTATTGCGTTATAAATTGTTTTAGTGCATCTCCATAAGAAACAACGTTTCGCCTTTCCATATCATGCCATGTTCAGGTATTAGATCAAATTATGCAAGGAAATTATAGACTTATTAGTAATAAGTGAAAGAGGCGACTTATTTACAAAAGCAGCTAAAATTAAATCGACCGTTATAAAATTAGTTTAAATTGATAGCAGAAATTATGGGAAATTTGCGTTCTATAGTGATTGAAAGAGCTTGAAGTTCTCGTCATAAATTTGGCCAGAAACGCAGGTAACGACCGATGCGTTATTAAGAGAAAGGGTCAATTATAAACCGAGTAAAGGGGAGTTTGAAAGTAAATAAACAGAAACAAAGCTCACTTGGAATTCCTAGTGGAGCTTCTATTCTTGGCCGGCTTTTTATACGTGGGCTGACTGCTGGTCGCGGTCTCTTTCTCAGTTCTTTGTTCTACCGTTTCAGCTTCTTTTGGTCGATTTTTAAACCTTTTCGCCGGCTTTCTCGTGGATTTTATCGAATTTTGCGCGTTAAAAGCATCAGCTGCCGCCATGGACACATCTTCGTTAATGGAGGCGGCAGGGGTCGGCTCCAGGTGCTGCTGTTTCTATAAGTTTAGTAGGCAGACAAAATTACCATTTCATTACTTATTCAGCATTGAGGCAAGTTGATCTTACTTTATTATGTGGCTTTAAAGCGGGCGCTGCTGTTTTCAGAATTCTTAGGCTTTGAGTGGGCGCAATCTTGCCTCGCACCGGGTTTTCTTTCGGATGATTGAAAACTTGCGATGTGCTTTGCAGCACTTGGGCGTACTTTCCATTAATGTATGTTCCAATCACACTGGTTTCGTATGAGGTCATGATTCCATCATGAACTACCATGCCTGAAATGTTGAATGAAGTGAAAAATTGTGTAACTTGAATTAATCTCATAGAGTCGTACCTTCCATCTTTGAAACTAATCCTGTAGGGCGCGGATTATCAGGCCTTCTAGTCGGTTGTTTTTTCACATCGACAGACGGCCGCAGTTTCTGCTGGAACTTCGAGCTGGGCCTTAAGTTTATTACTTTGTACGTCTGCTCGACGACTTCTGAGGGCTGGCTGGATAGGAATTCGTACTCTGGATCGCCGATGTTATTTCCGATAATCACTGCCGGCTCGTCGTCCGACTTCACTTGGACGACACTTCTGGTCGGTTTTTCTTCGGCTATTACTTCGACTTTACTGGCGATAATCTGAAATTGAGTATCGCGTCGCTGGAAGCTGTTTTATCACTTTGAATTATTCGTTAAAACAAGTTATGTATTCTGGGATTTTTTACTCGAGCAGACCGAGAACCAAAGTTTTCTGGAGACGAGTTTTTTAGTTTAAAAGCTGATAAGCTTCCATGTAAACAAGAAAACTTACCGACTTGGGCGCTTCGCTAACAACTTCCACTTTGGTGATTATGTGCTGCTTTGCGGCTGGCTTAACCTCTTCGATCACCTGGACTTTACTTACAATTATCGGGGCCACCACGGCTTTGCTTGAAATTACATTGACTCGAGTTGCCGGCGAATGCTTAATCTCGGGCCTTTTTGATTGCGGATTTGCATCTGGGCCTGAGTTCACGTGAACTATCGACGACACTTCTTGAACCGTCTCGATTTTATGCGAAACCGTCTTTGAAGGACTGATTTTTACCACGTCGTGCTTAACGACGGCTGGTTTAGTGTCGATGATTATGTTTGATGTTACATCTTTGGTTTTTTCTGAAACAGTACTTAGTTTAACTGCGGTGTTTTCTGAGGTTTTAGCTGAAAATCGGGAAGACACATAAGGAAAGTCCACGGCCACAGAATGGACAAAATTGCGCTAGAAAATAATACGATTTCCAATTGACTATGTTAAGGTACAAAAATTGAACCTTTGGATAAAAATTCACGGAGCATGATTATATTTATTATATTTTCGTAAAGATATTGGTAGTAAAAAAAATAATTGCTCCTTAAATAAAACTTAGGGCTCATTCTCCTACAAACCCTCGAGGTTCTTATGCAGGAAAACACAAACTTTTGTACATAAAAACCAGAAGAGGCACCAAAACCTTCTCGTAGTGTTCAGCCTTTGATTTTTTTGTAAAATCACCCAACTGAAATTCTTTCTTACCGGTAACAGCTGATGAACTTTGCGGAGAAAACACCATAATGGTGTTTCCGATTGTGGTGGTAAAATCTAAAAAGCCATAGACGGTCTGAGTGACCAAATTGTCGTTTTGGACTGCTGGAGTGGCCACTTGCGCTGGAATTTCATTGTTGATGAACACTTGCCCGTTGGAAGTCCAAATGTTAACTGAAAAAATCACAATTTTAGCCCAAATACAAAAAAGAAATCAGACCGATATTGGATGCCATTTCTCGAGCGCCCTGGATCGAGGTTTTAATAAAATCACATGGCTTTCAACAATGCATACACATAAATCACAACAAATTGCGCCTGGTTCAGTGCTTTGGGCAAAGAAAATCTGCAATAAGCGGATAACTAATGACAACAGCTTGAGAAATGAAAGGAAATATCAATCAGCAGTTCGCAGTTTTCGGTTGAATTCCAGGTCAATTAAGTGTAAATTTATAAATTTCAGCCCAATATCAATCAATGTGTCCATACGGTGGACACACCACACGGAGTGCGTAAATAGACACTTTCGCCATATTTAATGCCCATTTTCGACGTAGTTTGAAGAAACTGGGCAAAAAATGTGCTGGTTTTTGTCAAGCGTCATTCTCGGCGTAAATGTAACGCAGAAAAAGCGGAAAACTCCATACAGTAAATTCCAGCAAACGTAATTAAATTTCAATTTAACCCGAAAAGAAATAAAACGATTTACTTTCATTAAACGCCGCTTTCATTTCCGCCATCTAAACTTAGTGTCTGATTCTTCTGGCACCTTCATTCTTTTCCACCTCGGTGTGTCTTTCTGTTTTAAATCAGATTGACGGTAATTCTACTGGAAGTAGTAGACACTAAATTAATTCGAGATAAATTATATGTTGTTCACAGTTTTTCGCTGGAATGTTGCAGCAAAGGACAGAGATTTTTGCGCAATTAAAAAAATCCTGAAATAACTCAGCTCTGAATCTAATAAACTTCACTTTCAATAAACAGAAAATGAGCGAATGCTTACAAGAAAAAACGAGTTTTTCTGATCATGTCGCAAATAAAACCTTTGCACGTACTTGAAGACTGAAAATCTCAAAAATTATTGCCCTTGACAAAGATAAATAATGTATCTCGAGGACGGTCATTCATGCAACAAATCATTTTCCGATATTCCCCAGATAATGCTGTTTTCTTTGCCACTCTATTGTATTTGTCGGAGATTTTCCCGGGATGAAAAATTTTTCAGCCAACTTTCAGACAAGGGTCACCTCGGGTTCATTTCCCGTTATTTGTTCTTCCACTTTTACAAATGACAATCTGTAATTTGTTATCGATTTCCAACGGATTTGTACCTTTAATGCTGGTTTATTGACACACGACGTAGATAGACAGTTAATGGTATTGACGGAAAGGAACGACTTTTTCGTCTGGCAAAAGAACGAACAGACAAATTGATATGGATCGCATAAAGTTTGCTTTATTGCCCTTCACATGTGGGTTCATATACATAACTTCAACCAACAAAGATCCATCATTTTATCATCCAAAGTTGGATATTTAATAACTCCTACATGAGCAGCAAATGATCCATCATTAAAGCTGAAATACATTTTTTTCCAGTTTTTTTCCAGTCCAGCAAAAGTAGAAAAAAATTTCTGGAGTCACACTGATTTTGCGGAGAGGAGTAATGGCTTTAATATCTTGTGAACAATTGGTAGGAACACGCTTCGACTACGAAGCCGCCCTTTTGGCCTCTGATCGGGCGTTTTCTCCAAAGGTGAAATATTCTTATAAATTAAGTGATTATCTTCGGCCGACCCGCCTTGCCAGCCCTTTATCTTCTATCTGGCGGCCCCTATTAATATCCAGGAAATTAATTAAAATGTGACACACGATTTTCGTGCAACGTGTGATATGGGAAGGAACGCTGCAATACCATTAATCAACTTTGAAAGGTAGCATGTAAGTTGGAGGGTTTACAGCCCTTTCAAATCGGGGCTAAACTGCGTATTGATTAAAGCAGGTTTATGGTTGATGTTAAAAATTTGATAAAAGCGGATACTCCTTTTTTGATTTGCTGGTCTCAAGCCCAACTAGAACCAGTTCGCAATTATGAAATGTTAAATATTGTGGTAACTTTTGTCGGACTATCCAATGGATTAAATTTTTTTGATCAGAAACTGTGCATTTTGGCAAAAGAACCCAAAAAGGATTTCATCAGAAGACCTTTTTGTTTCCAGCTGCCTGCAGAATATGAAAATAAAAATTATTTGCAGGAATTCGGTTTCGCTGCCTCGAAGTCTCAAATGTGAGGTATAGCGTACATTTTTTGGGACAATCCAGCGGTTTAATTTTTTTTACCTGAAAGTGCCCATTTTAGAAGAAAAACGCAAAAAAGACATTTTTGTTTCCCACTAATTGTGGAGTGGAACTATAATTTTTATTTCTGAAAAAACCCTTGGCGTGCACAGTTTTGTTTGTCTCATAACACCCAATGTTAATTCTAACGATAATTTTCTAGGACAAGCCGACACTTTTGCCTTTTTTAACGAGAAACTGTGAATTTTAGCGACAAAACCCAAAAGCGCTCTTTAGTTTATAACTCAATTGAGAATTTAGGAGAGTTTGTGTTTGCAGGATGTGTCTTACAACCATTTGCACCCGAAGTATTTGCCGGATTTGATGCTGCTTACAAGAACCCAAAAGATATTTTTTATTAAAAACTCAATTGAGAATTAGAAAAAAGTGTTTGTTTGAACACAAACCCAGAAGAGGGTTTGGTTTTCAACTGCCTGCAGATATGAATAGAAAAATATCTTGCAGGAATTCTGCTTCGCGGTCTCGAAGTATCAAATGTGAGATATAACGCAATTTTTTTGGGATAATGCAACGGTTTTAGTTTTTTTGTCTGAACTTGTCCATTTTAGCAGAAAAACACAAAAGAGCTTTTTTATTTCCAACTGATTGCGGAGTGAAACTATAATTTCCATTTCTAAAAAAACCATTGGCGTGCACAGTTTTTCTGCATAAAAACACCACAAGTTAAATATAACGATAATTTTCTAGTCGACACTTTTGCCTTTTTTAACAAGAAACTGTAAAAAAAAAATTTGCCGATGAAACCCAAAAGCCCTTTTTCGTTTAAAACTCAATTGAGAATTTCAGAGAGTTTGTGATGCAGCAAAACCATTAACGCTCACAATGTTTCTGACTTGAATCTACCAAATGTTAAATGTCGCGTTTGTGTCTCGGACATTGCAAAGGTTTTAATTTGTTTTCCAAAAACTGTTCATTTCAGCAAGAAAACCCAGAATAGTTTTTTTGTTTCCACTGGTCTGCAGAATACGGTAAAAATTTTGTTCGAAAAAAAAAACATTGTGGTGCACCATTTTTCTGACTGGAGTTTAGCCAATGCTCAGCTATTAGCTTCAATCTGGGTTTGGTCTGGAAACAACATCCGAAATCTACAACTGTTTGCACCCGAAGTCTTTGCCGGCTTTGATGCTGCTTCTCAAAAGCATCGTAAAAACGTTCAGACTCTGTTCAACTAAAGCAAGAGGGTAATATTTTAAATTCCTTGAAACTATTTTAGTACAAACATTTGAAAAACTGAGCATAAATCCTTCGAGTTTCGTAGGTAGCAAGATTAGGACAATCTATAATTTTAAAGTTGAGCTATAAATCGTCCTAGTCTGACCCAAAGGTGACCCTTGAGCTAGCTCATATATAACGCTGGCAAACAAATGACTGTAAAATATGGTTTGGATTTTTTGCCATATTAATTCTAGCGGCGCCGGTTTGAAAATTGCATTTTCCCTTAAATAATCTACTAAAATAATAAGTGTAATATCAGCCCATAAGCTTTTATTCGCTCAATTTAACGTAAAACGCTTCTCCCATTCGCTTGGTAATTAAATAGTCTGCAAAAGTGTTTTTCCTGAGCGTGGAAAAAGTTTGGAAAATACTTGGGTTTCAAGTTGGACCGTTTCCTTTGCTCGAGAGGACTATTTAACAAAGTTTACCTTTTATGGAGTGGCAGCCATAACAATGGAGGACAAAGTCTGCACAAAGCAACGGCTTGATTTTATATATCGACTAAAACCTAGCTGGAAAATTCAATTTTCTCCTATTTTTATTCGACGTGACTAAATATGAGCCATTGTAAATTAAAACCCACCAATTGTTTATGTTTCTTTTAGTTTATTTCATTCCGAACGTAAAACCAACTAATAAATAAAACACTCAATGCTGCCGCAAAACATTACGAGAACACTTAACTTTTATTGCACCTGCAATAACAACACATTTTAAATGGGTTGCAGTCAACTATTGGATCGGACGATGAAATTCCTATGTTCGATTTGTTTCGGAACTATTAGTTCAATTTAATTTTCCAATTTCGAAATATTTAGATCATTTATTTAACAGGAAATGTTTAAAAAACACGTGTATGTTTTAATTTATTGACAGTGATGGGGATTCTTGGAAAGAAATTACAGTTTTTGTTTATAAAAAATAAAATTCAATCGAGTTTTATTTTAAGAAGTTTGTTATTTATCGATTCTTAGAGTTTGTGTTGGCATGAGTCTTGAAGAAAAACATTGAAACACAAACGTGTTAGATTATTTTCTAAGCAACTAAAAAATTAAATTTAGTTTCTGGATCTTTTATAATATAATAGACATTTAAGCCAATTTAAATTTAAAGTTGAATCATCTTTTTGACTGGGAAACGCTACTTTTAGTCCAAGCAAATTTGCTTGTGTTCCTTGTTTATTCGTAACTGAGGAATTTTTGAAAAATTGTCACATTATCCACCTTTTCTCCCTCGAAAGCTCGGTTTGCCCAAACTAAAACCTCCTGCAAATTCCCCATTGAATGATGAACGCTTGTGAAAGCTTCAAAAGAAAATCGATGGTTGTTTGTAGAAAAAGTTCCATGCGCTATTCATGCTCTCAACATGATTAGTAATGCATACTTGGCTGAATCGCGAATAGCGAATATCCTGCCTGCTAAAAATCCGAACGGGAAAATGCATTCAATATTTTCGGGGTACCGAGGATTAAATTGACGAGAAAAAGCGTCTGTAATCAATTTATAAACGCAGGTGCATATCAGTAATATTTCAATGTGACAAACCCGACACGTGAACAAAATGCACTGATGGAAAATATTGCGACTAAGCGTGCGAATTTTTCCCACGCAAATGCGGTTTCACTCAACATTTTTGAGGACTCGACAGGAACCAACTGGAAAAATCAACTTTTGATTGAAGCTCCCTCATGAGAGGCGGCACCATTAATTCATGTCGGCCCTCAAAGCCTCAAAGGAAAAGTCATAATTTCCAAGAGCGGCAAAGTTCCGTGTCAGCAAGTTTTGACAATAAGATTGAGAGTTCCCCACTCCATTTTAACCAATAAGTTTTGCATACAGAACTTCTTGATGGCTTAAATAAAGAGTTCTCAGTTAATTTGGAACATGCACAGTGCACAGTTTCCATATGAATTTGCCTTCCAAGTATGGAGCAAATCGATTAAGCGCCCATAAAAAATGTGTCGAAAATTCTTGGGCCTTTCGCGGAAAAAAATGGAAAGACTTTTTCTTGAAGATTTAATCCAGTCGTGCTTGCGAAACGTCTGGAAGATTTTTTTACATCACCAATACTTTTTCAAAAATAAATTAATCTGATCAATTATGAAACTAAAAAGACGTCAAGGATGGTCCTAAACATTCATGGAAATCCCCAACAAACAACTGGCAAAGGAAAACAGAAAAATTTTATCCGACATGATGGCAATAAAAAGAGAAATGCGATGGCAAGGGTAGGCCGGAAACGCTGTACTGGACGGGCTGAACCCGATTAGAGTTAATCGCAAGATTGGAAAGTAATTGATCTACATTGTCAGGCCACGAACTCTAGACTCAGTAGTACATAGAGTTGGCGATCTCCTCAGCAGGGCCTCTTCGATTAAAGCCGGCAGGATTTTTAAAGGAGCAACCAGAGATTTTCCCTATAGAATAAAAGGGTCCGCTATCGGGATGCCCTCGATTTGTCAGCTCAAAGCCCCAGATTACATGTAAATCCTTCCACGTTACTTCTAGCAATCTAATTGGTTTCTGGCTATTCAAACTGAGGCGCTTCCAAATCAAACGCGGGCTGGAAAAGTATCTGGAAAGGCAAAGTTTGGTGGTCGTATAAAGATCCATTACAGCCTAACCTTCCGATTAACTCGAAACGTGCTCTAAGTTTCGTTCGGCGACCCTTTCGAGAACCTTTTTCGATTTTTATGGGCCAACGAGTCGATTAAATTTTGCCGATCTTCGATCTAATTGAAGTGCTTTCACTGTTTTTGAGCTTCGGCCCTCAAGCCTTGTAAACACAGCCAATTTACTGCTGAAAGCACACTTCGTTCTGGTCCCAGAATTTGATCCTATCTAAAGCAACATGGATTTAGAAAGGGGGTTCTTTTTTGGCAAAAAATGACTTTTAATAGTGAAGTCCCTGAATATGGCCTACATTATTGGGAAAAATCTGCCAAACCAAGCAGAGTTGTTGGAAGCAAAAATGTGTGCACATTTTCAGCTTCTTTTTGAAAGTTTAAATTTCATTCATTTATAAAGAGTGCACGAGTGGTCCATCACAGATTCGCTATATTCCTGAACTATTTGCCATCAATAACAGATAAGGATCGGCTGGCATCACTCATTATTAACACAGTGAAAAAGCCGTTCAATGGCCAAAATTACCCTAAATGATCAATGGGCGCATGTAGAGCTAGTCAGTCTAATGATTTACGTCAGGCAAATTATTACAATTAATGTAGTTTCGAGTCCACCTCCATACATTCAACGTCAAACTTTGTCAAAAGCAATGGCCTGGACAAAATGGAATTTATGTTTCCTGCTTTGGCTATTCGGGTTTCGACATATTCATATTCAGTCATTTTGGATGAACAGCCTGAGCATAATTAATTGTTGCTTATGGCTGGAAGAAACATTCGCAAAATCTGCCATTGAGCCAATAAAAACTGTCCGGCTCTAGGTATCAAAACAAGAACACCAAAACGGCTCAATATTCCTTATGAAGACAAATTTTCAAGATGTTTAGATAGTCAGGCACGTTTGAAAATTTCATTTTTCCCACATCCATCATTTGTTCGTGACGGGAAAACGGCTGCAGCTGAATCGGGGTAACGGGAATCTTTTCAAACCGGACGAGACAATCTTGTTCACGCCTAATAGAAATGCGGAAATGCATAAAAATTGTAAATCTCCCGAATGTGTCATGGGACGGATGCGAGGGCCCCGCAAATTTTATAGAAGGGAAAGTTATTATGTCACGTTCAATTTACACCCCGACGGGGCTTGTGAGACCACGCCACTAAAATTATTGCCCCTAAATTCCCTTGGGCAGTCAATTTATTTTATTACTCAACAGCTTGATTAATGACTGCCCAATTCGCCCAATATCTTATCGCTAACTTTCCCAGTTCAAGTGCGGCCATCATAATAATATAAATCATAGAAATAAGTCAGCTGCGAAGGTTTAATTGTACACGTTTGTGGTTGTTTTTGTTTTGCAGCTAGATGTTAAAAACGAAGGGATGCTCTTACTCTCGCCGCATTTTGGCAATTGTCTTTAATGCTCACAAAAAACGGCATTTTTATATCATCTGCTGAAATGCTCAGCGTTCAGTTGAAATCGTTTAGAGAAAACCATTTAGACAATTATAGCCAATTTATTTGAAACACAAAAAGAAGAAAACTGCTACATAACGCAACGACAAATTAAACATGCACAATTCGAAATCGAATCTAATTAGGAAAAAAGCCATAAAATTTGCTCATTTAATTGAAACACTTTATTACCCCAATATTTAGGGTTCATGTCTTTATCAACTGGTAAATTTCCATGCAAAATTGCCAAAAGTCGTGAAATATTGTCCTGGAATTGATAAACCACAGAATGTCATCGCCGTAGACTTTTTCACGCATTGCAATGATTTATATTTCGGGTTTTAAAGGAAATAAAACAGAATCATTATTTAAAGAGCCGACGAGCTTGCGAAAAGCAATAACGTGAATCTCGCTCTCCCACAAGGGGGACAATAATAAATTAAACCAGACGCAAACTCTTTAGGCCAAAACCAGCTTCTTGAATTTTTTCTCCAAGTTTCGATTTCTGCTGGATACTGGACCCGATAAGATTTACATGCAACGGCTCCAGCTTTCTTTCTTATTGGGAAACTGTTAGGAAAAAACGAGCCAATTTGAAAGAAATAGGGCGGGCTCCCCTATGGGAATGTTAGATTTATGTCTATGTTTGTTGAATGTTTTGTTCATCTTGGGAATCTAAGATAAGAGCTCGATAAGTTTGGTCATTCGACAGGTTTATTGAGGACATCAACTCGGGTATCAAATAAACTCCAATTTGGTGCTTTCTGTGTCTTACTGTTACATGGCAAATTCAAAAATAATTTTAGTTTAATTTTATGATAATGAGAAAATTTACGAAACTGCAAAATAAATAAATAACTGAGCGAAGACAGAAACGACTACTTGGTTCCTTCTACTTTGAGCAAGAAAATAGAAGTTAATTTCCAAACAATACGGGAATATTTATAAATTGAGTATTGAAAACCTCGCCTCCCACATCAGTCTAAATATAAATACGTTAAAACAGAAAACCGGGGGAAGGAAGTCTATTGAACTTTTGCCATCAATTTCAAACGTCAACATATAAAAGGCCATAAATATGTAAATGTAGTAAAACGTTTGACTTTTGCAGGCAAAACCTTTAATGAGGCCATAAAAAGGTGAAAAGGAAAATGTCAACATTGGCAGAAATTCGCATCGCAGCAAATCTCGGCAACTTCTTAAGAAAACTTAGGCAACTTTGTCCCAAACTGGATGATTCGTACTCTAATTGCGATCTCTAGTTTTCCTTCTCTTCTAATATTCCTGAAGTCGGCCCGAATTTTCACGTGTTCTTTACGCACTAAATGCACGATTTTCTGCCCATAACAAACGAGTTTCTAATATGATCTGTGAATTTTGGCTCAATCCGTTTTATCGACAATTTTTATATTACACAGTTTTTCAAAAATGTGTAGCTCCCAAACTGAAAGTTGAATGAAAGCATCGTTTTTGTCCACCGCAAGAATACAAATGTTTTCACCTTTAGAGGTCAGTTTGGTCTCAATGTTTGGGAAGGTTTATGAAAAAGTTTCAAAATTTTCACAGGAGATTCTTGAAATACGAAACACAAAAAATTGAGGCCCAATCATTTTCAAAAAAATTGAAGCGCGTTTACGCTTGTCAACATGTAGAACGCAGCTATGAATAAGATGAGCAAGTTTGGTCTGGATCAGCTTATAATGGCCAAAAAAAACTTCCAAACTTCAAGTGCTGATTTTTGTACCTCAATCCCGATTTTAAGAATTCGTCTCTCAAACACTACGGAAGATGGAAACCTAATTAACTCCCCCTGCGTAAAAACAGTACCTGCAAATTAATCTTTGTAATGCGTTTAGCCTCAATAAGTTGGGTTTATAAAGTAAATTTAGAAAAAACTTTTAAAGCTGCAAGTGGAGAAAAATTATCTGAAAGTTTGTCATGAGTTGGATAATTGGGAGCTTTTTGAGAAGTTGAAAAAAATTTTAGGGACGATTCTTGTGCCGTAGGTTGGTGTTTTTTAAAAATGTCGCTTTCAAACTGGTATATCTGAAAGCACTATTTTCTTGCTCAACGTAAAAAAAATATTTAAAAACGTAATTTGTAGTACTTTTGCTTGAACTCATTCATAACAGAATTCGAAAATTCTCTCCAGCATCTGTTTGTAAATTTTTCCCAAAATATCAACTAAAGCTTATTGCTATTCGTTTTTTGTCGCTCACTTCTGTATGCTCCGATTGCTTCTGCCATTAATCCTATTTAATTTTTCCAAAATGAGAAAATTCCTCGCCCATATCTGTCTAATAATAATAAAATAAAAAAAAACTCGCAAAATTTTTGGTCTTCCATTGGCCAGTTCAGCTGTAACGTTTTACAGGCAAAGACCGATCGACAATAACAATAGATCAGTAAATTTCCTTTAGAAACTCATTAAGAATTAGATAAAAAGGAAAATGGCAACATTTGCGGAAAAATTCATGTCATCAACTCCTTGCATTTTTTGTATGAAAAATCCGGAAAATCTCCAAGAGTTCAAATTTTGAATTCTAATCGCGATCTCTAGTTTCTCCCATTTCTGTCATCACCACAGATGCAAACCTTCGTAAAAAAAAACATTTCCTAGCTTTTTGGTTTATTTTCTTCATAATCTTGATATCAGCTTTAATTTTTGTTTGTTACCAGCGCTTTTAATTTGCAGTTTTCATAAATTTTCTTATTTTAATAACGAATTTGAAATTTTACCACCCACTCCATTCGTGATAGTATTAATTAGAAGAGACACTCGTCTGTTCCCAAAAAATGTTTGCTCGAAATTCTCGTTTGCTTTACCAAACTTTCCTGCAGTTAGGCGCAAACGGGCGAATTAATGCAACATTTCAGGCAGTTTAATTGTAAATTTGGACAGTTTGGCTCAAAAATCTTTTGTGGTCTTGGTTGGTGGTTGAAACTGTTGATTAGTCCTGGGTAACTCAATGAATTTTTGGGAGTTGGCGCAGTGCCACGCAAATGGTTTGGTGCGCTAACCCAACGCACCGGCGCAGTAACCCAGTTCCGTTGCTAGGAAACTGTTGATGACTGCTTTTACTTGTTTTTATATTTTTTAAGGGCCATTTATAACTAATATTTTTAACATTTCTTCAAAACTTCAGAATTTTTAAGTTTTAGCAAAGTTACTCTATTCTCTAAATGCTCAATTTTCAAAAAATACGTACAAATACTGATAATCTTAAGCTATTTTTCGCGAAAAATTATGAAATAAATTTCGTCGCTTTGTAAAAAGTTTGGAAATTGCTTTCCAGCTTCGAATTTGGTACAAAAATCAAATAATTTTCTATCAAAAAACGAACTGACAAAGCGAAAGTTTATAATAAATTATTTTGGAAAACTCGTCACTTCCATTGCTCTGACTCTGAGTTTGTTAAAAAGCGTTTAAGTGGGTTTTCGCAAAAAATGACAAAATTGATTTTGCTAGAAAATTCGCCTTATTCATCGATTTGCAGAGAACTTTAGAAAACCGTTTTCAGCTTCGAATTTGGCACAAAAACCAAGTAATTTTATTCAGTTTTTTACCGAAAGCAATTAAGATTATCTTAAAAAAAAAAACGGCAAGGGAGCAAAAGTTTCCAAAAAATTATTTGGAAAATTCGCCACCCTCATCGCTCTGACGAGTTTTCAAATTTATTTGAAATTTTAGGCCATTCCAGTTTTGTCAAAGTTTCTATTAAGCAATTCTTGCTACGCAAAAAACGTATTATTTTTAGTTTTACTTAAAATACTGACAATCTGCAGGTATGTTCTGTGAAAATTATAAAATAAATTTTATCGGAATACTCGGCTCCTGAACAGCTTTGTAAAAATTTCCTGGAACCTTTTGCAGCTTCACTTTTTTTGTCAAAACCCGCGTAATTTTTTGCCAAAAATATTTCCCTGAACAGAACAAGTTAAAGTTTATACTCAATTATTCGGAAAACTCGTCACTTTTGTCGCTGTGAATAATTTGTTTTATTTAAATTCCGGTTTCTTCAATTTACGTCAATATTTCTAAAAAAACTCTCTCTAAACTGAACAACGCGTTTCGCCTAACGTTTTACTGTAAAATACTGGCAAACTGAGAGTCTTTTAGGCAAAAAAGTTAAAAGATGGATTTTACAAGAAAAGTAATCGTCTTTACAGTTTGGTCTTCTTCATCGTCTTTTGCGAATACCCGTTTTACTTTTGAATTTGGGACAAAATCGAAACCAAGCTATCTTGTTTTTTTTCGGCAAAAATTAGGTTTCCTCAAAAAACGACCAGAGAAAACATATAATCAACATTTGGAAAACTCGTCACCTTCATAGCTCTCAAATTTTTAAAGTTTCTTCAAAATTTCCGGAGTTTTCCTCGTTTTAGACCAAATAGTTTCAAGCAATCGTATACGCAAAAGCAATATGTTGATGGCTTTTTTGTTAGATGTTAAAATTCCGTCAACGGCAGTTATAACTCATTAACCAATAAGTGAAAACGCATTAATTCAGAGAGCGGCAACAACTCAAAAGCGCAAGTTATGCAACTTTCGCAAGTTATGCAACTCATGGCTCAGAAATTTGAAAACTCCTCGCCTACATCGGTCTGAAATAAATGTCGATTACTTACCACTTTACATAATGAGGAAATTAAGATAACAGTATTTCACAAAAAAAAGCAGCCTCGAAAAATTCCCGCAGCAACACGATAAAACGCAATTAGTTGCATTTAAGAGATTTATGAATAAAATTGGACGCAACTTAAACGAAACCCCGGAAATTCAGATTGTAATTGTTCCCCAGAGTGTTCCCCCTTTTGTCGCTAACACACAGGGAGAAAAACCGTGCATAAAAATTGTATATATTCCTGTGCTGTCAGGATTCGAATGCAAACACAGCTGTTTTGCGGCAACTTTAACACGGGGAAAGATCTTACGTCGTGTCTAATTTATGGCCCAACTGCAGCCCTGTTGTGTTGGGGCTGCTAAAATTATTGCTCTTTGCTTTCCTTAACGCGACCCGCTGTGTGGGACTTTGAATAATGAATTTTATTTTATCCCGCAAAAACACACATGCATCATTTTAATATGGTGAAAAACTCTCAGGAATATGTGATTTATTGGAAAAAACGCGAAATTATTTGCTGTGCTCGCAAACGGGCTTTGATTTTTTTCTGAAAAGTTTTTCCCAGAAACCCATCGATGATTGTATGATTCAGTAGTCTATAACGTCTTACAGCGGCTACACGATTATTCCCTTAAAAACTTTTATGATTTATAAATTCCCCGATTTTACCGAAGTTTGCTCGAAGTTTCCCATCTAAAATACATGTGAACCGAAATTTATCGGCTAGTAAATAAAGCGCTGAAACTGGAGCCTGTTTCCAAAAGAACCATAATTTTCAAACGCCCAGCTTGACCTTGCAAGTAATCTGAGATTGATAATTAGAGCTTTTGCCAGCATAAATTAGCTGAAAGCCCAACATGAAACTGCTAGGCAAATAATGCCGGCCCATTAACTTGTAGACACTGCGAACAACAACTTAATTTACGTTAATTAGGTTCTCGTATTCAGGCAAAAATTATTTCCTATGTATTATGTGCTCCAAGATTCGCTGTAATGGACGGTTGGGTTCGTGTAATGGGCAACAAGCTGTTGCAATATTGCTATAAAATTAATTTGAGAAGTTTTTCATAATTGGGCCTTTGAGCTTATTTGAATGGCAACTTACCCAACAGGAAATAAGCGGAAAATAGGCGAAATTTTGATGTCATTTTCGATTAATCCTCGTTGGCAGTCAGGCCACAATCATCGCAAATCTGGTCTTAAGGAGTCAATCTGCAAAAGAGTCAAAGATTTAAACTTGTATCAACCAACTTAATTGTAAAAAATCCACGTGCACATAACTTAGCTTGTCCACTTTGTCCAAATTTGCCAAATGTAACTAAAATGGCAGCAATACGGATTCGAGTAAAAATTGTCGATTTTTAAATTTCGACTCATAAAAAGTGGATTTGGCAGCGCAACGTGCAATAAAACTGATTTTTAATCGCACTCAGTCATACATGGGCTGTCCAGGCCCCGATTCGAAACCCATTAGAACGAAAGCGTAATTAATTTGGGCCGGGAAAGATCACACACACATCTGCCATGTTAAAACGGGGCATAAAATAGCAAATGTTCAAAACGTTAATATTTGCCGTCCGTTCTGTGCAAGCTCAAAAACAAATTTGCGCCGCACAAAAAATTGCTTTGGCATATTGTCGGTTTGATTTCAATTCTTGTATATAACACCAAATTTTAAAATTGCAGGTAGATAAAGGGTATGAGTTTTACAAGTAATCAACGCTCATGGATCTTGCTAAAGCTGATAATATACCTGCATTCAGACGAAAACGAACAGAGCATGTTTATCAAGGTTTATGGAAAGTTTAATGAGAGAATGAATCTCCGAAATTTGCCTCGTTACATCAAGCACCACTTAAAACAGAGCATGTCCAGTGCACCCTGTTTGATTGGCTGAGACTTTGTGAGAAAAGAAAAACTAATAAAACTCTCTAATGAAACTGAATAGTGCAGTGATTTGCAAAGAATGCTCTCAACTAGTTTAGACTGTTCAGTCCAAATTGTTGACGCAAAACCAATTTCCTTGGAACGATATTTTATCGACGGGATTTGTGGAACTAATTCTAAAGTAATCGACTTGGCAAAGTAACAAATCAGCTTTTCTTAAAACTTTTTGAATTTAAAACTTTTTCATTTGTAGTAAAATACGAACGCTTTTATTGAAGTTCGCTCAAGAATCAATTACCACTAACGCCCTTTGTCGAATATAGCTAGCTTTCGATTGGAAACTTTCCTTCTGGTGGGAGTGAAAAATTGATTTCGATGACTTCTAGATGAATTGGAAACTCTAGCCCCAGTTTCCTTATCGACTTTCAGCATGATGCGTGGGATACATTGAAGTCGCTTAGAAATTTCGCGGTCATTTTTGATAGAAAAAATATCCAGAGCAACTTGTTAGTGTTCGGGTGGTTTATTTACATGGAAACAGCCCTTATTGAACGTTCCAACCACAGTTACACTGTGACATGTATGGGCTTCCACTAGATTTATTAACTCGGATGCGATAAATTTATTTGCCTCTGGTTTACCAATAGAGTGTTTTGCTCAATGTTTTCAACTGGCTTGACGATCGCTATTCAGAATGCGGCTGTTGCGGTTTTAGGATGCATTGAGTCAACACAGTCCATAACTTCGCTTTCCTATTAAGCGAGTATCAGTTCGGTTAATTAATTCCAATCCAAAGCCAAATTTATAGTTTAGTGGAAAAAATGAGGCGATATGGATTTTTCTAAAGCTTTGAAAAGCCAGTAAAACCTTTGCAAAAATCAAATTTGCAAAGCTATCAAATCAAGAAAAAATTATCCTGCTTGGACAGACCGAAGGAATTTTCTAGTTCAAGTTAGCAGAATTATGCGGGTGATTTTAAACTACGTACGTGGACAGACTGCAAAAGGATATAGATGGCAATAAAATTAAATGGTTTTATCTAGCGCTAAGTATAAATCGGGCTTGTTATTAGAGCCAGACTCAACTGGCTATTCGTTTGAGGTAACGGTTTCGCTGTACTTTGCTGCGGATGTTTCATGAATAATAATTTTTTTCAATTTAAACCTGAAATTGCGTTACTAAAGATGGAAATGAAGCTGCAAAGTGGAACAATTTTTAATTTGAACCATATTTAAGAGAATGCTAAAGATGGTCTAGGTTTCGGATAAGTTTTCTGTCAAAGCTGATTTTTGGCAACTTTGTAAATTTTTCTCGCATAATGGGTGTTTATACGCAACTGCGCTGTGTGATTAATAATTCGTATCTTTCAAACGAACTCAAGGAAGAATTTGAAACTTTGTCCATCTTTAGTAGATACTTTGGGCTAGCAAGGCGGCTAGTTTGATAAAAATTGCTTAACACTACTATGTTTCTACGTTGCCGAAAATCTGTGTTAAAACCATATTTTACCGAATTGCGCCTTTAAATTAGACAATTGGTGTCATCCAACCCCACGCAAGTAACGGTCACTCATTTAACCCAAAGTTCCAGTTAAATTGAACCAAATTCCAATTTCTCCCAGTTTAGTAAAAGTCGGTCTCAAATAGGAAAGCCGAAAAATGTTTCCTTGGCTCAACTTCGCGATCTTCTGCTGTAAAAATTCGCATCTTAGTAAAACATAATTTTGCAATGTTCACCATCTTTAGCAGATAATTGCATCTACCGATAGCTAAAGTTGCACTAAAATCACCCAAAAGTCTGATTTTTGCCCGCTGAGAAAATATGGGTTTAAAAATTGGTAATCATGGATCTCATATTGGACGCTTTAACTCAATTACACTCGCTCCTCTAAAAATTCGCATCTTCCCAACGAGCCAAATCAGTGGTTTGAAAATTGCACTATCTTTAAGTGTCAATCAAATCATCCCGAATTTCCATTTTTTCCAACTTAGTAAACACGGGTCTCAAACCGAATGTTTTTGGCTCAACTACGCTTTCTCCCTTTGAAAATTCGGCTTTTCAGAAGTTCAGCGACAATCATTTTCAAATGTTCGCAGGCTTTACCAGATACTTGAATTTACCCATAGTGAAAATTTCACAAAAGTTGCCCGAAAGTCTGATTTTTCGTGAAAATGGGTCTAAAAATTGGTAAATATCGATCTCATGATGGACGCTTTAACTCAAGTACACACCTTCTGTAAAAATTCTGATCTTCCAAACCGATCAAAGTAGTCGTTTGAAATTTTCACCATCGTTACGCAACATTTGCAGCTCAGTTATGGCATAGTGTTTATAAACTTGTTTTCAACTTCGATTTTTTTCCGGCTTAGCAAACATCGGTCTCAAACGGGCTGTGTTTTACTCAACCGCGCCTTCTTCGCTAAAATTTAGCCTTGTCAAAACTTGTGGGAAAATTACCCTAAAATCTTATTTTTGCCAGCTTCGTAATTATGGGTCTAAAAATTGGTAAATAGCGGCTTCATGTTCGACGCTTTAACTCGAGTGCGTTCGCTTCTCTATAATTTTGCACTGCCCACATTTACACAAGCAAAGCTATAAAAATTCAGCAATCGTTAGCCAATGCCAAAATATAACGATGGTAAAAATGTAAGAAAAATCGCGTG
The DNA here is from genome assembly GCF_020466585.1 of Dendroctonus ponderosae. Taxonomy (NCBI): domain Eukaryota; kingdom Metazoa; phylum Arthropoda; class Insecta; order Coleoptera; family Curculionidae; genus Dendroctonus; species Dendroctonus ponderosae. The sequence goes on along the minus strand of NW_026017110.1, from coordinate 7,184,432 downwards.
CAATTTCGATGTTTGCAGGTTTAGCAAATATGTACCGTTAAATGGATATTTTCACTCAAGTGCGCTCTTTTTTTCAAAAAGTCGTGCATTCCAAACTAGAGCAAATACTAATTTGAAATTTGCTTTCTGAATTCTCTAAAGTTTTCCAACTCCAAAATGAATGTTTTTTGTCAACTGCGCTCTCAACTTTAAAAAATCGCATTTTTTAAACTACCGCAACTACCAATTTGAAAATTTGACGATTGTTCGCAAATACTTCGCTCCGAAGATGTGCAGATATGAATAATTTTTTTCATATTAAACCTGAAATTGCTTTACTAAAGATGGAAATGAAGCTGCAAAGTAAAACAATTTTTAATTTGAACCACATTTAAGAGAACGCTAAAAGTACGAGAGGTTTCAGATAACTTTTCCGAGAATCTTGATTTTTGCAGCTTGGTAAATTTTGCTCGCAGTATGGGTGTTTATAAGCAGCTGCGCTCTGTGATTAAAAAATTAGGATCTTTCCAACGAACTCAAGGAACAATTTGAAACTTTGTCCATCTTTAGCAGATCCTTTGGGCTAGGAATGCTGGAAGTTTGATACAATTTGCATAAAATCACGATTTTCGTGCGTTGCCGAAAATATGCCTTAATACCATATTTTAGCGAATTTCGCCCTTAAATTAGACAATTCGTGTAGTCCAACCAGACGCAAGTGACGGTCGCTCATTTAGCCGAAAGTTCGAGTTTACGAACCAAATTCCAATTTTTTCCCAGCTTAGTAAAATTCGGTCTCAAATAGGAAGTTTCTTAGGCTCAACTGCGCGATCTTCTTTAAAAGTTTGCAATTTTCAAAACTGACTAAAGCATAATTTTTAATTGTTCACCACCTTTAGTAGATAGACTAATAGCAAAATTTTCACAAAAATCACCCAAAAGTGTGATTTTTGTCCGCTTGGTAAATATGGGTTTCAAAATTGGTAAATATCGATTTCATATTGGACGGTTTAACTCAAATGCGCTTTTGTTTAAAGTTTCAATAAGATCGTCCAAAATTCCTATTTTTTCCAACTTACTAAACATGCGCCTCAAACCTGAAAATTCGGATTTTCAAAATTTCACCGAAAATAATTTTTAAATGTTCAGTCTTTAGCAGATACCTGAGTCTACCCGTTGAGCAAATTTAACAAAAATGTCCCAAAAGTCTGATTTTTGCCAGGTTGGTGAAAATCGGTCTAAAAATTGGTAAATGCCGATCTCATGATGGAAGCTTTAACTCAAGTAAGCACGCTTCTGTAAAAATTCGCATCTTCCAAACCGACCAAAGTAGTCGTTAGAAATTTTAACTATCGTTAAGCAACATTTGCAGCTCAGTTATGCCATAGTTTTGATAAAATTGTTCTGAACGGCGATTTTTTTCTGGATTAGCAAACATCGGTCTCAACCGGGCTGCGTTTTACTCAATTGCGCCTTCTGCTCTAAAATTTAGCCTTGTCAAAACCGAATTAAGAATATTCCTGAAATGATCAACATCCTTAAGAAATACTCGAGTCTACTTGTAGTGTAGTGTAGGAACATTACTTGAAAATCTGATTTTTTCCAGCTTGGTAAATATGGGTCTAAAAATTGGCAAATAGCGGCTTCATGTTGGACGCTTTGACTCGAGTGCGCTCGCTTCTTTACAATTTTGCACTGTCCAGATTTACAACAAACACAAGCAAAGCTCTAAAAATACAGCAATCGTTAGCCAATACGAAAATCTAACGATGAGAAAAATTTCAGAAAAAGCGCGTGCAATGCCGATGTTTGCAAGTTTAGCAAATATGCGCCGTAAAAAGGATATTTTCACTCAAGTGCACTCTTTCTTTCAAAAATTCGTGCATTCCAAACTGCAGCAAATACTAATTTGCAATTTGCTCCGTTTTTAGACAATACGTTGGTCCAAACATCCGGTGTGTTTGATAGAAATTGCTCTGGCTTCTGATTTTTTGCATTTTAACAAATATCGGTCTTGAAATGGACATTCATACTCATCTGCGGTCTGTAATAAAAAATTGTCATCTTCCAAAAAGAAGCAAGTAGCGATTTCAACTGTTCACTATCTTTAGCCATTGGCTCTTATGAAACCAAAAAATTCATAAAAATCGTGCTAACCTTTGAAGTTTTCAAACTTAGTAAACATCGGCTCCAAAATGAATGTTGTTTTTGTCAACTGCGCTATCAATTTTAAAAATTCGAATTTTTTAAACTACCGCATGCAGCAATTTGAAAATTTGACGATTGTTCGCAAATACTTCGCTCTGAAGATGTGGAGAGTCTCAGATAAATCGCCATCCTTGCTGATTTTTGCTAGCTTAGTAAATACCGGCCGCAAAATAAGTGTTTTTACGCAGGTTCACTCTCTAATTTAAAAATCCACATGTTTCAACAGTGTTGCGGTTAACAGAGCTACAAATTTTATAAAAATGGCTTGAAATCCTGAATTTTTCTAGCTAGGTAAACATCGAAGCCAAAAGAAATCAGTACTCAATTGTACTTTCTGGACAAAAGTTGCATCTTCCAACCAAAAGCACGCAGGGATTTGAAAATGTTTCCTTCTTTTGAGGTCACTTCTTAATATACTAATCTTCATTATGCAGACCTTGTATGTGTTTAAAGACACTCCGAGTATTGATCGGTTAGTCGTCCAGGCCAATCCAGCAGTAAACAGACGTTGATCCGCAAATCCAAATAATATGCTAATTCGTATAAACAAGCCAGCAGACACTCCTTTCGCCATAATTAATTGGCTTTTTGTTCGGGCATGCAAATCCCGGCTATATTTAACTATTGACTTGGATAGTTTTAAAGCCAAATTTATGAAGTCCAGCCACTGGCCTTTCTGGCTCCCCAGTCTGGTAAATGGTCCATTCTAATTGATATATTTGGATTAGACTCGGAAGAAACTAATTGATTTCGAATGCGGAATTTACTCGATTTACTGTAAGGTTTTCAGGCAATTGTTCGATTCATTTGAAAGTTTTACTCAAGTGTGCAATTTTTATTAGATAAAGAGAGATACTTTTTTCTGGTTTTGTCTGGGCCTGGTGAATGTGGGATTGTTGAGGCTCAGTTGAGGTCGTTTGTATGGGGCTTGGTAGGGTTTCCCTTGATTTGAAATAGTTTGTTGTTTGGCAGTCATTTTCAATATCGGTTTAATGAAGGCAATGAGTTAAAAACAGAAAGATTCCAGTCAAATTTCGAAGAATTTCCACTGAGCTGCTGGCTAATCTTCATGTATTGGGGCCCAGCTAGATGAAACACACGTTCCTGATATAAAGTTGTTATATTCGCAACGGCAAAGTTAGTTGGCTGACAAATCGACAATTTGCAACCGCAGACGACCCTAATTGGATTAGTTTGGCAATAGCATTTTCCCCACTATGGAATATTAATACAAGTCAAAGTTTAGTCTGGACAACTTATCCAGGATTTAATTCCAACTTCGGTTGGATGCACCCTCAGCATGGATACGTGATGTAAAACATGTTTGATTGTTAATTTGGAAATTGTTCCCTTGAAACCACAAGCAAATGTTCATTGGAAATTCATCTGGTCTAAGTGAATAAATTTGAAAATCACATTAAAATTTGCGGAAAGCTCAACAAGAAATAGCACAATTTTCCGCCGTTTCCTTGTTAAAGGCGCAAAAGTATTTTTCATTAACTGAAAGTAAATATTATCGCTTGAACAGACAATTTGATGCCGGCTATAATCGAAAGCTTTGGCTTCAAGAAGTAGAAGTTTCACTTACTCAAGCGTAAGTTTGTTGTTGCTGTTTCTATTTGCCCGTACGATGAAAGCAACTTTCAAGAAGTCTAATATAAGCGAAATAGCGCCGGTTATTCCATAAATAATGGTATTTGGCTGTGCAAATTCAATTTAGAAATAGAGTCGGTGGAGCCAGGCTATGGAAGTTTTTGTTTTTGGTAATGTATAAATTCGTAGCGCGACGAATGAAGTCATTTAGTTAAGTGCTTTAGTTTTGGCCGAACGGCTGTTTTTTCTTTTGGAGTAAATAAATTGTCCTTTATGATGACTTTTCTCTTAGGCGACCGAATTTTAGGGATAATACCTCAAGTGTAATGGAGCAGTTTCTTGGAATTTGCCCACATCCAGACCTCAATCGCCCTTAGCAGTAATTTATAAAGCCCGGATTTACCGGAAGTTTTCCTATTTAAAATTAAACCTCCCAGATGCACGTGAAACGCTCCAAACCAGTCTTCATGATTTATACACGTTAATGGCAAAGTAATGCTGGCAGAAGTTTTGCAAAAATCGCCATTAGCAGCACACGGCAGTTGCAAGTCCAGACTTCTAGTAAATTCCCGGAAACTTTTCTGTCTGTTCGAAAGCTTTTGATTTGGAAATTGCGAATTTCCGATTTCCCCTCGAATATTGCTTTTACCGCACACGCCTATCCGAAGACAGAAGGGCAAATATAATGCGATGTCGACCCTTTGATCTACCGCTTGAAATATTCGAAAGTTAATAAGCTATCTTGCCAACAGCAGCTGTCAAAGCCGAGCCTCAGCGTATATTTTGGCTGGTCGAGTCTTTTCATTTCTGATAATACGCTAGAATAATTCGAATCAAAGCGGGGTTATTTGAAAGGCTTGCAGATTTGATTGAATTTCTGACCCTCCCAAAGTAAAAATATTTCGGGAGGCAACATCTAATGTAGGAAAAATTGCAAGGAAGAATTATGGATGAAAAAATGTGTATAAAGAAAAAGAAGAACAATGAAGTATTGTTTAAATTCTTTATCGTCGAGCAAGTTTTCATTTTTTTTATATAAACGTACGAAATCGACTAAATGTAATATAAAACCCCCAGACAATGCAAGTGCGAGAGTTTAAAATGAGACCTGAAAAATGATCAAATTCCCATTTCTTCACATTTGCACGCATAGAAACTGAGCATATTCACGCGTCTTCTTCAAGTGAAAACGGGCAGAAATCGTAATGTGTTTTCAGCGAATTTCCATAAATTCTATATTTCCTGTAGACATTTGTACAAAAAACTACGAAATCAACTAAAAGTACTTCTAATCAAACGCGTAAGTCTAAAATGATTCAATTTTTTTTTTTTTTTATTTGTTGATGCACCTAATCTTATATTAACCAGCATCCTAAACTACTAAAGTTAGTTACTGTGATACTCCCAGCGGTCCATCACAGGTTTTCACATGTTTTCGCACACTAAACTGTTGTGGCTAACTCGCACTGCACTGCTTTTCTACAGTTCATTTTACATAGCTCCTTTTAAGCTTCCTCACTGTGTTCTGGCTGTCTAGCAGTTGAAGCACTTCAACATTCGGATGGATGTGTAGTCTCTCGTCATGTCTCCTGGCTGATATCGCTATGTCCTCCTTGACTGTCCGCACCTGCAGCTCACGAGGCAGCTCCTCATTTCTAACATACCACGGTGCATTCACAATGTTCCTTAGTAACCGGTTCTGGAACACTTGTAGGCAATTGTAATTGCTTTGTTTGGTACAACCCCACAACGGAAGGCCATATGTCCACACTGGTTTAAGGACTTGTTGGTAAGCCAGCAGTTTGTTTTTGATGGAAAGCTGCGAACCTCTTCCCAACAGCCAATACATGCTTTTATGTTTAAGTTTTGATTTTTATCATCTAAGCTTGGCACCGAGGTTAAGTCCTAAATATTTAGTAGCTTCTTTGCGAGGAATTATATTGTAATTTAATGCCACCGCAAGATGATTTATATTTCTATTTGTAAAATTGATATGAGCTGATTTATTTTCATTTAATCTAATCCGCCACTGTGCGGTCCAAACGTCTATGGCGTTTATTGCATACTGAAGATTGGCAGTTGTCTCTTCTAGGGAATTTCCTACTGCTAGAACTGCAGTATCATCAGCAAATGTTGCTAGTTTTATATTGTCTGTTACAGGTATATCGCAAGTATATAGCAAGCACTGGTCCAAGCACACTGCCCTGGGGGACTCCAGCTTTTATGCATTTTAACTCCGAGTATTCGTTCTCTTGCTTGATTCTGAAGGATCGTTGATTTAAATATGATTCCAATAGCTGTGCATAATGGAAAGAATATGTTTAGTTTTTTGATGAGGCATCATGCCAAATACACTTTATCAAACGCCTGGGCGACATCTAGAAAAACGGCGGAGCATATATTCTTCTTTTCTGGACACTCTTCTATTACTTCTGTTATTCTATGTACTTGATCGACTGTAGAATATGTATTGCCAAAGCCAAACTGATGGTCAGGAACCATGTGTCCGTCATCAATTATCTTCTTCAGCCGTGTATGAAAAAGTTTCTCAAATAATTTTGATAACACAGGCAGAAGAGAAATGGGCCTGTAAGATTTAGCTTCCTTTATAGTTTTGCTGGGTTTTGGTATTATAATTATATCTGCCGTTTTCCACAACAAAGAAACGTGTTTCAAGCGAAACGATGCATTAAGCAAATGGGTAATTTTAATAATCCCTGTTTTTGGGAGTTGTTTGAGTATGTCTCCCGTAACATAGCCTGGAGCTTTTTTGGAATTTGTTTTCTTTTATGTCTCTAATTACTTCCTTTGGTGTAACTAAGTTTATTTCGGATTTTTTTTGTGTTACTTCTGTTTGAGGGCATTCTACCTTTTTCTCGCTTGGTTAGAAAATACTTTCTAGGTATGTGGCAAATAGAGATTGTCTCTAGCCCAGGTGCCACTTTCTTCTCGAATCGGAGGTATTGGTTTTATTTGTCGGTTTAGTCTCCTGGTGGCTTTCCACAGTGAGTAATCTGAGTTCTGATCATCAGTAAGTTCCCTCAGGTACTTGTTTATTGACTCATTCTTAATTTCTTGAATTTTCCTTTTTAGTTGTTGGGTCAGGTTGTTAAGTACAGTTTTGTTTTCCTTCGCTCTGGACTTTTGCCACTCTTTCCTAGCTCCCCTCTTCTCTTTTAAAAGATCTCGTATTTATCAGACCATGAAGGCCTTCACGGACGGTTGGCCGATCTCAAAGCTTGTTGGATGGTTCGAGTTGGTTTAAAAACGGTTTTTACTCTGTGTTTCTCCAGTATCCTGCCGATCCTGTCGGTGACTCCATGTATGTATGCGTCTGTTTTCTCAGGACGACCTCCACTGTTTCTTGGTCGAATCAACCAAAGGCCCTTTGTGGTGTTTCAATTATCTTTCTAACTCAGCTGGTTCGAGATTCTTCTGGCTCTTTCGGTGAGGGTTTTACTGACTCCTCTCTTTTAACTGGGATGATGGTTTGATCCACTGTGCAGGTACGGGTCGGTATGTGTTGGTTTTTTGTACACCGTGTGGGCCGGCTTTCCGTTGGTTTTTCTGGTTACCAAGACATTTAAAAATGGCAGTCGCCCATCCTTTTCCACTTCCATAGTGAACTGTACTGTTGGGATGATTGAGCTGAGGCGCCTCAGGAAAAATTATCTCTCAATAAGTTCCATTGCCTCCCTGATTGGTACCATTGTGAACAACGAAACAACATCAAAACTCTCAAGGATTTCTCCTGGAGCTAATGGCAACGAGTGCAACCTCTAAACAAAATGGGATGAGTCCTTTATAAAACTGACAGTTTTTCCTCATTTGGGCTGTAAAATTCTTGTTAGATATTTTGCAATATTATAGGTCGGACTTCCAATAGCGCTCACAATGGGTCTCAGTGGTACATCCGATTTATGGTTATTTATCAGATCAGATCAGGATGGGTAGTCCGTAGAGTCTTTGTGGGAGTGCTTCTGATTTTCTGAGTTTGGCCAACTCCTCGAACGGAAATGTCATGTCCTTAATTAATTTGCTGGTTGTCCTACAGTTGCATTGCCCTTATCAGCTGGTAAAACGAAAATCTCCTTATCCTCGTTGACCGTTTTCAAGGCTTTTCGTTCTCTGAAGGTGAGGTTGCTCTTCGGAGGCTTTCAACGTTGTAAAATTCGTGATGTATCAGCCCTTATCTGCTCCCCGGTTTGAATAGGTAGCGAACGTATTCCACTCTCGACATTTGCTATAATGTCTTCTACAGGTAGCCTGGACGGTACTATGGCCAAGTTTCCTCGCTTGGTCAGCATGCTTTGTTCGTCGGCAGTAAGTCCTTTGCTGGTCAAGTTGACTACAATCTTCCGGTGGTTCTCCTCGGGTGATTGTCCTGTTTTGCTGGATCGGTGAAACCTTTCCGTAAGTGCATCAAATTTTTTCTTTTGGCGATTGGTTGCTGTTGCTTCGGCAACCATCATCCGTTCGGTTGTTAATCGATCCACCTTTTCCCCGTAGATCCAGTGCAATTTGTTGGCTAGTACTATGTGGACAGGTAAAAGTCTACTGTCAATACGTGCAAGATCTCGGCGGGTCTCATGTATCCGTTCGCGTAAAAGAGCCCGTTCAGTCCGGTCGTAGATTCTCTTGGCCTGGTTGGTTCTGAACGTAGATTAACTAAGTAACTAAGTGGTTCTGAAATATATTTTCATCTTCAAGAAGGTCGGAGTGATCTTCGTTTCACGGCATCGCAGCAAAAAAGCCAGTGAACTCAGGAGATGCGCTTTCTTCTTACAATCCTTATTGCAGCCGTTCTTCTCCTTATTTCTGGGGTGTTGGTCCATACTGCTTGGTGAACATCATTAATTAATTTTCTTGCTTCAGATTCTAAATGATCTACTGTCTTGACAGGCACATTCAACTTAATTATTTCGTTAATTTCCATGTTAAAACTTTCCCAGTCAGTTTTTTTACTTGTTAGGGTTGGATTTGAGTGTTTAGTTATGACATTTTCACTGAGCCTTAGCAGAATTGGTGAATGATTAGATGATGGTCCCTGTTGCTCTTCAATGTGTACATGACTTACCGCTAGTTTTCTTGAGACGAAAAATCCAGAATATCTGGAACCTTATTGATATATGTTGGCCAATTGATAGGTTTTCCAGTTGAATGCCATTTGGCATCTAATTTGGTGATGGTTTGGTACAGTACCTTTCCCTTTTTCGTCGCCAAGCGTGAACCCCAAAATGATTCAAATGTAACATTTTATTTGCTCAATATCTGCCTTTTTCTCAATACAAGCAAAATCGGCAAACCCATCGGTCCCAACATGGTCTACATTTTTAAACAAATAAAACTGTGCAGCTTCTGCCGTCTTTCTTATTTAAGTCAAACAAACAAATTTCCATAAACTATGTATTTTCACGTTATATATGTAATGTTAACGAAAATGTCCCGCTTGTAGTCATTAAAATAAAAACGATGCACATTTAAGTTTCAGCAGAAGCTCGACGATTTTAATTTGACTTTTCTGAAAAATCGCGTTTAAAAATTCATGGCTGTAGCGAACGTCGGTTCTTTGTAATAATTTATTTACCTGGACTTCTAAAATACGAGCTTCGCTTTTCCAGCAATTAAATTATTGGGATTTTTCTTCAAATTTTATTTCTTAATGAGCTCGGAATATTTAAATAACGGTAAATTCAAAACATTTACAAATTTCTATTGATGTCTTGCAATGAAAGCCCCTTAAAAATCTGATAAAAATCTTTTAGCTAAATTACCTGGAAAGCCTTTTTCTCAATGCAAATTTATTTAACGGGGCTCTCAATTGTGCAATTTTTACTGGGAGTTTTCCACTTAAACTTAAAATCGTTAATAGAATTCCTTGAGCATCACTGAAAAAATGTCACAAATGACCATTTTTGCGGGCGGAACAATTAAAAAATCCTGCAGTTTGGACATCAAACAGCTAATTAACCCATACGCCGACTCTTTCGCCTATTTCATGAAGCAAACGAGCTTTCCATTACTTATTAAAAAAGTAATTTGGTTTTCCCACTAAATTTGTCTGGTTCATTTTATCAGTTACACACTGGCCTGTTGAGGCGGCGAATTTTCCGTTTATTGTCGCTGCTAACTGGTTTTTATTCGACTTTTTTCATGTTTATCTAGTCGTTTTGTTCGTTTTGCATTTTATCCAATTGTTAAACACTTGCGGATTTTTGGGTTAAATCCGGTGTTTTGACTCACATTTAGCAATCTGTTAAGGGCCATTTTAAGCTTGTTTCTGCACGATAATTAGCAACTCATTTTTGGATTTAAAATAAAATAGTGTGATTTCACTCGGCAATTTACAAGCATTCACTCAGCACGAGCCTTTTAACTTAATGGACAAAAAGGAGCTGGCCCCTTTTTACTTGCTCCGTTATTAAAAGTGGGACTACGGTAATAATCCTCATAAATGATTGTAATATTTCCTCAATTATTAACGCAAAACGAGAACCGGGAATTTAACAGCTGCGGGATTTAAGTGTCCCCTAATGAATTGCACGAAGTAAAACAACTTCTTATTTTCCACTGTCGAATAAATCATAAGTTTCCTGAGGCTAGTTGGAAGTTTCGCTGGCAATTTCTTTCAAATTAACCCACAACGTTCAAAGGATATTGAAATTTTTAATTTTCCAGAGCTTCTGGAAATTTATTACCGTTAAAAGCAAACCTTTTTGAGATTTGATTATTCTCAACTGCAATAGTTGGAAACAACAAATTCATCGGGAAGATGATTGAGATGGAAGAAATCCAGCAAAAACAATTTTTTATGAAAAAATCTCCAAATAAAACTTCTCAAAGAAAAGTTGCAAGTTTCACTCACAAAACATGATCTGGACATCTTAGTTATTGCCTCAAATGCAAACTGTTTCATTTGCGTGCCTGGTGCAAAGGAAAACGCTGCTTGATGTAGTCAAAGTCAAGGAGAATCCTCTCAGAACTCCATTAACTGTTGGAAATTATTAGTCGGGAATTATTAGAAATAAAGCCGGTACAAAGCAAGGAAGCAACGATTTTTTGTCAGTTTCCAGGCTTAAGACGTCCGGTTGAAACGGTAAATAAAAGAGTTGCAAGTTCAGAATTATGAAGCTGAAAGCTAGATGGAAAAGAATCTTGGAGTTGCACAGAAAACTTGCAAATATATTAAATCGACAGAAATTAGAACAAGCTTGGAAACTTTTGTTTGTGGAAATGTTTGTTGTGTGCTTATAAAATTTCCCTTTAATGGAAAACCCCACGATGTTGGCTAATAAAGTTAGAAGAGTTTTTCTGGGTGCGATAATTTCCTCAAACCTGTCAAAGCGTGAAGGAAACCGTTTTTTTGGCGGAAATTGGCCGAAGAAGTTGCGGCAGAACAATTGATTGACGGCCTTAGCCCATCACAATATCCGAAAAATATTTTATCCTGATTCTTTTATGCTTTTGTGATATGGGAATCTATTCAGGCCCTTATGAGTTCCTCACATAAAACCCCACGTTTTCCAGGGAACTTTGCTTAATTCAGACGTAGCTTCCAGCTTAAAAATTAAACGATTAATAACAATTTTGTTAACATTGCTGGTGAAACAAGCACTAAAACGGTTTAATGTAGAAAAACATGCTACCAGCACAAAGGTAATGGCTAATATTTGCTCAGTGTCTAATTATGGCCTTGTGTGTGCAGCCCGATAAAGTTTCTCAGTTATCCTCATTAGCTCCAGGGTTTAAAAATCCAAGGTGGTAACTGATTTAGCGCCAGTTCCAGTTTCCTGGAAAAACTCCCTACTAAACTGTAATTTCGCATGCTAAAGCCCCAATTGTTCTTTAAAAAGCTGCCGCTAATTAAACACGATGTGAGGATAGTTTGGCTTTGCCTTTCCATTAATCACTGTTTTGAAACACAATGGTTGATTCATATGAAATGATTTTCATAGCTGATTTTCGAGCAACAAAAAGGTTTTATGGCTTTCCACAACAATCTTTTTTTGAGGCCTTTTGCCTGCGATGAAACACAATAAAACCGAAAGCGATCCTTTGTACAAATGAATAAATGATAACGCATGTATTGTTTCCATGACATTCTCATTGTTAAGGATTCACAGCTTGCCATTGTGTATTAAAGGAACGGGAGGCAGCGATGAAATTTGCGTTTAAATGTGCTGGTTTAGCCCGTCAACCCTACCCCGAATCGGGGATTTTGATAAATATTTTAGATTACTGTTAGCTGAGGGGTTTGTTCCATTCTCGGTCCATTCATCTTAATAAGAGCCAGTGAACATTGAGTGTTTTCAACCTAACGTTCATTTGCTCTCCAGCAGCTCTATGCAGCTCCCATAAACTTTTCATCTCTCACTAATATTTCCTGCTCATTTTTATTTCGTGCCACTTACTTCTTTCGTCAACTTCATCTGCTTACATTCAAGAAAATATCTTCATATTTGAAGGAAAGAAGCACTGTGGTAGTCACTCTTAAATACTTTGTTAATCTAATTTAAGCTGTTTTCTGCAATCAAAGATCTCAACATTTAGTTGCACTAGCGTTGATTTAATTGCAGTCACTGAATTAAATTCTCGTAATTCGTGACTCGGAATTGATGTTTTGAACTTAAAAAGCTTGAATGGTGCTTCCCTGTAAGAGTTTCTGACTGATTTATGTTAGGATCCAGCTTGAAAAGCCCTATAAAAATCAAAAGCGAGCTAACTTTGATTGGGGGGCTCCATATGATCATGAGCTCAAATGTTCTTTTGACTTGGTTAAATTTTCAGTTCAAGAGCGGCTTTGGTTTCAACGTAATTTTTTTTCAATTGGCTAACACAACTGTCCGAAATCGCTTATTTTATGCGTCACGTTCGAAAGTAATTAAAAAATCAAACTTGTACTGTGTTTCAGCTAAACTTTGTCGCAGCTTTTCCTGATATGTTTGGTCAATGGTGCCCGAATTATAGGCAGCATATTATTTTGGTTTCATAGTGAGATTTTTTTGAAACTGACCCAGTAAGTGTTTGTGACTGCTACCTCTTAGGTCCACTTTGCAAAGCTATGGAAAAATCAAAATCGGGCTAAATCTAACCAAAACTACATCTGACTATCAGTTCAAAGGTGATTCAAATTTCAATTTAATAGCTATTTTGGTTTCAACGTGACAATTTTTTTTCAGTTAGCTGATGCAAGTGTCCGAAATGGCTTATTTTCTGCGTCAAGGTCGAGGGCTTCCGAACATTCAAAGTCGCACTGAAATGGAGTGAAACTTCCTCTGAGTTTTCCTTATAATATTTCCTAAGTGATGGCAAAATTGTAGGTCTTTAGTTTGTAAGTGAGATGTATTCAGACCCTGTAAATGTTTGCGACTGGTTTCCTTTAGGGTCAGAGAACTCGAGCTCGAGCGAGCAAAATCTGTCTGAACATTAAGCTAAACATTATTTTCTAATGTTAGTGTTTCTGATGGTTAAGTTGTCCGTATTCAAACTACGTTTTTTTTTTAATAGACTATTGCAAGTGCATCTGATATGTTTGGGACATTGTTGAGAGGCTCCCAAAAATCAGCAAGTTTGTAAACTTTGAGGTTGTTGACTGGTTAGGTTTGAGTTTGAGATTTTTTCAAGCAAGCCGGTGCATGAATTAACTAATGAGACCAGCGAGAGCCCTTTTTAAAAACAATTTTATTTTGTTGGATTACAAAAGTTTATAAGTTACTCGTTGACTGCCTACTTCTAACTGACTGGCCTCCGCACGTCTCTTTGGTAGTTGTTGTCTCCAAACTGACATATGATCTGCTGGCTCATCAGTTTATGGGGATAGGTGGTCAGTTAACTCATGTGTCTGAAATCACTTCTGTTCAGAGCCGTCTTCGAGAGGCGCGTAAAAATCAAGATCGTTCTGGATTCGAGTGAAACTTCTTCCAATTATTCTCAATGTAGCTGAGTTCACTTTGTGAACAGTTTACATTACTGCCTGTGGTCAATTACAAACGAGGTTTTTTAAATAAGGGCATGCAACATTCAAAGTCATCTTCTAGGAAAAAGTACCAAACAGAAACTCTCTTAAGTTCAATGAAACTTCTCAGGAAAGTTCACTTGAATACGTCTTTTTTGGGTTAAAAAAAGGCTGAAATCTCCCTCTAATAGGATTTTTTACCAAGCCATTTCCATAACAATTTTTTCAAGCTCATAGAGAACTCCACAGATTGCTCTCGAAATTTCTCCTGAATATTTCCTTGGGTGTTCTTTCTGTTGCGCTAGAATTTTAGATTGTAACCAATAAAAAGACCAAGCAAGAGTTTCTCATTAATGTCACCTTTAGCTACAGCGTTTAAAGGATGATCAACTGTTTCCACAATGTTTTCGTTTTATTAAGCAATTTTTTTAACTTTTAACTTTGAATTCTCTAGGTTATTATCTCTAATACTGCTTAATTTCCTTCCATCGGCTCAAGCACTTCACACATAATTTTTCTTCTGTCTATATCGTGATTATGAGAAGCGCGTGAAAATTCAACTGTGTGCATTATCATTCATCAAGTACCTACAATTCCATTTGCATCCTTAGATATTGTTTTTCTCAAAACCCTTTTTCCTGCTTTACCTTGGACAATGTTTATTCGATCAAAACCTTGTGAGTCTTCAGGTCAAACTGAGTACAATTGATAGGGCAAATCATATACATTTTTGAGTTTAACATACGCTGCCTCTCATCAAAGGAGCTTCAGGTTCCAAATGTAGAAAAATACGATTTCGCTCTGAACGTTCTTAAGTAGATGCAAATGAAGCAATTTAGGTGGAAACAATGCAGGTAGTAAATAGGATATTTTCATTACATTGTAGGCCGCAGAGCGTTTAGCTCAATCTTCAATATAGAGGGATTTTATCGTGAAACTGTACTAAATACGGCAACATCTGCTAAAATCGCTGCCTAATCCTAGTTAAAATTTCATTGTGTAAGGTTGCGCCATTTCCCTTGCGATGCCATGACGAAATTGCTGAATTTAAATAAAATACGAGCTATGCAAATGTGAATGAGCTCTATGTCGCGGCGAATGGTTATTATTTTGTATCTCTTCAATATGATCGCTCCAATTGTCGGTTCATGTAACAGTTCAAGGAAGCGAACGTTTCGTATCAGATTTTTTCTCCAGCGGCAGAAAAAATGATGGTTTTGTCAATTATTTACACATTGCAACGGTTTTTTTGCAAAGTCCCAAATAGTCTTCCTTGTGGTTTTTGAAACTAACTGAATTAGATGGAATCTATTGAATGATGGTAATTGATTAATCACGCTTCGCAAAGTTTCGGACGTTAACGGGCGAAATTTATTCAACTAACCAAACAACCGAAAAAAACCCCATTATTTAATCTCGTCTAGATAGGCAAAGAAATTGAGTTATCAAAAAAACGAAACGAATTCAACGTTCTTGAGCAGAAGATTACAAGCTCGGTTTGAAAAAGATTGAATGTTGCTAGTTGAGGGATTACATTTTTCAATTATTAAACATTAAAAAGAAGCGGCGAAATTGAAAAATCTGCCAGTCAAAGCGATCCTAGGCATCGGTGGGAAAAAGCGGAAAAATAAAAAGCAAATTGCTTTTCCGTGTTTTGCGCCCGGATAATGATACTTGTAACTTTGCTTTCGCGATTTGATTTATTACCAATGGCAAAAGTACAAGTGTGTTTATGGAAGAAAGGCGACGTTTTCCTGCACCACTCACAAGCCATACAGTTGGGAGATTTTTTTTTCTGATATCAATTTTTTTCAAAAACCTTTTCAGCGCAAAAGCAATATTGAATTTGCTGCTTCCACTTCGAAGGGATTTTTTCCCTTTCTGGCAAAAATTGAATTTATTTGTTATGGCGCGTTATATTAAAAGCCTTTCTGATGGGATTCTATTATAAACATTCTGCGATCAAATATCGCCGAAACTCTAGAGCCACTTTCCCTGCACAAGGAGTGGTTCCCGATGGACGGCAAGTTGGGTCCAGTTTCAAATAGAATAAAATCAAACATTTATTAACATGAACCGACCGAACCCCATTCGGAATTAAATTGCACTTTTTAATGCAAAATCTCTCGCTATCCCCCATTTGGAGTTTCCGGCTACTCTGGACGTAATAGAGTTTTCTAAACACATTATACTGTCCGCTTCCGGAGTTTTAATAGGGGATGGCTAAAAAGGGCGAAGCCATGAAATTTCTTTATGCTGCGTTACTGTTAATGACATTTTATCCTTACTTTGCATTCGGAAATCGCTTGTATGAAGCCTATTAAACTCATGTTTTACTCAATCATCCCCAAAAAAATCCTCCTGTTCTTGTTTCCGGGGCACGTAAGCAGTTTTTCGACGGATTTCGTTTGAAACCTCATCTGGCAGCAGTTTGATGCCAGAAAATATCTCTTCCATAGTCAATTCCATGAATTAAAAACCTATAAAATGACTAAAGGTTCGTATTGTTTCCAGTTGTTTTCCTAACTTATTGTTCGTTATCCATCTACTTTTTACTTCTTGAATTTATAATTTCTGATGTACCTTTAATTTATTCCATCGGAGCAGAATATTCCAACAATCGCCAACACATCCATTTGCATCCTCCCAGTTTTCTTGAAAATCTTTCAATCGGTTTATCAATTTGTTGTTGCCGTTAAATTGCTGCTGATTTTAAATCTGTGTTCACTTTTATAAAGTTTTTATTTAGATTTAAAACTGAAGTGTTTCTCGTCAAAAGACGTTTAAGTTTCCAGAGCTTTAAACCCTGTTAAATTAACGCAAATGTGGAAATTTAGCTGAAACTTTCTGGGGAATAATTATTTGGAAATATAAGCACAACCAATCTACACAAACCCAGTTTATTTGCAATAACATTTCCGTTTAAAGTTTGTCAATCAAGTCAATTCATTGCCTTTTAAAAGTGCGCCCAAAGACAAAATGTTCGTTCAGTTGCCTTAAAATTGCCCTGTCAAGAAAACCTAGTGAAATGACGGCTGTTTTCCCAACAAAAAGAATTATTTGTTAAAAAAAGCTGATGAAATCCGCGATTTTCTGCCCACTAATGAAAAAAACCAACTCAAATTTAAATTAAATAAGCTGATCAGCGTTTAAATTTTAGTTAGATTCGCCCAGCGTTATGGTTTAATTGGGCATACATAAAGCAAACTTGCAAAGGCAAATTGAATAAAAACGATAAACCCGTTAAACTTTAAATTGCAGTTCCTCATGCCAAAAATCACTCTGGATAACCTCCATTAGGATTTTCCGGTTAGTTTGGGCCTAAGAGATATTACAGCCCACATACTGTCCGCTTTCGAAGTTTTAACAAGGGTTTGCTCAAAAGAGCGAGGCAATGCAATATTTTATCAGAGTTTTATTTAGAGGCTTGAAACCCCGATATAAACAAGACTTTAGACAATGAAATTAAGCTCCTTGATTGAAAGCTGTTATATTTTCCATTTCCGCCAGTTCCACTTAAATTTGCGTCTGAAACCCAACCAAATCGACGATATTTGCTACGGCCCCAATATTCCCAAACAGGTGAACTTGCAAGAAATGGCCCCGCATTGTATCCAGACAATATATGGATTTAATGTATTGTTTCTGGATTTAGCGCGTTGTCAAACCCCTAACACCTCCAATGCCGATTAATAATCAGCGGAATCCAGCTGGGTTAAGAGCTTCGGTTTTGAGTGGGAATTTGGCTCCATTAAAGTATGTTTTTTGGACCAATCGTTAGGGCATTTCTTGCATTAGTTCTTGTTCCCACAGTTCCACGGCCAATATTTACATGAAATCAAAACGGTTGATTGCACAACGCAACGGTGCTTGTTCTACGCTAATCTGCCATGAACCGTGATATGAGCTATAAGGAAAAATTAATGGGAGTGCAATTATTACGTTAACAATGGAAAGTCTTCTCTATCACGGCTGTTCCATGTCTTTGACGATAATTAATGGCCAGTAATCTATTTTGGCCGTTCGGTAGACAGTAAGCCGGAGACCGAGCAAATACCGACGTAGTCTTACATAAAGCTCAGATTATTAATTGATGTCTCCGGATTTACGGGCCTGACAAGGTGTTAAACCCAAGAATAGGGCCGTAACATCTCACCTAACATGTCCATGTTTACACGGTAATTTCAGCCGATGTAAAGAGCGGTTTGAACAAAAGGCTTGGGCAGATCAGATCAGATATTTAGATCGATTAGATGTGGTTCAATGCAATTCACGATTAAGTAGACAATGTGAGGAAAAGACCCTGAAGGTCAGGCTTTATTGGACATCGGATCCATATAACTCACTTTGGCTAATCCAAGCAGAATCGTTGTTGTGCTTGGTTATCTCAGTCTGCCAGTTTATTTTCTTTATCGCTTTTCCAGCCGTTGCTGTTTCCAGGATTTCTAGCTGCTTTTTGTGTTTTCTAACTTCCGAAGCTTTCACAGCTTAAATGTCCAGTTTCACGCAGTTCGTTTATTTTTCTGGCGGGCTTTCGGTGGCAGGTAAAAGCGGACAGCAAACACCTATATTGTTTTAGGTCGCTAACCGAGTTTGAAACGGAGTAAGTCCTTAAGACCAAAAAAACTCGTCCTCGATCTTGAACTAGTTTGAAGCACAAAAACCGTGATTTCAACGAATTCGAATTGAACAAATGCATTTTGAGGCAAAAACCAGATAATCAATCAAACGTTAAAACAGACACAGACAAAAAATACAAAACAAACGCGCCTGTATTACTTGAGGTTTATGAACTTATGAACATATCAGTTACGCTTTCGATATTCATCATTTCGCTTTGAAGCCGGTGCGGTTCTTTTCGTTTTGCCCGATATCGTTATACAATGGAACGTTATCTTGCAATATGCCCGATTATTTCGGATATACGAATCAATCTATATATTGTTTTCCATTGCAAAACCCTTAACTGGGTTGTTGCTCGAAAAATGATTGATCGGTCTTGGTCATTTTAAAACCTGTTTCCGATATTAAAAGGGGCTAAACCGGTTTCCACCCCGGCGTTTCAGCAAAACCTCAACAAGGAATTTTGAACAGAAGGCTTCTGGTGTTTTAACAACTCGCTAATTGCTGAATTTGTCCTAAATGTCTAATTTTCAAATTTTTCTTTTTGTGCCAAAACTTTTGCAAAATGAGCTCTCGAGCTCAATTTGTTCCCCAGAAATGAGCAAAAAGATGATGAAAAACATGAAAATTTGGGCTAACGTTGCACCTAAATGTCTTGTGAAATGATTGTCAAATTTCGCTTTTTGTGGCAAAACTACCAGAACTTCCTCGCGCATCTTATTATAACTGAATCGAGCTTTTAGTTGTCTTTCCAATGGTATAAAAACGGACCTTGTGGCTCAAATGGTTTTTGAGAAACATCCAAGAAGGCAGCGTCATGTTTGTTTCGATTTTGTATATAAAAAAGGCAAATCTTAAACTTCTTGAAATTATCACTTTCTTGACAAAACTGCCCCCATTTCCTAACTGATGCTTCTTTTCCTAAAAGCGCAATTTTGTTGGCTCTCAAGTGATGTAAAAATGAGCCCTCTAGCTCAATTTGTTCCCCAAGAAATGAGCAAAAAGATGATGAAAAACATACAAATTTAGCCTAACGTTGCATCTAAATGTCTGATTTTGAAATTTCGCTTTTTATGGCAAAACGTCCAGAACTTCCTCACGCATCTTCTTATAACTGAATCGCGCTCTTCTTTCTCTTTCTAATGATATAGGAACAAACTTTGTGGCTCGAATGGTTCTTGAGAAACGTCGAAAAAAGCAGGGTCATATTTGAGTCGATTTGTAAATGAGAAAATGGCAAAACGAAATCTTCTTGAAATTATGACTTTGTTGACAAAGCTGCCCGCATTTCCTTACTGATGTTTCATTGCCTAACAGTACCATTTAGTTGTCTCTCCAATGATGTAAAACTGAGCCCTCTAGCTCAATTTATTCCCGAGAGTTGATCAAAAACGTGATGGAAAATGTGTCCTAATTTTGCAGCTAAATGTCTGATTTTCAAATTTCGCAAATTTTCGCTTTTTGCAGCAAAACTACCAGATCTTTGTCATGCACTCCCCTATAACTGAATCGACCTTTTAGTTCTCTTTCCAATGATATAACAACGAACTTTGTAGCTCTAAGTAATGGTTCTTGAGAAACGTTAAAAAAGCCAGCGTCATTTTTGAACCTATTTTGCAATAAAAAAAAGCGAACAGCTTATTAACTCAAATGGCTCTGGGGATATGAGCGGAAACGTTTGAGGCGATGGCGCAATATTGCTAAAGCCGCGTGAAACAAATAGGTGGTACCTTAAAAATTGGATTTTTGTGCGGAAAACTGCAACAATTCCCAACTAATCTTTCACTCTGTCAATGTGTTTTTCAGTTCTCTATCTAGTGACGCAAAAATCAGCTCGCTAGCTCAACTGGCTCTTGAAATATGACCAAGAAAGTAGCGTTGCGTTTGAAGGGATTGCCTTATCTCCGATGGATGTATTTTCTAATACTAAGCAACTTTAAAACTGAGCGGCTTCAAACACTTAAACTGTCCAGTGTTTTCCCACATTCATCGTTTTCAACTGTTCCATTGTCTATGCTACATAGTGTTGTCCTTAATCTCCCTAATTTCAAGAGAAATCAAGACAACTTTTCCGAACTAGACTAACCAACCGTATTATAAGCCGAAGCCATCCACTTGTAACAATTGGTCGATAACACCATTTCCACTATTTCCATTCACCATATAAATCAAATTAAATGAAACAAGGTTGCTCGGTTTACGTCCATCACACGCCCCAAGATTTAATTACGTTCGCTTTTAAACACTTTCCTTTCGATCGCTGATTAAAAGCAGTCAAAGCTGAACATCCTCAGAACGGAAATCAACGTTGCCGATGAGAATAAAGTTGGAATTGGAATTTATTTTTTCCAGTTTGTTGAGTCAATCAGGTTGACGGTGTAACGACACCAAAGTGATTTATGATAAGAGATCGGGAAAAACTAGTGATCGAAGCTCATAAATCGCCATGCGATCGCTTTTGTTTCGCGACTGAAATGTTGTAGAAACAATGTCGTATTTTCCGTTCACATTATAATGGAAGCGTCTTTGATTGGCATCACGACGATGTTTTGTTTTAATGGTTATTTCAATAAATTCCATCAGAAAGTGATGTGGCCATTGCAACACATCGCATGTTTCTTGAATAATCGTGATTTCTTGCTCTTTTGAGTGCTTGTCCTTAAGTCAACCTGTGCCAATAAAGAGCTGAAACAATTAGACACATAATAAGTAAACGCATAATTGTTGCGTATAATAAAATTTATTGAAAACAGCAAAATATTGCCATGACTTAATTGTTCATGGTGCAATGTCTTTATTAGTTCAGGCAGCATAATAACGCTTTACTTCTGTTTCAGGTTCAATAGTAAGGGACTGGCGTGTTCAAGGTAAGAATTTGCTTATTCTTTTGTCAAGTTAATTGCATACACGTAAATGTGAAATGAATTAATGGCAACCTTCTAATCGCATTTCGTCTTCCACTATGTCCGGATCGAAGCCGGATTTATTGCAGAAATTATGCCTTAAATGCCCAATGTAAAACCGTTGAAAACTTCCTAGACTGTCCGACAATTTTGTGCCCAAATCCCGACCACAGCATATCCAGATTAAGTTTTAAATTATAAATGAAGTCGCCCTCGGATCCCGAATTTATCTAGAGTGCGGATTAGGCAAGATTAATAATAATATCCTTCGGAAGTAATTATTACGGTCCGGAGATTCAGCTCATTAGCCAGTATATAACTATGGTGCCCATAATGTATTAAAGATATGGGTTGGAACATTCATCTTTGGTTCAAAACGATTTATATTGGGAAGATTGGGAAATTGACAACTTATTCCATGAAATCTGAATTTTACTCCTGAAATTTTGGAAAAGGCAAAGACAGGAAAAGTTAGTAAAAGGAGTAATTGTAGATTTTAGGATTAAAACGCAAAATTTCTTCGGAACTTAAAATCAGTGCCTGCTTCGACTGTTAAAAATATGAAAAAAAAAAAAAATTATAAATAAAATAGAGCGAGCTGCCAACTGAAGTTTTCGCAGTACAAAGGAAAACTTGAGTCTACATAATGTCAGCGCTCAATTTAAATGCCACTCATTTCTGATTTTTGCTCATTTTGCAAATGTTGGTGTTTGAAAATTCCCAACTTTCAATCTAAAGCAAATCTCATCTTGAAATTTCTACAATCCATAGAAAAGACTTGAGTGTAAACAAGCTCATAGTTTCATTCGAATCGAACTTAATCGTGGTTTGTGCATCCTTTAGAAATGCTACTTAAAAGTGAATGTTTTTATGCAAGCTCTACTTTGAAGATTCTTAACATTTCACTTAGAGCAAGTTGCAACCTGAAATTTTGGCAGTTCATAGGAGAAACTTGAAGCTTAGGAACGGTCGAATTTTATTCAAATCGCACCGAGTTCTGATTGTGGAGCACTTTGCAAATTCTCGGGTAAAAAACGACTGTGTCCTCTCAGCTGCAAGCGCTAATTTAAAAAGTTCTAACTTCTAATGTTGAGCATGCTGCGAACTGAAGCTTTGAGTTCAAAATACAAACCGAAATCTACACAACTTCATAGCTTTATTCAAATACTATTCAGTTCTGCGTTATGCACATTTTGAAAATGTTAGTGTGAAAATGAGTGTTTTCTCTAGATTGCAGGGTCTTCTTTAAAAACTCCTAATTTTCACTCAGGAACGAGCCTCATGTTTAAGTTTGTACAGTCCATAGAAGAATATTGAGTATAAAAACTGTAAAAGTTTAATATACATCGCACTTAATTGTTGTTTGTACGCCCTTTGCAAATGGTGCTAATGTAGTGAATATTTTCATCCAACTGCAAGTTCAACTTTCAAAATTCTTTACGTCTGGCTTAGTGGAAGGAG
Source organism: Dendroctonus ponderosae (assembly GCF_020466585.1). Lineage (NCBI taxonomy): Eukaryota > Metazoa > Arthropoda > Insecta > Coleoptera > Curculionidae > Dendroctonus > Dendroctonus ponderosae. Next base: position 7,161,710 of record NW_026017110.1, on the reverse strand, counting down.
CGGCAGTTTTATTTGAATCGTACCTACTTCTGATTTTGGAGCACTTTGTAAATGCTGGAGAAAAAGTCCACTCAATTGCATGCGCTATTTTCATAAATTCCAGCTTTTAATCAACATCAATCCGCCAACTTAAATGTTCACTGTGCAAAGCAAGTATGCACAATTTCCGGGTTTCATTCAAATCCCACACATTTCTGCACATTTTCTACTTGTGCACAATTCCATGAGTTTTTGACGCTAAACCTAAACTTTCATTCAGGGTAAATGCACTGATTTTTACAAAAATTCGATGTTGTGCACGCCACATAATAATATTTTCTATATAGTAGGAATAATTGCCAATATAGTGGGAATAATTGCCACTCTTGTGTTCAAACCGCTCAATATTTTAACTGCAATTTGAAAAGGTTATCTACTTTTAGCGAAAAGTTGAAAAAGCAGAAAAATTGGAAAAGTTTCCAGTTCTTTTCAAATTGCTTCCATAAAATTAGCAATTGAAGCTTTTGCCCAAAATGTAAAATTTTAGCGCTTTTAAATGGTTATTCCCTATGAAGAAGTAAACGTTGCTGGAAAGACGCTTCTTACACTGCATGAATTGTTCACAGTTACTCCTACTACTCTGGTGAAGTTTTGCATTTTTCCATAGAACTTTTCTTATAATATACATAGTTTTGAATCTATGTTTCAAGTACTGCGCATTCACCTGCAATTTCAAGGGTCTATTACTCAAAAACGCCAATTATGCCCACCACATTGACACTTCTTTAAAAAAAATTGTTAGAGTTAAAACTCAAACTATAGCAATTTAATGTTTCTCCTAATGTCGGAATTAATTTCACATTTGACCAACTGAAAATGGAATCCAACACAAAATTCTATTTGGTTGTAAAACATTATGTTCTATTTTGTTTCATAAGATTTTTCTGCTTCTCTATGAGCAGCATTCTGCCGTTCTAATATGCAACCGTACAACCGGCAATATCAAACAAATAAGCGAATTATAAAAATGGGTTTATGAACATGCTCGATATATTCAAAGCCGACCCCTATTAGTGGTCGCTAAATGTTCCTGCTTTGAACAAACAGCACAATTTGCTTCAATTAATGCCCGTATGATTACTGACAAACGTTGTCCGAATACTTTAGCAGTAGTTTCATTAGATTCACTCACAATCAATGTTGAATGAGCGAAAATTGTGCCAAAGTTCAACTTGAATAACACACAACATACAGTAGAATTTTCAACTTTCAGAAATGTGTTTAGATTTATTCGGTTACATAGTGAATTTCCCCAGTTTATAAAAGTCAAGCAGGAAATCAACCTGAGTTTTGGCCCAGATTTCACAAACTCATCTGAGGTGCAGCTCTATGTAAATGAACGCGAATAAAATACCAATAAACAGCAACCGAATTAACACGATTCCTGCGTCAATTTAAGGCTATTAGATGAATAACCAGTTTCATTTAACAACAAGTTCCCATAGAGGATAATTGTCGAAGAAAAATTGAAAGTAATAACTAACTTTTCAGTCACGTGAAGCACAGAGCTGACGCGTGACTTGAAAATAGGTCGAAACTGGATGAAATTGATATGGCTTTTGAACGTTGTATGGTTGTTGGGTTGAAGGCCTACTTTATTAACGTGAAATAGGTAGGACAGTCTCGTGTTTGAAAGCATGCAAGAAATTGCTGAAGAATAAGAGACACGTGAGTTTTGCGAAGCAAAAGCGGGACTGGGGCGTAAACCTGCAAAAAATTTTAAAGTCTGTTTACAGGAACTAGCTAGAACTTAAATTGACACTCTATTAGCCTTGATTTCACGCAATTTCACCTGTGTATATATTGACACTCTGGTGGATTGAGATGGAAAAAAAATTATCGCATTAATAATTTATAATAACCCAGTTTACCTTTCAAGTTCGTTCAATTCTATGTCAATGTTAAAGTAATGAGTTTTGCAAGTCATTTTTATGGGCTCAAGTATTACTAGGTTAGAGACGTTGGCGAATCGGGCATAAATTTCACGGGTTTATTTAATAATTTGTTATTTTTCACATCGAAATAATGCTTCGTTCGGGATTTTTTAATGCACAGTTTTGGGCGATAATGGGGCGAACCTCAGATTTTTCCGCAATGTTAGCAAATTTTGTCGATTTTAGAGCTGAGCGCAAGTTTAAATAAACTGATTTTTTCCTTTTTAGAAAGGCAACTGTTTTAGGTAGAAAAATGGTTAAAACAGTGGGAATAATGGTGTCTTTGATACTGAACCTTTTGTCTCCCTCCGAGTTATTTGCGGCGAGGTTTATCCAAGTTGTAAATAGAAATTTTAAGCAGCTATATCTGACAATTGTTTCCACTAAATTGTTAATTGTATCTCTGTATCTGCTAGGCTTAAAACTTTACCAAGGAAGAACATTTTTTGAATTTTTCGACCAGCAGATGGTGTATGATAGTGACCATTGTGCCCACTGAATCGACTGAATGCTTGTGGTTAAAAAAATCCAACTAATAAAACCGTACAAATTCAAACATCTAATTTTCCATACTCTTCTTTTTCGTTACCAAGTTTGTCAATTTTCGAACTGATTTGGCCAAAAGGTGAAAATTCTCACATCATACAAGCTTGCAATACGACATTTTTCTGCTATAGCGCATTTGGAATCTATATCTGTAAGTACTTTTGAAAATGTCTTTTATTGATTCACAGCTTAAAATGTTCTAGATTAGATTTTTGTAGAACTACAGTACATTAAAACTCCCTCAATTTCACCGCTAATCATCAATTTATAGATTGCAACACGAATTAGCAAAAATCAGAATATTTTGTGCATAACCATATAGACATATACAGGGTGATTCACAACCTTATGGTCACAGAGCAGGGGCGTGTAGAGGACCTCAAAACAGATCGAGTTTTCATTTAATTTTTTTTTCCCAGGCTCATGGTTAACAGGATACAGGGTGTACAAATTTTGGTATCTCCTACAGTATCTGAGATATTTTGCTCAAATGTTTAACGTAGGCTAACGTTTAGACCCTTTACCTGTACGTAAGGCTACTGGTTGTGAAAATCTACAGGGTGTTCATTTTCTAGAGAGATACCCCCTTTTACCCCCCCCCCAAGCTTTTTTGTGGTGTTCCGCTGATTGCCACCGAACACATTATTGCATTTGTTGTTCAATTTATGAATTTCCTGATATCTTGTAGTTTTTTCGTATATGTCTTCGTTTTCGAGTCATTTGAACAAATATAAGTCTATGTAGGGTTTCTGGGTGATTTTCTATGAATTTTTTTATGAGTTCTTGTCCTTTTGTTCACATTTTTCTCTGTAAGCTTCAAGTGCAAGTTGAGTTAAAATAGGAATGGCTGACGAGATAACTTTTAAAAAAAATTTTTACTTTAATTTAATTTACAATAATTGAGGTTTATCGGCTGAAATACCAATAAAAATACACAAAAATGTATCGAATATTTCAATTTATCATGAAACTAATTTCTTTCTGAAAAAAATGCGAACAAAAGGACGCAAAAAATTATAGGAAAATTCATGAAAAATCAACCCTAGATGGACTTATATTTGCGCAAATATCTCGAAAATGAAGACAGACACGAAAAAACTGCAAGCAGTCAGAAAATTTTTATATAGTTCGGTCGAAGCCAGTGGAGCACCACAAAAAAGTTAGGGGTTAGGGTAAAAGACGGTATACCTCTAGAAAAAATAGCACCCTGTAGATTTTCACAACCGGTCGCCTTACCCACAGGCAAAGAGTCTAAACATTAGCCTACTTTAAAAATTTGAGCAAAATATCTCATAAACTGTAGTATTTAAAGAGAAAATACCAACATTTTTTTGAAACTTTAACACCCTGTATCTCGTTAAATATGGGCCTGAGAGAAAAAACTTAAATGGAAATCGGACTTGTTTTGTGGTCCTCTACACTCCCCTGCTATGTGTCCATAACCTTGTAAATCACGCTGTAGACAGGGTGTCCCGTAAGCTCACGATCAAAAGAGTACTGCGATATTCTTTGGACCAAAAGAAGACGATCTGACCTAACTTTTATTGACAAAAAATGTCTGGCTCCTCTGCTATAGATGGTCAAAGTTCTTCAAAAAATTGATCTTTTTCGAAATATCGGGAGAATGATACGATGCATTTTAGTGAAACTCGCTGTGAATTTGTTCTGATGTAAGACTCATATTTTGATGAAACAATCGAGTTTAGCCGTTTTGGACAAGTGGTGAATTCTTGAGTGTCGTGGTACAAAAACTACCAGAACGCATTTTTTTTAGGTTGACCCTGATCATCAGCTTACGGGACACCCTGTATAAGTTGATATAGTGGAAACAATTGTCACTACTTTTAAGCACTAAACATCAACAAGCCGTTCTTTTGAAGGGCCGGAAATTGGAAACTGTAATATCATGGTCACAATGGATGATTTCTTGTAGACTCTAAGTAATTTGCTAACAATACAAAATCCCAGTTTGGTGGGTTTCAGAACAAGCTGCGTATATTTCACGCTCGGAAACAGTTGCAAAACTCACAAACATCTGACCTCCACTCAGATATGAATTAACTTTACTACGGTAAAAATGGGCCTACTCATATTACAAGCAGCCACTTTTGTTGTCATCCAACCAAGTGGAAAATTCACTGCCAAGGCTGCTCGGTCAAATAAGTAGCAGATGCTTCACTCTCAAGGCTCACCACTTTTGGCGCAAATAAATAAATATATAAATAAGCACATAAAGGAGGGAGCTTCTTAAACTTAGAATTAATGACTAATAAACTTGATGGGCAATTAACTTTGTCGGTTTTAATGTTTGCACATCAATGGCTGTTAATGCGGAACAATGTTAAGTCAATAATTTATTGGTGTTGAACCGAAGGTTGAGAGTATTAGCCAAGCTGGAAATCGGATGATTTTTCTCAGATATCTACTTGAAAAATATGCTTCTAAAGCATGTTTTTCACAAAAATTCCCCAACAGCCCTTGATTTCTTTATTTGGTCCCATATCAGCTCCAACGCAATAAAGTAGCAGATAAAATTCGTTATGAAACAGAAGTAGGTAGTAAATTGTGTGCGTGCTAAGCCTAGATTTTTCCTGTTGCTGATACGAGCTAATGGCTGGTTAGAAGTTTTAATTAGTCAAAGGTCAGAAAGTCCTATAAATACGACTCTCTCCTTGAATGTTTGGGTTGCAAAACTTTGTCACTGTTCATTTATTCGTTTGCTTTTGTCACACTTCACGTTGCTGCCGTCACAGTGTAAATATCAGCTGTAAAAAGCGCTCGCTGAGCCATTCTCAACAAGCAGTTTGACATTTTTCCGTGAAAAATTCACATACCCATAAAGGGGATTATTCCACCTTCGGGACCGGTCAGTAAAATCCACTGTTTAAACTTTCACATCTCTGGCATTTCAATTTTTCAACTTGAAACATCTCCAATTCGAGCGGGCGTATTTTATTTATACCCATGCATTTCTTGTAGAATTTCATATCAACGCAATACAGTTATTCAGCTGTGCAGTCTCGATGCAGCAGTAAATACTGGAATGGTTGTGAGTCATGGAAGCTGTAAAGACTGACATTTTCATGTTGTGGGAATCTGAAGGTGCGTGCAAATCGCAGAAAACGTGAGCAATAAACGTGTTCGAACCGGTCACTTGAATGGCATCCCACCTTATTTGAATTCATCCCAGAAGTCAGCGGTTTTACATTTTACACATCGGTTTAGGAAGCGAGTCAGGTTTAATGAACTGGCCTCACCCCAAGTTGGAGATTTTATTCGAAAAGACACTAAATATTCAATAATTTTGAAGATGGAATGGCGGGTCATTGCCCATGGGTGCGTTGTCACTTCAAAGACCGCGTTTTTTTTTGTTTACCCAATTTACTGCTGAAAATGTGTCTTTAATTTTCCCAATTTTTTAAACATAAGGGTTCCCTGCAAGCGACAATTAATATCACTCAATCGGAAAGGATTCTAGTTTCTGCTGCAGATGTGCCATTTTTTTAAAAGAAAAACGCAATATTTTAAATATGAAAATATTTTGCCAAATGAAATTAACTCACGCAAGTTTTGTCTATAAATGAGGCAATTTTTTTCTACTACAATGCCAAATTTTTTATGTTTTTCCTTCACCAAGTACAACTTTTGCTCCTCAATTAACCTACAATTGGACTGTGGCGTACATTGGATGGTTTGTTAAAAAATGTAGTCAATTTTTCAATGTTGTCGGAATGAATGGCACTTTTAAGTATTTAAGCAAATGCCAATTACTTCTATTAAATCTCCAAATTTGTGTCCAAGAAAACATCTTGTATTAGTCATAATTATTCAATATTAACCAGACAGACACAATTCTGAATTTAGTAGAACTAATTGTCTTTTGTCATTTACAAAAGCTTTATATTTTAACAGAAAGTGCCATACAGACAACATAGTTTCAGAATGAATTGAACCTTGAAGTCAATCTTCTAAGGCTGCCTTCATAGAAAGTAAAATTCATTTACTGGCAGTCAAACCAAAAAAAAAATGTTGATGAATTGAGAACAATTGACATTTTCATCTGTAGATAAAAATATGTTAAAACTGGCTAATTCTGCAAAAAATTTCCGACCGAAAATCGGTTGCGGATCTTCACCCATAAAACTAATAAAATGCTTTGGTCGCACAAGCCATAAATAAATCATGTATCAATAAATTAGCCATTATAAGGTCCGATCAGGCATGTGATTGAATCTGTCACCAAATCACTGCACCCGTGTCAGCGACGCTCAGCATACGGTCAAAGTGGTATTTCCAGCTACTTTATCGAAATTACCATATAAAGAGGACCTTTTTGATAAACGCTAAATTTTTATGGGGAAATCTGCGCCTCATCTTTCCGTACGTTTGCTTTTGGTCGCGTACTAAACAGATGGTGTCTCAGTATATTTAGGACCTTTTTTTAAAGTCTTCTATTCGACTTAATCCAGTCAATATTAAATCAGCAGTTTGCCTAAACAATGTTCATCGACATTCATGTACATACAGGCAAATTGGAGGCATTGTTCAATTTAAATATGCTAATTGAACTTGAACGTAACACCGTAAACATTGGCAGTTTGCAGGTGGAAATGTTAACAAAGCGGGTTTTTCTTTGCGGCTATTCAGAATGTGGCTGTTCAGGATGTACAAAAGTCCATTATTCACGCAATGTGGTTAAGCCATCGATGGCATCAAACAGGTTTCTTGAAAAGGAACAGAGGAAGAGATTACTTTTACTTTCTCCACTCATTATTGTAATACAACAACCAGGTGATTATTCGTAATAGTCTAGGAGATTTTGCGGATGGTGTTACTTAAGTGCCAACAAAGCCAATATATCGATTAGGCTTAGCAGATAATTGCGACAAAATGGGGTAATAAGGAAAGTGTTGTTCAGTTTTGTGCAATTTCGTATTTACTGTATTTCTCATAATAATGTGCAATTTTATTCTTCAAATTCATATCATAGTCCACTCTCGATTGCTTTCGCTTTTGGAGATTTCTGATGCCTTTCTTTTCCTGATTTGTCGTTCATTGATTCCTCAACTCATATAGCATATTTGTTCCTTTCACAGCGAAATTTCTGTTATTTGGGCTTCTTATTTGCTCTTATTTTAACTTAACTTAAACTTTGACTCGGCTTGAAAGCCGGATAGAAAGTTTGCAAATTTTCGAAAGCTGATTTGGTCAACAGGTGAAAATTCTCAACGTTGTCTTTAGTACTTCAATACCTATTTTATTTACATTTACAAAACTGATTAGTGATGCATCAAAATTTACAATTGTCTCTTTAAATTTACATGATTTTTCGCTTGTTTCGCTCGACTTTTTTGTTTGTTGATTCCTTATTCTGTGTGGAATTTTTATTATTTTTAAAGCTATTGTAAGCTATATTTTCCTCTTTCGTTCTCGTTTTTCTTTGCTCGTTTATTCAGACAGCTTCAGTTTTAGATAATTTCTGTGTTTTATTTATTTTGGCTTTTAATTGAATTTATCTGCAATATATTTGTTTGTTTTTTGCCAAGTTTCCACTCCTTGAATAGTTTTCTATTTGACATTTATATCAGTGAAGTATCAAAACGTACGATTTTGTCCTTAAATTTACACTATGTCTTGCTCTTGATTTTTTTCGCCTATTAAGATTTTCATTGCTTGTTTTTTGCTATTGCTGAATCCTTATTCTTTTTAGAGCTATTATATTTTATATTTTGCTCTTTACTAAGTTTGGTTCTCGTTGTTCTTTGCTCTTTTATTCATGCAGCTTCAGTTTTAGGTAATTTCTGGGTTTTATTAATTTCGGCTTTTAATTGAATTTGTCTGCATTAAATTTGTTTATGTCTTGTACTAGTTTTCCACTCCTTCAATAGTTTTTCATTTGACAATTACATCAATGATGTATCAAAATGTTCGATTTTGCCCTTAAATTTACACTATTTTTTTCTCTTGATTTTTTTCGCCTATTAAGATTTCCAGTGCACATGTTTTGCTGTTGTTGAATCCTTATTCTTTTTAGAGCTATTCTATGCTTTATTTTTCTTTTCGCCCAGTGTGGATCTCAATTTATTTTGCTGTTTCCTGCAAACAGTTTCACTTTTAGGCAATTTGTAATTAGTTCTTTCCATAGCGACTCCAATTTACAGTCATTCGTTCAATATTTGCTTCTTTATTTTCTTTGTTGCGTCCTTCGTTGCTTCAGAATTCATTTCAGTTTAATGCAGTAATCACATGAGAGCGTAAAAAATATTGAAAAGTAAATAAACAATCAAAATAAACACAAATAGAGAAAACGGAAATTCAGTAATAAATAAAGTTAAAAGAAAAGGGGAAATTTATGGAGAACATCTGAGTACAAAAATGGCAATAAAGTGCTGGAAAATCTGCCTAAAAATCATTAAAAAAAATTAAATGCAGCAACTGAACAAAACTAGATAAAACCCATTACGAATTTGGCGTTTACACACGTTCATAACCTTCTCCACTACACTCGATTTCTATTCCTGATGATTCCTACGTTAAGAGTAAACCGGTTTCAGTGAAAAGTCCTTAACCCTGACCGAAAACAGGTTTTTTGCGCACAATAAATATACGAAATTAACAGCAAAAATAAACACTTTTCCAGACTAATTTTCAATGCGTGATTGAACATTATCAACTATTAACGTCTAACAACTTGTAATCGTGTTCCATTACCTCAAAACATTCTCTCAGCCAGCAAAAACAATGCTAAACAGAAACCCAGCCGTTCGAGCGTTTTATCAAATGGCCGATAATTTAATCCAGACTCTCTGTGCAAAGCGCAAATTAAATGTTCCATAATTGCGAGCAACAAACAAAAGCAACCTGTTTAGTAAATGAAAATATTTAGTAAACGTCCAACTTGAAATTAGTTTAAACTGCTGATTGTGTTGTTTAATAATCATCGACATGCCATCGTTTACAATGGAAATTTGAATGAAAAATCTGCATCTTTTGGACGCAGCCAATATATTTGATGGTCCATTAAAGGAAGTGTTTAGATAGAAATTTATACAGAATGGTGGAATTCCGCTAATTACATCATTAATAACGATTAGGCGAGTAATTAATGACGTAAGGGTGGCTTGGACCGCAAAGTTTGCCACTATTCTCTATTGGTGAGATATTTTACGCACCTGTGGCAGTTCGAAACTATTTTAGTGAAATAATGGAAATCGAAATGCTGCTGTTTTGGAGCCAACAGCATGTTTTCTATTTGTTGTGTGCTACTAATTGAACCCTGTTTACTACGGTTTAATTCCGACTAATTACTGTTGAAATCGCAAATATTCACTAGGTAAATGGTCCTTTGTTTTTCTTCACCATCCGAAATGATCTCTATAAGAACAAGCTGATTGGGCTACTCTAAGGCAAAGTGAACATTTTAGACTGAAATAATTTATTATATAAAGCTGCAGAGTGTAGAAACAATACGCTGCCGAGAAGTGGACAAATTAAATTACCCAAAAGAGCTACTCAGGTATGTCAGGCCGAGAAAAAAACGGTTTTTCGTTGGCCAACTTTACTTTATTAGAGCATATCGATGGTGCTGCAATGGCGAATTATTAATTTTCTTCACTTGGCTTGCAGTAAATTGAAGAATTTACCATTCGAAACGCATATCGCCTTATACAGGTTGGTTCTTCTGGGAAAATCTAGAGCACTGAACAGCATCGTGCAAGAGATTATCAGTCTACCCACAAAGGACAAAAATCATTTCGAATTACCATTACAAATCGCTATTCAATTGATCTATTATAAAACTGGCCGGTTGCAAGGAGATGTGGAGGTACTTTGAGATTACGTCTAACTAGGGCGGACACTCCCATTGACCTAGAACTATTTATCCGAAGAGTTTTATAGTGTTTATCGGTACCTACGCTATTAGAGTTTTTTCTGCGATAAAATCAATAATTTACCTACGTATAGGCAGGGACACATTTTCCATAAGGACGATTGGTTGATTCTTTGAACACTGCACTATTAAAAACATAAAATCTTCAGATATTTACAAATCCAGTTGAGAGTGAGATTAAAACCACTGACCCAAAACATTCACTGTTCATTAGCAAATCACCAGAAAAGAAAGTGTGGTTTCCTCAGCCGAATATTTACTTCCCAATGCAAATCACTTGGCTGATTTTCTATGTTGTAGACTTGAAATAAATAAAACATCAGCGCTAAGAGTAATTGTAGAGTCACCAGAATCGACTGCACCAGATAAAGGGTGTGTCCAGTAGGTTATAAAATTAATAGGATTCTTCACAGATCAGTAGTTTAGATAGTTTAGCTTGTACTGGGAAATATAAGGTCGTAATGTATAAATAAAATAAAATAATTGCTTCCTCTAAAGCGCCTTACCGCCTTCCCGGAGGAATTTTACAACGTCTTTAAACTCACCTGGCTGGAAACTCGTTGCAGATAATCCTCAAGTGTCTTCAGCAAATTATCCTGCAAATTTAAGCAGAAATTAGTAAAATTCTGGTTTTTAACAGTGCGGGCAAAATTGCCAAATAGAGAAATTTTGATGGTTTTGCCATAGTTGAGTCGAGTTAAGTTCATCTGCGACAAACTTTCACAAAATGCTAAAATCCTTAGAATTTATAAAAAAAATAACATGTTTTAGCTTTTGCGTTGATAAATAAATCTTTGATTTTAAGAATAAATGATTTTTATTGTGATTTATATAGAAAATGTTATTTAAATAGCATCAGACAATGATTTTTGCACCCTTACACGAATTCAATGTTTTCAAGCATTTGTAAGGGCTTCATTAAAAACTCCCAACTTTCAGTCTGCACCAAGTACCCACTTGAAATTTTTACAGTCCAAACCAAGAACGTGATTCTACAAGCACGCAAAATTTTATTCAAATCGCATCTAATGCCGATTTTTATTTGCGCCGTAAATGTTGCTTTAAAAATTAACATTTTCAGGCAACTGAAGGCATCCACATACAAATTGTTCACTTATAATCTCAAGCGATTATCAACTTGAAATGTTTGTGGTCTATAGGAAACCCCTTGGCCTAAAAATCCTGAAAATTTAATTTAATTCACATTTGGCCATTTGGACTTGATTGCCGAAAAATAGACGTTTTCACGTAAGTACAGGAACTGTAATAAAAATCCTATGTTCTGATCTAGAGCAAGTAGTGACTTGACATTTTCAAGTTTTTTAAATTACAATGGAGGCTAAAAATGTTTAAAACTTTTTTGCAACTCATCAAATGCTGATATTTGTGCTCTTTGTAAATTCTGGTTAAAAAGAAAAGTTTTCACGTAAGTGGAGGAATTTCAATAAAAAAATCCTAACTTATGATCTGGAGCAGATAGAGACTTTAATTTTTCAACCTTTGTGAACCACATGGGGGTCTTAAAACTCAAGAAGTTTTATTTGCTGTCTATCAAATGCTGACTTTTGTGCCCTTTGTTAATGTTGGCTTAAAAATGATCGGTTTGGCACACTCGCAGGTACTCGAACAAAAAATCTAACTTCTGATTGAATGCAAGTAGCGACTTGAAATTCCTGCATTTTATAAAACTTGCTAAAACTGCTTCTAAAAGCACACTAATTTTCATTTGGATGGCACCAGTTCCCGATCTAACAGCATTTGCAAAAGTGTCATTTTACCAATAAACGTTTTACTACAACTTAGTGATCTTAAGCGGAAATTCGTAACTTCTAATTTGAAACAATGAAGAACTTGAAATTCCCACAGGTGAGAGAAAATACATTTGTTTTAAATGGCTTAAAATTGTGTTTAAATCGCTTAACAGCGTGATTTTTGCGCTCTTTTTAAATGTCGGTGTGCCAATGAGCGTTTTCACGCACCTGAGTGATCTTAAATCGAAACTCCTAACTTATAATGCAGAAATAGTAGCCACCTGAATTTTTTTCGGTCTACAGGTAAAACGTTAGTCTAAAGATTGTGAAATTGTCCATAAAATCCCAAAAATGCAGGCTTTTTCCTGCCTTGATCAATGTTGGTCCATACATCAAAGTTTTCACGCAAAACCAGGCACTGGATTAAAAAATCCTAATCTCTAATCCGGAACAAGCAGCGATAAATCGATTCTCCAAATGCGCCAAGTGTCGTTTGATTTGAGACAAGTTCGAATTTTTGAGGCTTTTGAGAATGCTGTGCTGATAATGACCATTTTCACGCAACTGCACGCTTTCTTCTAAAAATTAGCAACACTGATTTCAGAGCTGGTTGCCATTTGTAAATTTTACAGTCTACCAAAAATACACAATTCTCACAATCTGCAAAATTTTATTTCGATCGGAAAATATGCTGATTTTTGCGCCCATCGTAAATATTGGTCAAACAATGAACGTTTTCACGCCACGGAGTGATTTCAAATACAAATTGCTGACTTTTAATCTAAGCTGAGAAGCTACTGGGAATTATCACAATGCGTGAGAAATACTTCATTTTGGAAAGCCTTAATTTTTAATTTGAAATGCATTGGCGCCTGATTTTTGCGCCCCTTATAAATTTGCATAAAAAATTGACGCTTTTCTGCAATTCCAATAAAAATCATTATCCAATTCAAAGGAAGTAGCGACTTCAAAGTTTTAGAATCTATAGAGTCGGATCATGCCTCAAAATGCTCAAAATTTCATTTGATTTAGGAGAAGCCCAGATTTTTCAGCTTTTTGTCGAATGTTTTTCCCAAAATTAACATTTCCAGGTAACTGCACGCTTTTGCCTAAAAATTCGCTGAGCACAATCAGCCACTTGTAAATTTTACAGGCCATCTGTAAGACGTGAATCTTGCAACGCACAAAATTTCATTTAGATTGGAAAATATCCCGATTTTAGATAAAATCTCGATTCAACGAAAATCACCGATTTTTCAGCCGATGACCGCAAAAGGCTTAACCATTCTATAAAACGCTAAATTCATCTAAAAGACCGGTCGGGTTTGAATAAATTAGCGTCATCCTCTATGCGAATTGTTTTCGACAACATTTGCTTGTATCTTCATTTGCATGACAAATTTAGAAGCGTGATGTAATCCTCTATACTAATTATTTTGAAAGGAACTGTGGTTTTAACACATAATTACGCTGCCATTCTTACATAATTCTTTTGTGCATTTTCAGTGTCTCGTTTAGATAATCAACAAAAATCAGGCGAGCATGGGTTTTCATTTTGGAAAAGCCATCAGTTTTTAGTTTCTAAAGAAAAATCTTCTAACAAAAAAAAAACAGTGAAAGAGTGGAACAGTGTTGGCTAGCTGTGGAGCTTTAGATAAACCCACAAAGTTCCCAACATTTTAATCATTTTCATACGACTCATCGTCTTTTCTCAGGAGCTTTTTTGAACTTGAAATTCAACTTGTGTGCTTAAATTTTTTATTTGCAATGGTCGGATTTCAATTGCTGTCTCTGTGCTTGTGAACACTCAGTTTTTGTTTTGTTCTGTTTATATTCAGCGTGTGGCCCGAGGATTTAAAATAGCTTGGGCAATTTATCAACTTTGAAAATCCTGCCCGTAATGCTGATAAGATGGCATGAAGCTGAAAAGTGCCTCGTGAGTGACACGGGCTGAACTCCTGCAATGCCCTGTGATTTATATTGTCATTTATTGCGCCCTTGGAAAACTTGGTGTTGGATCTTCATTCCTTGCAAGCTCTAAATCATCGTTTCCATTGCCAGATCAACGTTGTTCGAAATAAGTGCAACTTGCGTCAGCAAAACGGACCATATAACGTGAAATATTCTTCATGAACAACGTTTCCAGTCGTGTAGTTTTGTATCACTGCCAGTTTAAAATTGGCAAACTTAAATTCCCTTGTCGTTCCACCATTTCCCAACAAGTGCCATTTATAGTAACTGTAATAAGTATCTGTCCACAACACAACCGGCTCTTTTTGTCACTTTTCTTAATATTAACTCTCGCATGGCGCGGTGAAAATTACGATCGTCATATAGTAAAGTAATATGGCTTTCAGACGAGGGAAAAGAACGGTTCCCTTCAAGGGATAGGGTTTCTTACTTCATATAGAAGCAGCTGTTGTTCGCCTTTATTTTTAATACATCGAGAGTTAATGGAGCGGTATTACTCCTTTATGGGTGACACAGCTTGTAAATTAAAACCATACAAGCAATGTGAGCTTGCGCTTACTTTTAAGTGGATCTCCTATTACTTGTTTGCTTTATTTAAACCCCGTTTTCCAGGCGCATTGTCTACCTACAAATTGCTATTGATCATTAATCACTTGTTACAGCAACAACAACTGGCTCATATTAACCAAGAGGCGGGAGTTTGGATATTGAACTTGCAATGCTGAGGAAAGGAAGTGCTGCCAGTTTAAGCTGTGAACGAACGATTGTTTAAACAATTTTACGTTCCAAAGTTTGATTGCTGAAGATATTTTTCACGCAGTTTTTGCTCTTCATGTTGCCTGTTTTTTATGGCGATTGGGTGAAATATTTCTATCTGCGTTTGACTGAAATTTTATATTATTTAGCTTCTACTTAGAACTTTATTTCTTGTGAGTTAGGAACCTGTCATAATTTTTAAGAATTATTAGTTACTCAATCGTTGCGTTTTTGCTGGTGTTTGGATCCGAAATTATTCAAGAACATGAATAGGCAGCTTCAACAGAACATCTACCAAAACGTCCTCTAAGCTACAACTAATTTCATCTTTCTTACTTTTTACTTTTACTGTTACTAAACTCGAGGATATTTTTTCTAGAAGTCAAGTTAATCGTTATTTGTGGTATTTTCAGTTAAAAAAACTAGCCAAAGGAACCACAACAAACTACTTTATTTGGCACTTTGTATTGAAGATTCCGTTCAGTACCATCATAAAACGCATTAATTTGTACATATTTCCGGCAGGAATGAAAAAAACGTCCAAGACTTACTTCTTGGGAAAAACAATCAACGTTTGAATCGTAAAAACGCAAATTTCCATTAATGTCAACGTCCCAGCTCACAAAGCAACAGAACTTTAAAGTTCATCCATTTTAATGCCGAAATTAGTTACATTCCTTTTGGTAAACATCGCAAGAAACGCAGTGAAAATCATAAAATATTTATTTAAAAGCCGGTTTAATATAAAATGCACACTTTACGTCCTAGTCTATTTAAGATATAGTTATTCCTATTGGCTGCCCTTAATGCGTCTGCTTTAAGCGGCCAATTTTCAGGAGACTCTCATTTCCCCTCGCAGATTGGAAGGATCCTCCTTTGTTCAATGAATGGGAATTTTCTCCATCCCAAACAAAAAGTTTCAGTCAGTTCAATTCACAACCGAACATCATTCGACCTAATTTATTTCCGGTAGTAAAATCGTGCTAAAACGACATCACATTTTTAATCCAATAGTCGATCCGATTCCCTGGATAGTAATTTCTTTTTAAGGATATTTCCCATCAGTTTCATTTTACAATGCCTGAGAGTGCTTGCCAGAAAGGAAAATGCTTGCTTTAGGAATCCACAGAGAGAACAGAGTCAATATTGAAAACAATGGCTTTGAAACTGGTATAATTTTATTTGGCTCTTGACTTAGATGGTTTCAGTCCCATATCGGTTTTTCCATATATCGAGTACTGAGGAAATTGTTATAATTTCGTCCAAGCTCAACCCAATGGTTATTAAACATTGATCGGGACGAGGATTAAACGACGTTGCATAAATAATCTACAATACCTAAGGCAGAAAATCGCCGCAAAATTAATATCTAGTACCGCAAACCGATAATTTTCCTGGCGTAGAAAGTCAGTTCCTTTATTAATAATTAACAAACTGCATGTGTTGGTTTCACACATGCATCTGCTTCGTTTTGTATGTATATTATATACAGGGTGGTTTTTTAGTGTGAGAGAGTTCATTATGTTCGTTGGTGTTGAACTTTCGAAAAATAGTTTCATATAAAAGTTCACGCACAACGTGCGCACATTTTAAAAATATTTTATGTGATACAGAGTGTCTCAGAAAAGCGAGGGAAGATCAAAGTGTATTTTTTTAAATAGAACTATTTCTATTTTTCATTAGCTCATGGAATGCAGGTTGAAACGTTGCATATGCACCGGAAATTGTTTTTTTTCTTACTTGCGACGTTGGCAGATTATGACAATTTTTTTTTTTAAATGTCTAGAAGATATTAACAGTTAAAGATCGAATTTCAACTTTGTTATTAAGCATTATTTTGAAATTGTTCAATGTTTAATTGGTAGCATATTGGAATACTTCAGCATTTTTTAATAACAATTTTTAATAATACTAATAATTTCAATAACAGCTTTTCATAACAATAAATTTTTTTTACTATGTTTTCTATACTCCTCAAACAGCGCCAGACATCATTTTCAGAGGAATGATGCCCATTTTGTATCACCCTGTATATATATATACATACAGTTATATTTGTTATTGTGCAACATTAATAATATGGATGACGTTTAAACTAGTCGTCATATACTAAATGTAGATTGATATGTCAAGAATCATCAAATTTTAACACTTATTTATTGAATTGTATAGTCACCTTACAAAATGTAACAACTTTCTGAAATTTTAATATAAAACAAATTATAATTTGAAAACGGTTGATTCACAGCGTGAGTTGATTCACAGCGAAATAAAAAAAAAGCAATTAAAGATACAAAAAAAATACGTCTTTCCAATCACCACAGATCCGTTAAAAATTCTATTGAACCAAAATATCAATACACTGTACAGGATGTTAACAATGTGGAGCTTTTTAACGCAATATGACTTTTGTTTTTCAAATGGAAGTACTTGTATATTATTACGTCATTAGATAGACAAGTTACAAAGTTACAAATTTACATTTACACTTTAAGCTGTGAAATCAACCGTTTTCAAATTATAAATTATTTTATTTAAAAATTTAAAAAAGTTGTTACATTTTGTAGGATGGCTATGGAATTCATTAAATAAATGTCAAATTTTGATGATACTTGACATAATCAATGAAGGAAAGTGCAACGTTTTATAAAATGCATGGAATTTCATAGCAGAAAATGCAATAAAACTACATACGTCTATAAAAATATAAATATAAAATTATGCCTCGATGGTATTTTAAAATAAATGTTCAATATGATTTCCGTTAACATTTAAGCAACTATTAATATCTACGTTTTTAAAATGAATCGCTAACGCACTTCAAAACAATATTATTAATGCTTGGAAAAACAGTTGTAATTCGTTCCTTCACGTCATCTTTTGTAGTTGGAGTTATTTTATAAATTTCCTTTTAGACGTAAGCCCATAAAAAAAATCCATTCTTGTCAAATCGGGTGAACGAGATGGCCACCGAACACCCCCACCTCTGCCTATCCACCTCTCAGGAAATTAATTATTTAGGTACTCATGAATTTGAGCTGTATGGTGAACTGGAGCTCCATCATGTAAATACCACATTCTTTCCTTGATATAATTAGGTAAATGATCAATTAAACGTGGCAATTCAAATTTTGACACTTATTTATTGACTTCCATAGCCATCTTACAAAATGTAGCAACTTTTTGAAATTTTTAAATAAAATAAATTATAATTTGAAAGCGGTTGATTTCACAGCTTAAAGTGTAAATGCAAATTTGTAACTTTGTAATTTGTCTATCTAATGACATATTAATATACAGGTACTTTCATTTGAAAAACAAAAGTTATATAGCGTTAAAAAGTTTTAGATTGAAGTCCACATTGTTAACACCCTGTACAATGTATTAATATTTTGGTTTCAATAGAATTCTTAACGGATCTGTGGTGATTGGAAAGACGTGTTTTTTGTATCTCTAGCCGCTTTTTTTTGCTTCTACAATGAATTTTTAGATACCATGTTTTTAAGCAAAATTTTACTAAAATGCGATAATCTAATCTCGAACGTCGTAAGTAAGAAAAAAACAATTTTCGGTGCATAGGCAGCGTTCCATGAGCTAATGAAAAATGGGTAGTTCTATTTAACAAAATACACTTTGATTTTGCCTCGCTTTTCTGAGACACCCTGTATCATATATTTTTAAAATCAGCGCACTTTGTACGTCAACAACTTTTATATGAAACTATTTTTCGAAAGTTCAACGCCATCGGAAATAATGCACTTTATCGCACTAAAAACCACCCTGTATAATCACTGAGGCTTTATAAAAAAGTTTAGGGCAACTAAAAAATGTGATAAAAATATTATTAACGTTTCTAAACAATTATACATTAAATCCGGTGAATTTTTCGAGCATGAAAATAATTTTTTTTCATATTTTTTGGAAGCACGAGTGGCTTACGCTAATTTCTTCATGCAGTCCAGGGCATCTCGAGCAAACACGCCTGAAGATTCAAGCCTCACATGCTTGCGAAACGTTCGAATTTGTTTCCATCGCGGCCTTAGAGCCCAAAAACTGCAGCAAAAACTGAACTCTTTTAATAACCACATATTACTTGAGTAAAAACCTCATACAATATTTACTTAAATTATATGTAGCTGTTTTATATTACGTATTGTTGTATTAGCGCTAAAAAAGTGAAATATGTTACGGAAAATGACTGCTACACGCCGTTGCCTTTCTATCCCAAATGGTTTTTGTTTCTTGCAAAACAATCGAGTTCTCGCTAATCGCCAGCCAGTAAACCAACCAGATTTCAATTGGATAAACAAATTAGATCTCGTTATTTGCCGTTATAATCGGATTTTCGTATCAAATGTATGGAGCATTCTTCGCTAACTGATGCGTTCGTTTTTTACGTAACTTTATGGGCAATTATGGCACCGAGGAATACCGAACACAATTATCTGGGAAAACGAAAAACTAGAAAGTTGCGCGCGGATAATTAATAACAATAATATATTTGCAATTGTAATTTTTTACACAACGCGCCTAATTGTTTCACGCAGGTAACTGGTGTGTGCAATGGGTGGGAATGAAGTTTGTGAACATTTTTTTCTTTTTAAGAAATCCACTGCCAATATTGCGCCGAGAATGGGCATTATAAAGCGCGGCACGTAGTTCATTTACAAAAAAAATTGGATGAGTCAACTCGAGCATAGTGTGAATATGTAATTTTTTCCACAAACAGGTTGCAATGGTAATTGCCTCCTGCTGCCTGACTGGCAAGTTTAGGGGAAAAATATTCAGGAAAATCCCATGCGACAGAACAATACACTAAATAAATAATGCCCGATTTAGTTTTCTAGTTTCCTGTGCATTATTTCCCTCTTCTCTAAAAAATAGCTTTTTTTAATTGCAGCTTTAATTGTCCCCCAAAAAATCACAATTTTACCAAAATAATTTGGCCGCTTCCAATTCAAGAGCATGTTTGCTGTCCCAATTATCCTCTACTGTACCAGTGGACTATATAGCCTCTAACAAACAAAAATCGGTCAAAAATCGCCATCGACACGGCAGTAAAACGGCAAATAAAGCTAATAAATCCGACACCTTTTACATTGTTTTATCTGTTCTAGTACACCTTTATTTGCGGTACTTTATAACGTCGCTGTTAAAAAGCTCCCCAAAGACCGTTAAATTTACAACGTGGGACAACTATGTTATCAAAATGTATAGTTTCGAAGTTATTAAGTTCCGTTGCGAAAACAGCACAATAAAGGCGTTTGTTATTGGAAGGTAAAACCGGATGGATTAACGCCTTCCTACCAGATTCCGGACAGAAAAACCTAATTGGACTAAACACAAGTCATGGAAATCTGGGCGACTAATTTGAGATGTTTTTCGCGTAGCAAATTAACTTGACCGTTTGTCACTGTTGTGAAATGGGGTAATGAGGGTTTTAGGCGCTCAGCTGGCTCAGTGAATGTCGCGCGTGAAAGACTACAAAGGGTTGATGCAAAAAATCAGACAAAACATGCCCTTAAACAGTTGCATTAAATAGCGAAATTCGTCTCAATAAGGAATTTTTGGTCGGGAAGGTTTTACGGCCCTTGGGGACAACGTAGGCGCTTACCCATCCAACGTCTTTAAGACCAAGGCACCAATTTCCACCATTGCCTATTAGGAGAAAAGCGGAAATATCCCTTATATGCTTTCCTTGGCTGCTTTCATTTATGTAATCTGCGGTTGTCTTTCGCCTCAATGTTTCCCCATAGCAAACGAAACTGAACCCTGCACATCATTTGTATCCCTTATTTCCCTGCCATTTGTGCATTTTTGAGCCTTAGCTTGGTTTCATTAGAAGCAAAATTTGGGCAAGACCGTTCAAATTGAAACCTTCAATCTAATGATCTCTTGCATAGGCAAATTGCTCCGAAAATATCACACAATTTGGGTCATCGTCTGCATAATTAATGGAGCGTTTAGAGTTTTCCATCGCAATTGATGGACGGAACTAATATTAGAATTACTTACGATAATTATGGAAACACGAATTGTGTAATGGAAATTGTGCAAGGCCAAACACCACCTCGGCGGTAAGGAAAGGGTTTTAGTGGATAAACAGCTTAACTGGAGTCCCACACAACCCAGAGCGACAGACCACCAGCTCTGGGAGTGCATAAAAAAGCATTTCCCAAACCTCACCGAAAAAAAAAACAAAAAAATGGAAACTTGGCCAATGGGTAATAAAATGGCAGTTAAGCCACGTGTACTCAACACGGTAACGAGGCAAGTTGAACAAAGGAAACTTCGAAGAAACCGATTAAATAAAGTAGAATTTCGATTGCTCGAACAGTGCTGAAGATTAGAACTATTCGCCAGTGTTTGGTTGTATTTTGCGCAGATCAGTGTTGAAATTTTACCAGAAGATGTAATGCAAAACGCTTTGCAAATGTTACTGGCCCCCTTTTTCCAACTCAACTAGAAACCACTTTGGTGTCAGATTTCATTTTCCTTATCCTCACTACATTTCGTAGTTTTTTCATTCCACTCACGCCCAGCTTTTATCATTTTTGATATCTTTGAGGATTTCACATCTTTTATCAAGAGCAACTTTTTTCGATTTGAGGCTCGGGGGTTTTGACTAGGCAAATTTTGGAGCAAAAATAAAAAATGGTTTTTCCCGAATTTTTTTCTTTACAGTTTATTTCTTGTGGAAAAAAAACACCTAAGTGGGTAGAACTGATGAGGCAAGAAATCCACAGCCGAAAATTGCCAAAAATTGCATTTTTGAAAAAAATTGCGGATTTCGAAAGAAATGGGCTTGAAACCGAAAAAATGGGCAGTAGTTCACTTATTGCTGATTTCAGTGGCGTGCTTGAAAGTTTTCGGTGGGTTTTTGTTTGGGAATTATCGATGTTTTATGACTAACACTTTTTAACATTTTTTCTTCACCGTCCATGCGGCGAGATTGCCAACATTTTCCTGCTGAGAATATTTTGTCAGGAAAATGTTTCAAAGGTTGCACACTCTCTGAGTTTTACTCCTTTGCTGTTGCCGCTTTCCAATTTGAGGCTGGAGTAGTGTTTATGGCTACTTCGTTGGGCTTTACGGGGGGTTTGGAATTTTTGAAAAATCTTGGCATTTAACCAAGTTACGGATAAAAGATTGGAGGGACGCGCAAAGGCAACAGTCGATCGCTTGCCAACATTCAGGTTTCATTATCTCCGAAACCGTTGCCTATGACGATTTTTTTTTAAGCCTGCTGACTTCTAGCGAATACCCGTGGAAACGCAGAAAATTTCTTCGTATTGAAGTATTTCCAAAATTGGCGGAGTTTTGCGCGAAATAAGTGTGCAAACAATGTGGTTGGCAGTTTCAGTCTCTTTAACTCCAAACTGGATCAAACCGATCCAGCACTTGAACTCCACTCGAAGCAAGATTTGGCAAGAAAGTTCAAATTGAACCCTTCAATCTAATGATATCTTGCTTAGGCAAACTGCTCCGAAAATATCACATAATTTGAGTCATCATGTTTGCATAATTAATGGGGCGTTTAGCGTTTTCCATCGCACTTGATGGACGCAACTAATATTAGAATTACTCAGGATAATTATGAAAACACGAACTGTGTAATGGAAACTTGGCCAATGGGTAATAAAATGGCAGTTAAGCCACGTGTACTCAACGCGGTAACGAGGCAAGTTGAACAAAGGAAACTTCGAAGAAACCGATTAAATAAAGTAGAATTTTGATTGCTCGAACAGTGATCAAGATTAGAACTATTCGCGATTGTTTTGTTGAATTTTGCGCAGCTCACTGTTGAACATTTCCGGAAGATCTAATGCAAAACGTTTTAAAAATGTTACTGGCCCCCTTTTTCCAACTCAGCTAGAAACCACTTGGCTGTCAGATTTCATTTTCTTTATCCTCATTGCATTTCGCATTCTTTTCATTCCACTCACGCCCAGCTTTCTATCCGACTTCCATCTGTTGTAGTCTTCTTATTGCTACCTGTCAGATGGGATGGCGTTATTTCACATGTTATCGCCCAATAATCTGATGACATTTCTTGTATTGATGTTAAAGGACTGTTCCAGATTCAGCCAAAGCGTTTTCGAGTGGTTTTTTTTCTCTCTACCGCCCCATAAAGTCACGTTTCGCGTAGATCGAACATTGGGGGAAATTATTTCCGTCTGGCTCGTCCTCTCATGATTTGGACATCGAAAATTGAGGCTTTTATCCCGCAATTATTGCTCTAAATTGAACAAGTTTGGCTCCTTGAGTGGAAGTAGCGTAACACCCAGTTACTTTGTTGCAAATTGTTTGAAAATAGTGTTCAAATCCTCAATAATTGTCTCCATTGTGGCTGCGCTGGATTCTTTTTGAACAAGTTCGCAAACTCCCCAACCGAAACCGTTAAAGCCGACCAATAAATTGTTATCATTTTTATCTCACTTAACCCGAGCTCAAGTAGATCCCCTAATAACTTCTCCCCAAGGAACGATGCGACTAATCGTTTCATTTACCCGGGGGTAATCTGAAAATAATCTCCACTTCCACAAAGTTTAAAGACTCAATTTGGCTGTTTCTTCTGCTTCTTTTGGTGAAAGTAGTTAGCTGTAGAAACTAGAGAATAGTTTTCAGTTCGCATACAAAAGTAACTCTCTTTGATTAGTCATCAGAGTGATTGAAAATTAGCGGTTTCTGTGAAGGTTTTGCCAAGGCAATTCTTCACTCCATAACCTCAGTTCACAACATCAGTTTCCATTTGTTTGTTCACATTGTGCGTCACACGATTGTTAGCAAATAGCTGCAAATTTCCAATGGCGACGCTTATCAGAGACAAATTGAATAAATTAATAAAAAATATCAATCAAAACTACATTGAAATGTGATTGATTTCAGCTTAGGAGCTGAAAGTAGGGTAATAATGCATACTTAATTGTAAATGCTGTCAATTATTACCCTTAAAATCGATTAGTTATAATAGAAAAAAACGCCCATATAGAGGTGCGTGCACACGTGCTCGGCACTCATTTATCAATCAAATTAAATTTTCGGTGTCACAAGCAAACGATACACAATTTTCTTAAATTACTTTCCATAATAGTAAACAAGAAGTAATAGACCGGCACAAATGAGCCTTATCTAGACATGCTATCGGCTTGTAAGTGCAGTTAGAGTCAATCAACAATCGATTAGTGAGGAATGTGCGCTTGCCTTCTGTTATTTAGTACCTACAGTTCGACTGTAAGAGGAGCAATCGATGTGGAATTATTGCGAAAGTATGGAAATTGATTTATGAATCGATTAATGGGGAAACGTTGTCTGAAAAGGTTGCTCAATTTCAGCCAAGTAGTTGCAAAGTCTGAATATTCTCAGTGCATTTTTGTTGAGTTTTTCAGGTTTGAATTTTTTGAGCGAGCGTTACATCTGAGGGTTGAATTGGGGAGCTTGTCAAAAATCAGTCTCTACCTGGATTTTGAGGAGTTTTGGTTCAAAGGTACTTCAATAAGTCTTGTTCGCTGTAACGGAGTTTTCAGTCGCTCGTTACTGCAGTTGCAGGGTTTCGATTTTTTAGTGAGCGCTCACTGTAATTATGCGATGGTCAAGTTTGAGAGATTTTAAAAAATCACTTTCTTACAGGATTCGAAGGATTTTTTGTCGAAAGGCACTCTAAAAGGA
This sequence comes from Dendroctonus ponderosae, assembly GCF_020466585.1. NCBI lineage: Eukaryota > Metazoa > Arthropoda > Insecta > Coleoptera > Curculionidae > Dendroctonus > Dendroctonus ponderosae. The sequence continues at coordinate 7,137,153 of NW_026017110.1, read as the reverse complement.
GGGGTTCACGGTGACGGAGTTTGAAGTCGCTGCTTGGTCTAGCTGGGAACTTTGCATTAAAAATGTTGAACGAGCTCTCGATGGGATTGAGTAACGGTAAAGTTCAGGAACTTCTCAAAAATCAGTCTTTGGGTGGATTTAGAGGAAATTCGGTTGCAAGGTAGTCCAACAAATCGTATTCATGGTGAACTAGTTTAAAGTCGCTTGCTAATCTGGCTCCGGGAGTTTCAGGTTTTTGAGAGAGCTAATGTGATTTAGTGACAGTCACGTTCAAGAGATTTTAAAAAATCCGTCCCTCAGTATGTTTACAAGAATTTTGTTCAAGTTCACTCTAAGCACTACTGGCGCAATTGCCAATCGACTATAAGTCACATTGAGGTCACACAGCAAAAAATAATCTTTATCCAAAAATACTTGCGAACAATTTTCGCGAAAACATTGCGAGTTTCTTGCCCAAAAATGCATTATTGGCCCTTAAATGCATCTGAAGTTTGCCTAAAGTATGAAAACAAAAGAGAACATTTTTTCGACATTTGTACATTGTAAAAATTCAAAATATTTTTGGCTTTAAAATTGTATAGCCGATCTTCAAACTTTCATAACTTTCGAGATTTCCAATCGATTTTACTTTTCTCAAAGACAGTTTTTATAGAAAATCACATAGTTCGAACCAAGTGCTGAGTGCCACATCGGGCTGATACCGAGAGAGTAAAAAGAAAAATTTTCAGAGCTAAAAACTCGGGTGTTAAATGTATTTGGAATTTTTTGACTGAACACTTTGTTTGGAAAATCCTCTATTCGACACCAAAATCTTCATAAATTTCAAGTTATATTAATTTCGCAACAAGTAAGTTTTAGAGAAAATTATTGGATTTCAACAAAATACCACAAAAAATGGAACTGTTTTCAGAATAAAATACATTTTTGGACTTTGACTGCTTTTCGAGTTGATCTGAAAAGCAAAAATKCAAAGTATTTTGCCCGGAAAATCGTCTTTTCGCCTTTGAACTCACGATTAGATAAAGGTTTGAAGCKAACAAAAAATTGCAGTCCAAATTTGCGTACATTAAAACCGAAAAAAGCTAAAAAGGTCGTCGAAAAAAGGCTTCTTCTAGGCCTAATTGAAAATACGTCTTCAATGCGATTTCCTAAAGTCTGTGTAAAAATCGAATAAAACTACTGATTCATAAAAGAGTCTAATGCGCCYCCCATTGCGATTTGTTTCAATGCSAGCATCCAAACAAGTTGGAACCTGAAACTGGTCTTTGCAAATACTCTCATACGCACAGGCACTTTCTACAAAATAGTCAACAATAAAAAAACTGTTAAAATTATTATATCATTATGTTGCTTCGAATATTCAGTTTATTCAGATATTGGGCAAAATCGGTCTCCAGTCCTTTGAGTGAATCGCGCTTTTAGATGGAAAATTTAGAATCATTGTGACCCTTRAGGAAATTTTTAATTCGAAATTCATGTTCATTGTGTGTTCAAGTGTAGTGTGAWCTTTTGGACGATTCATGGTGCAAAATGGAGGATGGACGCCAGCTTGCAGAAAGCTGGTAAGTCTGGAGYTTCTTGTCTTCAAGTTATTCTAGTTTTTCGAAATGCAACCTAAGTTTTATGCATTTAATACATTTCYCACTTTTTGCTTTAATCATTTCCAATTTTTCTGGCTTTGGACAGACTTACTCTAATATACTAATCACATGTTTTTCTTTCYTCCCAGGTGGCAAGAAGGAGCCTTCGGTAAGTTTGGCATTACTTGCCCTTGGTTGCCATATAGTTTTAGAACYTTTAGTCCCATATTGTTGAATTATATTTTATTATATTGTTTTTTCGACGAAAAACAATGAGGAGGGAGAGTTTCTCGATTCTGTATGGGTRTTTTCAAGTTTTTTCTACAAAATCARTGTCGTTCTCCTGTRAACTACACTTTTTATTGCCTTGAAAARTATTTYGAATCAATTTGCGTTGTTTTTCTGTTGSGAAATACGCTGTRATCGGCCGGTTTTTGTATTGCTCAGATTTATAATTTCGTCTTATCTCGCCCACTTTTTCAGCATTAAATAGTCTAAATCAAGTCAAAATAGGGGTGTTCTCCTGCGAACATATCTTCAATTATCCTCGAATTATCACTGTTTTTCTGCTATAARTTTCGATTTTTTGCYTTTACTAACGTTGATAAGACCCCAGGCCAAAGTGCCTAAAGGTGAGAAARGCTAAAAAATATGGGTTTTAGGGATMCTTTTTTGGYAGAAGTAGATAGATGGCAACCAGGGTTGTAGGTTACGCTGCTCGCATGTGCAGATTTTTGGATTTTACGAGGCGCATTTTATACAACGGGTTCTTCCAAATTACATAGCGCTTATTTTCGTATGCTTTAGAATTTTCTTCAGATAAAACAGGTAGCTTTTTCAAGTGCTTTTATGCAATAAAAACAGCTTTTTGTATTGACTTACCGAAGTAACACGAAAAAATRAACCCAAAAATACGGTTAAATACAGATTTTGACCTSAATTCTAACTGATTGTTATTAGCAGTATTTAATGTGTAAATATTTGAATTATAAACTAAAATAAAAAAACTAAARCCRCAATTTAAWATAGTAGCTTCTGCAGGCAAAAAAATRTATTCTTTCAAATRTTCGGGTGCATAGCCTTAAATGCACTGGTTTTCACTTCTAGAATAATTTTGTCTTTGAGCTTTGAGGATTTGGAYCTTTTATCAAGAGCAACTTTTTTCGATTTTTCGATTGGAGGCTTGGTTTGGGGGCAAAACARTAAAATGCAAAAATTRAGGCAATTTTACAGATTTTTGACYAGGAACATTTTTGGGAAAAAATTCCAAAAAATGTTTTTCCGAAGTWTTTTCTTTACAGTTTATTTCTTATRGAAAAACATGCAAAGTGTCGGTCGTAGTCCGCTTATTGTTGATTTCTTCAAAAAAGTGAGTACCAACAACTTGTTAATGTGTCTTACCGCTGTTTGTCCAGTGTTGTGCCTTTTAAAAGTTTTCTATGGGACTTTCTTTGGGAGTTATTGGTCGTTTCTGCAAAAACACGTTTTTGGAATTTTTTTCTTTAACCGTCCACGGGGGACGATTGCAAAATACGCCGTTTGATAGCTTTCAGGATTTCGCACTTTTTATCAATAATCACTTTTGTCGATTGAAAGCTTGGTTTGGGCGCAAAAAATAAAATGCAGAGGTTCAGGCAATTTTAAGGGTCAAATTTTGGAGCAAAGTGGGTAGAATTGATGCGGCTTAGTCAAAGCGAATCCATAGTCAAAAATTGGCAAAAATTGTATTTTTCAAAAAAAAATTCGATTTTGAAGAAAATTGGCCTAAAACCGAAAAAATTCGGCCGTGTTTACTTAGCAGTGGCGGAGTTTGGGACAAATAAGTGTGCAAACAATGTGGTTGGCAGTTTCAGTCTCTCTAACTTCAATCTCATTTTTTTCCGAAATGATATAGGAAATCCGTGCTCATGAAAAGTGATGGGAACTGTAGAATCAAGCGTCTCCTACAGATGGTGAAAGTTTCACGTTACTGCTTGATGCAGGTTGAGAAATGAGCATTTTTCAGTAACAGAGCGCAGTTAACTGGCGACTTCAATTTTATGAGTCACATTTGCAAAGCCGACCAAAATCAGGTTTCTAGTGGATTTTTTATTGTGAAACTGTCGCAGCACCTATCGGGTCAAGTGTCCACTGAAGATGGTAAAAAACGCAACTTCCTGCGTCCTTTAGTGTGGAAGATTTTTAAGTAAGGGAGCAAAATGGACAAAGTTTGAATTTTTCCGAAACTGTAAGACTTCACTCGTGGTGGGACGAAATGACATCGGTCCTATACCTCAGGAGAATTTTTTCCGTAGCAATAAATTATTTTTTGAGTGTAATGGGCTCCTTTTTAATTGTAATTATAATAAAAGAAATTTTGGGAAAATGTCGAAAATGTTCCCAAATATGTTTCATTATTTTGGAAAATTGGYAATTGCTCGCTTATTATTGATCCTGGCGAAAAAGTGATTCCTAGCTGCTTCATAGAGCTTAGCACGAGCTATCGACTGGCGTTTCGGTTTAGGTTCATTCCAGCTCGTCTGGTTGTGGAGATATTTACAGTTTTTTGAAAACCACATTTTCTCGCTTTTCTCGAACCCGCTCGAGCTGGAACGCAGCGAAAATACCTGTGGAGACTGCTCGACCATCCCGAGATTTTGTTAAAAGTTTTTGTTCGGAAGCTGCGTGTTTGAGAAAAAAAATAAAATGTAAAATTTCGAAAAAATCGAAACTGTGAATTTTTTTTATGTTATGTTGAACTATTCCTTCACAGGCAGTTAGATATGGAAAAGTTACATGGCAAATTCACTTTGGCTGCTTCAAAAAAAATGTCCTGAGTGACCGAAAGGGGGAAAACGAAAAATATGGTACAGCTCCTTATGGACAGGAAATCTTCAATATTGAATAAAAGCGTCAAATGTCATTGAAATTAATTGCAATTAACATTAATTTCCGCAATTTTCTCCGCAAAAAAAATTAAATAAATTAATCCAAACTTACCTTTGTAATCAAGCGGCAATCGTCTCGACAAACCTGCAACAGAAACACACCGAATCAATATCAGCAGGTAAAGTGGACATTTTAAAGCTGTTTAAGCTCACAGTCCTGGAAGGAAAAAAGGTCGAAAACCGTTCTTGTGAAGGTCAGTCGGGTCGCTAAATTGCCTTAATCCTAAACTAAAGCGCCGCTAGATCTTTTGGGAATATTTTCAATTTTATTAACTCAAACATTGCAAGAACTTGCCCGGGTTGGTGCGTGTCCCGCGCACCAATTGCGCTATTTCGGTCCTTTGTAATCAAGCTTTTTTTGGGTCAAGCTCTGCTTTATATTTGCAGCTGAAACTTCAACAAATTCACATTCTTCATGGGCATATTCTCACATCGTGAAATGTCCCCAACAAAAAAAAACAGACAATGAACTTTTTGTGGATTAGTTAGTGGAGGTCGTTTATTGCACGTTTACATCAATATAAGCCATCATCAACAATTGCGAAATGCCACACAAGGATTGAACTGTGAACTTGATTAGTTGTGGGCAAAATCATTAGCAATCATGAGCACATCATTAGCTGCGAGCTTTTTTTAAGTTCATGGTACACTTGGACAATTCTCAATGTTTGATCAGCTGAACATGCAATAATGTGATTAGTGGGCAAAGCTTTTTTTCCGTTTTTTTTTCGGGACCCCACTTGCGCTTAATGGGCCTCTTTATATCACCTGATAAATGTTTATTACAAAAATCTGCTGCGCAGCAATTACCTCCCTTCACAATGGCCCCGAGAAAAATCCTCTGCTATGATGAAAGTAAATTTGCGAAATTTGACAACATTAACAATGGCCGGGCATTTGTTAAAGTCGAGCTGAAAAGCCACTTAATATAGCAGCTTTACACAGTTATTCTGCGCAAGGAATTTATCATCTTCCCAGGGATGTTTGTATGAGGGTTTAATTGCATGAGGGGGAAAGTTACTTCACGTTTTCTCCAAGATAATTAACTAACAACATTAAAATAATGTTTACAATTGGATTCAGTTAACTGCTAACAGTGGAATAAAACGTTGTCTTCATTTATCTTTATTCGGTTCTTGATTTAAGATTGTTTAAGTGTCTTAATTATACATTGAACATTAAAATACATGGCAAAGTAAAAGCTGGCGAGTTTTTCGTGGACTTTATTCATCTTGCAAACACGCTTAAATTTGCAACTTTATTTTATTTCAAAATTTTGTTCAAAACGTTTTTAACTGAAAACTTGATTCAAAGCACAAAACACAAAAGCTCTTTTTTAAAATAAATTCGCTGTTGATTTATCCCAAATAATAGCAGTTTAATTTGCTGGGTTTCCTGAATATTCGATGGCTGATTAAAAATTAAATAAAATTCAAAACACAGCTCTGTATTCGATTAAATTCAAACTGCAAATCCATAAAAAATGTGTTTGTCATACAATAATAAAAAACACAACGAGAAATCTGGAAACAGTCAAGCAAATATTTCGGTTTCGTTCAATTAGGTTCAAACATGCATAGAAACATAAGTTTAATATGCGTTATTAATAGCGGCTAAAACGGAGCACAAAAGCGCATTGGCCGCTGGCAACAATAATTAAAAATATACGAATTCAGTCAGGTAATAGAACACGGCCATTTCATTTAATAACATCAAGTAGTGAATAGTTGGAAAATTAAATTAAATATATCTTTTATATATGTACGAACATACGGTGAACGCAGCAGCGCTGAAATTGAACAAAAAAACCAGAAATTGATGGTGAAAAGCGCCAGTCATTAAACGTTAATTTAGCCATACGGTAGCATTTAGCAGAAAAAATGCAGCTAGTTCTAAAGTGAGTGGAAAACAACGGAAGTTCATTCAACATAGTCCGAGGACCAGCTTCAAACGTATTTGCTGAACTGCGTACTGTGAAGATGTAAGCCTGAACTGCTTACATCCATCTTCATGTTGCTTGCGAATCGTCAAGAAGAAAGTGGCTTACATCTTCAAATGTGTTTTGCTCAAAAGTTCAAACACATAAAGTCAGTTAAACATTTTATATAAATTTTAGATAAACAATGAAGAAGACATGAAAATAACGAACTGGAGGCCAAACCTTGAATTTTTGATAAACACCGTTTCACTCGGTTGGCCAAAAACAATGCCTAAACTGAAAAACCGAGACAAAATATGTCACTTTTAAGGAGTTCCTGCACGTTATTTACCAGCAAAAACTAATAGATCGTGTGATATTAATTTAATAAATTTCGCGATGATGTAAAGTGGCAAAAGAAACCAGAAGAATTGCTTTACTGTGGTTTTCTATGTAGTCTTTTTGCGTTTTTGTCAAAGAATGCTCGCTAAAAATCCAACTGGCCTGGCAATACTTGATTGTATCCGTACAGTTTTGAAGAATAAAAAATTGTATATTCTCGTTGCTTCACTTTGGATAAAATCTCCAAGAGTCTATCGGCGTGAAATGGCAATAGATGTAGAAATATCGTCGGAAAATAATTTCCTTATCGCGAATGGGCATCAGGAATTTTGCGCAGAGCCACATGAATATTGCCAAATGCATGTTATTATCCATGTGTTGAAACCTAATTTTATTTGCATATCTTAAGCAACCAACAGTGATTATTACGGTTTCAATTCGGCGCTAATTGAAAATTTCGATAACGTTTTGACAATATTGCAAGCAAATACATTGAAGGCTGGTGGTTCCACCGATTTTTTCACTTTTTATTGACAACGAAAAACGAAAAATTCTGGCAAAGACAAAATCGACGCTTTATTAGCATTATTCAACGCCAAATCATGCGTTGAATGCATAACTAAGTAACAGTCCGATTTAGTTGTATTTGGGTTTAAAAACGTCGGCCTGATTCTAGCGAATCTGATTAACAGTTCTTCTAACATAACATGGCATTGTAACAGCTGAATAATTTCAGAAAAATTCTCTCAATCGACAGTTTATTCTCAAAGTGAACATTTGAAAAATTTATATTACTAATAATATTGTCAAATATATAATATTAATACAGCCTAAACTAAACGGCACTGGATTTGTTGATGACGATCAATCGAAAGAAACAAACGTTGAAGAGAACTCGACAGAGAAAGTTACAAAAAATTGAGCTTGACTTAATCAGAAATAAATGTAGAAACATAATTAAAATCATCGTAATATTAGACAACTAGAAAATAAAAATACGGCAAGAAGATATAAGGAACCACAACAGAAAAATGATTACTTTTCAAAATCAAATTCCCAAGACAAAATGCAATTCGAATACCTATGGAAATTATCTAAAACTGTAACAGGAAAAACCGATAAAGAAGCATGTGGAATAAGCAGATAAATAAGCAACATTAAGCAGACACTGTGATGGTTGAAACAACAGAACCCAAAAAGGATAAAGGAGGAAAACCTATCAAGATATTGAAAGGAACAGTGAAACAAAAAGTCGACTTAAAGCAAAGAAGAAAATAGCAATCAATTATACTGATCAAACGCTTAAAACAGAGTAAGTAGACAAAGCCAAAAAATTCCACAATGATAAATAACCACGTTTGGATTAAATAACAACGAAATTTAGAATGAACACAAGAAGAAAGTCTGCTGAGTATAAATAATTCGCTATGGGAACAGCAAGAACTCTTATACGATTGAAGTGATTTTTTAAAAGGAAAGATTAAAGGCTTCAATAACTCCTAAAACAAATCGCAGATAAATGCATCTGAGAAAATTAATCAGCACAAAATTGAGCAAAGACTGAGACACAATCGAACAAAAACATTCACATACCCGATTTAAACGCGAAAATAGTATTTAAAATCACATATTTGGTATCAAATGGAAATCAGAAAGAACTATAGTAGAAATTTAATGAAAATGTAACAAAAAATTCAACATAACTGTCAGGCACAAAGTCAGGTCGAAGTAAAGAAGGAAATCACAATAAAACAATGTGCAACTGCAGCAATTGGACAACGTAGGTAAAGGGCAAAAACTCCACAATAAAAACAATCAAGTTTTCATAAATTAACGGCAGAATTTAAAGTGATAAACAAGAGTAAACTAAAGTAAGATAAACTTTCACTTTTAAGGGCACAGAAAAAGCGTTTAACAAACTCTCTGGAGAAATAGTTTGTGATATTTCTAAGACAAAAGCAGGGATGGAAATGCTATAAAAATAAAAGAAAATTATATGGAAAACATTAAAACGCATACGCAGGCAGCAAAAAACCCGCAAAATACCAAAGAAAACTAAGTTACGCTGAACGAAAAAAAGCAGGAGATAGTAGTGAACACAAACCATGATAATAGTGGAAGAAACTACTAATTACAAGTAATAATATAGCAGCTTATTTATGAAAAAGGCAACAAAGCTTAACACAAAGAACGGTAAACACTGGCAATAAACCGACATAAGCACAACAGCGGTAATCATAAAACTAATTATTTTTTATTGAAGAAACCAACACTGGAATAATTAGTGACTATTAAGTCAGCAAAAAAATTATGCCATTCTAAACTACTATTTTCCAATATCTCACGTGTTTCCAAACGGGCAGCAGAATGTCTAATTAGCCAACAGTTTTAGTGCGATGAAAAACTCTGTAATTTTTTGCCTTCGTTTATGTTTGTTTTATTCATTGTTGCGTTACAGTTACGGCGTTTACTGGCCACTACCCAAAAATGGCATTCTTTGCATTAGAATGGCTGGCGTAAACCTGCAATTTATTCCCTTATTGGAAATATAATAATTATCGAAACCAAGCCTGGATGGAATGTCTCTTGAGTTACTCAGCAAGTATTAGCTTGTATTTTTTTCCCGGAGGTCCAAAAATAAACCAATTTTTATGCTGCATTTCACGCATGAAATTCGATTATTAAAACACCGACGGGAACTTTTAGGCGGTTTAATTAAAGTTATCAAAGTGTCACGGATATGTTCGATTTAAAGGTCACTGTATCATTTCTGCCGCAATCACTAAAAAAACACAGATTTTTCTAAAACTCGATCTGCAATTTCAATGACTTGCTGATTAACGTTGTCTAGTTGCTCAATGCATGTAGGAATAACATTTTGTCGATCAATGATTGCAATCTTAACTTAGAAAATGTGCCACATAAGAAACTGGGAAATGAGACTATATTTTTCCTTTGCGAACTAAATGGCATGGAAATGGCAACAGTTTGTATTGAGAAGCTGTTTGATTTTTTCAAATCTTCAGGAAGAGTCAAGAGAAATAAAAGAAGAGCTGGATTATTTGGAGGAAATCCAAAACAAGCTTTGAACTTTGGTGAAGAAGTTCAAGAATTCTTCAAGGGTACTTTTTGTACAAAATGCATGCAGGGTTTTAATGTGAGTTCTAGTTGGAAAAGTGCAAATTTGCCAAAAGTAGTCGAAAAAAATTAAAATCTGTGCCCTTCCGATGAAGATAAAAATACGAAGCTTTGCACGAATGTTTCTAAATGTAAAGACCCGAAATAGCAAAACCAGCTCTAAAAACACCCCAAAATCCTCAAGGAGCCGAGCTTTGGCAAATATTCAAACGTCCGTTAAAACCCGCTTCATTTGAAGCTAAAATAAGAAAGACTCTAAAGCACTGAATCTTGCTTTGAAAAAAGGCCATAGAATAAAGTTATGCATCTGGAACAAAATTATTAACAGGAAATCATCGACCAGTTGAATAAATAATGAAATCGAGCAGATGTTTGATTGAGGCAGTAAAAGTGTGATCTTTGGATCGATTGTCGTGATCTCCGCATTCTTCTGTTCCGGTGCCACCAAACCGGGCCACTTTCTTCATCGATCTCAGCGAATATGTTGAATGCCCCCGAGATTATGACACAGGCCGAGCTAGAGGGAGAAGAAAGCGGATAAGTGGGATCAAAAGGGCAGACGCTTCCGCACTGTCGCCGATGGTTCGCAATTGATTGAGATGGGGGAACGCGAGTGGGGAGTCGATCGAGAAGAAAAAGGGCAAGGTACTCACCGGAAGAAACGACGAGGGGAAGCACAATGACACGCCAACTGAGGTGAATGAAGAAGGAGAACTAGGCGTATTGATGTCTACACGGCGACTGAAGCAAAGCCAAAGACTTCGCGAAGACTGGGTACTCCCGAGTACTGTTTTCTCTCTAGGTCATAGGAATATTCAGTGGGCATAGTTGTTGTATTGTTTGGTACGCTATGTGTGCACGTTGCAGTCTCGGCACCCGGTGAATGTTTGCCACGGTTTGCGTAACTCTTTCTACCGCCAATTCATTAACTAATTAACTGGAGCATCATTTTTGTTGCTGCTGTCGGATTCTCACGGAGCAAATTGTGTTAGAACATCGAGATTACTGAAATGTGCAGTGTTACGAAATGATTTCATTACCTACCTATGAATAACAAACAGCTCAAACCTCTTCAAAGTGCTAACAAATGGATTTTTATTTCAAGTTCCTTTAAATAGACCAGAAGGGACGCAAATTAGAATAAAACTATTCAAACGTTCCCACATCTAGTCAAAAGGTGACAATACAGATAATCGTTCTAATCACGTTAATTCGATTGTTTCAGACAAGACATTGTTAATGCAACTCGTGAATGAGTGATTACATTTTTTTCCCATGAAACGCCTGTTAAATTGCACAAGTGGCTTTGCAAATCCGACAAAAGTGCTTATGGAATTTTAATTTCGCAGTAAACCGTGTAGATTTTTATGAGCGTAAGCCAAAGACAAAGCATCTGAGCGGTATTCTTGTTTTAAATGAATTTATTGCGATTTGTTTAGGTGCGAAGTTCGCCTGTTTTCATATTTTGGAAGAGTGTTTTCACTTATAAAATTAACATAATTTTTGTCTTATTTCTGGCTCATTCAATGGTATTTTTCAACAATTTCCTATGCTTCTTCAAAATGTTTACATTTATTTGGAATGGCTTTTTAGAAGTTTTCAAAGCTGCTTCACTTTTACCGTGTATGACTGTCTATTTCAAACTGATTAATGGAATTGAGCAAATCTCCTTCAATTCTAATAATTTTATTTTATTCCCTCATTTATTCGAAATTTTCTGTATTTAATGAAAGTTTTTTCGGCGAGAAACGGCGGAAAATCAACCAGTTTTATGCCATGGCCGCAAAAGCCCAACTCCTTTGATCTAACGACGTTTTGTTTTCTCTTGTGTTTTAAGCCATTTACTTTATTTTTCTTTTTTACGTAGTATTTCATTGACATTTTTGAAAGTTTCTTCAGTTGTGCCTTTAACTTCACATTTTTTATTTGAAGCGGACTGGGGAAATTTTGCAACGATTCTCATTTATTTTATACAAATAAAACTACTTCTTTATTTTTTTCTTGAAAGCATCAAGTTTATTGTGCTCCCATTTTTGCGTTTGTCGATCAAGTTCCTGATTTATTTGTGACGAATTAATGTAATTTTCTAAAGTTATTTTACTTTTTCTTTAACGCTGCTTGTTTTGTGGTTTCCGTTTTTATTTTATGTTGATTTAATGAAATGCTTCAAAATTTACTCATTTTCCTCTTTAAGCAAGGCTTAAGTGTTGTTATTTGTGGGCTCATTTAATTTTTGAAATTTAATTCCATGGTTAAAATTTAGAAAGCATTGAAGCCTATTCTTAATTTAAAAAGCCTGGAACTTTTGAACCTTTTTTCAAAACGTCAAGTTTCTATCTTTATTTTCTTTCTACATAGCGCTGATTCATTGACGCATTGTAAAATTTCAGCGCTTTCTTCTTTGAACTTGCAAGTTCCTGACCGCTTTCATTTACGTTTCGCGCTAAGTTGATAAAATACTCCAAACTTTTCATATTCACTCTTTAAAGTCGCAAATGTTCCGCTATTTTAATTTAGCTTTTGCGCAAATTCAATAGAATCTTGCAAATTTTCATACTTTTGTCTTTAAAGTTGCAAAGTTGCTGTTTTTTTGTGGTGAATTGTGAATTATTGTAATTTTTAAAGCTGGTATTTTCATGATTTCCACAGTTTTTTGCTTGCTTAATGAAATGTTCCAGAGTTTCCTCCTGTCTTGTTTAATGCTACAAATTCTTTTATTTGCTTTGAGTTTTCATTCAGTGCAAATTCAGCAAACATTTCAAGGATTTTTTACATTTTTCTTTAAAGCCTCAAGTTTCGAGCTTGATTTTGTTTCTATTTTGCGCTGATTGATGGGCTTCTTTCATGCTTTTGCCACTTTTCTATTTAAACTGCAATTTCCTTGATTGATTTGCCAAAAGCTTCTAAAGGTTTTTCATTTTTCTAATTAAGAGTCCAAATTTCGTAAACTTTTGATTTATATTTTTTATACAGTTTCTTAACGTTTGACATTAAAGCTACAAACTTCCTGGTTTGTCAAAAGAGATAGACCTTCGAGGCCATTCCTTGAAACTAATGGGTTTTTCGGGTTTTTAGGCCGTCGTTCGGTAGTATTTCTTCTTGACGTTTCGCAAGCACGAGTGGCTTGCATCTTCAGAAGTGGTTTGCTTGAACGCTTACACTGTTCTGATGGTGTTCCTGGTTTATTTGCGGTAAATTCATAAAAGCTTCAAAAGTTTTGTTCATTTTTATTTCTAAAGCTGCTTCAGAGCTTTTTAGCTCATGTTATTGGCTTCATTTTGCGCTTGTTAAATGAAATGTGCCAAAAATTGTGTCTCTAAAGCTTCAATTGTTTTTACTTGTTTTATGATTCATTCAGTGCTCATTTAATAAACCTTTCAAAGTTTATTTTCTTTTTCTTGGATGGCGTAAACTTTATTTTGTTTCTATCTTGCGCTGATTCAACGATTTTGTCTAAAATTTTGTGACTTTTTCCCTAAAAAATGGCAGTTTCCTGATGGGGTTCATTTCCGTTCTGCGCTTATTTAATAAAATCTTCCAAAGTTTCCTCACTTTCAAAAATTTCCTATATGCAAAACTTATAAAGTTCCTAGTTTCTTTGCGATGGGTTAGTGAAATCTTCTAAAGTTTCTTCACTGCTGTCTTTAATACCATAAATAATTAGAATCGCAGCTTGACTGAACTGTTTGAAGACTGAAAAGTGGATATCGAACTTTAATTTTATAAAAATGGATCTAGGGATTTTTTTAAGACCAGCTAACCCGGCTCACGACACTTCCACTCTTCAAGTTTTCATTTTTAAACCCAAAATTTAATTTCCAAACTTTTTTTTAAAAACCCAATTTCAAGCTGGTTATTTGGGGACCGTTCAACATACCTTTCACTATTTTCTTCAAAGCTTACAGCCTTTGACTGAATTTTGTTTACTTGAACCTCTGTTAATGAAATATTGAAAGTGTCTTCGCTCTTTTTTCCACAATTCCTTGATCTCGATGTTTAAAAAAATCCTGTAAAGTTTCTTGACTTTTGCCCTTAAAGCTAAGGCTGAATTTATTTGCCTGCGGAAACCATGAAGTATCTCACCTAGAGACAGCGAAAGAGAAATTAGAATAAAAGGGTTCGGTTGCAAAAATTACGTTATCTATGAAAAACGAAATTACAATATCGTCAAGGTAAAGACAAGTTCATTGGGTAACAAACTGCTAAGCGTAATGTATCTAAGCTTCCATATTTCCAGGCACTTGAAGCAGGAAACGCACTTGAGATAGTTTCAAGACGTTTTTTTTTTTGGCAAAGAGAAAGTGAATTTCGGTTTTTTCACTGCGCCAGGCCGATTTTCGTTTAGCGGTTTTGATCAATTGGGCAATCATCCACTAATCAGCACTTTGAAAAGAATGAAACCGAAGCATGTCGCGGAAATTGATGTTGAATGATTCAAATGATTTTTCATTAATATCCGAAGAGTTGGTTTAACAGCCTATTTTTGCCGTTCGTAGAGCAATAGTCATTAATAAAACAACATATTGCATAATACGTTTCCTGCTTTAGCTAATTTCTTCCAAAGTTAAGGCTGTAATTGCTTAGCCATGACTTGAGCATTATGTCCATTTTCTAAGGCAGTCAGAAGTCAGGTGGATTTACTTAAGTGATTTTTGCGTTTTTACAAACACGTTGATAAAAATTGCAGCTAATTCAAATGGGTTTTCAAGTGAATCAAAGCCATATAGTTTTTTCGAATAATGCTGATTAAAAGCTGAAACAATCTGTCATCGTGTTAAAAGCTCCCAAGCAATTTTTAACCAAGCCCATATAATTCCTATGCCATTTATCATTCTGCTAGATTGAGTACCCACTTGTACTTAACTCACAATTCAGTTTAAGTAATGATAACGCTGTTTAATTATACATCGAGCCAACAATTACTGCCGTAGGCTTCTTTCCTTACAAGTTCCTAGATTGAAAAATGCCACCATTTATTTATCAGGGACAAGTTCTGTGTGGTTTTTTAGTTTTTTTAACATTACACCATAATTGCTAGTTGCGGAGGAAAAGTGCTAGAATATCAATTTAAACAACCATTTTCACATGGAGGGTGAACGATTTGAAGGTGTTTCATGCTATGTGTGGTTCTCCTCAACTCTGTTGGAAATCTGATGCAATTCAAATTGCAAACACTTTTCAGAACATTCTTTCAGACCTAAATATTTCAATCAATCAATCGGACACATAATTACGACTGCCTTGAAGAAGAAAAGCGGCCCGAACAATAGACGAAACGTTCAATGAAGAACGATTTGCACACTAATCACCCATATGGTAAAATTAGCAGGCTTAACAGTCAAAACAAAAGCGCCATCAACATAAATCATTTGAATGGGGAACATGCGGAAGATTTATGTAACAAACAGCGGACAAGGATGTAGCGCATTCTAGGTAGCCCTTCCTGGTTGTTTTTTTTTTCGCGTTTTTAATGGACTTAATTGCTACTTTCAGCCTTTATTCGAGCGTATAATTTATCAGTCATGTCCAAATGGGAGACGCCAAATTTTGCAACTGTTAAGCTGAGAACAGAATTTGGTCTGGTGGGTGCAAGAGGAACCTAACCTTCTAACGCACTCACTTGTGAAAATTCAATTACGGTTTTTTCCTTCGTGTTTTCGATTAGAGTCGATCAGTGTGTGATAACTAATATATTACATTTTTACCTTATGCAGTGGCGAGAACTCAAAATCTATTAGCTAATTGAAGCCGTTACAAAACCCTTCCAGTTATTTTTTTGGGATGAAACTACACCATTCTCTCCTATTTTTAGATCAACCAAAGCATCGAAGACAATCGCTCTTTGAAGAGCAAGGTTACAGCTGTAGCACCGCACCTATAAAAAAAACTATTAGGACCGAAAGGTTACCGCATTCGCACTCCCTCACTATTTCGTAATGCCGAAAGAGTGACAATCGACCAATTTGCCACCCGTACAAATGTTGATTCGAATGGGCATTTAAAGATAACGAATCGATATTATGTCGCAGACAATATCGCTTATTAACCAGTCGGCTAATTGTTGCTTGAGTCTACACCGAAAGAACTGGAAGCGTGGATAATTTTCAATCAGTTGCAATTGAAACCGACATTATTGAATGTTGAATGAACGTTGTGGGATGTTGCCTTTGCAATTTTAATACGATTTGTTCCAGTTTTAATTACTTTTATGCAACAATCCCACTAATATTATCTATACAAATGTTTGAATTCAATCCCAAAATTCTTAGAATTTTTTTGTGTAAGATAATCAACAAATACGTAATTGAAAGAAGCAAAAAAGGTGATTGCGTGAAATTATTTTGTTGTGTCAAACTGTAACAGAAGGAATCTCAGTCAGGATGGAAATGGCAAAGATTCATTTGGTTCCTTCTCTCGGCTAAGTGTTTGGAAAATTACATTTTGTTTCTTATTAACTCCTTCCTCAGCCCTTGATTCCCTTCCTAAAGCTTCCTCGGACAGTTTTTATACGCCTTTCTTTACTTGGAAGATCACCGCGAATAAAGCTTGAGATCACTCGAGCTTTCCAATTCGTTCCAGTTTTAATCAGTTTTATGTAACAAAAATGCTTAGCTTCAGTGTGAACGTTAGTTTCTATTACCTCAAGTTTTCGAAAAATTACATGTCATTATTCACTTCCTCTCTAAGCAATTTCCTCTGTTTCCCTTTCGAAAAATTTCTTCCAGTCGTTTTTTTAAGGCTTTTAAATGTTTTTTTTGCACTGCGCAAGTAAAACTTGAGGTGATCATTTCAGTGTATCGCACTTTGCTTTATTTTTTAATAAATTTGATACAATATTCCGGAGTTAGTTGGTCAACAACAAGTTATCTGGTCTCGAAGATTGAAAGTCTAGTCAAAGCACGACTGTTTAGAAAAACTTTTGAAAACTTTACAGCGATTTCTTATTTTTATAAATTCTTAAAGTTCTTGAAACAAAAGCGCTAAATCATCAATAAACATGCAATTAAAGAAGGCAAAACATTGTTTTGTTCGCCATAGAGGCAAAAGTGACGTATTCTTTTTCGTCAAAATTCATTAGCAGAAATTTCTAGCACCATCAAAATGAAAAATTGGGGTCCTTTAATCTAGAGCTTGTGAAAAATTATACAGTTTTCCTTAAAACTGCAGTGAAAGTTGGTCCTCAACTATTGCCTGCATCAGATTAATTCATGATTCTTAATTTCATTAATTACTTTCTTTGGTAAATTAATATTTGATTTCCTCTATCGTAAAATTTATTCGACAGACTGCTGTTTGCGGCGATTACTTTAGAACTTTTCAAGTTTTGTACAGCAACGTTACAGTTGCCGAACAAGGAAGGACATTATCTCCGCTTCTTCAGCAAACCTCAGCTTCTGTTATATTTCTTTATTTGTTTCTGACCACTTTCTTTATTACTTCATCTCATATTCTTGTAATATTTGCACTTGCTGTTCTTCTATCATTTGATTTTCTCTTCATCTATCTTTATGCATCTGCCTTTTGGCGATATTTTCTTTCTTTGGCAAATTGGATTTAGTCATGTGAAGTAACAAATAACGCAGTTCTTTTCAGTACGAGCGGTCAGAATTTTCTCATGAATTTATGAGTTTATCTTATTCTCTTTATTTCTGCATCTTTCTCCTCTAAATTTCTGGTTTATTTATTTGCGTTTTCAAAAAAATTCAAAGAAAAAACTGAACTGCAATTCCTCCAAATATCAGAAAATAAAAGCAAAAAACTGTGTTGTTTGCTGCTTTTCTTCGACTCAACTGCATCTATATTTATGCCTTTGCTGTCGCTTTTTCTTCCGTGCTCTATTTCTGAATTTGATGTGCCTTTCAGTTCTTTTCTGTGCATCCAACTTCATTGACTACACTTTAAGTTTCATTCTTCACTTGTACTGTTCTTCCTTTTTTGAGACCCTAAAAAATATCTGTTTTTGTTGATAACTTCCTCAGTCTCTTTGTGTAATTTTTCTCAATCGGCCTTTTCTTACTCACTTTCATTGCGTTTTAGAGTTTTCACAATTGCCATTTCTCATTGTTTTCACATGCGTTTTTACCAGCCTTTTCCAGCCAATATCTAAACTTAGAATTAGAAGGCGCTTACAGTTCTGGTCTTAAAATTGTCTTTTGCCGAACTTTACAGATGAGAAAATTGAGTCACACGCTTTTATTTCTAGATTTTTTAAATGAATAGATTTTAAAGCTTTCAATGGCAAATTTGCAAGTTTTAACCTTTTTGGTCCCAATCAAAACTAGCACTTGAGACAAGATAAATGCATTATCTAGTAAGGCTCGATAAATTTAACATAAACCTTCATCATTTAATCAAGCAGAATGACGGAAACTTTATTCTTTTAACTATTCCGCATTGACCTTCCATGTAGATTTGTGAACAATTCCATCCATGTACTAGATGTCAGCAATATTGCCACATTACATACGAAAGTATATGGGAATTGTTTGTTTTGATAGCTAATCGGTCTTGAATTGAATAAATTACTAATTAGGCTTCGCCCATTAATCATAATTCGAGTGCAAAAAAAATTAGTCATGAGAGCACTTGGAAATATGTTGGACAAGTTCAAGTCAGACGTAGGGGAATGTGGCTTAAAAACGTTCAACCGTGTTTTTTTTAAATAGATCCAGCCGAAAATATAATATTCGAAACGAATGGGCTCGTTGATGGCCCAAAGCCTGAATGAAGTTGCATAAAATATAATGAAGCAGCTTCAGAGCTTCAATAATTTATTAACAGCTGAAATTCGCCCAATAAATTTACGCAAAGAAGCTAAGGAAGGGCTAAATTACTTTCTCACATGCTTACAAGGTGAGAAACACACACTTTATGGTTTACATTATTTACGATCTCAAGACTGAGAAAATTGGATGTTTTGACCGCTTCTCAATGGTTTTGAATTGACGAATTCTATTTCAATTGTGGTATAATAAAGAGTTTTTTGAACCCTCACTGGATTCACGATGTCACTCCAGTCGATCGAAAATGATTGGTTTCGCAACAATTCGCGTCAAAGCATAGAAGGAAATTGCCAAGTTTATCCCCTCGATTTCCCTTCTTTATCCGGAATTTCCACATTACCATAAGAATGACCCCGTTACCGAAAAAACCAGATAATTTTATTCGGAAAACGTCTTTTCTGCCTGACTGTTTATTCGGCTGAGTCGCCGAAGGGCGCAATTGATTATGTGAATAGAACAACATGTCACATTTTTATCGAAATCTTTGGCTGCCGGTTATCTGTTCCCCAGTTTTATATGTTTGCTGTTGTATCAGCTGCTACTTTTTTTTAAATAATAAAGAGGATCGAGGTTTGTTTTCCGACCGGTTCTTTTTACTGGAAGTCGGCGATAAAGCAAAATTGTAGTCTTTGAGCTGGAGGCCTCTGGCAGAACGTGATTGAGTATGGGACAAATTGTACAGCGACTTTTTTTGCGAATATTCCTGATTCTCATTCAACAAGTCGCTGTAAAAACAATAATAATTTATGATATCGGGTCACGAATGCTTTTGTGTGTTGGCCCCACATATTAGCGATAAAAAAATTGGGTAACAGATCCGTTTCCGAGATAGAAACGACCGCAATTACTGTTGAAAGGCTTTTCAATAAACTACACTGAAAAAAACTGCTATTTGATCAAAACGATTTTGCGGTTGTTAGATGGAAATTAACCGGAACTTATCGGATGCGTTTGGATAATTGGCGACTTGTTGCTTGTTAAACTGGACAAAGCTGCAAATTTTATCGGTTTTCTTCTTAGATATTTTCGCAACCGAATTGACGAAAATCGCCAGGGTTTATATAGGGTGTCCTGAAACAAATGAGACAGTAAAATCTGCGCTCAAAAATAATATAAATTTTTCAAACGAACTTGTATCGAAACATGCT
>NW_026017110.1:7107580-7116585 GCF_020466585.1 Dendroctonus ponderosae | reverse complement strand
ATAATATTGGACATTTTACTCCACAGATAATGATCCAAAGGATTTAGATCAGGCGATCGATCTGGTCAGTTTACTGGGCCACCTCGACCTATCGACCTGCTTGGAAAATGTTGGTTTACCCAATTTTTCCCAGGTTGGCCAAAGTAGGCTGGGGCCCCATCATGCTGGAAGAACATTTCTAACCAAGTGCTTGTAGGAATATCGTCTAGCAATTCTTGCAGATCATGTTGTAGAAAATTTTAATAATTATGGGTATTTAACCCATTTGGTTACATAATCGGTCCTATCAAGATATCCCCTATGACACCTGCCCATACATTGAAAGAGAACCTATGTTGGAAGTTTGCCTTTCGAACCAAAACCGCTCCAAAAATAAGTATTATGACTGTTGAATGCTTTGCCTCTTGAAAAAGTTGCCTCATCTGACCATAAAATGCTTTTAAATCATGTTGGTGGCTTAGAATCCAACGGCAAAATTATGTGCGTGTTGGGAAAATCTGTAGGCTCTTAAATCATGTCCCCTTTTATAATGGAAAGGATGCAATCTTTGCATTTGAGTCATTCTTCCGATCTGAAAATATGGTTTAAATTAAAGCATGTGATGTATTCTTAATTCTTTTTTTAATAATCAAAAAAATTGCAGGAAGACATTTACTAGTTTTTTCATACACGGTAAAAGTAAAAATGCTTACAATATATTTATGGATATTGGTAATATTTTTATAAAACAGTGATATTTTTAGTCATTTAGTCGGCAAACGCTGCGTCTGAGAGAAGTAAATTAAGAGTACCTCTTCTTCGTAAAATACTTCGGATTTCCACAATTTGTAGAAAAAAGATTGATTTATAATATCAGAAAAAAGTTAGAGCTTTTTTGTACTTCTAGACCTCCCGAAATGATACGTCTATGATGAAATTCTGACAGTTTTAAATTCAGATCGAGATTCATCATATCAAAATTACCGAAGTTCCTAAAGCTTACGTTTCGAAGGTCAACCGCTTAGAAATAATTTGCAAAAAACCCTACTACTGGGCCCGTCTTCAAGAAGGCGTACCTCCGTTAGGGACCATTTTTCGATACATGTTTATTTGAAAAATTAATATTATTTTTGGTTTTTGGCAGATTTCACTGTTTCAGTTTGGCCACCTAATTTCGGGCACCCTGTATAATATGCGAATTATTCGCGTTTGATTATGAAGCAAGGAAATCGCGTTGTGTTCTACACCTCGGAGTAATTACATTTTGCTCCACAAGCAACGATTATATGTATGTCAGTAAACTAATTTCCTTGCCTCCTCGGTTCAATACCCGATTTTAACACGACCAAGGGACATTTAGATTAAATTGCAAGCGAACTAAATCTGCCTTATTGTGTTGTAGTTAAAATTGCAACCGAAACGAGCTTTACAGAAGTTTGGCCCAGAATCTCAATTCTAAATGTTCTGAGAGGAGTTTGGAAAATGGGTGATAGATATTTCATAAATATTCGTATTCGTATCAACAATACGATTTTCGACCTAAAACCCCAGTATAAATTTACATTTGCAAATAACAGAGGCCATACATCGACAATCGATTACATTGTGACTAATAAACAATTTCACGCAACTCAATTACTCGAAATCAAAACGTTCCATTCGG
Source organism: Dendroctonus ponderosae (assembly GCF_020466585.1). Classification (NCBI taxonomy): domain Eukaryota; kingdom Metazoa; phylum Arthropoda; class Insecta; order Coleoptera; family Curculionidae; genus Dendroctonus; species Dendroctonus ponderosae. The sequence continues at coordinate 7,114,943 of NW_026017110.1, read as the reverse complement.
CAAATATAAGAAACGATCATAACATTGCACGCGGAAGAATTAAATTGAAAATGCGAAAACCGAAACTAGCCAAGACCCGTGATATCAACACATAAACTCAATATTGAGCTGCTATGGGACCCTACGATAAAGTAACTATACAAAAATAGATTACAACAAAAAATCGAAGAAAACCCGATCTTAAATACTAACGACATCAATCTAGCTTGGGAAAGAGTCAAGAATAATATCAAAAATTCAGCAAGGGAGGCACTTGGAGAACGAATTATAAAAGTGAACCAAGTAATCAACCACAAGACACCATGGTGCCGCCCAGAAATCAAGGAACAGTGCAAAAACAAGAAAAGCCTACCTAAAATATTGTACTATGCGAACGCCAGAATCATATAATGAATATAAGCAAGTTAGGAACAAAACTAAAGAATTAATGAGAAAAATCAAAAACGATCACAGGGAATTGTTCTCCAAACGCCTGGAAAAATAAGATCCCAGAGAAAGGAGTTCAATGAACTGCTAGAACCAACCCACATAACAAAAGAAGAATGGATCAGATATTTAACCGATCTGCATAAAACAACAAACACGGCAGACGATCCTACCACACCAGAAATAACTATTAACGAAGATGCCACGATGAATACATCGGACGTAGAAAACGCACTACAGAAACTAAGAAATAGAAAAAGCGCCGGGCAAGACGGTATACAAAATGAATTGCTCAAATACGGTGGGCAGAGGCTAACAGGAGAATTAACAACTTTAATACAGAAAATTATATATCAACACAAAATCCCAGATGAATGGCGAACCAGCACCACTGTGCTAATGTTCAAAAAAGGGGACAAGTGAAAACCATCAAATTATAGAGGAAGAACCCTTTTAAGCACTGCTCTAAAACTAACAACTAAAGTAATTACGAACAAAATCCAAAATCTTACATCGTTGGCGGACGAACAACAGGGATTCAGATCCGGAAGATCTTTCACAGACGCCGTGTTCGTATTAAGAGAAATAGTCGAGAAATCGATTGAATACAGCAAGCCAGCGTTTATATGTTTTGTAGATCTAACTAGAGCATTTGATCATGTCCAGCTGAAAGACACACACGATCTCATTAAAACCATAGAGAACATATATACAAACAATAAAATACGGCCACAAATAGAAGGAAGGAACACATATCCAATACCAGCGGATAGCGGTATTCGTCAGGGAGACTCCCTGAGTTCTACTCTTCTTAATTTAATAATGGAAGAAATTGTTCGAAGTGTTCGAGGGTCAAAGGGTTAAAAAATGGGGGATGCAGAAATCAAAATAGTGTGTTATGCTGACGATGCCGCTCTCATTGCAGAAAGTGAAGATACATACAAAGGTTATTACACTTATTCAACGTCAACAGCCCAGACTCTAACTATGGAAATATCACCGACCAAAACAAAGTGCTTAACAACATCAAAAACGCCTCTAAGATGCAAACTGGAACTTGACGGTGGAGTAATCGAGCAGCAAATGAAATTTAACTACTTTGGCGTGGAACTTTCCGGCTTTGGGGATATTGAGACAGATGTGAGAGATCAAACAACAAAAGCAATTCGAATAGCTGGCTGTCTGAATGCCATATGGTGCAATAAGAGTATGGGAACGGACACTAAATCGGGGATCTACAAAACCGTCGTGAGGCCGGTGATGACATATACCGCAGACACCAGACCAGAAACAAAAAACAGAAAAAACCAAAAGACTCCTAGAGGCAGCAGAGACGAAAATATTCCGTAGAATCACCGGAAGGAACTGCTGAATGGAGAGAGAAGCCAGGATATCAGAACAGCCTGTAATGTCAAGAACATCAGTGAATGGGTATCAAACAGGAAGACGGAATGGAATGAGCACTTTAGCAAGATGGACCACCATCGTTGTGAGAATCGCTCGCGCCAAGTCCCCATTGGGACCCAAGAGACGTTGGGCGCCCCAGGAAACGATGGAGCGACAGCCTCACGAAAGTGGACGATAGATAATTGAACAGGCGATTGACCTATAATCTAGAATGAAGAAGAAGATATTATTACAGCGGGGCTGCGTAGTTTAAACAAGCCTCAAACTTTCAGAATTTTCAAAATTATGCTTTTTATGTCTTTACAAAAATCCACCGCTTCTAGTCATGTGTCAGCCTCTAAAGCCTTTAAAACTAAGTTTTCCAAATTTTGCATCCATCTGGTTTCGATAAGATAGAATGGTGGCCCGCTTAACGTAAAGGCAGAACGAACTAATTTAATCCCAGATCTGGATTCAGTGACACAAACCCCAAGCGATTCAGTACAGTTTATTAGCAACGCAAATATAATAGGAAATTTACATTGATAGCCATGCGAGTTTGCAGATGTACGGTTTTATCGGAGGGCACGTGAAGCTTCCCAGGAAAAATTCCCGCGTGTTTTTTGCCGCATAATGGACATTTTATGCCAGAAAATGCTGTTGGGGATAAGTTTATGCCATTTTACGGTCGACCATCAACCACAAACAATCAGCCAGAGAAAAAAGTAGAACATGTAGTTTTGCTTATATCTTTGCCAGTAATTTAACTCAGCGATAGTTTGCAAAACCAGTTGGACATTTACTTTTGCAAATTTACCTAAAATAGCCAAAAGCGAATGACCAAAAAAAGCATGAAGAATTGCTTTTTTAGCTCCTACTTTTAATGGGAAAAGGCAACATTGGCAAATCACGAATAGAAAATTGTTTTTACTTACTTAATAATTCAACTTTCCTCTTTTTATAATTGAACTCTGCCTATTTTTTTGATGCAAGCATTCAGCAGGCTTTCAAGTATTTCGAAACGGAAAATTGTTTTTTTCGTTTTTTCAAGATAACGAATGATCCCATGTGAAAATCTCACCATAATCAACGCAAACTATCCCAAACTATCCAAACAAATCCTGAGTAAAGATGAAGAATAACCGAATGCTACAAGTGTTTATATTCGTTTTGTGATGCATTTAGTGCTCATTTACTCAATAATTCATCCAAGGCTTGTTTTGCCTTGATCTGACGCGTCAAGTTTTCCAGTTAATGTTGTGTCTATTTTGCGCTTATTTCAATGGCATTTTTCAGAGTTTTATCAATTTTTCTTTAAAGCTGAAAACTTTCGTTTCCGTTTAGCGTTGACTTAAAAACATTGCAGTTTTGTTTACGTTCGCATTTCAAGTTAGAAAGTTCCTAGTTTTTTTTTAGGAATATTAGTGTTATGATTTCTGTTCTGCCTGTTATATGTATTATTTATTAATGAAATATTCTGGAGTTTCCTCATTTTTGTCGTCCAGAGCTTTTTTACTTTTTACTAGAAACCCTAAAGGTTCAAAGTTTATTTTGCTTCTATTTTGTGCGGATTCATTGGCGTCTTCCAAAGTTTTATCATTGTTTTCTTAAAGCTGCAAGTTTCTTGATGGCTTGACACAATCTTCTTAAGTTCGTGAAATTTTTAATTATATTTTGCGCGGATTTCATAAAATATTTCACAGTTTCCGTATTTGGGCGACACCCAAACTAACCCAAACTGACCCAAACTGCCCCAAGCACATCCAAACTAACCTAAATCTGTTTCGCTTATCGTTAAAACACCAGAAATTCTAAAATATTGAATCATGGAAAGTAGAACCAAAACTTGAAAAAAAATTAAAACAAGTCAAAGCAAAAGGAGAAAATTAGCATGTCGTGATCGGTTTCATGCATATATGGATTTTCGAATCATCCATCGATGTTTATTCAATAAGTGTGCAATTGTCGCAGCTTCCCACTTTGGCCGGTGTTATCTGCCCTTAACCAGACGGGATTTGAAAAATGTCTCAATATATTGCACTTTTTTGCAGCCATAAAGTTATATATTTCTATGGCATTGCGGCAAAATGCTACCTATAAATGATGGATGGGCCCGGCTTGAACTTATACAGAGTGAGTATCCTTTCCTCTTCACGATTTATAGCCAATAACTCGATAAGAAATAATATTTACTATGACATGTAAATATTGATGGGATTTCACCGATGTCGGGCCATAAAAATACTTTTGATATTTGCACCAAACAGATTGATGGTGCATTGAACTTATCGATGGGGAAAATTGACTTGTACCACAAACTTTGCTGGAGATTCAAAGCGACTTTTAGCCCTGACTTCTGCCTGGCCTCATTTTCATGTATAATGGGCGATTTATTGTCGTTTCCAATATTGTATTGGCATTGGTTGTCAAGCGAAAATGCTCGTAAATTACACCGCACGATATGCTTTGCACTTGTTAGGTCTAATAATGGCTTAAATGGGTGTGAGATATTGCTACTTCAGGGTTATATTTCCTTTATTCGGCTTCTATTTTCAATCAATTTTCGTATGTATTCTCTCGTGTTCAAGTCTTAAATCCCTATTATTTGTTTTCGTCAACATCTTCTCTATTTTCTTTAATGCTTCGTTAATTTTTGCTTTCTGGAATCGATTAACTTGTGGGAAGACGTGGAAAAAGTCCATTGCGTGATTTGGCATTTGGACTTGGATTTCGTGGCGTAAAGGTGAAATAATTGCTGGTTCGCAGCTAAGTATGGTTCGGATTTGTCACGCCTTCTGCTCGCAATCCCGCTCCCTATAGTGCGATTATTCCAGAAATCCTCCCGACCGGCCATTAACATGGAAATAAAACATTCGCCCACAAAATTAGAGGGGCGAGCCACACTATTCACTTGAATGTTCCCTAAATGTTCCAGTTCCATCATATTAAAGGCGGGTTTAATGCGAATAATTAAGCTAAAGTAGCTGAAGACTATGGAGGTTTATCCACTGGAATGAACATGTTCACAGTGTATTCGGAAGATCTACATATCTGCTATATTTTAAACGAACCAATATTTTTCCTACATCAAGTTGTTTATTTTCCTGCTAACAATATAAAATTATTAAGGAAAACCAGTCGACGTTAGAGCGCATAAGATTGGAAAGTTTCAAGTGTTTTTTTTGCGTAAACCTGAAAATAAATGTTAGTCCAATTGAAATAAATTAAGATTTTCACTTCTTGGTCGACTTCTCAATTCGACATATTCGCTCCAGTTCCATTGAAATCAAAACCGATAAATTCTCTTGGCACATTAAAACAGTTTTAGCGAATTAATAGCGATTTGGCTGCAATTCCCTTTCATGTCCCCCGTTTTGGACTGCATTTGCAGATTTATCGTCCGCCGAGGAAAATAAATTCATACTTCGCCAGCCGCACTGATCAATTGCGCGATTTATAGAATAATAACCAGCCATAAATAAGCCATCAGCCAACAACTGAATTTTTAAGCCCTACACTTTTCTGGTAAACGTTCTTGTGATTAAGGGCTTTTGCCAATCTGCATGTATGATAGTGTTCTGGATTTCTAAGCTGGTGGAAAATTGCACTTTATCCTAAAGAAAAATGTGTCAAATTTCCTGCTGAAGCTGAAGTGAGTTCTGGAGTGGAACATAACATGAATTCACTAACAATAGTTGCAAGTTTTTTTGAATAATGGAAGCGGAATCGATGAATTTATCACACCATCTTGGAACACATCCACAACATACTGTTTTTTTTATTTGCTAGTTGTTGTTGCTTTTAAAATGCCTTCACTTTGACACTTCATCTATTAGTCTCGACTTTATTGTTTTGACACTCATTTTTTTCAGTATTGCTAACCTGTATTGGTTCATTGGCAGCTTTTGCTTCTGATTCTCTAGATTTTCTTGTCATATAATTTGCCTTTTAAGCGTACTGTAGCTGTAGGTTTCTTTTTATTCCGTCTGAATACTCTATCAAATTATTTTCCTTGCTTCCGCAGCAAGATCTTTAAGTGGTTTTCTTCCATTGTTGAAGTTTTTTCACTTTTCTGCATCTTATTGCGAAAGGTGCTTTTTGCATGATTCTTTCTTCATTCAATGAGTTCGAATTTGCTGTACTTTCTCACTTTGACACTTGACCTATTACTATATTTTCTATTGTTTTGACACTCATTTTTCTCAATAATGTATCCTTACAGTTTTCAGATTCTTCCTTGCCTCATTCTTTAAATAATGCGTCAAAAATACGTGTCATTTTCCGATCGTAAAAAAWTWTTTATTGCTTAATCTGTATTGGTTAATTGGTAGCTTTTGCTTCTTGTTCTCCTCTGGGTTTATTCTTTATATTTTCCGTTCTGCAGATTYTGAAAAAATATCTCTTAAACATTTTGTGATTTGCCTTTGCTGTTAAATGTTGGTTTTGATCTTCAATGCACATTGTTTCCTACAATTTACGTTTTAAGTAGATTGTAGCTGTAGTGGTTTTTCATGTTCCTCTTTATTCCGTCTGAGCACTTTCTTCAGATATTTTCTTTGCTTCCGATGTAAAACTTTAAGTGGTTTTCGTTCATTCCTGAATTTTTACAGGCTTGTGCATTTTGCCTCTTGATTTGCTTCTTGTTCTCCTCTTGATTTACTCTTTACATTTTCCATTCTGCAGATCCTTAAAAAACTATTTTCAATGTTTTGTTATGAGCTTTGCTGTTAAATGTTGGCTTTTATCTTCAATGCATATTGTGTCATACAATTTACGTTTTAAATAGATTGTAGTTGTAGTTGTTTTTATGTTTTTCTTTTATCTGTTAACCATCTTGTGTCCACTGCTGGACGTTGGTCTCTCTCATTCTTATCCATGCATCTCGGTCCTGTGCTGCCTGCATCCAGTTGCTGTGACAGCGTTTCAGATCATCGGTCCATCTTGTTGGTGGATGGCCTCGGCTTCGGTAAGCTTCTTCTCTCAGCCTTCACTCCAATATTCGTTTTGTCCATCTGTTGTCCGTCATTCTGGCGACATGTCCTGCCCAATTCCACTTGAGGGTTGTTATCTTCTTTATCGCGTCTAAAACTCCCGTTTGCCGTAGGATATCTCGGTTTCGAATTCGTTGTCTGAGAGAGTTACCAACATGACGCGTTCCATAGCCCTCTGTACTACCCGAATTTTGTGCACTTTGTGCAATTGTGTTTTATTATTATATATTTTATTAGGTTCGTCATAATTTGTGTTTTAGATATATTTATTTTCAGTCCTACTTCTAGGGAGGAGCGGTGGAGTCTGTTCAGTAAGTCTTTAGCTTCGTCTATACGGTCCGTTATTAGTACAATATCATCCCCAAATCGAAAGTGGTTTAGATTTTCTCCATTTATGTCGATACTTTTTTCACTCAGTTTTGCCCTTTTGCATGCACACTCCAACAGTGTGGTGAACAGTCGTGGTAAAATGGTGTCTCCTTGCCGAACTCCGCGTTGTATGGGGAAATTTTCACTTTGTCTATCGTCCTGTCTAATACTTGCTGTGACGTTCCGATATA
>NW_026017110.1:7037720-7106581 GCF_020466585.1 Dendroctonus ponderosae | reverse complement strand
GTGACTGATAGAATTCTAACTTATTTTCTAGCCATTTTGTCAAAACTTTGGTGAATAATTTGTAAATGTTTGAAAGCAGGCTGATCGGGCGGTAGTTTTTAAGGTCTGTGGTGTCCCCTTTCTTATGCAATAGGATAATTACTGCGTTATGCCACTAAGTCGGAGTTATTGCTTCAATTAGACATTTATTAAAGAGTCTTACTAGAGCCCGTAGGAGTTTCGTCCCAGCCAATTTCATAGCCTCAATTACTACTCCATCCTCACCAGGAGACTTATTGTTACTTCATTGGATGTTATGACTGGAATTGCTTCAGAGCCTTGATTCATCACTTGGGGCAGTGTGTGATTTGCAGCAGGTTGTCTCTGCTCGTCTCTCTTACAGCTGACGGTAAAAGTCTTCTATAACGTTCAGAATGTTGACTGTTTTTCAATCTGTCAATGGTTTTTCTTCCAGTGGACACATTTTGCCTTCTTCAATTGTCCTTGCGCCTCTCTAGTGTTGTGCTTTCTAATGTTTTTTTGAATTTCCTTATTTAGGTTTTTAATAGGTCAAAGTTTTTATGGTATTTTTGCTTTAGTTTTGTTCTTTCATCCAAAAGGTTTCTGATATTTTGACTTGATTTGTTATTTCTGTTTTTGACTACAGTATATCATTCTCTTTCAGCCTCTTTGAAGGCATTTTTGATCTATATTTTTGATCATTTCTTCTATGTCTGTTTCTTCCATGTAATCTTGTGTCTCCAAATTTCGGGTCACACCTTGTCGATATTCCGCAATGCTCTCTGGCTACTTCCACTCTTTACTCTTATTTTTAAGAATCATTTTTGTTCTTTCCTTCTTAACATTAAAGCATGTCCTCGCTCGGATCATTCAGTGGTCGCTTTCGACCGAAATTTCACTCAGTACCGCTATATCCTGAATGCTATCCCTTATGTTTGTGATTATGAAGTCAATTTCATTTTTAGTTCTTCCGTTTGGGCTCATTTTCGTTGGGGCTTCTTTTTCAAAAAGAAGTTCATTGCAAAAAGGTTGTCCTGATGCAAAAAGTCCAAAAGTCTTTCTCCCCTTTCGTTTCTCTCCTCATAGCCAAAGTTTCCCAAAGCGTTATCCTTCTTGAAACTCAGCTTAGCATTGAAATCTCCAATTAGCGGAAAGTGTGTTTGCGTGGTCTGCAAGGCTATTACCGACCCAGAAAAATCCTCTATCCCTCCATCTCCTCATCTGGATGACTCGTTGTTGGAGCATATAGTTGTATAACTTTGAGGCTGTATCTTGAATTCAATCTGAGAACCAAATAAATAACTCTGGGCGATACACATTCAATCTCCTCTATGTTGGGTATATGTTTTTTATGAACGAAGAAGCCGACACCGCTATATGATGAGTCTTCCTCTCCTTTGAAGTGGAACTTGGGCCCGGCCCTCAGAATGATCTTACCTTCTTCTTTACGTTTCACCTCGCTAACACCGACGATATCCCCATTTGATGTTATTAAGTTCCTCTTCCATTTCTAATAGTTTTGCTTCTGATGAGAGAGTTTGGACATTGTATGAGGCTATATGCATAAGTTGTCTTCCTTGGTGGCCTGGTCTCTTCCGGGGATTCTTAGCACCCTCTGCTCCAATTCTGTCCTGACCGCCACCTTGGTCAGGGACATTGGAGCCGCGGGGGACTGCGAGCCGTGTGTCGAATGTATCTTCCATGAATGAATGGACGAATGAGGGATAAATTAGGCCTTTTTTATTACCATGCTGGCCATTGCGGGTTGAGAGCGGGTTTTTTTGAAAACAGAATTTCCATTGTTTCCCGATGGGATGGTTATACCGCCATGATTCGGTCGACAGCGCCTCTTTTGTTTTATAGCAGGGTGCACCGGATGACCGAAGTCATCGCTCGAGCAGGCGAGGTTGTCGTTTGGGTTGGCCAATATCTAGCAATCACCTCTTGCACCCCTGTGTGTCTCTTCATTAGGCTTTATTATAGATATTTTCTTTGCCTCCGATGTAAGAACTTTAAGAGGTTTTCTTTCAATTTTAATTTTTACAGGTTTGTGCATCTTGCGAAAAGTGTTTTTTGTATTATTATTTCTTCATTTTTGCATGAGTTTGAATTTGCTGTGTCCACAGTGCGATCTGGTATTTGTTGTTTGTTTTCCTGCTCTCCTGCTCTCTGGAGAGCAGGAAGCAGGAGGTTTTTTCAACTAAAATTTGAAGGTAATTTGTGGCTTGTATTTTCCTCTATGTGACTTTTATGGGCATTTCCAAAAGTGTCTGTTCTGGTTTCTCTATAGCTTCTTCCATTATTCTTGTTTCTTAGTTGACATGAGTTCAACCATTCGTCTTACAAGTTGCATTATTTTTACTGTTGTTCTCAGCTTTTTGGTGTCGTTTTGTTACAGTTAAATAATGGTCTTATCAGAGTTCTCTTGTCTCTGGCGACACTTATTATTTTCCTTGTTGTTGTCCTTAATTCCTACTAAAATTTTTAACACTGTGTAATATGTATTTATTCTGTTCATCTACTTTTTACGTCTAGATTCTTTTAGTGTTTGATTTTCTTCATAGTTTTGTAATTCTTTACCTACAATCTTTCTCATATTCCCGTTTGGTCTCATTACATTCCTTATCGTGTGTTGTTTAACTTAAAGACTTAAAGACCTTAAAATTTATTTACCGTAACAGTTGGGAAAATAAATTGCTGAAAGCCATCAGAGCATTCCAGGATTTTCCCCTGCATTTCGCCTATGCACTCCACATGGCAAAAAAGGGCTTCAAAACTTCTTCTAAAAGAACGGCGAAACAGAAATAATTTTGATGAAGCAAACCCACTCAAACTGGTTGAAATTCCTGATAAGTTTCTGAGCGATTACACTCGGTTTAGAAGCATCGAAGCTGTCGAATTGCAAAACAGACTTAAATAAGTCGATTTTAATTCCATCCAGTCGAACTTTGCAGCAATTTCCTTGACTGTAATTGAATAAAACTGAAATGAACCCTCGAGTAGATGTGGCATGTAAGCAGATGATCCCAGTAACAGCCGAGATCCTAATAATTCCGAATTCAAGCAGAATTTCCGTCTGTTAATTAGCAACAACAATCAAACAAGTTGCCAGCAAAGCTGCGTCAACAACAATAGCATGACACCTTTAGCTTGAGTTGGGAATAATTGGAATTGAAACTGCAAGTTTGGATCACTGTTTTCGATGTTCGATGATGATTTAATTGGATCCTTAATTTGGACATCGGTACCAGACGATTCATCCAGCCGGAATTTCCATCAGCTGAAAGCTGACCGCCCAATTAAAACGATAATTTAGTCGCTAACTTATCCATCCAACTTGGACCAAACGCATTATTGAAACTGGATTACCTCAACTATTGTGCATCCGGCTAATGTATCCAAAACAACTTAGCGTCCTGTTACATAACAACAACTTGCTTAACTAGCGGCCTGGATAATATCAAATGCGAATTTGATAATAAACCGTGCAGACCAAATGCAAAGCAATGCAAAGTCATTCAGGGAATAATGAATTTGTGGCTAATTAGTTTCGACGCAGAAGAGCCGCATGCAAAAGTAGACAGGCAAAGGCGATTAAGAACTACTATAACTAACATTAGTCGATTATTTCATTTAAATACAGATAACTTGTTTCACTTGAAGTTTTGGAAATGTAAAGAGGATCACGCGCAACATAATTGCAGCTTTCAGAAAGCAAATTAATCGAATGCTAATTATGCAAGAATAAGCTTTCAGATATAAAATGCTTGATCAAGACACAACCTGCTGGTATAAGAAGTAAAACGTTCTGCCGCAGTAAGTGGCCTATTAATTTTTTTCTCCTGGAGGCAAATTTGAAATTATGCTAATAAATCTCCCCCGGAGAAGATGAAACCGTATCATTTCGCTAAATTTAATTTTCCGTCTCATGTAACAAAATATTTTGCCAGGCACATATATCAAACGGAATGCTAATAACACACCCACGACGGTCATGTTTTATGTATAGGAAGGACGATGTAAGTTGACTAATATTTCACAACTGAACATTAGAGTATTTGCAGGCATTGCAGCTACCGAACGTGCATAGTGGAGAAAAACAATTTTCCCACTATTTCCCTTTCGTGGTGCTCATTTTCGCACCATTTTGTTAAATGACCTATAAAGGCGGGTAGCTCCAACGCGACCCCTTTTGTTCCACGAAAATAACAACACTTTGATATCATCTCGGCTTTTGTTTCTGACGTGTATATTTCTATATTATTCTACCAGTTAATGGTCTTCTTCTCTCTATTTCCTCGAGATAATCGACACGATTTATGTACTAGAGGGCTTCAACGCCCCCACATAGTTACAGAATACTTCAATCCAAAGGGCATTAATTATATCAGAAATGGTCAAGGGAGTTATTTTATATTGAAGGGCAACACTGGCCAGTATAAGTGATGGCTTCAATTCAGCTCCAAAGCTGAACGCAAAGTTGTCTAATTCAAGCAGTGAGTGCAAGTATTTTGAAATTTCGCTTTAGAAAAGCACATAAACGAGAGAATAAGTAAACGAATTTTAAAATGCTTTAAAGGATGTCAGAAGAGTAAACAATCAATAAGTAAACTGCAAATAAATAATCAAGGAGAAATGGAGAGAACCGCCAAATGAATATAGAGGTGAAAAGTAGGTAGACAGAAAAAATCTATATTGGGCAGTGTTATATTTGTAAGTATAAAATAATGAGAGCACGGGCAGGACAGGAAATTAATAATGGTCGCAAAAGGCAAGAGAAGCTCTGGTAGGGACAGCCACCATTATTTAACTACAATAAAACGACACCAAAAAAAACTGAAGGCAATACTAAAAATAATGTAATTTTTCAAAAGAACGGTTGAACTGATGGTAACTAAAAAACAAGAATAATGGAAGAAGCTATAGAGAAACCATAACAGACAGAAACATTTGGAGATGCCGATAAAAACTACTTACTTAAAGGAAAATACAAGTCACAAATTGAATTTTACTTGATGAAACCATCAACTAAAAGTCTGGAGGAAGCAGCAAAGCAGGAGAATAAACAACAAAAACCAGGTCGCACTGTGGACACATCAAATTCAAACTCATGCAAAAATGAAGAAAGAATAATACAAAAACACTTTTGGCAAAATGCACAAGCCTGTAAAAATTCAGGAATGAACGAAAACCACTTAAAGTTTTACATCGGAAGCAAAGAAAATATCTGAAGAAAGTGCTCAGACGGAATAAAGAGGAACATGAAAAACCACTACAGCTACAATCTACTTAAAATGTAAATTGTAGGAAACAATGTGCATTGAAGATCAAAACCAACATTTAACAGCAAAGGCAAATCACAAAATGTTTAAGAGATATTTTTTCAGAATCTTCAGAACGGAAAATATAAAGAATAAACCCAGAGGAGAACAAAAAGCAAAAGCTACCAATTAACCAATACAGATTAAGCAATAAATATTTTTTTACGATCGGAAAATGACACTTATTTTTGAAGTATTATTTAAAAAATGAGGCAAGGAAGATTCTGAAAACTGTGAGGACAGATTATTGAAAAAAATGAGTGTCAAAATAATAGAGAAGAGACTAATAGATGAAGGGTCAAAGTGAGAAAATACAGCAAATTCGAACTCATGTAAAAATGAAGAAAGGCACTTTTTGCAATAAGATGCACAAAAGTGGAAAAACTTCAAGAATGGAAGAAAACCACTTAAATATCTTGCTGCCGAAGCAAGGAAAATAAGTTGATAGAGTGATCAGACGGAATAAAAAGAAACCTACAGCTACAGTATGCTTAAACGGCAAATGATATGACAAGTAAATCTAGAGAACAAGAAGCAAAAGCTTCCAATGAACCAATACAGGTTAAGCAATAAATTAAAAATGTATTACAGTAAAAAAATTGCATTGCACGTAATATTGACGCGTTATTTAAAGAGTGAGGCAGGGAAGAATCTGAAAACTGTAGTCAAAAATTATTGATAAATACAGCTAAAAAAAGAAGTGTCAAAATAATGGGCAAAATACTAATATATAAACCTCTGCTGAACTGCCAAAGGAAGAGATAAAAGGCATTTTAAACGTCATAGACATAAATGGCAAGATTATAAATACACTGGGAACAAATTATCACAATAACAGAAAAAACATGATGAAGAGGAACAGGAAACAGAAAAAAACAGGCAAATAAATTTTTTTTAACAGGTTATTGCAAAGTTTTTTCCTATTTTGTTTTGAAATTGCCGGGAAAAATTAGCATTAACAAAAATCCCCGACTGATCCTATTTAACGTGTAAGAATGTCGGACCCAATTTATAGATTAGCATGAGCTGCGGCGTGGAATTAATTATGTGGCAAAATTCGCATGTAATAAAGAAAACCCGTGATTGATAGTGTCCGGAATGCGAAATAATCAATCGTCCTTCGGCTCTATTCATCACTGATAACACTCAGGAATTTTATAGAGGCTTTGATAGCTCTAAACGATGAAAACGCCCCTGACTACTAAACTCTATCGCCTACTGCCTTATTTCGCCTAGAAATTCCCATCTACATGGCTCGCAATCATTTATTATCATATTTTGAACAAAGCAGCTGCTGGAACTTGAACCTTCAAAAGTATTTTTCGTTTTAAACGTCCGACTTAACCGAATTTTCCAGTGAATAAATGTTATTATTTTTTACTCAAACAAAGGCATGCGGTGCCCGGACGGAATTTTAAAATTCCGGCTCTCAGGAGAGTCGGAAGGTGGCGTGGTTCGCATTCAAATACTCCAATCCAGTTTAATGTGTAGTACAGTTCACTCTGGAACTTTGGAACAGGATTAAGTTTCCATTTTTATTGCCAATCTAAGGTTTCAGGAATTTTTGTTATCAACTGCTCGAGTGTGATAATCGACACTGACGGCATAATGAAGAAAATTGGATAATGAGAAGAAAAGTTTCAAATGGCATTTTTAAGGAAGTTACTTAGAAGGTTCAAAGAGAGGTTTTGCGGGAAGTTTAATGAAACAACTAGTGTTATTTGAAAAAAAATGTGTTTTATGGCCTTTGGTTATTCGACCTGACAATACAAATATTTGTCACAAGCCTACCAGAAATGGGGCGAGCTGATAAGAAGCACAGGGATCTTAATTTTGAATAGTTTTTCAGCGAGTATAAAGAAACTTTATATTTAAATATCGGGGCGATTTTTAGGTCAGAAACAATAAAATAAACGCAAAAAACACCGATCTGAAATTTTGACTAGATCGAATTTTTCATAAGGGTTTTCAAAAAACAAGTATCTTCAATTGCCTCAAATTCTGCATTAATTGCGTCAAAAGGAAGCGAGGAGTGCAACTAGCTTTTTAAATGAAACTCTCGATCTTCCGATCCGAAATAATCGAGATTTTCTGTCCATTTAAGCTGTTTTTGAGCGGTTGCGATTTTTAACCCGAGAAAATCTCTATTACTAAGAGCGCAAAAACTTTACATGTGCATATTGGGGCGCTGTTTAAGTCAGAAACAATAAAATAAAAGCAAAAAACACCGATCTGAAATTTTGATTTTTGATCGAATTTTTCATAAGGGTGGGGATCGATTTTTTCAAAAAAAAATCAAGTGTCTAAAATTGCCTCGAGTTTTGCATTAATTTCATCAGAAGGAAGCAAGAAATGCAACTATCAGCTGTCTATATGAAACGCTATAATCTTGAGATGCGAAATAACGATATTTTTGGTTCACTTTCAGCAGTTTTTGAGCGGGTGCGACCTTTAACACACAATATATTTCTTACTGACAGCCCAGAAACTTTACATATGCATGTTGGGACGCTTTTTAGGTCAGAAACAATCAAATGAAATAAAAAAAACAGGGATCTGAAATTTTTGATTTTTGATCGAATTTTTCATAAGGGTGGGGGTTCATTTTAAAAATAAATCAAGTATCTTCAATTGCCTCAAATTCTGCATTAATTGCGTGAGAAGGAAGCGAAGAATATAACTAGCCTTCTAAATGAAACGAGAGAATCTTCAGATCCGAAATAATCGAGATTTTCTGTCCATTTTGAGCAATTTTTGAGCGAGTGCGACCTTTAACCAACAATATCATCCTTCGGGAAGCCCAGAAACTTTATAATACATTGCACGCTTTTTAGCGTTAAATTACAGTTTTAGATTTTGAGTTTTGATCGAAAATTTTATAAGGGTTTTTGGGATTTTTAAACAAACTTTATCTCTCCTAAATTGCCTCAAAGTCTGCATTAATGGCGCTAGAAGTAAATGAAGAATACAACAAGCTTTCTAAATGAAACGTTAGAATCTTCAGATACGAAATAAACGAGATTTTCTGTCCATTTTGAGCTATTTTTGAGCGGCTGCGATTTCTAACCGACAATATATGCATTACTAAAAGCCCAGAAACGTTACATATGCAAATGGGGGTGATTTTTAGGGCAAGAGCCATCAGGTAAGAGCAAAAAACACCGTCGTGAAATTTTGATTTTTGATCGTATTTTTGTTAAGCGTGATGGTTCATTTACAAACTTCAGATGCGAAATAATCGGTATTTTCTGTTAATTTTCGGGAGTTTTTGAGTGTGTGCGAGCTTTAACCAACAATATATTCCTTACTGAATGCTCAGAAACTTTATAAATTATTTTTTTCTATGCATGTTGCGACGCCTTTTAGGTCAGAAACAATCTAATAAAACCAAAAAATTTCGTTGCAAAATTTTGGTTTTTGATCGAAAATTTCATAAGGGATAAGGGTGGGGGATTTATTTTTGCAAAAAAATCAAGTCATTCAATTTGCCCACAATTTGACTCAAATTCATCCAACAAAAGCGACAAATTCAACGAGCCTTTCAAACAAAACGCTAAAATATTTAGCTCAGAAATAATAGACATTTTCTGTTCATTTTGAGCAGTTTTCGAGCGCTCGCGATCTTAACACTCAATATCTTCGGTATTAGAGGCCTTAAGCCCAAAATCGATCGGGCTCATTTTTACTTCTTGTTCGACTGGTGATGAACTAAACTAGGCCAATTACTTGTAAAAGCAAAGGTGAACATTAGCCGGGCTTCTAGCTGATCTGCTCATTTATAACTATAAATTTCGCACTAAATGTCAAACACGCCCAATCTTCCAGCGATTTATTAAATGCGATCACGGCAAAACTCAAAAATAATGCACGTGTCGACATTAAACTAGCTTAGCTTAAACTAGAAAGGAAATCGATGTAAAACGCCCGCGGGAGTGACTTTAACTAAAAGAGGCGCTGCGGAATTACATTGCAAGTTTTGTCTTTACCTAAAGCTGAAGAACTCGTGAATTAGTACAGCGAGTAGGACATATTTTATTTAAAAAGACTAAGAGAGTGAGAGATTTATTCAAATTAGGCAACGTACATTCTTGAGCCAGCAAATGATCATCTTAATCTGTGCGAATTCCTCTCATAACAATGAATTCTGAAAATGTGTATTCAAGGTATTTATATTTGGCATTGAAACGTGCCATTTCTGCATAAATCGTGACAATCAAGCGTTACATTTTGCTGGCATCTGACTAACCATGAAACCCTACTCGCAATTTAATAGAAATCATGTCTTTAGATGATTTAGGAAATGAAATCTCCACTCCAAAGTGAATAGTGCACTTTTAACAATATGTTGAACTTTATTAGTCAGCAAACTTGGAACATTCCTGGTGGACATTTTTGGTCCTTCCAGCCGGATTTTAAAACTGTCAAGGACTCTAATTGATTTCCTGGTAAATAGCGACGATTTTGGGCGTTAGTGTCCATATGAGTGAACAATTTTAATTGGCTAATGGATTAGTTAAGTCTAATGCAAATTCCATCATGGAAATAGAATCATTTGAGCGTCATTTGCAATTATAGAATATTCCATCAAATGTCAAGCACGTTCAATCTTCCGGCAATTTATTTCGTACTTTCATGGAATTATCTGAAATTGTGCACTATAGGAATACGTGTTGACATTCAGCTTTAACTGGCATGAAAATTGCAATGAAATGCTGCAGGGTGTGGCCTTTAAACAGGCGACAACCAGCTGAATTAAAATTTATTGATTTGAATTTAACTGGCATTAGCCTTTCAATAATTAGTGAGATAACTGACTTTTGGCTTAATAAATTTGAGGATATTATGGGAAAATCTGGTCAAAGGTTTGACGGAATTTAAATATCGATGTTCCCGGAATTGGAAACTGAATCTAAGCTCCGAACACTAACTATATCCGAAACGTTAATGTATTCCTCTTAATTAAGATGTTATCTACACAAGCACACATAAGTTGGGTAAATGACTTGTAAACCTATTGCGTTCCATTAGATTCCAGTTCACTCGATTTGAGCCCTCCTTTGCCTTTGTGTCGCCTAAAACATATCCAATTGTACTCGAATTAAATGGCATCTAAAATGATACAAACACCAGCTGTAAAATAAAGTTAAAATATGCAATTTTCATAACGAGTAGTCATTAAAGCTCCGAAAATGGATGCATTCGTTCAGCTCTAAATATCCGCGAGTAACCAATATCCGACTCCCATCCGTTCGAAAGGCAATTTGGTTCTAAAAATATTCGAAAAAAGCATTCGTTCGCTCTTAAATCCCTTGAATCCTCTAATTCTGTTTGGCATGGCGGAATATTAAATTTAAATAAAAAAGTGTCTTAAAAGATTTATGTGGCAGAACCCCATTAAAAATTTTGTCGGCGTGGCAATCTCGTAATGGTTTTAAACGATCATCTTGGAGCAGGATTGTTATAATAGAGGTATTCGATATGACAAATAAATTCCACTTCTACTCGCCCCTTTTCCGAGGAACGGATTTTATCGGAAAAGACAACGACGAAATAATAAATCTTGTTTATTAGGCTCGTATTTTTCCGCTAAATGTGCCATCGGCAGATCCCACTTGAGTCAATAGAAAGTGTTTATAATCTATTCCAAATTGCTGCGGCTTTTGGTCGCGCTTTGGGAAACTATAAGCAAAATCTTGCTCTGGAAAGTTGGAGCAAACGAAATTGGTCGCTGATAAATGTGGATTTCCCTTTGGAAATAAAACAATAAAACTCGGTTTTTCAGGACTATCGAGGGGAGCGTATATCTTACAGTGTCAGTTAGTTCCAGGCAGGTAATAAATCGCGGTTTAGAGGTGACGCTTTCATGAATTTTGCATTACCCGGTGTTCGAACCGCAATTATGCACAAAGGAAGAGAAGCGCCCCAAAAGTCTTCCATTACCTTTTGAATTTCCGCGTGCCACGTTTGCAATCGTTCCAATTCCATGTTCAAAGGCCGTTTTTGATTTACCGACACCAGTATTTCGATCTAATCGCCCTGCGAGGGTAAGTGTGGACGAAACTGCTTTTAACGACTTGAAAACTAACTGGAACCATACGCTCATCATTTCGCATCGGTTTTATAGCTTAAAACTCCTTGCAAAAATATTGAAATTCGCAATTTCTTCAGAGTCGCATACAAATCAAGGCAGAACAATTATGTAAATGAACATTTAAAAATAGCCTTTGGCACATGACGATTGTTTTCAAAACAATTTAGCTAAATTGACACGGAACTATCGAAGTTAAAAAAGGATCGAGCAAACAATAGATCACACCCTGAGGTTTTTTGCAATTTTTGCCATTTCACTCTCAGTGACGCGAACCAATAAGTAGGCGGCAAATGTACGTATTTAGTCTATCTTATGATGAAGACTGGAGGCATGTATGTATTAGATTGACCGTCTCAATAAGGTGGGAACCGGAAAAAATTCACAACATTCATTTTAATCGCAACCAGAAAGCTAAAAATAATTCGACTTGTTGCCGAATGTGCACTTTTCATCTAGAAAAAAAACTAGTCAATCCGGCAGTTGAGGTGTTTTTGGAGAAACTTTCAAACTTGGGTATGGAGAGGGAAGAGTATTGTGCTCAGTTTGCAAAGCTCCACAGTTTAAGGCGGCATAGCTAGCGACTCTAGATTCACACTATTTAAAGCCAAAAAATAATGTCTTTGGTGTGGATGAAATTTGAAGTTTTACTGCGGTTGAGAGATACTTTATCACTTTTCACACTTTACTATGCAAAATTGTGCAACCTTTTTCGGCAAGTGGGTTTTCAAAAAAATCCCGATTCAGAACCAGCCCATGCAAAGACTTGTAGTTTTTACCATTTATAGCAATAACTTCAGTCTCAATAGGGAAATTGTTTGAAGGCAGCACTGTAGTTGAGGGAATATTTTAAAATTCTAATTTTGAGCCTACAAATACAGATTTTGCTATAATACATGTCTTCCTTCAAAAATCGTACAGGCCCAGACAACTAAGATCGAAACTTGAGATTCACACGATTTGTTGCCCAAATAATGCCTGATGCACGAACAAAATTACAAATTATTCCTAGCTTTGCGAAATTTTTTATTATTATTCGGACTCTACTATGCAACATTGTGTAACCTCGTTCCGTAAGTGTCGTTTTAAAAAACTCCATATACTAAACCAGCTGAGATAAGGACTTATGATTCCCTGCATCGATAGAAAGTACTTCATACTTCATAACAAAACGGTTTTGGGGTTTTAAAAATTTTTCAAACTTCAAGCCTCGAATGCCATGTTTTATTCCTTTTCACACCTCCGGGTTACCTCTTTCCACAAGCGTGTTTTTTACAAATTTTAAATTCTTAACCAGCTAGGCTAAATTCTTGTAATTTTCACTTTTTGTTTGTCTTTATTTCTCACTGTCCCCGAGCTGGGAGAATTTTGAAAAGATTCCAAAGGTGAACCTCGAATAACAGTTTTTGTTTTAAGAACACATCTGTTTAAAAAATTCCGCTGGTCAACCCAACCACAAAATAGACTTTAAATTCACACCATTTAGAGCACAAATAATACCTACCATACTCCTGCAGCTGCAAGATTTTTCATAGATGCTCAACTTGCTCAATTGCAAGGTTCTGTAGCCTCTTTCCGCAAGCGCGTTTTTAAACATTCCTAATTTCAAATCAGTAGCGCTAAAAGAGTTATAATTTCCAAAATTTATCGGAAATATTTGACGATAGTTACAAAAGTTGCTGAAGTCAAGCCTGTAGCTGAAAGATTTATTTTTTAACTCTAAACTTGAGCATAAAAAACAGGTTTTATTGTTATGCACACCTTTGTTTCAAAAAATTCCTTAGGTAAACACAACCAAAAATAAGACTTGATATTCACAAAATTAATAGCAAAAATGGCGCTAAGCATACGGACAGAATTTAAGGTTAGTCGTGTAGTTCAGAGGTTTTTGATAAAAGCTCAAACTTGAGCCATAGATAGTCAAAATGCAAGCTTCTTCTAAAAAAATAATTTTTTGAAAATGATCGAGTTTATAACATAGTAAACTGATAAAACAGCAAAACGAGATAAAATACGAACGGAAAGCGTAGTTTGGGCACTAAATAATTAAAGCACAACTAGGGAAACAGAAGCTAACAAAATCAGACAAATGCCACCAAAATCAAAGACAATCAAAGAAAACATACAGACAATTTAAGAACAAAATAAGGAAAGCTACAAGTTAGTTCGTAAAAATTACTTGCTAATGGCCAAATGCCAACAACAAAGGCCTTTTTTGCAAAATTCCAGTTGAAATCAGCTCATTTATCGAACCATTCCCTTAGCAGCGAAAGTCCGGTTTAAAGATTGAAAGGAAAAAAAGAGTGAAACGAAATTTCCGGAATGCCTTTGGGCGATTGTTTTAAAAACTGCGAACGACCAAACCAATATAGAATTTATTTATTGCTTAGCCCGCAAGACTTTAGGCTAGATAAATTGGAATTCCTAATAGATTGTTTTGCGGGTAATCTTCTTCAAGCTAGATAAAGCGATGAAACCCTAAATTTTTATTGACGTTAACCGCGGATTGGAAAATGCAATTTTGTTTATTGTCTGCCGATCCACCAGTCAAGATAAAAGTAAATTTATTTTGTGTAGGATTAAATAAATTGCTTGATTGAAAAGGATGAAATCGGTCGGTTCAACATGGGGAAAAAAGTCTTGCCAATAGCGACTGGATTAAATGTGTTATACTGGTTTTTGCTCAGTGAACAATTCGCAGTTTAACTGTTCCTTCAACCCAACAGTTCTTGACAGAATACTGAAGATTCCGTTTCTTCTGTTGAATTATGAGGACGCCTTTCACCAGGTTTGGATTTTTTTGAAGGTACTCAAAAGATTCAGAAGAAATTTTGTTGTGCCAAATAAATAATTTGAAAAAACCTGATGCTCAAGCACTGAATGTGAAACTGTTTAATCCGCATAATAAAACTCATCATGAATGTGAGTCATAAAGATCCTTAACTTGTAGCCTCATCATGTTAATTTATCCATTATATCTCGAAGACCATGGCTGTCAAAGGAAATCGCCTTCATTGCCTAGTAATGCATATATCACTTTCATAAGCCTCCTTCGTAGTTGCAAAACGTCGTAAAAATTAAAAATTAATTGCAGATGAAGCGGCAAATTAATGTCTTTAGATAAACGGTCATAGACAAGACCAGCCAAGTGGGTGGAATAAGTGAAATACGCGCTCATGAAGAGAAAAAAGGCAGCCAATTTATGTGAATGTTTTTATGTGACCTCGTCATACCTTGAAATCGTGCACACCTAAGTTCATAGGATGTTATTGCAATGTTCGATGCGTAGAAAAAAAATAAGGAAATTTCTTGCAGGCAAAAAACTAACCAGTTGTAACAATGCGAGATTTGTGGGTTGATCAATGGGATTGTCTCAAGACGGTTGATTGGCTCGGAAATTCTTCGTGCTTAATAAATAAATACCTTCTTCTATTGCCTCATTCTACGTACTTTGAAAACTTGTGCGCTTCTTTTGAGCCTCTAAACTCTCCATACTTAAAAAAAATCGTTTTAATAGAACGCCATTCTGCCAGTCGTGTTTCTTCGAGCTGATTTATCGACATTAATATTGAATGTTAATTATCGGGAATCGAACCCAATTGAACCCAACAGGATTTTTTAACAGTTTTCCAAATCCCTTGAGTGTGCTTCGAATGGGTTTCAGCCAGTTTCCCAGGATAGCTGTCTGCATTTATGGATGAAGAAGGATAACGAGGGTGAAAGGAAGCGCAGTCTATAAAAACAGCAATTTCATTTTCAGGGCATTTGAGCCAAGAGAGAGGACAAATTTATAACTAGGGATCAACAATCAACAAAGCATTATCGTAAAAAATCGGCGAATTTCATCCAGTGCCAGGCTGGCAACTGCTCTAAAATTCCAGCAGTTTCACGTCTTTAGCAAAGTTTTAGTGCTGTTCTTTACAATTCAAAGCCCGTGAACGACAAATATGGGTTTCCATTCGGCTTCGAGCTGGATGCCTGGAGGAGTTCATTTTACGAGACAGCCCAAAGAAAACAAAACAATAAATCGGTTTTATTAACCTCCCCTATTTATATGCGCTATCTGTGCTCATTGTTTTTTTTTCTGTTCGCGTTTTATTCGCCTTGCTATAGTCGAGGATAAATTGGTGCAGCCTTATCTCACTGCGACAGTTGCGGGAAATTCTCGATTTTTGATCAATTACGCCACATATTTCTGATGACCCTTAAATGGAAAGTATTGTGTGCAAATAAAGATGGTATAATGTCAGCTCTCGATATGGCTCGAGCAAGTGAAACTGACACGTTTTC
Source organism: Dendroctonus ponderosae (assembly GCF_020466585.1). Lineage (NCBI taxonomy): Eukaryota > Metazoa > Arthropoda > Insecta > Coleoptera > Curculionidae > Dendroctonus > Dendroctonus ponderosae. Next base: position 7,090,882 of record NW_026017110.1, on the reverse strand, counting down.
CAACCCGTGCGCTCGTGCATAGGTGCAGTTTTGAAATCTAAAACAGTTCATGGACAATCAAAGCTCTGCATTGAATCAATCAAACCGTGGTTATTTCGCGTAATTTTTAAGTGAAACTGGAACGGAAGGAGTCGGAAAAGGGCGTTAGTAGGAATAACAAGCAGAGATCGAAAAAAGTCGAACTTCCCTCTTTAAGTCTGGAGGTGCAAATTAGCATGGATTGGAGTAAAGTTTTCTTCAGTTGGAACTAGGGTTTGTCGGTTTTTTAAAACCGGGTTTTTGGAGAAAATTACGAAATTAGAAAGCCGGTTTTTAAGTAGAAAATATCGGTTTTCAATGTGTGAATAACACTTTAAAAAAATTGAAAATGACAAAAGTAGCCAAATGTACCAGATTGATAAAAACACTGTTGCAAGCTGTTTGGTTCTTGGAATCATATCAGTCCGCTATAATTTCAAGAAACGGTGTGTTTTGTCTATTGGATGAATTAATTTAGATTTTATATCAGTTTGTCTTCTGGTTTCTTTATGTACAGTTCATAAATTCAGTGTTCAGTGTCATTGATCGATATTTGATATAGATGATATTATACAAAATGTAAGTAGGTAATATATTTTAATATTCTATAAATATAAACTTTTATTTGTATTTTTTATATCTTTGTAGTCCTAAATGTCAGACGTGTGGAATTATTTCAAAAAAGTAGAAAATCAAAAATCCCGTTGTTTTTATTGCAATAAAATGCTTACTTGCAAAGGATCAAGCACAAGCAGTCTACATAATAATTTGAAAACAGTGCATGATAAAATAACCAAGAAAAAATAATCTGATGCCGGCCCGAGTTCACAAACAAGTACACTACATTCTTAACTTTGTGAAAAGGACTAGTTTAGAAGAAATTGTATCAAAGCTTGCTGCATTGGATGGACTATCTATTAATTGCATAACAAATAGCTCGTTCATACGAGAGTCATTGCGACAACGAAATTATTGCTTACCACAAAGTAATTCTAGAGTTATCAATCTTATTTATAAGTTTTATGAAACTATAAAAAATGAAACTATGAATGAATTAAATTGTATGAAGAATAAAGGGCAAAAAACTATAGAATGGACTAGAGGTAAAGGAAATCGAAGATATTTAAATATTAGCGTACATCAACTTGAAAAAGATTTTACTAACTTGCGATGCTAAAACAATGTTAAAATTGATTTCTAAGAAACTAAAAACTTTTAATCTTGATTTATCTGGTCATCAAATGATCAACAAATGATGGCGCTGCTGTTATGAAAACATTTGGTTACATATCACCAGCAATCAACTGTGTTATTCACATGGCATACACTTAGCAGTTACTTATATGTATATTATACATATAATAAAATCAAAAGTCCATTGGAAACAGATTTAAATCTTACAAGTGAGGACTCTGAAAATGACGAATCTGATAATGACTTTGAAGAATTAGATTCTCTAGATATAAACAATTAAAAATTACCTGTTCCTGAATTATTGGATGATTATAAAAATATTATTTGCAAAGTAACGAAAATTTGCAAATATTCTAGAAAATCCCCTGTCAAAAATAGCATTCTTGAGAATCCCGTGCAATGGGAATACGAAAAAGAATATAATCTTATTCTTGATTGTAAAATAAGATGAATAGTTTAGAGGTCATGTTAGAAAGATTTGTACACCTAAAAGAATGTGTTGTTTTGACTCTGAATGACCTTAATGCTTCTCATATGTGGAATGAAGATGACGAAGAATATTACCAAGTTGTAGAACTCCTTAAAGTTTTAGGTCCGATAAAATTAGCAGCCGAACCTTTAGGTAGACAAGACGCAAATGTATTAACAAGTGAAAGCATATTTGAATTTTTGCTGGGTGAAGTACAAAATTTGAAGTCCGCAATTAATCAGAAATTATTACACGCTCTAAAGGCACAGTTTGAGGAAAGAAGAGATACAGTAGTAATTACACTTATGCTTTATTTACAAAATTCTCAAACTGTTTTAACGAAACCTTCTAACAAATTCCTTCCATTAGCAACGAAAAGTGACATTATTAAGTTATCCGGACAAATATTATCAAAATTATATAAAGATACAAGAGGGAAAGAATGTGATATTCAAAAAAGTGATATTCAGAAGACCGGCAATCTTCTATAGAAAATGCTATGGAAGTGGAAATTAATAAATATTTAAAGGAACCGGAAGAAGTGACTTCCATTGACATTATATAATACACATTTACATATTTCGTAATTGTTTTTAATAAGTATCCATCTGTATCTAATAACATTGTTTTTAAAAAAAATAATATGGTTATTATAAAAATATGAAAATGTATTGTTTTTATTTATTCGAACCCTTTGTTGAAGAATTCGTTTCACTATTATAAAAATATTTGCATCCTTATATGTGAAAATTATGCATAAACAACGAATAATTTTTTTAAAGTTATTTAATCATGGTAAACTATTATTTCTTTGTTCTACTAAATTGCATGAAAAAATTACTATCAATAAAATTGAACAGTAAATAATTTCAGTCAAAAACTGGTTTTAATCACTCTTAATTTTCTGTAAAAATATTTTGTTCGAATTACAGCATATTCGAGCAAAAATTGTTTCTATAAAAATTCGAAGAGAATTAGCAGAAACAAACGTAAAATAATCAAAGATCCACGTAGTTACGTTTGACTCTGAAACTAATCAAAAGACGTTTGAGAGCGTTTTTTCAAAAATCTCTGTCCTTTGATGTGTTGCTTTACAATTTTCTCAATGATTTATGAGCTCCGCCACTTACTTCGTTATTTATTTTTTTAGGACTTTATTTCCCAAAACTTCCAACATATGTTTCATTATCAGCCCGCGAACTTTAATCCAGAAGCTTTAGATTATGGGGCCTTAAAGGCAAAAAGCTCGTCAACATTGTAGACGAAAGTTATTATTTTTTGTGTCAGTCATTAATTCAGTACTTAATTCATAAATTGTTTAGGATTTAAATAAGGCTCGTAAAAACGATTACAGCACTTAATTTTCATTGAATTTTCAATTAATTGCTTTCCTCATACAGTTTTTAGTGAATAATTTAATTTAGTGTTTGTTCTAGCAGTTCATTCATCGGCTTTTGCGTCAAAGAGTTTTTATTGTTTTAGGCGTAGACTTTTTGTGATTCCTATTTTGTGGGGTTTTTCTAATTCAGATCGAAAAATCGCTGTTTCTTTCCGCTGTTTTTTCAATAATGAGTTAATTTTTGCAACTTTTTGAGTTGGATTCAGGACGCACTTAATTAAGCTCTTTGTTCTTCACTTGTTTAAAATGTCTCGTTTTACCCGTTTTGTTGCTTTTAATGCAACGCTTGATAAAACAGTTACGACTTTGCAAGGAAACTATAACAATAACTGAAAAAGTAAATAAACAATCGAGAGGAAAAATATTATAAGAAAATACACAGCAAAATTCAACTTTATGATTTCTGATTAACCAATTCCTTTCCTGGAAATTTTAATTTGTTTGTTTCTTCTTTCGTGAGTTCCTCATTCCTTTCGCTCGTTTCTCCATTTCATTATTGCATTTTTCCAATAGTTCTTTGCCCAAATTGTTACTAGTTTTCTCATATAAAGTAGATTTTTCTGATCGTGCATACGAGTCGAATGCTGAAAGGAATTTGCACACATTTCAAACAATGGCAGGATCATAAAATTAACATAAACAAACAATTAAAAACACCAAAAATAATAGAATCGTTCCTGCAAATAACTTCTACTCCGCCTAGTTTTCCTGCTAAAATCACTGAAGTAAAGAAGAATAAATTAACTAGCAACTAATATATAAATTGTATCGACAAACAATTTAAAAGCCCTGCATATGTTAATGCGGAAATCGACCATTCTGATGATAAATTGGCATAATAGCAGCGTTTTCGCCCCAAAATAATCGTAATTGATGATGTGCACCCTGGTCTCTTTGCACTAAAAGCAGAAACGCATTCATGCCACTAAATAAATAGCGAATAATGTGCCGATGCTAGTTAATAATACTAATTGTGAAATTGGCGTTTAATTATAAATACTTTAACATTTGTAAATAGGCTTCAGTGATTCGTTATCGGCCAGATGATATCATCTGGGCCATGACCTCATATTAATTACAACAATTACAATTTATTGCAAAAAGTTGCAAATCAATTCATCCGCTTTGCGCACAGCTAATATTTATTATTTGGTGTTAATAGAAACTGTGACAGAAACATGAAGCTAAGTTTTTGAAAAATTAGTCAAAGAATAGACAATTTTGCCTTTCTTTCAATCGAGTTTATAAAAGGCTCTTAAATAAGGCCGAAGTAATTTATTAGAAGTAACAAACACTCCTCTTGTTTGCTGCAATTTAAGAAAGAGAATCCGAATTGACTAGCGCTTGTTCGGTTTCGAAAGACGATACAGCAAATTTATTGCTACATATGTTACGACCAATATCTTAATCAGAAATCTTTAGCTTTTCTTAATTCCGAGCACGATCGTCAGGCGAACGTCGCCTTTTTGGAAATTCGCTTACTTTTGCAACTTAACAATAAACTAAGCAGGTTTAGGAAGCTTTCCCAGTATTACTTTTCGGAGTTTTCATTTTTTCCTCTTTTGCTTAAAGCTCGGTAACTTCCAAGCACTTGATTACTTCCAGCTCACAATGTCTCCTTTGATGTACATCGGGCAACAGAACTGAAAGCCCCTCTCATAAAACCTTTCAAATCCTTATATTTTTCCTAGCAACGAGACTCTAATTAGGAATATCTTGCTGTCAAAATAAAAGGTTTTCAACTGTCTTTGAGAGTAGGTTCTAAGAGAAACTGAATGGCGTAATATTGCGGTAGAGTCGCGTCTTAATAAAACCCGGACAGCTTAACGAATGCTGCTTGAATGGAGTGGAAGATGCGGATCATAAGCGGATTAATTTGCCCGAAAATGTGTTTTGAACTGTGGGCGGAGGGACGATTTGTTTATCATTCGAAGCCCCTTCAATTAGTAGTTCAATGGCCAATAAACAGATATATCAATATAGAGGCTCTCGACACATATGGGGGGCCAAACAAACAACCGAATATATGCAAATAGTGTGTTTAGCACTTGCCTGAACCAGACGCCTAATTGCAGCCAATCAGCTACATAAACACATTAATTATTTACATAAAATCCCTCGATGGGTTGTTTTGGCGTTCAGCAGAAGAGCGCTGTAGTAAACATCACCAATTACCTTTTAATGCCATAGATAGCCACATATCAGATTAATTGAATTTCTACAAACTAACGCTTGCAAAAAAACTTCTTGAATAAAACTATTTCTTCATATTGCGTTGAAGAACATATTTCTTGACATACCGGTGATCAAAACTGTTGTTTATTTATCGTTTATAAGTAGAAAACCTCCGGCTTCGTCACTTTTCTTGAGCCTTAGAATAAATCTCGTTAAAAAACTGAATTTAAAGAAAAGTGCTTAGAAAAAAGCAATTCAAACCGTATGTTTGGAAAACTTTGGTTAAAAGACGCTCTAATTCCAAAAAATTGCAAGGGTTTCCTAGCGGTTAATCAGTAGAAATTGCCAGCCATGATTGTGGCTTCAAAAAAAAGTTAATTTCTGAATGCCAGTTCGGACTCTTTTCGACCTTTTTCTGTTTTTTAATTATTACCAAAATAATGCGACCAAGCACAGTGAAAAAAAAACTACGTTCATTTTCCATTCCACTCCCTTAAGTGGTCCTTTCACAACCCATTAATCGAAAGGAAAAAATATAGCCTCAACCTTTAAAGCCGAACAGTCTGGTTATTGGCTTCTATTGTGTAGTAAACGGTGATCTATTTTGAATTCCATTAAATCCGAATTTATTGGGGGCAATTTTGAAATTTCCCAAGCGTGAATACGGTGGAAGGAATTTGGAAGACTTACAATATTTTGGGGACATATGCCTCTAAATTTTAGCCACTGCCGTAGACATTATTGCCTCTAAATTTTACGTTAGAGGCGAAATTAAGATTACATGAAATAGAACCGCTTTTGCGAGTTTTAGCTTGGCAATGGAATAATTCATATTATTGAATAGGTTGTTAATTATAACTTTAATCGCTAAATTTTAATTGCATTTGTATAAGGTAATGTTCTTTGCATCAAGATTCTCTGGATATGTTTGAGATGCAATAAACCTACTGACTGCACCAGTTTCATACTAAAATTATCGTGAAAGGATTCAGCTGTTTCGTGCTTAAATACTGATTGCGTTTTCGTCAACGATTTACATCAATTCACTACGTTTATACTCACATTTACATACAGTCGATACTCAAAACATTTGGATCAAAATCTCGTACTTTGAATCGCTAAAATATTTTTTAAAGTCAACAACCATCTAAATCTGTTAAAAAATGCCAGCTTATCGATGTTTTTTCACTATTTTTTAACTTAACTTTAATGTTTTTAAATTTAATTTTCTTCTGGAGAGTCTCCAGACTGCGGCTGCTTTGTGCTTTAATACTTATTGCGTTTTCTTCAACAATTTATATGAATTCGGTAAGTTTCATCTCATATTTACAGTCGATACTTCAAACATTTGGACCAAAAGCTCGTAGTTTAAAATGCTAAAAAAATTGTTCTTAAACCTACATTGAAGGTCTTGGTTTTTACATAAAAAAATTGTCAAATATATTTTAGCTGAGAAGAATCTACAGCTGCTATGGAAACGACAGTTTTTTTAATATTTTTTTTGCTACAAACTAAAAAGCTACCGACTGCGCCAGTTTCCAAAATCCTACTGTTTATAAGCGATGGGGGATGTTTTATATTACGAACATTTATTTGAAAAATCACTTTTTCCTGAAACAATTCACATAAATTCGACGTCTGGAAATCTTACCTAATTTTCATTTCTAAAGCCGATACTCAAGTCGAAGGTTATTCAGTCTAGCTTTTTCAAGTTTCGGTACGGAAAATTGAATATATCGGCGATTTAAATTGGAATAAACTGTCGTAGATATGGAGGGGCTTAAACCGAAACGTCTTGAAATAACGAATGCGGTCCTTTTTAAATATTCACCCCCAAACGGTGAAGATATACGAGGTCGCCATTATAAATCACGTAACGGTTCTGGATACGTGATACGAATGTGACAATATTCAGAAGTCTCTATTGCTTTCCGTATATATTACATGCGTGTTTCCTTTTCTGGCAAATATTTGCTATTATCTATCTTCAAACCTTCAAGTAAATCTTAGCAATTAGACTCACGAAATCGATGAACGAAGGAGAGTTTCTCTAAATACAATGAAAATTGCGTTAATGATACTTCAGTTAGGTGGTCGCAAACCGAACAATTCAGCGATTTTGCAGGTTGTGTTGAGCAACAAATACCACTCAAGCTGTAATTCCGCATGTGATTTAAAGTTGCATGAAGCAGTTTCAACTCGTTTAAAAATCGTTGCGCTCCGAATACAAAACTGAAGTTTCAATCCTCGAAATTGTTCAATCGTGAACTGATTTCAGATATTCACATTACAGTTACAAACGATACGATTTGCGCTGCAGCCAATGCTGCTACCGATCAGTTTGCGACAAGTTTTACAGTTTGGCTTTAATTGAAAAGGCCCCATTCGTTTCCTTGTATTCGAAGGCCCATTTTGACTCTATCTTGATTAAGAAAAGGGTTGATTTTTCACATTTTTAATAGAAAAGTTGTAAGGGAGATTTTGGAAGAAGACAATGTGGGAATGCTGAGGATACTGGACACTGAAAGGAAAACGGCACAAAACAATGATAATGACAAACAAGTATGAAACCATTAAAACTGGATTATTACCAACATAAGGACAGAGAAATTTAGAAAAAACCAAATAAAAATTCCTTGAAGCAGACAAGATTAACACAAGAAAATCATGGATTAGCAGCCAAATGATCAAAATTATTTGTAAAGAAAAAATTTAAGTTTATTCTTTCTTCCCTTTCATATGAATTTGAAATCTTTAACTCTTAGTTAACTTTAAGTTTTGAACTTTGAGTTGATTTTCTAGAGCATTAATACAAAAATTTTCAATTTTAAATTAAGCAAAAATGCAAAGATCCTAGTAAATAAAATAGAGGAATAACCATGATTTCCTAGTAAATTTTCAGTAAATTTAAAGGCAGTATTTCCTAAAAAATAGCACAAAACTAAGGCAACTAAAGTGCTTTTGTGCATCGTCGGGCTCCTGTTCGTCTGGATCCAGAAGTACTTAAAATATTAATATAATTTTATGTAAACTAAACCTGCTACGTGCTTAACTGAGTCCAGTTTATTGGTTTTGAAAATATCCGGATGTTCTGACTTCTAATTAATCGTTACTGTTAAGTCGCGGTCATTTGCGGTGCAGACAATTCGGTTGATTGCAAGGTGATTAGGCGACGATTCAGTTAACTGTTTTCTCAACAAAGGCCAAATTTTCGGTATAAATTGACCAGGTTCGGCTTGAAAATGCATCAATCAACTTCTCAGTTCAAACAGCCTAACAACAAACAGAAAAATGCCTTTACCGTGTGAATTTTGTATTGGTAAGTGTCTTATTATTTTCTTGCGTCAAGTAAGTCACTTGAAACATTATTTAGAGGGAGATTACTCCGAAATCAAGTGCAACTGCTGTCCAAACTGCAAGTGTTTAGACGCAAAATTCGGTGAGTTGGATTTCAGCCTATTTAGTGTTTGGAGTAATGATTTTTAATGTTTGTAGTTTCGCTGTGCACCTGCGAGTCCAACAAAAATTCTTTGAACTAGCAGGATGAAAACTCCACTAGTCTGGAGTATTTTTGGAAAACTGCGAATGTTTCCTTGTTAGGTTATAATGCATGTTAGGCCTTTTAAATAAACTGCTTCTGAAAATTAAACTGTTGTGTACATTTCGCTATTTTCCGATCCGAAATATATATAAAAGTGTTTAAAAAGGGTGGATTTGCTGGAGTATTTGAGCTGCTGCTCTGTCGTCAATGATGTCTTTGAATCCATTTTCAAGCAACGCAGAAACTAACAAGAAGCATAAATCTTGAAGGTAAAATGTTGAAAATTCAATAGCGCCGATCTGCTTGGAAAAGTGTCCATTCCTTATCCACCGGCATTATGCTTCGCGAAATTATTATCCTCTTCTGAAATTACCCGATGGCTCGTACAATATTTTCCGGAAACTTCACACATAACACTAAAGTTTCAGATATACCTTTAGGACGAAATGTGCCCTCCCTCGACGGCAGGTCAGCGCGTAGTCGAAACTCATAAATTGCTGTCCCCGGAGTTTCAGGACACTTCAGCAATAATTATCTCCCTTTTACGAGTTTTTAAGCAAGCCCTTAGTGTTATTAAGACAAACTGTTTATTGGGGTAAAAACCGTTTTTTCTCTTCCCTCTGCCAGACGACAAAGATATCGATAAAACATTGTTTCATTGAAATTTGTGAGTTTTTGGTCTTTTAGGTCACCGTGGAAAAAAAGGTCTGCTAGACGTTTTGTACGAGTAGTGTGCATCTTCAGATGTGGTAGAGCATTTCTTTTTTTAATGTTTGCTCTATTGCTGCTATTGCTAATAATCGCTCTCCTTGTTAGCAATAATGGTTTTGTTCAATTTCAGTCCCTGGAAGTGAAACTACAGCCGTAATTATTCAATTTGGCTGTTAATTTCAGGCATTAATCAGCAGCCAAATTAAACTGGTGAGCGATGAATGCCACAAGAGTTGAATTTCCCCGTTTAATTACTTAAAATCCATAAATCGATTTTCATGTGATGAGAAGAGGGTTTCTAACTATAAAATCGGTTCATTCTTGAGATTATCGAGAGGTTTCAACAGCTAATAGGTAAGTGCTGCTGAATGATCTTGAAATAAATAAAACTTTTTCTCTATTTTCATTTCCAATCATAAAATTTCCGGGTACAGCTCAGCTTTAGAGCGTTACGGCACTTATTTACTTTCTTTTTTAGCTTTGGCGGGAGTAATTATTTATTTTTATGCCAAGTAGATAACAGCGTCTCGGTTCGCTTCTGTATTTAAATTTTATTTACAACTCTAATTAAAGGATATGCTACAAAGAAGAGGTTTAATCTAAATATAATGGATTTTTCTTTGGTTGGAATTTTTAACTTTCTTAAAGTTTGTTTGGATGACAAAAATATTCGGTTATTTTCGCTTTTTTAACATGTGAAGTTGGCGGAAAACTGATATCCAGCCATAAATTGTTTCTAGTACTTGATCGTAGTGAGGAAAGTTTGATATTTTGGAACTGAGTGCAAAAGGCGGAGTTTTTCTCGGTTCTGAGATTTCAAAATATCAAGCGCCTAAAAAATCGCGCTTGCTTTGAATCAAAGTGTGTTTTGAAATCTTCATTCGGGGCTTTTCTGGATTTATTTACTTGTAGCCTGTGAACGTTTGGAAATTATTAGTGTTTTATGTATGCATTTGAAAGGCCAAACTATTTTCTTATTTCCTCTATTTTCAAACTGAAAATCGGGGGAAAACTTGCTTGATTTCGGCTAAAAAGTGTAGTGCGCTCAAAAGTATGGCTTTTAAAGACTTGTTTGCCTTAGTTCAATTTTTAATCGGAATTTGTGATATTTCATAATTATGTTTGAAAGACAAAAGCGCATTTTTGCATTTGTGTGATTGAAAGATCGAATTTCCACAAAACTTGAGCTCATTTTCAGCTAAAGAAATTTGGTTTTCCCAGTTGATTCGCATGTTGCTCCTTCATCCTTAAGAGATTGCAGATTTTAATCATTCATTTAAAAGCGACATACTTTTCATTGTCGCTGGTGTTCGAAAATTACAAATAGATGAAAACCTAAATTTGTTTTGAGCTATGGAATGTTTCGAAGTTTTAATTGTCATTTTTCAGTTTCTTGGTTTGGGGCTCCGGAACCTTAACGAATTTTGGCACTAAGGCTTTTTCTTGTTTCCGATTTTTAAAAACCTGAAATTGTTGAAAAGGTTATCGCGTTTCGACCTAATGAGTATTTTGAATTTTTAATTCCCAGCTTTGTTGGTTTGTTTACCAGTAGCTCCGTCATTTTTAGACAATTCTTAGATTGCAAACACCGATTTGAAAGAGAAAAACTTTCTCTATCTTGTGGTTTATGAAAGTGTCACTTCCGGGAAACACTAACGTGTTCGATTGCAAAAGGATGTTTGCAAGTTTGAATTACGAAATGTTTCGTGTTTGCACGCTTGGGCCTCTAAAGCCTTTGCGAATTTGGGGCTTTTTCAACCTATGTTCAAAATACTAAAGTCCTTTCTTGCTTTTGCTTCTTAAAAAGGTAAAATCGGTGAAAAAGTGATCGTGCTTCGAGCTGAAGAGTATTTTGAGGTTTTTAATCCCGAGTTTTCCGGGTTTGTTCGCCTTTGTTCCGATATCTTTTTGCAATTGTGAGATTAAAGGGATCTGTTTTAACATTAAAAAAGCTTATCTTGAATTTCGCACATCAGTTAAAAACTAAGCGCGCTATGAGCTAAAAAATGTTGCTCACCAGGAAACTCTCATCAATCTGCGACTTTGAAACAATGAAAAATCATGTTGCGAAGTGAGTTTATGAAGTCAATTTATTTGCGAATAAACGTTTTATTGTGCGGCATGCCATAATTTCCTCTTAATCGTAGTTTTCACTATAAAATCAGAAACGTCTGGCATTAAAGCACAGCCAGGGATTGAAATGTAATTTTAAAGAAGTAATAGAGAATTTTCCAAGAAATTTCATTTCCGAATATAGCAGCGTTGCACAATTTTGATTAGTTTATTCTAATGGGTGGTTTTGAGATTTACGCAAATGCCTGAAAAGTAACGTCTGTATCTGGCGTTTTGGTAATAGAATGCATAACTCACCAACGCGAAGCCCGCCTCAGTTTATATTGCTACATTACAAGAGCTTGGCATGCCGGATATTAAAATAAAAAATGCCAGCTATATTTTATTTAACCGTTAATTAAATGTATATAAGGGCATTTTTGCCTGGCTTTAAATAAACGGAACGGTCCATAATTCTTCCCGCGAAAATAGCTGATTTTAATTTAGGAATTACGTGTTTTCTTACAGCGCTCCTCTTATTACGGTTTAAGGCGTCCATGCGAAAATACGAAAAATTCTAGTGCTGATGCTAAAGCACGACTTAATCCTTAATAAACTAAGGAAATTCCGGGAAGTTTAACAGAGGAAGAACCAGTTTGCTTTCTTTGCAGCATTTTCCAATCGGCCCCAAGCAACGGAAATCGACCGATTCCAATCACGTTTTATTTAAGAAAAAAAAATCCTCGACCTTCAAAAGCCAGCATTTTGCCTATTGGTGGCCATTGTATCGTAAAACGGTGGGTCCTTTTCGCTGCCATTAAATCCGAATTTATTGCAGCAATCTTAAACTTTTCCAAGTGTAAATGCGGCCAACATTCGAATAAATTTGAATATTCCCACCCTCTACCAATCCCAAAGCGGCGAAATGGAAATCCATGTTTTGACTTTCTACTATATAAATTAACTTCCGTTTTTTCTTCACAATGGACTCGAATTGCTAAAGTTAAATTAAAACCGCGGCTGATCGTCTTCCGTCTAATCAAAAGTACATCATTCCATAATAATAAATCGGATAAGCGATATGAGAGGATCGCATAAGCCATAGAATTGAACGTAATTGGAGAAAATCGTCGAACTTGCCGGGGAAAGTTATTATTTGAAATTGTCAGAAATGATATTCGCCAGTAATTCCGCAGTTGAAGAAAGTCGTTAGTGGTTTATCGTTCCTGGAAATTTAATTGCTCAACTTTCCAGAGAAATTATATGCAAACTTACCATTATAACCGCGCGAAGGTAATTTTAAGGAAACATAAATCGGGCCCTAAAAAACTGTAATCGGATTATTCGAGGTGCCGTTTGTGGCTAAGCTGCCCACATTAAGGCGATTTATTCAGTGATGGGAATTTCGCAGTACTTAAGGAACCGAATTAAAAGCGCACAGCTAATGGCGGTGCTTAAGCGAAATTTACAATTAGTAAGTCTAGTACAAAGTGCCAACTTCTCTCAATCGAGAGCCATCAGAGTTGGAATCCATAAATACAGAAAACAGAAAGTTCACGTCAAAACGCACTTGAGCTTCAAGTTCAAGTTGCAACATAGAGAATGGTGGAATGAAAATCGCCAAATACAACGCAGCGGCTAGTGGGTTTTTCAACAGTAAAATGCTAAGTTCGTGAATGAAATACTGTTCTTGAACTTCTATGTTTTTTTTTAAGTTTCTCTGATTATCAATTGTAGCTTGAACATCTTAAGGAAATTTTGTCAGGCATCTAAAATGCAAAAACCATCCCTTCAAACCTGGTACTACTGGAAAAATTGCCCTCACTTCTGCGGCATTTTGGAACTGGAATCAAATGGTGTAGTTTTTCGCTCGTTTTTTGCTTTACAACGTGAAAAATCGATTAAAAGCTGAGGTTGTTTGGAGCTAAAGAGTATCTTGAATTCCCAGTTTTCAGTTATGCATCATTTTCCTAATTCCAATGCTTGAAAATACCAAATCGAAGAAAAACTTCTTTTTTTTCACTCCACGTTTTTTACTTATTTACTGGTCTCTAGCTGGTTTGTTCTAGGAGTCATTGGCATCAAGATTCGTTTGAAGGACCCAAATTGTCTCTTACGTTTTTCGAAAATTACAAATCTGTGACAATCTGAGCTAATTTTGAGCTAAAAAATGTTTTGCAGTTATTAACACTCATGTTTTGCAGGTTTGCTTCTTTGGGATTTTATTGAGCGACTTGAAGAAAAACAGCTTTCTCGTACTTCAGGATTTTGAGAGTTGCAAACCGACGAAAAACTTAGCATCGTTTTAAATTTAAGAGATATTTGCGCACTTAATTGTAAACATATTTGTGTTTATTTACTTGTAGCTTTGAAAGGGGATATATCTGCCTTGAATATGCCAAACATTGAGCTCCTTTGAAGCTAAGGAGTGTTTGGGATTCTCAATGCATTTCAGTTTTATTTGATTAATTTACTTGTAGCTCCGAAACTTTTCGGAATTACTGGCATTTTGAAAATTCCTTTCAAATATCCCGCTTTTTTCGTATTTGGCAGCTTTCAGAATTTTAATTGTTATTAAACGGCCTTGATTTTGACCTAAAGGGTGTTTGGAGTTCTTAGTTCGTACTTTTGCCGCATTTCTTCGCCTCTAGCTGTTTGTTCTTTAGAAATCATTAGCATGATAAACAATCAGTTTACATGGACGAAATATCTAGTTTACCTGCGCGTTTCGAAAATTGCCAATTAGCTAAAATATAACATAATTTCGAGTTAAATAATATTTTGAAATTTMTTTAACGAGATTTTTCGCATTTACTTGCATGGAACTCTGTAATCTTTGTGGATTTATGTCATTTAGATTATTCATTTTAAAAGCGGAATYYTTTATGTGTCTCCAATGTTTCCARTTCAGAAAAAGAGTTTTCTTGAYTCGAGCTAAAAAGTATTTTGAATTTCAAATTGTGAAGTTTTCCGCGCCTATTTGCCTGTAGCTTCGCAATCTTAAAAAAATTATCGATTTTGAAAAGCCCATTTCAAAAACGAAAACACTCTTTTCTTTAATTTTTTTAAATTTCAAATGGAAACTAAACTAACCTGCACTTCAGGAAAATAGGGAACGTTTTAATATTGAGAATTTTCGGATCTTGTCTTGGACTGTCTCTCACTTCATTCATTTTTAGATTTTAACCACTGTTAAATAGATAAAAACTTTACCTTGCTTCTGGTTTTTTAAAATTACCTATCGCAGAAAAACTAAGCTTCTTTTGAGCTAAAGAGTATTTCGAGTTTTTGAGTCTGAGGTGTTTCGGCTTTGTTGGCTAGTAACTTCGTCACCTCTAAGATTTCTAGTATCTTGGAAATTGGAAATGAAAAATGTAAAAAACCTTTCTCGGAAATTCGCAATCCTTGAAAAAATGCGCTAAGTTTGAGCTAATGATCATTTTGTGTTTTTAACTGAAAGCTTTTCCAGGATAATTCACCTGCAGCTCCGTAAGATTTTCAAAATTCCTTTTACAGCCAAGATTGCTCTTATTTCAAATTTATTTTTAACCTAAAACAGCCGCTAAACTGAATCTATCCCGAGCCAAAAAGAGTTGCTCCCCTACTTTTATGAATTTGTGACATTAAAAAATTACGCTAAGAAGACATCAATATTCTCATACTCAAATGGTTTAAAACCTGTGCTTATTTTAAAATAATCTATAAACTTTTAGTAATCTGCCGATCTACTGAAAATGCTTCTGATATGATCGAAAATAGCATTCTAACTGAAGACATTTTAATTGTTTTATGCAATCGCTCTAGCCCCTAAAGGGTATTTGCCCCATGTAGATCTGCATATTTAAGTAGACTTTCCAATTCACCTTAATCTGAACTTCCACCTCTGTCTCCGATCTCCTGATATTTGAACAGAACGTCCTAATGCATTTCCACTGTTAAGCCATTTTCACTTGCCCTGTAACACCCAAAATGGATTAATCGAGTTCAATCAGTTTCGACGTTATAATCGTCTCTTGTTACCTCCGAAATAAGGGAAAGTGTACTTTTATTTTCTACATAGAACCTTTGTTGTGGAACAATTCCGCTTAATTAACCGTTAAAGAACACGGCAGGTATCTAGTGGAAATGCCCATTATCGGGAGTTAATGGACGGTGTTAAATGTTAGATGTTATTAGGGATGTGTAAAATGGCACTTAAATTTCTCGGGCCGGCTGATGGTAATTGATATTGAGTTTAGTTTATCTCATTTATTTAATGATTTTATTTCTCCGACACTGGAAGGAATTGTATATTGTATATAAGCAAGAATAAACTAAAAAGATGTGTTTTCTCTCAGACTTTCCGTCTGGAGTTCGCAAAGCAGAGCTGGAATATTAATGAATCCGTGGTTTGAATTCACTTTGGACGTGATTGTTCGGGCAAATAAATTTCTTCCTGCAGTTTACGAACGGATATTAGAATATAAATTCTACTTTGCGTCACTATCGGTTCCAGCTGGACCTACATTATTTAGCAAAGAAAAAGATTTGCGTCAGCTTTATTAACGATTTATCGTGCGGCCGAAAAAAGGCAATAACTGTTTTGGGTTGAGACCGCACTGTCGCGTAAATAACCGTGTTTTACTCAGACGCATATATTCAATTCTGTCCCAAAGTGTTGAATTTCGGAAATTTCTCAAGATCGTTGAAGCACCAAATCGCCAAAGTAAAATAAATCTACCGGAATTGGAACCGAAACTGCGCCTCTAGATAGAGCTGAAATCGGTTCACGATTGAACAATTTTAATATCGACTACCTCAAACTCGTTTCTTATTTAGCTTCATTGCATTTCATCAGGATATTGCACATTTGGAGGCTTTATATTGCCGGAAATTTCATACATTGGCAGCTACTTTGCTTCTAATCTAGGATCTAGGATCGAATGTTTAACCATTAAACTGTTGTTTATTAGCAAATGGATCACCGAGACGTTGAATGAAGAATTTTCTATCAAAGGGTGCCTTTGGTCGAAGCGAGCGAATGCACACAAAAACATTAGAAAGCTATTTTTTCTTCCAAAATTTACCGAAAAACACTGATTTCTATTTTCCCGGAAAGTACATTAAATTGCTCTAAGGAACAGTGTAGATTGTATTTTTTAGCTTACTTGAGTTTTTATAGGTCTCTAAAGACAAAGTGTTTGAGAAAACGTGTCTAAATAAAAAAATCGCCAACTTTTGGGAAAAACAGCTTAGTTTGGAAACTTTCTCTAAATAAAACATCAAATTTTCTTTGAAATACTCGTTAGTTCTTTGAAGTTGTGTTCCGGTCGCTTGCTTAGTTTATGAGCTGTACATTTTAATAACGGTGTTTTTATGAATCTTCTTAGAAGAACCAACGCAATTTTGCATTTGTCTCCTAATAGAACATCAATTTTTTCTATAAAATACTGCAAACMGTGTTTTATTCGCTGCTTTTGATCCTGAGTAAATTTTCAAAAACCRATTGCTTGCAAGAATYTTGCCTGTAAATGACAAATCTGCAAAATTTTGRACAAAAAACAATCAAATTGTCATTTTTTTTCTAATATAGTGTTCATTTCTCTATARAATCCCCTCAACCGTTTTTCTTTAGCCTGTTTGTATCCGGAGTTATAAATTTTCAAGAACAAATAAGTTTTTCAGAAATGTTGCTTAATTAAAAAGTATTACGGCAAATTGTTTGGCAAATCGCACCTGAATTTTAATTTTTCTTCTAAGGGASCATCAGCATCTTTACAAAATACTGTAAAGTGTGTTTTTTTGCTTGCCTGGATTCTAAGTTTAGAATTTTCCAGAACAGGTTTTTTTATTAGAAAATAAAAAAAAACTAAAGTTTAAATTTTTCTTCTAATAGACCAACAATATCTCTTTGGAATTATCTAAAGCGTGTTTTGATAGCTTGCTCATATCCGGAGTTTTGAATTTTTAAACATAAATCGTTTCCAGAAATCTTGCATAAATGGAAAATTTGTAAAATTATCCCAAAAAAACACCAAATTTTTCAATTTGTTTCCTAACAAAGCATTAATTTATCTGTAAATTGCTGTTTCCCGTTTTTCAACAGAGTGTTTGCAGGAATTCTGTCTGTAAATTTTCAATTTTTTTCCTAATGTTGCTTTAATTTTACGATGGAATACTATCAAACGTGCATCCTTAGSATGCTTGAATCYTGAATTTTCAAAAAAGAACYGATTCCGGGAATTTTCAGTAGGTAAATCAAAAATTCGTGAAATTTTGGGTAAAAATCAACAAMATTTTCAAATTTTAGTATATATAYAGCGCATCAATTTCTCTATGAAACACTGTAAAGCGTGTTTGATTCGCAATCTTGGATTMTGAGTCATAAATTTTCAAAAATTAGTCSATTCAACGAATCTTGTCTAAATGAAAAATTWGTCAAAATTTCCGAAAAATTRCTACTGGATTTTCACTTGRTTCTGAGTTGTAAATATGAAAACAGATTGTTGTCAGGAATCCTATCTAATGAAAAAATCGCAAAATTTTGGAAAAAAAACAGCTGAATTTTCAATTTTTCTTCTAAAATAGGATCCATTTCTATGGAATAATCTAAAACGTATTTTTAAACTTGTTTGGCTTCGCTTTCTTTGACTCTGCATTATGAAGGTTTTAAAACAGAGTAATTTGAGGAATCTTGTCTAAGTGCAAAATTTGTAAAAAAACACCAATGAGTCTTCAATTTTTAGCTTTGTATTTCCTTAACTGGTTTGGCCTCTGCATTTCCAAAAAAATTTTCAGCAGCGTTTTTGTCGAAATCAAAAAATTACCAAACGTTCGGGAAAAATTCAATTTGTTTTATTTTCTAATTTGGAATTTTCTATTCGAATAGACCAATCGTTGCTCTATTTAAAATAGCCGCATTTCTTAAGCTTGGTTTTTAAACTTATAAACGTTTAAAGACAGTGAAAGAAAAATGGCAAAGCCTTTGTTGCCTCTAAGTTTGGATCATATTCAATATTCTCAGAATATCTTGCATACGATCAAGAACTTGCCTTATTAATGGAAAATTTGCTGATTTTCCAGACAAGAATCCAATGCGATTTTGAACTAGATCGAATAAAGCAAACCTGTAGCTTACCATGATCCTAACCCAATTCGGGTGGCGCATAAGGCAATAATTACACTTGCTTCGGGTTGTAACTCAATTTAAAGTTAGGTTTGCTTTCCTTGTGCCGAGGTAAGAGGTAAATCCTGGCACGGAGACACTTTTAATTAATTTCGAATTTTAAACTTAATCCCGGTGTTCTCGAACTATATTGCAACGCAAATATTTGCCAGGGAAAGCTTGTCAGGCCTTAATTCGGTACGTTCGGAGGAGGAGGCATTGAAACAATTTCCATGATTTAAATTGAATATTAACGATTGGAAAATTTTAAAGAGCAGCAAACTTTCAAAGTATTTTGGTAACATTATTTTAAAAGCTCATTCGTCCAAGTTGCTCCAAAACTTGGATAGTCGCAGTTGATGCTGTTTAATGTTCTCAGTGGGTGTGGGTGATCGCGAAATCGCAAAAAACTATGATAACTGGAAATTTCTGAATATTCTTTCACTAGGAAATCAACTTTGAAACCTATAAAAATCTTTTGTTCTCACTTTAAACAAGAGCGAACTTAATTGCGTGTCAGCGCCTTCAGTGTTTCATGCCGATTTCCGGTTTAACATAAAGGAAACTTCGAAGCCAGGGCATTGCAGGAACCAAAACAAAGTGAGTTTTCCAAAGATTCATAGAGTGCCAGCAATTAGTTTGGCTGGAAAGTAAAGAGATGGAAACAGAGGCTGGTGGGTACCAGGCAAATTAGTTTGGCTAATTAAATTTTGAACGTTCGTTACCAACCGCATTTCATCCGAAACTGATTAAATTTATAATGCCCGCTCAATGAGGAACATTAGAGCGGACTTTCCAATTCCAACGTAAAGGATTCTCGCCATTACTGGCTCCGATTTCGGGACGGAAACGTTATTGTTGCAAGACCGTCTTAATTGCATTAGTGTTTTCGAGACCCTGTCTGCTTCGCACTGATACCGACCCATTAATGCCAAAGGGCGGACGCAATTTCCCAAAAATATCGACTGGAAGGGACGAGATTAACTTATTTTCACTCTCTATGTCTGCAGAACTTTTCGTGAAACGCAAACGAAAAAGTATTCTTTCTTAATGGTCTCGTGTTTTCAACACAAGTCGTCCTGCTCTATTTTTGCAGTTATCTCTATAAACTGAGGTGGTTAACGGAATTTTCCCTAGAAATCCTCCATTTCTGATAAAATTCCACAGTTTTCCTTTAGGCTGTGCAGGCGGAGATGCAAACGAGAAACAGACAAAACCTGCAATTTCGTTAGTGGAATGTTTATTGAAGCAGGGTTTTCTTTCAAGGGAATAAATTAGAATGCAAATTTGCCACGTCAGCTTGAAAAACGGGCTGATTTGCTAATGCAAATTATTCAATACCCGCACGAATAAGTTATTCATGCGAGGTGGCCGCCCTTGGTCACTTAATAGATGTACAGGTATGTAAAGTGTTTGAGTGAAGAAAAGTGAAAATATCGTCGATTAAAGATAGAGCCGCTCTTTGGCGCCTTGAATATATGGAAAAATTACATCTAACTTAGAAAAGTTATCGCCTGAAAACCGTATTTCCAGTTTAATAACCGAGCTTCATATTATCATTATTTCTCTTCCGGAACTGAGTTCTAAATGCATTTTAGTTTTAGGAGACGATGCCTCTATTTCAGGCAATTGCAGCTATTGTTGGCGTACATGCAAATCTACATAGAAATATTTTGAAGTGTATGGAAACATGGAAACAAAATACAAGCAGGTCTTGTGGAAACAGTGCATAAAATAAATAGCGCACAACAAACACAATTCCGCGATAATGTGGTTAACGTTCGCTCCGTTTTGTTATTTTATCCGTTGAGCTGTGCGTAGTAACAGCGAAGCTATACAGCTAGAATTCTGCGCAAATAAATAATACTACCTATAGTTTTTAGATGAGTAAACCCTTATGGATTTTTGAATTTTTTTTGTGTAAATTATGGGTTTTTCATTACGTAAACGCCAACCCGAAGCTGGGGGATTCAGGGGTTTGAATCCTTCCCTACTTGAAGATCGCGCTAAATATCCGGGAAATTATAGGGCGAAAATTATTTGTCATTAGTCCTCAGAGAGCAGAAGAGAATTTAAAATTACGACGCGACAATTCTGCCGGTTTTACGAAACGAGTTCGGCTGACTCTGCGCCTCCCCTAATTTTCTTAAACTTCTCTTTTGTTCTTATTTTCTATTCATCTGGGGGATGATAAATTTCTCATTAGAATTATTGTCGAATAACTTCTGATCCCATTGTGTAACTGCCAGCGATCGCCTTGTGGTTAAATAAAGTCTGGATAGCTTGAATTGAAGATTTATTTTAAAAAAACACAACTTAGCCTTTGGAAAGTCTTAATCTTGATAGTAGGAGGTTCCGCTATAAATTGTCCATCAATGGGAGACATTTATATCAATAGATTAATGGAATTAAATCAGCAAAAGTTTTCCGAACTTTGCAGGGGTGTTCAGGTTGATCGTTATTAATTTTAATAGGTGAACAATATCAAGAAGAAATGTGACATTTGTTAAAAACAACAAAATGTTGAATGGTGTACCCTGATGCCTGCAAACAAGAATTCCTTTCGAATTCGCCATTCAGTGGGGAGCAAAAAGCAAAAACCTTTCCCGAGGTTCTTTGTTATTATGCAGTTATTCTTCAAAACCGTCGATTTGTCCGCCAAAATTAACTTTAATTGTAACAGTTGTTACATTCGAGATAAAAAAAAACGGTGCTCGCCATTAGTGTGGACAATTGCAAACAAAAGTGAAATTTTAATTTTACATGCATTGGGCAACAAAAAAACTCTGTTGGGGTTTTTGCTACAACTGACAATTTTAACTCTATATCTAATCTTTGTTCATTTCCAAGCACAAAAGCGTTGCACGCCAATGGTTTTTCAGTAAGCCAAGATTATTTTCAACTTCTACATTGAGTGAGGTATAAAAAAGCTCGTTCATATTTTTTGAGTAAAGCTCATAGTTTTTGGTTCTCTTGGATTGTCCGAGAAAATTTTTTGTATGTCGAACATTTAATAATTTCCAAGCAAAAAATGGTGCAGGCTAATGGTTTTTCAATAACCAAAAATTATTTTCGAATTTGATATTTAGTGAGGTACGAAAACGCTCGTTTTTTTTCGACTAAAATGCACAGTTTCTGGTAAGAATAGGGAAACTGTTGTTGGATTATCTGAAGAAATTAGCGCTTTATCAATCATTTGATAATTTCCATAAGAAAATCGGTACACGCCAATGGTTCTTCTATAACTGAAAACTATTTTCAAATTCTACATTATGTGAAGTACAAAAATCTTATTTGCTTTTTCAGGTAAAATGCTCAGTTTCTGGTTTGAAAAGTAAGAACTCTTGACATGTCTGAAAAAATTTTCTGTAACCAAACATTTGATAATTTTCTAGAGGAAAAATGGGGCACGCTGATGGTTTTTCAGTAAGAAAAATTATTTTAGAATTCAACATTCAGTGTAAAGGTACAAAAACACTTGTCGTTTTTCGCCTAACATGAACAACGGAAACCAACGCTATACCTAACATTAGATAATTTTCAGAGGTAAAAACGCTGGAGGTAAACAATTGACAAAAAATTCTTTACTTTACATTCAGTTGGCACCGAACCATTTTTTGGGGTTTTTTTGCTAAAAGTGACAAATTTTTTATTTAGAAAACGAAAACTGTTGGATTCTAGACAAAATTAATTCTTTATCTAATATTTGATCATTTCCCAGCTGGAAAACGGTGCACGACAATGGTTTTTCAGTAAGCCAAGATTATTTTCAAATTATACAGTGAGTGGGGTACAAAAAAGCTCGTTTGCAATTTTTGGGTAAAGGGTAAAACGCATAGTTTCTGGTTTAAAAATGAAAGCTGTTGGATTGTCAGAAAATTATCTATAATCGAACATTTGATCATTTCCAATCAGAAAAATTGGTTTTCAGTAAGAAAAATTATTTTCGAATTCAACATTCAGTGTAAAGGTACAAAAACGCTCGTTATAGTTTTCCGCCTAAATTGCACAATGGAAACTAACGCTATATCCAACATTAGATAATTTCAAGGCGTAAAAACGCTGGAAATATACAATTTTTTCTAATCAATCAATATTCAATATTTGATCATTTCCAACCCGGAAAACGGTGCACGACAATGGTTTTTCAGCAAGCCAAGACTATTTTCAAATTCTAGATTGAATGGGGTAGAAAAAAGCTCGTTTGCATTTTTTGGGCAAAATGCCCAGTTTTTGGTTTAAAAAATAAAAACTCTTTGTCCGAGAAAATTAACTCTATATCGAAGATTTGATAATTTCCAAACGGAAAAATGATGCACGCTGATGGCTTTTCAATAACCAAAAATTATTTTCCAGTTCCACATTCAGTGGAGTACAAAAGAGCTCGTTTTAGTTTTCCGGCTGAAATGCACAGTTTCTGGTAAGAAAAGGAAAACTGTTGTTGGATTATCTGAGGAAATTAACGCTTTATCAATAATTTAAAAATTTCCAGCAGACAATCAGTACACGCCAATGGTTCTTCTGTAAACGAACATTATTTTAAAATTCTACATTAAGTGAAGCACGAAAAAGCTAATTTACTTTTTCAGGTAAAATGCTCAGTTTATGGTTTACAAAATAAAAACTTGAATTGTCTGAGAAAATTGTAGTAAAAATAGTAAATATAATAGTTAAAATCTGTAGTCGAACATTTTATCATTTCCAAGCAGAAAAATTGTGCACGCTGATGGTTTTTGAGTAAGAAAAAAATTATTCCCGAATTCTACATTCAGTGAAGTACAGAAACTCTCGTTGTCGTTTTCCGCCTAAAATTCACAACGGAAATTAACCGTATATCTAACATTAAATAATTTCCAGACGTAAAAACGTTGGACGTAAACGATTTTTCTGAAAGAAAATATCTAATTTTACATTTAGTAGGCAAGATGAAAACCCTTCTGGGCTTTCTTGCTAAAGTGCACAGTAAAATTAGTGAAATTTAACCTGGACCTACCTGTGCAAATGCTGTAAACAATACCAAACCGTTGAAATTTTTATCTAAATTAACTTAAAACCCTTCATTAGCAAATTAAAAATATTTTATTAAAAAAACTAATTTGATAAATACATCCACAACAAACTCCGATACTTAGATTTAAAAAATCAGTCTGGAAAAATTTCTAATAGCGAAAATTCCGGCCGATAGGCGGAGGCCTTATTGAGGTGATCTTATAGACATCGTCCCTTCCATTCATGAACCCGTTTCCTAAATTTCCATTGGGTTCCGGGCTTCCATACATCCGCAAATTTGCACCATTGGAAGATCCTACCTCATAGGTCAAACTTTCCGGGCTGGGGGCAGGAAAATTTCCATAATTTCCATAGGCTTTATCCAGTCCGGTTTGCGCAACGTTCTTCAAAGGACGAATATCGAAATGAATGGGAATAACTCGACCGTATTTAGTGGAAGCGTCCTTGTTAGCTGAAGTAGTGAGAACGGGGTCTTTTAGCAGGCTGGTATCCAGAGGAAGCGGTTTAACACCTCGCAGATTCTTCGGAATATGCGCCTCAATGTTCAGGTTATTCAAATCGCTGGCTGCAGCTGGAACATGCTCAGATGCAGCAGAAAAACTGTCCGTAGCAGGACTTTTGTTGCCGAAGCTCATTTCACCTTGAGCGTGACTGAAGTCAAAAGACTCGCTGTTTCTTAGGGCGACATCATGATTGAAGTTTCCAAGTGGTTCGCCCGATCGGGATCGCCCCACATGTGCTGATATTGGCGCTTGGTTCCACTTGGTATTGGCTTGGTAAGAGCTTCTGAGGTCCGGACTTAGCTGAATAGGCTCCGGCCTGGTAGCTTGGACCACGTCTCTGAAAATGGCCTGCTGAGTATTGTAGGTGAAAGTAGGCGACTGGCTTGGGTACTGCGGGTACTGCTCATGAACAGGCGTTGCGTATCTGGCCTTAGAGGAACCCAATAGCTTTTTGCTGGTTTGGAAAGCCAAAGCTTGAGGCTGCTCAGACCCAGAAGCGGGCGCTCGTACTTTCTCATTCAGCTTCAGTCTGCCAGTAATCACTTCAGCATTTTCAAACTTTTTTACGTCCACATTAGTGTATCGATGCTCTTTCAACGCTTTCGGCTTGTAGTCGTTTTTATTGAAGCTCAAATCGTACCCAACATTGAAGGCCTGGCTGGGCTCATTCGAAAACGAGTTTCTAGTCAATGGTCGTTTTTCGCTGCCAAATGCCTGGAAACCGTGGAAATCGACTTGAATGGAGCTTTCCGCATGCTGATCGCTTCCACCAGGGTGCTGATGTATAATGCTGGAAGAGTAGCCCATTCTGGGCTGCAAGCCAATGGACTTGGGGCTCCTTTGCCCCCATACTAAAGCGACAGTTAGGCAGCAGATGAACAATGACTGAAAGAGAAAATTAATTAATGATAATTAGAATAATTGGCGTTTTGTTGCATGCAAGTGGGCTAAGTGGAGCTTGGCGAAACAGATGGAACAAAGAGTTTGGATGCAATTTTTTGAAAAATTAAGGATGAATTCACAGAGTAGTTTGCCCACATATTCCACATATTTTCCCTATATCTTGTTGGGTTAATAAAAAAACTTACTTGATGCATCATACTTAAGCAATATCCTTTCTATTCGCACGGAACTGAGTTTATACCGTAACCAACACTGGTAAAAACTTGGAGAAATCTCGTAAATCAAGCAAAATGAGTGGTTTATCTACATATCTGAGCAACTAATATCACAATGTCAAGGTAAAGTGAACAGATGCCCGCTTAATAGTCAAGCTTATAAGTGGTTCCCCCTTTTTGATTGTGTAGATACATCATGGCAGTGATTTTTGCACTTTCTCCACTGCCACCAGAATGCAGACAAAATACAAATGAATGTCGTTGATTGTGCGTTTCGACTGTTCCATTAAATCAATGTTGGATGCTTTTTTGATTACATTTTCATCAATCGGAAAAACTAATTGGATGTGATTTATTGAATGAGGTTTTTAAAAGCAAATTATCTTTTCTATTTTGAAGCTTTGTCGAAAGATTATAAGGAAAATTTCATTCCAATCGTTAAATTTATAATGCGTTTTCAACTCTGTTTTTTTTTCAGGAACATCGAGATCGATCTGATCCCAAAGAGCCGAAAATGATATACAAATTTTGAGCTGTTTCAATCTGCTGAATTCGATTGAAGATCGGAAGGAATATTAAAACCATCTAGTCAAATTTATAATTTAAGAAATATCGCACTTTAATTTCCAAAGTCTTGGGAAAACTTTGATTTTTTACCGGAAAATCTAGACCGACCTGATCCCAAACAGCCGAAAATTGTGATCAAATTTTTGAGCTGTCTCAATCTGCCGAATATTATGAAGAGCATAAGGAATATTCAAATCATATAGTCAAATTTATAATTTGAGAAATATGGGAATTTAGTTTCCCTAGTCTTAAGAAAACTCATTTTTTGCTGAAAGATAATCAGATTTTTTTTTTAAATTCGGCTCTTAGCAAAATAGTTCCGCTCTTAAACTACTACAATTAGAAAAACTAGTTCATGTAACATTTAACACTTTTCATAATAATATTTTCTGCTTTAATTTATAGCTTTAGGTGTATAACTTAACTATGTTTCTTTAAATCCAGTGTTTAATGGTCTTCTTTTCAAATATTGAATCATTTATGCCCAAAAATAGGCACATTACAAATTATATTTCTTATGGGTGAAACATGTAATTTCACAACATTTCAAACATGTAAATTGGGGTTTTTGGCTGTAACCACTCATGCAGTTATATTTTTCCTTTTATAATATTAATATTTTTGCTCCGTTTGATTATTTTTGTTCCCAGTTTTGAAACTCATTTATGCCCAAAAACTTATCAAAAGTGACAAATTAACATGTCGACTTACAATTGCATGAATATTGCGGTTAACATTCAAATTTTGAACGAAATTTGAACGATCCGCATTAAAATTTGGAGTTGTCCAATGTCCTGTCCAGATGCTTTTTACTTTCATTTGAAAAAATCTCAATATTGATCTACCAAATCTTAAGCTCATTGTTCCTGTGCTAAAGAGCTTTCCTTATGGTCTTAAGCGCGAGTTTGTTGATCCAATTGAAGTTTTTGATCAAATCCAATCATTGAACGTAGTTTCAGCTCATTTCCTTGCATGTTTGGATGAAACAAATTCCGTATTTTGTGAAATCAACAAAATAAATTAGTTGAACTTTGGGACAAAGATTGACATTTTAGGCGCAAAACATGCGATTTGTACCTAAATTAAACTGAATGAAAAATTAATCAAATGCTTAATTTCGAGCTCTTTATTTGTTTAGTATTTGAATATTAACCGAAAAATCGTAACAGTTTAAACACATTCCTGTATAAAATGAATAAAACTTAAAAAATCAAACGGTTCAACATACGTATGTTCTACCGCACCTGATTTCACTAGTCACTTCGATATTTTAACGATTAATAAACTAGCAGGTTTCCAATAATGAAATGAGAAATTTTCGCTACGGTCCTTTAATGGAATGCATTAAGCGATAATTATGCATTAATAATAATCAAATGACTACGAGGTGACTGACTTGCCAAGATCGATCCGCTTGAATGTACGGTATACTTAAGTGCATAACACCGTTAATTACTTGCTTCATTATGGACTATTTATTAGGAAAAAGCGCTTAATATCCCCTAAAACTTACCAGTTTTATGTTTATTCTGTTTTAAGTTTTAAGCTCGTCGTCGAAAAAATCCCGAACTTTCTTGGTACTACATTATTGCCATTATTGATCCATTTTTTAAGCGAATACGAACTCAAACATTAATCAGCCTAATAAAATGGAACATCAAATGCAAATCCGGCATTAAACATCAATTTAATATTGAATATTTTATTTGGAAATTAGCTATTAACCTTTACGTGATGTGCATTACCGGCAAATGCGGTTATAAATAAATCACAAGGAGATATTTATTAATTTATTGGAATTTACGGGGCGATTAATTAGAACGGGATTATAAATGCTATTTTCACTTCATCACCTAGTTATTTGCGAGTTTTATCGATTAGTAGAAAAACCCACTAATATTTCGAATTATTTCAACAAGCTAATCTAAACAAATCGGATACTCGATTTCCTTTTAATTCCATTGAAAAACCGGCTAAGGGAATAAAATTAGAAACTATATAATATTCGAGTTTTTGTTACGTAACTTTAGTAATGGCATTTCTTCATTCACTCGCCTTCACTCCGCTCACTTTAAGGGGCGTTGTCCTTCCTTCCTTTTACGACTGAGCAGCTTTGAAGATTGATCTTCACGCAAAAAAATTGCTTCATATGCTATTCCTTCATTTCTTTGCGGGTAATTTTTTTGTCTCCGGTGAAAGTTTTTTTCTCCAATTTTCCATGTTCTTTTTGCCATTCTAATTGATTTATGTAGTCATTCTAATTAGACGCTTTTCTTTAATTTGCTCTCAACTGACAAAAAGCAAGTAGTAAATTTCCCGTTTCCCCATTTCATGTCGGTGAACTGGAGCAGAATAAGTCGACAAGAAGAACGAGCATCTACAGCATTCTTGGAAAAAGTTTTTGCCACTCTCGTGCAAGAAAAATTGATAAAACTCCATCACAAATGAAAACGAGACCATTTTCTTCAATGGCACCCTTATTAAATTTCGAAAGTTTACAAAGAGCGAGCATTTATTATTTCTCCTTTTAGAAAGTGGAAAATTTGATTGACGCCGCAGAAAGCCGGGATTTAGTCCCCTTAATTATTTCTTCGCTTTGGGCTTCTACAATACATTCTGAAGCGCTTTCGTGCAATTTTCAGTAGATGAAAAGTTCAAGAGAAAAACTAGTTGCAAACTGCCAAATTGAGCAATGAAAAAATCTGAAAATACAGAGTGGTTGCTTCCAGTTGGAAAAAAATCGTCTATTGAAGTTCTGAGGATTTTGCTTCAAGAGCCTGCTTGTTTTACAGCGTACCAAATTGAAAATATATCAACCAGTTCCACATAAAAATCATTTAAAAAATGCCAATAAAGACTCAATAGCCTTGAGCTCAAAACTGGATAAATCACTCGCAACTCCATAAAATGTTGCCAAAATAACCCAAATTTTGAGCTCTTTCAACACTTGAACCCTGAAAAATAATTTCTGCCCCAGTTTGTATATATACATGGGGGAGTAGAACCGGATCAAGCAGTTACCGATACCTGCAAAGCAGCAATTTATTATCCTCCCCAAATCAGAATAAAATAGGCTTTCGTTCCGAATGTTCCGAAGCTCTAATTTTCACTAAAAGCTGGATTTTCTTCTCAACGAATTTGGCTGCAAATGGAATTCTAAATGGGCACCGTTTTGTATTGTAATCGGGAGTAATTTGAAATATTTCCACATTAAGTCGCGACAACTCTAATTGCTCGTCCGCTTGTCTTAAGCGCTGCTAACTACCTGGATGTTTCACATTTCAAATCGGGATTTAAAACACTGGATCAATGAAGGGAAATTTTATTAGGTTGCAGCGCGATGAAAAATTGTTTTGTTCGGCATGGAATGGAAGATAAAAAGTAATTTCCCATTTTCCCATTTCCTTGGGACCTATTGCGACGCCGTCTAATGGTTCCATTAAGAGTTTAGCTCAGTAACATTGCTTGAAACCAGAGGGTAATGAAGTTGTGGGCGTTTTGCGTCTGGAAAGCTCCGTCGGCATCCCAAAAGAATGGAGATATCAGTGTCGAGAGGAATATGGAATTTACATAATATTGCGATATGCATACTGGCTCATGAGCAGATTTACATATACTCTTTTAGAGGCAAAGTCGGATCGATTTTCATTGTGGAAAAATGTAAATTTTCGTTTTGAGGTGTCTTATCTTCGGAGTTTCGCGCCGCTGAAATGATAAAATATGTGCCTAAGAAAATTTTCATTTTAAATGGAAACGAATTTTTCATCGGGAAATGAGCTGGAAACGACTCTTATCTCGAAACAATCTTCAGCTTTAACTAGATTTTATGATAATTGAATTTGTGCTTTCATTTAACATTCAGTACCTGGATTATTCAAAGTCGAGTGCTCGCAATGTTCATTGGAGGGTCCGAAAAAATGTACTCTAAAATGGGAAAATTACTTTAACGATTCGGTGTCTAGAAGTATAAGCGAAAAAATGGTGGAAATGCCGAAGCCAAAATGAAGAATGTTCTTGTGTTTGTTGGTACGTTAAAGCGCGCGAACAGACTAAAGTAAAACTGGCAGCACGAAGCAAAAATGCAGATATAAAAAAAAATAATTTTCAAACACAAATCAAAGACAGGAAGTGCTCTCCAGGAAACTGTCCAGATTCTAATAGTTCGCCCAAAATTGCTGCAGCTTCGATCAATCGATGCTGAGGATAAAACGATGGTTAAAAAGGTTCACTCGCCATTTTAACTAAATATTTTTGTCCTAGGATTTGTCTGGAGTAAAGAGCATTTTCCGTATACATAATGTTTTAAGTTCTTAACAATAATGGATTTTGGCTATACAAAGTTTAAAACCCTCATGAAAAAAACAAGTTTTTCATAAAAAACTGGCAAAATTGAAATAATCGGTTCTTAAGCTTAACACTTTTGATAAAACTTTAGTGACTCCATTGGGTGCAAATCTGGTTTTCCTGCGGACCTTTGGAGATTTGCTAATAAAACTTCTTAATTTAGATGAATTAAAGTTGATGAATTAACACACACAGATCTACGTTATTTCTCATGTATTTCCTTAAAACTAAAACGTAAATCAAACAAAATTTTTCAAAAATGTCTTAAATTTACGAAATGAGGAATACAAATGGAAATTGCGACATTTATTGAACGTACTTTGTTCCATTGTGGGGTGCTAAAATTATCGCTTTATAAAATTCAGACGTTAATAATTTAATTACCGAAGTGAAATCGGTAGAATTTTCTGTAATAGACAAAAAGGTTGTAAGGAAGATTTTTGGGAAAGTTGTGAAAAAAATCACAAATATAACAGCAACACTGAATTTTTTTGGGTAAAATAGAGCACTCTTCACTGTACAATGGCAGTAAAATCAACCTTTTACCATGTTTGGTTGTTGACAAATTAATTATTGAAACCACGTCTGCACAATAAGCTGATGCATACAAAGAACAATTGCAAGCAGATTTTTCAAACATTATTAAAAAATTTGGCGATTCTACAATACAGTTGGAAACGATGCATCTATAAAGTTCAACTTTACGACGCTAAAATTATCGCTTTAGAAAATTTAGATTTTGCGAAATAAATTATCAAGTCAAGTACGCAGAATTTTTTGAAGCAGACAAAGTTTGCAGGCCGATTTTCGAAACATTGTCAAAAATGCACGAATTGAATTACAAAAATGAAACTTTCTGCTTAAAAGCGTTATCATTGCTCTATATAACAGCATTAAAATCAACCTTTAGTCAACCAGTCAAACTTTAATTAAATATTGTAGCGACGTCTGCACTATAAGCTGATGCATACGACGAACAAATTTTTCAAAATTTGTTAAAAATTCGGAAAATGTGTTCAAATGGAAACCACAGCATGTATAGAGCGTACTTTGTTCTATATCATGCTGCCAAAATCATAGCTTTCGAAAATTGAGATCTTGAGAAATGAATTATCGAAGTTAAGTGTGCATGGTTTTTTGCAATAGAAAAAAAGTCAGAAAGATTATAGAAAAATTAGCTAATATAACGGTAAAAATGGAACATTTCGCCGGAATAGAGAACTCTTTACTTCATCCAATGGTATCAGAATCAATGTTCTAAGATATTCGGTTGTTGACTAATGAATTGCCGAAATTGTCTGCAAAAATTTCGAATCTTTTACAATTCTGTGAAAATTCTTCTCATTTAGCTTCCTAATTTAGATGGTTCTAGGTTGATGAATCAATACAAACAAATTTAGCGTTATTTCAAATGTATTTCCTTAAAACTAGAAGGTAAAAATTCGACAAAGTGAAAAAGGTACATAGCAAAATAAATAACTAAAAATTAATGATTACAACGCTGAATCGTACGCAGATCCTTAAAATATTCAATAAATAAATAAAAGTTTATGTTAATATATAAAACAAAATGTCATGATAATACAAAATCAGTAAAATATACATACAAAAAAATCAACAGATCTACATCCATTTAGAGTATTATTGGCTTAAAGACTAATAGAGAGACTAATATAGAGCGGACATACAAAATTGTCCACAATTCCAATGTACATAACCTTACGTATAAAACTCATCGTTCATAGAACTTACATTACATTATATATCATAGATATATGGGACCAAGATCACCAGTTTCCAAAAACCGCAAAAACCAGCTCACTGTCTGTGGAAAATCGGGTTTTTTTGGAACAAACTTCTTGAGCTTCGAAAGTGGCAAACTTGAGCACCGAGGATGTTTTCCAAACGAAAACCGTCATTCAAGACTGTGGTTGTTTAGGCGCCTTTTTACTAGCTGGTAAATATTTTAATTATTTTGAAACAATTGGAAATTACCTTCCGAAAGCACGCTCAAAATGCGCATACCAGGACGCAAGCGGTAATACCCCACTTCGTCTAGATATTCTAGCACTTTGATAACTTCAAAGTGCAACTAGTACCAATAAACCTACACCAAGTTACCCTTAACCGCTAGTTAATCCCCATAATTACAATTAATATTAGGCTTGGAAGTGTCCTCAACAGTCCACTTAAGCAACCCGCACTGTCAAAAGGGCAAAAATGAGATCACATGACCTACAACGATTGCTGTTTGGAACCTTTGGGATTTCACCTCCAAGCGTATTTTATGTGAAGCCTCTACAGATTGTAAGGGTGGCAAAACTGGTAAACCAGCCGCTGCGAACGTTCAGTCTTCTTCATAATACCCTTCTTGTAGTACTGCCTGATTGATCTGCTCAGTTTGTCATAGTTCATGGCCGGCCGATTTTTCCTCTTTCCCCAAAGTCTGGCCACCTTTACTGAGTCTTCAATTTTGAAAATTCCTTTGGTCCGGTCCAGCCACCTTATGCAGGAACCGTGCGTCTGAGAGTTCGACAGAAGCTCTTTGAGGAACTGCCAAAGATGAATGTGCGAACCTGTGCGAGATGTACTGGGCTTGTTCAGGTCGGATGGAGGGTGCGACTCGTCATCCTCATCTGAAACAGAAAATTTTGGATAATAAAACCAGCAGACCAAACAACAAAGTGATAAACCAGTTTCCTCTTCGGGGCACCACTCCTAGTCGAGCGGCCTTGAGGCTGGTACCACTCTTGACTTACATATAGATTTTTCGTGCTTAAATGTCACCGTTCTGGTATTCGTTAGAAAAAAAGTATCAAATCTTGATGATTTTCTTTCGTCTTGAACAGAACCGCTTCTGCTGGTCAACCGCGTAATGATCGTAATTTCCTCTGAAATCGTAAGCGCTATTTCAGTCGCATGTTTGCTTAGCTAAGTAGCTTTTCTTGAGAACCCGCTAATTTTTAAACAAAGGCAAATATATAAATGGCCGAACCCGTTTGCCTTGGCTGGCGTTGGCAATGTGGTTTCTCGAAACCGAAAAAATCTTCTTATTGTGCTATATTCTCCCGTAATAAGGTTAAATAAAATTGTTATTCCTGCCTCTAATTGCCACTCGTTATATCGTAAAGCTTGCTCGGTCACGCAACACTTATAAAAGCATTTATTATAGCATTCAAATTGTTGTTGTTTTGTTAACAGGAATCCACGATAATCAATTTTAAGTGGTTTGCTCACCCTCCGAAATATCTCCACTGGATGCGTTACTGGGCACGCTTTCTGGTACCCAATTTTTCAGGTTCTCCTCCGAATAGGCTGCTTTCCAGATTTCCAATTGGGCGTGCAAAATCATGCCACCCTGAAACAAATTGCATAATTATGACTAACTCCTTTCTCCCTAATCTTTAAGATAAATATCCTGTTGGCAGGATTAACAGAATTATTTGCCAGACTAATTTAGTTTATTGCAGCAAATGAGCAAACCATAAACGGGTTTAGTTCACAAAAATTCATCAGAACAATAACGCAAGTGAAATATTGTTGCTGAATAAAATTCACATTTCCCTATCTAACGAGCCTAAAGTCGTAAGTTTAGGATGATTTGTTGTGGATTACTGAATTATTGAAACAAAGTCTACAAAATGAGCAAACACTGTGTTCAAGCAGATTTAGTAAAAGTTGCCCCAAATCATCCAAAAATGGAAATCTAGTTGCAATTAGTGCAGAATAGATAGAAAAGGTTTTTTGTCTAAATACGTGTGTACTACTTTAGGATGTTCTATTTTTGAAAAATTAATTACCCTAGTCAAGACTGCAATTTTTTTGCTGTAATAACCAAAGCGGATATTGCGAAGATTTTAGCAAAATGGTCAAAAATTCACCAAAAGAATTATAAAACTGAAACTTTCCAGTCGAATGGTGAGTAATTTGTTCTATACAAGGGTATAAAAAGCAACCTTCTGAGGTATTTGGTAGCTAACTAATTAGTTTTCCAAACAAGGTATGCACAATAAGCTGATGTACGCAAAGAATAATTTTTTCAAGCCGATTTGATGACGTCAAAAATTGTCCACATAAGCCATTTAAATGAAAATCCAGGCATCCATTCAGCACGCATTGTTCTATTTTTTGTTCAAAATCATGCTTTGGAAAAGTTCGTTGTTGAAACATTAATTAACGAAATAAAGGACGCATAATGTTCGGAAGCAACCAGGCGATTTGCAGCAAACAAGCAATCAGTAAAACTGATTTTCGGCAAATTGTCAAAAAATCAAGGTGTTGACTAATTAATTATTTAAACAAAGTCTTGAAAATAAGCTGGTGCTGGCAAAGTGCATGTTTCCAAGCAGGTTTCAACTAAAATTACGCCAAGTATAGCACCTGCTTTCTGTTATATTTTAGTGCAAAAATGAATGCTTTTGGTAAATTATGTGTTGCGGACTTAATTCTCGCACGCAGAATTTTCTGAAGCGAACAAACGAGTTGGCATGCCGATTTTCAAAAAATTGCCACAAATTGCCCAATCGACACCCAAAAGTGAAACTTTTATCAGTAATAGCCAGTGCTTTTCGCTATCTAATGGTGTAACAACCATGGTATTTTACTGTTGAGTTACAAATGGTATTTTACTGTTTACTTTTACTGTTGAGTTACAAATGGAAATTAATTACTGAATTCAGGTCCGCAAAGTTTGCTGAGCAACGTAAAAGGAAGTTATCTGGCAGATTATTTTTAAGTCAAAAAAGTTTCTCCAATCCAATCAATTTTTCTTTAAAATTATGCTAAAACCATCGTTCGAAGATTTTTTGGGGTGAAATTATTATTGAACCAGAGTATTCAAAATGAACTGACCCAGATGAACAAGTTTTGAAGCGTATTTTTGAAAATATGCTAAAAATCAGCCAAAACACGGTTCAAAACCACGAAAACTGCACGCATAGAGTGCACCTTCTGCTATTTAATGGTGGTCAGAGTTCTGAAGATTTTGGTTGTTAAGTGATTAATTATAAAAATCAAACCTACAAATTTTCTTGAACCTTACTGGTGGCCAACAGGCTTTTCGAAAAATTGTAAAAAAATCAGCGAATGGATAAGAAATATGAAACTTTACGCTTAACTAGAACGCTTTGTTGTCGATCCAGTGATACAGATGATTCCTTTCTGGGATATTTAATAGTTGAGTTATAAAATATTGAAACAAAGTCTGCCAAAAGAACTGATGCAAACAAACTAATTTTCAAGCCACCAACATTCCTGCCGACATATTGGAGACTATAGTAAAAACAAAACACAAAAAATACACAAAAACAATATTGGTAATGAAAACCGAAAACCATAAAATAATAATTTAAAAAATCAAATTTTCTTTGTTTATAATGGTATTTTGTTGAAATAAAAAACGAATGTGATGTCTGAATAGTTTAATAATCCTGAGCCTTTTCAAGAAAATAAAAAGTAATAATTAAAATAATGCATAAATATTACTAAAATAAATTCTCAAGCGTTATTCAGCAGGTTTTTGCAAAAAAAATCGTGTGCTAAATGGCATCATCTTTCTTGGAAGGCAGCGATTTCGGTTTTACTTTTCATTTCTACCAGCACTGGAAAAGATGTGGGTCATCCAAATTAACAGGTAGCAGACGGCAGGTAACAGTTATTTATTATTCTCGTGGAATTTAAAACGAAAAATCAACGTGAATAAAAGCTTACAAATATTACAACAGCTTTGTTGTTAATTTTACTTGCGGAGTTTTCGTTTCTATTGCTCAACAACTATTTTTTAGCTTCAAGAACTGAGCAACATTTTTAATACTTTCCAACTTGTAAAGCCTGTTTTGCCAGCCAAATTTGTGAAATGTGTGTAAAATTTGGTTCTCAGAAAGAAGACTATTTACATTCTTGTATGTTTATCTAGCATTTAAATCGATGCTATTAGTACATAATTAAATCTCACAGTCTTAATCGCCAGCCTGAGGCAAAAATAAAATAAATAAAATTGCAGATTCTGTCTCTAAGGCTCTATAGGTCGGTTCCTCTGCGATGGTTAAAGAGAATTTAGCTAATGAAATTACATAAAACTTTCCACTGATCTTATAGGGATTACGCAAAACAATAGCAAAATACCGTACCATGATCTACATGTAAACCGTATGACGCAGTGGTATTGTTTTTTACGAGCCAATTTGCAACAAGGCGCGGAAAATCGCCTATAAAACGAATTCCATGTGGTTTTCGATTAGGAATGTGGGTCGCGAAGAACCAAAACTTTCTCCTTTAAATATATACAAACATAAATTTCTTCTTTCTTCCATCCCCCACTCGACGAGCGGACATTCTTCTAAAGGTCGGTGAACGACATTGCCAGAAGAAACGAGTAGGTTCAAATGTGGAATGCGCAATTTGTTGACTTGGTAACAAAGCAATTTTGACTTTTACTTACTTTCTCAAAAGGTACCAGCGAGATGAAATAGATAATTGAGAAAAAACTGTTTGAGCAAAAATCGCAATAAACCAGAGAACACAACGTGTTGAATCATTGCTTAATTGCAGTAATTAAAGGTTGAATTCAGGCAATATTCGAGGAAATATGACATAATTGAAACGCTACCAATAATAGATATTGATAATTCCAGGTAAAACCCGTTAAAGATCGGATTTGTTAGCTTTGCTTTAATCCTGCGAACGATTGAAGCTTAATGCTGCTCACTTATTAAGCAACAGTTAATGGTAATTATTCAGTGAAGTGACTCACAGTTTTTCTTTGTTCAATGAAAGAATTGTACGTTTCAAACTAGTTTCATGGCAAACTATTTAATTAATAAATAGATTTTGATGTAATCACCGACAAATTTAGGCATTTACGTGCGTAAATCTATGAACTGAGAAAACACATTTTCATTTTCCAACAATTATTATCACTTGCAACCAACACAATCGCCCTAAGGCCACATTATTTATTGCATCGCGTTTAAGGTGTGTTCTGTCGGTATTTAGGTCAAAGAGCTAGATAAATCTGATAAATGTTTTATAAGGTTTTAATGGCGTTTCGCCATTACATGCGATAATTTTTCACAAGTATGCAAAACAACTTGTATTTACCTGTGCAGCTCTGCTAGTAAAGTCCTTTTCCGATAGCGCCAACAAGTCTGTACCGGACATGTCCCAACTTTCAGCTACCGGTTCCGAACAGTTGAATTGTCTGGACGTCCATCGGATCCAAGACAGGACATCTGCAGGGCTCCATTTTGATGGATCTGAAAATGCGGCTTTATAAGCACAAAATCGGCACAAAAAGGCGCGGCTTTTAATAAGTGATTTTAGATATTAGAGGGAAAACTGATTTAGAATAATTTTTTAAATATTATTTGCATTGAAATAGGTTTCCCCATGAAAATGGGGTGGAAAAGTGGCATTGTTCAAAGCTCGAAGTGTGCAGCATTTAGTCGGTTGTAATTTCGGGTTTTTCTTTACAAAATCCCTAATTAAGGCGGTTTTTGCAGTTTCGATGATTTTTTAGAGCATTTTCGTCAAGCTCTTGAGTTACTTTTCCGTTCATGTACAGGGTGTTTGCAACAGAATGTTCTGAACTTAGGAATCACTATAAATCACTGATAAATGCAAAACGTGGGTTTATTTTCTGAATTTTACAAAATTATGTAGATCACTGAAAAGCGTATTTAACCCAAAATGTTTTCTTCCCTGCAAGTTTTTTTGTTAAACAAGCAGTTTTTGAGCATAAGGGCAAAATGTGATCGAATGCATACTAAAGTTCATTACAAAGTTCACACTTAATTAATTTTTGACACCCTGTATACCAGCAAAACACAGCATTCAAAAAACGGACAAAATGGTTAAAGCTGCAAAAAAGTGACTGTAAAAGCAAAAAATTAACTAAATAATCAGATGTCTAGTAAAACGACATATGCTAAAGAAGAAAAATTTGCAAAAGAAGCCGTTATGAGGTTTTTGAAAAATAATCATGCTCTCTCATTTCAACTTTTTCTAAGTCAATGATTTTCGTATTGCTTTCATAAACAGATTGTTTGCAGGCAAAATTACTGAACCGTGTGGAACTTTTCGTCGGATTTCCTGTCGTTCAAGCCACAAAACGCTTGTTATTTTTGAATTTTTTAAAATGGACTGAATTGGAAAATTTCATTCAATTTAAACCATGTTTTGTCCCTTGCGAATTTTTTGTTAAACAAGTGGTTGTTGAGCAAAATGGCGAAATGCCACCGAATGCATAGATCTTATAAAAAGCCGCCTTTTTTTCGTTATTAATACTTAAACAAAATTGTATAGTATCAAAGCGCAAACTTTTTTATGCAATTGATTTTCCAAAAAAAATTTCAAGAAACTGAACATTTTCTCAAATACACCAACGAAGCAAAACAAATAATCAGAAAAATTGCGACAGTGAAACATCAAAGAGAATCGACTTGAGGTTGAAAGCGCAATAAATGTTCCAGACGGAGCAACAAGGAAATGGGCAAAAGCGGCGAAAAATGCAAAGTAACAAACGCAAAATAATAAACACTAGCAAAGAAATTAAACTAGAAAACTATTAAAAGCTTAACCGCGTGGATTTTTTTCAATCATTTATCAATTTATTGACGATTACCTGCTTAATTTGATTTAAATTTGCTGGCCTTTCCTCACTAAGTATAATAAATAGTTGGCAATAAACTTTTGAAGTCTTAACGCAAATTGAATAGAGTTTCCCAAGTTCATTAGCACATAGTTTAGTAAGATTACCATTAAACCACTCAGGAGTGTCTTTAACATGAAAAATAAATAACTACGGCCCTGAGAAATTGCCTTGAAACACTCCTGTTTGAGAAATGTGTGATTTTTTTGCTCTAATTGACTCTAATTAATAATGCACTGGAAATTCCCTTACAGATTGCGTAGGCATTCTATTGTCGATAAATTTGCATGAAGCCCTAAAAGACCATATCGAAAATGCCACATTTGCGACAATAAAAGCTGAAATTTAAATAATTAAGGTTCATTAAGGCTCAGTCGTAATGCTGAAAATCAGAGCCCCGCAAGAATAATTGCATACCTCAGTAAAAAATGTTTAATTCTAGTATAGTAATCTTTCACTTGACCAAACCCACAAAAGAGCTTTAAATAAAACAATCAATTGGCTTTTAAAAGGAAAAAAACTTAACGAGTAGCATTGAATAAGTGCCAAATCACAATATCATTTAACCAATTTCCCGTCTACATGAAATTTCGGATATGAAAAAACGCGATACAATCTATATCCTCTAGTAGTAGTAGTTGCTGACCGCGCCCATACATTATTATGAAATGGCTGTTTTCGATTTTTTCTCAATATAAATAATAACAATAGGAAGTTATTTATGGAACTGCTCCACCCACTGTCGGTATAAAGAAATAACTGGAAGCTATTCGGATTGTTTAAGGCGGTTCTTGGAACTGATTGTTTATGTATGTAGATCTATAGATCTGTAGAAGCTGGCGCCATTTGAGCTCCACAGGCAGAAAAGTTCACAAACTAGACGCAAAGATGCGGTTTGTTGTTTGAAGCAACAACAGATTTATTCGGTGAATTAGCGAAAAAACAGCAAACCATTCGGCAAATTAACTGCTGGCCTTCGAACCAAAACCACACCCTATTTGAGACAAGTTTTTATTGGCTGTTTACGTCTTCGGTAGCCTGTTGACAAAAAAACTCTTAACAATAGCGCGTGTTACAAGAGTATCCACTTAACAGTGGAATTGAGGCCTATATTTGGCTAGGCTGATAAGGTTTGTTCTCAGAACGCTACGCAGTTTCCGACCACCTACAATTAGCCGATTAGATTATCACCTACTGAATTTTCACTGTTTTGATACATGATCATGATTTGGAGATTCCAAATGTTTACACAGTATAATCAGAGAAATCACATTTTCAATTCATTAGCAAAATTATCCGCAATCACCGAATAAATATTTTGGAAGCTTCCCGAGCTTTTCCCATAATTAAGGAATCGGTTACAACTGCTTCTTACTGGATGGAATCATTATAATTTAATTAAAACTTAGCAGTTCGACCTGGCCCTAATGCGTTAATAGTCTTCAATGCTTGAACTTGGTATTCATTTATTTTCTACAGCAAAATTTTCAAAAAAGCGTTTTGAAAATTAGCTCTGAACAGTAAGCGATTATCAGCTACATCAATGCCTAGTAAAAGGGAATTTCTTTGAGATTTTATCCAATTTTGGTTTGGGAAAAAATGAGGCAAATTCAGAAGAATAAGAGCAAAGTTGATGAACACGTAGGACATTTGGAAGAAGAATAGGCATGTGAAGCACCTATTATTTGGACAAATGTTATTCCTCTAGATGAGCCAAACTGAGAATAATCCTTCAGATAAATGGGCAAAATGTAACTTAAAGAATCTAGGAGAAGATGGTGACGATATAGAACAGCACTGAAGAAGATTGTGTCTGCGAAGGTAATGAACATACAGAATATTTGAATCAAAAACAGAGAATTGATGCCGATAATAGTTTGAAAAGTTTTGTTCTTCCAGATGAGACAAAAAATGTTGATTTTGAATGTCAATCATTTAATTAAAGATTTTGTAAAATTGCTCTGACCGTGAGTGTTCAACTATCAATGCCAGGTAAACGCAGATTTTTTGTGCAATGTTCCGATCCATAGCAGGAATACTTTTGAGCGCCTCAATTATGTTGTTTCTAAGCCTAAAGCGAATAATTTTCTTGGTTCAAAAGATTCTAACCGTAAATGACCAATAAACGTCCAATGGTGTCGTTATCAGAGCGAAATCAACCAACATAAACCACTAAGGGCTACTAATTTTAAATAAAAGTCTTAAACAAGAAACTTTTCTTCCCAAGAAGTATTGTAACTTCTTCCCTTCCACTCCAAGCTCTGTTTTTTTCAAAATTTTGCCCGTTTTTACCTAATCACTATCTTCGACTTCCAATTGAATACACTGCTTTTTCCCACAAAGCAGACACAAACTTAATTCCCTGTTAACAAATGCTCAATATCAGTGTAGCAAACGCCATTTAAAATAATGGAAACCCATTAGTTTAAGCCACGATGAGGCAGTTTGCAAAGGTTGCATTACTCTGGAAATTGCCAAGACGTGACCACGCTCACATTAAGCACAAAAAACTGTTTAACATTTTTTAAAAGCCGTCATTCCTAACTGTTCATCGGCCAGTAAATCAGTCCACATTGCCCAAGAATATGTTAAATGAGCGACTCAAGGTTTCTGCATTTAAACACTTACCAGGAGAGATGCCCAATAGCGTGCAAGTATCATCCACGTCTTTCCTCATCTGTTCAATGGCTAAACTGAGCACTGGTTCGATGCTTTCGCGTGAAATTTGCTCGTCACAGCCCATAATAAGGTCCTCCTGGTCTGGTTCCTCCATTTTGATGTCTCCATTAACGAAAGTGAAGTCGATGGGATGGACGTTGAATTTTTTCTGAAACGTCGTGTCTCTGAGGAACTGTCTGAGCAGCTGATGGTCCTTTGGTGTGTCAGGTACGGTTTGGAGAAGCTGTTCTTCGGGTTTTTGGCTCAGAAGTCCTCTGAGTGTCTCATTGTTTTGCAAGTCGCCCAAGATTTCACTAAAGTCCACAGTGCTTTCCTGCTTGATTTGCTTCAGAGGCTCAAAGGCCAGATCGGCTTGCTTTGGGATTTGCTCAGGAGATGAAACACTGGAGTAGTTAGATATGGCCGGAGAAACTGGGCAGGAAAGGTTAAAGCTTGCCAAATAGTTCTCTTCCTTAATCCCGAATGAGACTAGGTTGGGCAGCGGAGAAGTGGAGTTGTTCAGAACCTCCTCCTTGATGTAGCCAGTCTGCAGAAAATCCTCGCAAGACGACTTGGAGTAGACAGAAGAAGGACTTCCAGTATACAGTGAATACTCTGGAGAACTGGGGTAAAACGTCTGCTCCCGGTAGGCTCCAAACTGATCATTAGGAGACAACAGGCCTTGCGAGCTAGGCGAATATGGAGACAACGATCTGGATCCAGCCTGCTGTCCAACAGCACTGGTCTGAGGCACTTCCAGATGAATGGGCGATTGAGGAGACAGATACTTCTTATTATCGCCCAACAGCTTCTGGAAATCTGGCTGGAAATCCGACTGGAACTCACTATCGGAGCTGGTCGATTGGTTTTCGGGCGAGCTGGGGTAGAAGGTGGTGAAAATCTTTGGCTGTATCGACGGGCGCTTTTCCGGCAATGTGGGGAAAAACTGGATGGTTGAGGATAGCGGTTGGTCGCCTCCAGGCAACAGCGACAAGTCAAAGTTTTCCGCAAAGTTGCTGTAGTCGCACGGCGGGGTAAATCCTGCAGATGGAACGGTTTGTGGCATCTGAAACACAAATGCAAATGATCAGATTTTTGATAATCAGATAAGTTTGGGACTAGAAAAAGATGGTTTAGACCAAGACGAATAGTAGGAGAATGAAAATTGGAGACAAATTGAAAAGGATTTTGAAACATGACTTACAGCGTAGCAGACTAATTCACATTAAAAACATTGATTACACTATTGAACCTGAAAAGGTGAATCTTTGCAATAACAAAGTGTTAATAAACGAGAAGACAATGGGACACTGAATGGGTTTTGTAATAATCGCGTTGACACTCTGCTTGCAATCACTTATAGTAATTTATTTATGGAAGCAACTTCAAACACACTTGTTACATTAAGGCAGGGATCTAAACAGACCGGTCGAGCTTTTGACGTTCGTATTTATGTAATATGTTCGCCATTTATCGGTTCGGCGATTATTTATTTTCCTTTAAACTAAATCTGCGTATGTCGAATCTAAATTTAAAGTTTTCAG
Source organism: Dendroctonus ponderosae (assembly GCF_020466585.1). Lineage (NCBI taxonomy): Eukaryota > Metazoa > Arthropoda > Insecta > Coleoptera > Curculionidae > Dendroctonus > Dendroctonus ponderosae. The sequence continues at coordinate 7,047,788 of NW_026017110.1, read as the reverse complement.
TTCAACGCAAACAGTCCGCAAAGTTCCGCATCTGTTTTCAGGATGATTCTCCATTAAATCGCCTACCAGTTAAAGCACGTCGAGTAGCACCCCAAAAATCTGCAGTAATCAAGATCGCCACATCACCACTATGCGGACGTAATGTTCTTACGCACAACGTGATTCTGCACGTTACGTACGAAAAAAAATCAAAAACACTTCCTGTCCTTGTTCGGTGTCACGGTTTTTCCATCCTTCCCTCTCTTTTTGCTATAACAAGGTATTTTTGCTCACCTTGATATCTGACTAATGTTTTAAGTTTAAGATCATAAAACGTACAGGGAGTGCTACTAGTTTGGTTAATCTTGCGTTGAATATTTGCTAGCTGCTGGTGCATGTGCGATCACTTTGGTGTCGTCCTCGCATCTAATCCTTTATATGTCCGTTTGGTCCTGGGAATTTTTATTCAAATTTTTATGTATCTTTTTGTTTTGTTGGTGTCTACTTCTTTCAGAATTTTACAGTTCAGTTTTTCTGCCCGTTATCTGCGTGGGTGATATTATGAAACCAGCTTTCAAATTCAATTCAAAATTCAAATTTTTGGATCTTTTCGCCATCAATCGCTCACTTTTCATGTGTAAACATTATAATTTTATTTTGGCTTGGGTTAATCCTTGTACCTGGATTTAATCTTGTTTGGTGCCCAGTAAATTGCAAAAAAATTGTGTATTTTCTTAAATGTCCTTTCTTGTTTTCTAACTTCAGCGAAGTTTATTCAAGGAAACTGTAAAAACGAAAATATTTTTCGTTTTTCTTTGCTCACATTGAAGAAGCTTCGTTTAACCACAAAAAAACAGCTTCGAAATAAAAGTACAAGATTAACCTGCTACAGCCATTTCTACTCTTAAATCCATAGCGTCTATATAATATTCTTCAAAAAAACTTCAATGTTCAGCCAAACTAAGACCAAAAATATCCAAGGAAATATTGTTTTAATGTATGAAAACGGTCCAACTGGGCCCTAACCGATAATATTCAATGAGAAAAAAAAATAATTTAATTTAGTTAGCTGAATGTTCTTACCAAATTAGAAAAGATCCATAAATTCTGGCGAATTTTAGCGAAGATTTACCGAAACTAGTTCACTCTATAGAACGCGATTCGACAGTAATTCATACCAGATTGGTAGACCCGGTATTATTATTATTCCGCCATCCTGCTGCCATTTTTTTCTCATGGGGGAATTTCGTACTGAGCACACGACTGACGTCATTATATTCAATGTTTTTTTTAAAGTTCGCCATCGATTCACACGAATCTCAATGTGATTTTGTGCAAGTAATGACGTGGGTTTGAAAGAGCAGATTTCGAAGTGATGTTTCTCGAAAAACGTCGTCAATGATTTGGAAAGTTTGAAAACTGTCGCAAACTCAAAGTCCAGTGGACATAAGTCTGGATGTGGCGGAGGCCAAAAGCAAAAATTATAATTATCGGAATAGTTTTCGCTCTAAATTCCTGTTGAAAAGTTGATCTTTGTCGTTTGTTGTTGCTTGATTCTCAAATCAGCTAAAAACTGATTTCTTTTAAATCGCCTTCCTAACTGATAACCATTATGAAATAATCAAGTTCAATTGCTTCAAATCACGGTCAGATAAGGCTACATTTGCGCGTGTTTTTCAATCAATTCCACTGTCTTAAGTTGTATTAATTCCGATCTCCAAATAAACTCAATTTTGCAGTAATTTTTTGACCGAATTGCACGCTTTTTGAACGCAGTTATTTCATAGATCCTGCGGTTGGCAATGTGCACTAATTGAAAAACAATAAAAACTGAGCAGTTACAGTACAGTTGATTCTTGTATAACGTTACGTAAAAATCAATTGGAATTTGGTGAAACGCTTACCAAATACTACGGCCCAACACGTCATCCGATTAACAGTTTCACAGAAAGAAAAGAGAAAGTTGAATAAAACGTTAATCAGTCGTGTAAAGTGCGAAAACTCCAACTCAGATGATGGTCTCAATTTCATGTCTCAAAGTGGGATTTGAGTTTGACTTTACTGAATTATTAGCCTGTTTTGGCAATCTTATCGTTTTTCATTATTATAATTGCGCGCTAATCTCTGCGAAAATATTGCGCAATATTAAAATTTTAGTGCATGCAAATGGCTTTCTGTTCTAAATGAATCGGCAAAACCATTAGAATCGAATGCGTTATTACTTCAATGTGTTCAAGTTTGGTTCAAAAACACAGCCAAAAACAAGCAAATACACTCCATGTAGCTTTATAAAAAAGTAGAAAAAATTTTTTAGAGTTTAATGGCTGGAGATAAGTATCTTCTCCAATCACACACACGTTCCAGATATGCGATTAGCAGGCTTTCTCTCCTAGTAATTGTAATTAAAACTACAATTAACTTATCTTGTTGTTGTGATAAGAGCAGATACTTATCGATCTGTCTGTATTTGTTTTTATTCCAATCGACGAAACCCCTGTTTTATTTCTTTAGCTTTTTACCGTAATGTTTTTCGAGTAATCTGGTCAGGTTTGGTAAATTAAAAATTGAGGTAAAATCCGGAAGGAAGAATACAATTAACTACAATTATTTGCTATTATTATAATTGTTCCTTAGGTGTTCGAACAATCGTGCAAATAACCATCAATTGTTTTTTCTGTTGTCATATTTAATCTGTTTACTCGCATCTTGACTAATTAACTTGAACGCTGATTTAAACAAATTAAATATAAATGTGTACAAAAATTCCATTACATGCACAGACACAGTCAGTCTCACCAGCGCGCAATAATTGTTCTTGGTCTATTTATTCTTAATTTTCCCAAGTAAGTTTTGTTCGGTTTGTCAGCATTTTTGAAATTTACTTTGTGAAGGACTAAATCAGCAAGACGAAAAAGAGCATAAATTAGACAATGAAATAAATACAAATACATACAATACCCTTTGTTAGGACAAAAGCCGCTCGATTGAGCTTGGATTTGGTGAAACGGTTTGAAACCAAAGTGAACAAGTAGATGAACAAAAACGTTAATTGAGTCTAAGAAAACAATGACTTTTAAGACAGTGATTGAAAATAAATGAGATGAATGAAAACTCTAATAAAATTCCAACTGGTAGGTATACACGCTTGAAGCAGATGCGTAAGGAAGCAGATGAACAAGAGAAACTGAAAATGAATAAACTTGGCTTCAAATGAATGAAAGCAAAAAGTAGCGGTTTGGCCAAATATGAACAAGAGACGAAGAAATGACACCAACAGAAACATTAAGAAAAAAACGAATGACTGCGAGTAGCAAGTAAATCATCTATTATCTATCTGCTTCACAAGTTATGAAGCAGATGAGCGAGAGGAAATGAAAGAAAAATAGAGCAAAAAAGAAGTCAGTAGTTGCGAAAGAAATAAAGGAGACGAAAGAACTAAAAACGTGCTTTATTGAACTTCTGCCTTATAAAAACAGATTATGGCTAAGATGAGCAAGAGATGAAAAAAAATTGGAGGAAAAAAGGACTGTGAGAAGCAAGTAAATGAAAAGAAAATGAGCTGAAGAAAAGCCCACAAGTTAAAAAGCAGACGAGCTAGAGAAAATCATCGACAAATCGAGTAAAACTCAAATCAGCGGCTCTTAAAAAAGTGACGGAGAAAAACGGAAACAAAAATAAGTTTTATTGAGCTTCCACCTTACATAGCATATTGAGGCTAAGATGAACAAGAGATTAAAAATCAATAGACAACAGAAGAATTGAGAGGAAAAAATGAACTAACAGATAAATTGGCTAAATAATTAATAAGTAAATAAGTAGGAAATGAGCTGAGTAAGAATTTGATTGAGTTTGTATCTGCTATCCAATATAAGCCTGTGTATAAAAAAAACAAATCAGCGACAAGAACGAGGAAGAAAATAGCGAAGATCTTTAGTGAGATGAAAACAGGTGAAGAAAAACTATTCAATTTCTACCTCTTGAAGCAGCTTAGGCAAAAGTTTGGACAAAATAAATTTGGCTAAATACAATTTAATGGACAAAAATTAGAGAAACAACAAAATAATGTTTCGGATGAAAATGTTGAGAAAAGCACATCAAGCTCCTGTTGCAAGTAAATGCCGATAGGAGGACAGAAATGAAAATAGCAAAAACAAAGAAAATAATGATTGCAATATTCTTATCTTTCCTGGGTATAAGTCAAAGTGTGAAGTAAAAATGTTGAGCATCGTTTATTTCATTACGTTTCGGCTAGACAACAGCGCCATCATCAGATTTAAAATTTACACAATTTAAGCAGACAAATTTAAGGTTTCAAGAATTCAAAGACCTAAAAGAACGTTGATTTTTACTAATCATGAGTTTGTGTAAATTTTAAATCTGATGATGGCGCTGTTGTCTAGCCGAAACGTAATGAAATAAACGATGTTCAAAATTTTTACTTCACACTTTGACTGAGACCCAGAAAAGATAAGAATATTATAACAAGTACACGCAGTCAGGAAAATAAATCAGAAAAAAGGAATAAATGACAATTAAGGAGCGAAATGAAAAAATACAGACAACTTTTTACAGAACAAAAATCCGAATATTCTCCAATCCTTTTTCAATAAATGGCAAGAAACGCCGAAGATTGTCTTCTGCTAGTGCTAGCGCAGAGTTGCGCTTGCCGCTTGCTCAAAAGAGAAAGATAATTGTCAGCTTTCAAGGCTGGTAGGTTTTTCCAAAAGAACACGTAAGACCGATTAGCGTACTGTTTTCGCAGTATCACCGTAAACAGTTGATCGGCAAAGTAAGAGACCAAGCAGGTATTCACTGATATTGAGAAAAAAAACATATCTTTGATTAAAAACACTGGATGAAAGTGCTCTGTTTGTTTCTAAGTGATAACCCCTTTGACTTGTTTATGTAATTCAGATTGAATATATTTTTGAATAAGTCGCTGTGTCGCAACAATATTTGGTCAAGTTGATTAGTAACAATTAATCGAGCTGACAAGCCGATTTATCCGAATTGTTTTAAACAAACATGCAAAACTGTTATCTTTTATTACATGTTAGAGATTATATAAATGCATGCAGTCAAATCAGTTTTTCTGTGCCAATATTCTGGAGGAATGGCCAGTGGCTACTTCCAAACTATTAACCAGAAGCAAAAGACACAAGTGTAAAACCCAACGAGCGGTGGAAGATTTAGTAACCTGAAGCTCCGCTAAATCCTCTTGGGACGAAACATTTCCTGCATCCAGCTTGGATTGATTAAAGTTTTTTTAGTATTAGCAATATATTTTTTTGGTGCAAAAACTCTAAGCCGTAGATCTTGCTTAACAACTTACCGACTCCATGGCAGTGTGCCGATCGCCCAACACCATAGTCTTTGAGATCAGTTTGAAAAACACGCCGCTAAAACTCTTTTTTCCGATCAGAATCCACCATTAACGGTGCCGGAAAAGCCGCAACAACCGAACCAAAAGCACAATTTTCTTGAGAGAAAACACTTGATGGCAAAAAATTGAATAACAATATGCGCAAATCTGCTACAATCCGCGCAGTTCGAGCTTTAGACGATGAATGTTACGCGATGGTAGATCTACTGGGCTCGGCCTACTTTCAGCAACGCTGGCCTCACTCGAATCCAGTTGGCTCGTATAGAACAAGAAACAAGTGAAAGATTATACAAAAAACAGTTGCTAGTTAAGACTCGGTTTGTTTCGTCTCAGATAAACCGCGGATAAGTTGGTATGGACACTCCTATGCAGATGCAGATATTTCAAGAATGCAACTTGTTGATCTTTAAAGTCTGGTTTTGTTTCTTTTGGGTCTGGATTATTGCCATATTTCTTTTAGGTAATTTACCCTAAACGAAAAACTCCTGAAACCCAGGGTTTTTCTTGGCTAAAAATAATTTCCATTTAGTTCCGGCGTCTGATCAGCTTAATCAAACAAAATAAAAGTTGCAACAGCCGTGATCTAAGTGGACATCCCAGTCCGAGATTGAATATTCATTCGGTCATTTGGATCATTTATTCTTACGTAATTTCCAATAGCAATCGATACATATTTACCATTGCAAATAGTGGAAAATCCATGCTTGAACAACAGATTCGTGGGCGTTTCTTATTAACAAGGTATAAATTTTCAATTTTTAGTCTGGGCTGTTTTATTAGTGATTTTGGAAGAAGATAGTGGCAAACTGGAGAACTAAGAAGATGAAGAACGCAAAAGAAACAAAACGCAACGATGAAAATTAATGGTAAACATGGATGATATTAATGAATATAAAGTTTATGTAAGCAAAACTGAGAAAAACTTATGAAAACGTCTGGATTTTAATTAAGTGAATGTAACCAGAACTAAACGATGGTAAAAGAGAAAGCAGTGACGAACTGAGAAAATGAAGCAAATACAAGATCAGGATAAAGAAGCGTAGACGCAAAACAATCAGAAACTGGAGCACAATCAAAGGAATATGAAACTGAAAAAAGTCTCCAAAAGCTATCAAGGCAATTGTGTTTTTCGGAAGCGAATATAATGACAAACTATGGAATGAAGAGTAGCGCAAGAGAAAATATTTTTTTTTGTAATTCCTCCACATCGCCCAGACTAAAACTTACTAGATTTTATGCATACTTTTGATTTATTGTATGCACACGCTGATATTAATTGCTCTGACTACAATGTCCTGGAACATGATTGATCGGTGTTTCTGCTTCAGTTGCATGTGCGACAACACACACGTTCTGGGTAGTTGGAATGCCAAAATTATCGAAAAAATGCTGCAACTTTTCGATCCAGTGAACAGAAAATAGGCGCTGGAATAATCAGATTTTTGTGGCATTTCAGAAAAATCATGGAATTCAATGGGCAAATAAGGAGAAATAGAAGTAAAAACCAACAGTCAATCATAATTATTAAAATCTCTATTTACATTTTACACATTACATATATCATACAGAAAAGGAGGAAATTTAATTTACAAGAAAAACTGTTCAGGTCTATGTACAATACAAATAAGAAAGCAGACCGATAATAAAATAAAATTAAAAAAAGGTAAAAGACATCGATTCACAAAGTAAGCGACAAATAAATTGCTAAAATAGTGTCTATATATCTACATTGATCATGGCATCGTAATATACAGAAACATGCGACTATAAACAACAGGATTGTAATATTTCTATATATCACGATCTATTGTTAAGGGAACAAAAACAAGTCGTTCGTAATAACAACCTTAACAAATTGTTAATTTAATTATGCGGAAACCAATTCCGAAAACTCCTCGATGCTGTTTGTTGCAAGGAGACCGTAAAATCTATACATTGATTATAGTAATAAAAGCATACATCCTCACAATCGTATGGTTTGCAAGATAGTGGAAAAATACATTGGCAGAAACTGGTCAGTTAATTTCGCAATTATCATTGTTAGTTGACTAGGAGGTGATTTTTTGTCATTTTTATTTAGGCTGGAAAACTTTTACATTTCTTACATACTTACAATAAATACACATAAGTTTTTCGAATTCACTTTTCGAATAGGTTCTTTCGTCGCAAGTTCGAGGCCCAATTAACCTCTTGCAGCACTGGATGATTGAGCAATGTTGCCTACCATACTAGAACCGGAACCTATCAGGGTTTGGAACCCTTTAGTTGCACCCTGTGAATTAATAAATGTATTACTAAACGCACTAAGCATTAGACAAGAAGGTTTTATATGCTTGCAATATCTCGATTATGCAATTTTTCGTTGACTCGAAACTCGATTGCTGAATTATTCGAGATCCTAACAATGGAGAAACGAAATTAGTAGTTGCAGGTTTGTTAGGAGACTAGGAGTTGTTTGTTTATGTATATTCGAGATATGGGTTAACGAAAAATTTCTATACGGTCTTTTTCGTTTATACGAATATGAAGCAAATTGTCTTCATTTTCTCCAAATTTTTAGTGACAGTCCAGTCGCAAAATCGGGCCTTTACAAATAACTGCTCTTAACTGAAAATTTTCACGTACTTTAATTTTCCAAGAATTTTGAAAAAATTTCCGCGCTTTAACAATTTTTTTCTCTGTGATGAATGTATTGTTCGCTTGGAGTCTTTGGCAAAAAAGTGATCATCTCAAAAACTGCAAACTAAAAATAGTTTTTTCGCTAAAATAACTTGATATAAACTGTTTTATATAATTTATTGCTAAAAATGAGTTGTGTGAGCCATGAAACTTTGGAGTTGAGAGCACCATCAGGATTTTTTTGTGTTGTTAAAGCAGATTCAGGTGGAACTTTCTGTGGTGAAACACGGCATTTTATAGCAAAAAGTGTGTCCTATCAACTCTGAAAGTTTGAACTGGGTGTCGTAATCAGAGAAACTTTTATGAATTTTTCCACTTTTTCCTGTTTTTAATCGTATATTATACCAATGGCCACTTTTTTGAAGTTTAAAAATTTGAAAAATTTGAACTTGAATTAGTTCATCTCTTTCACTTTTCCGGCCAGATAAATAAATTTACTTGAATTAATTCAAGGTGTTTTCTACGTTGGCCTAAAAACTCTTGAAACGTGAAGCTCTGAGAGTTTCGGATAGTGGTCATCGTCAGGCGTGCTTTTTGTATTTTCGAATTTATAGATTCAAATTGCTAAGTTTAGTAGGGAGTTTTTTGAAAAACTAAACTAGGCAGAATTCAATACGAAACGGTGTTTGATAGCAGACAGTGAGTTCTAAAAATTCTGCAACTTACAATCTGTCATCATAATCAAGGATGTTTTTATGAATTTTTGAGTTTTTCCGTGTTCCTTACCGCAGCTTTCAAGAGTAACTTTTCGGCCAGATAAATAAATTTACTTCAATTATTCAAGGTGTTTGCTACTTTGTTTGGCCTAAAAACTCTTGAAACTTGAAGCTCTGAGAGTTTCGGATGGTGGTCATCATCAGGCGTGCTTTTTGTATTTTCGAATTTATAGATTCAAATTGCTAAGTTAAGTAGGGAGTTTTTTGGAAAACTAAACTAGGCAGAATTCAATACGAAACGGCGTTTGATAGCAGACAGTGAGTTCTAGAAATTCTGCAACTTACAATCTGTCATCATAATCAAGGATGTTTTTATGAATTTTTGAGTTTTTCCGTGTTCCTTACCGCAGCTTTCAAGAGTCACTTTTCGGCCAGATAAATAAATTTACTTGAATTAATTCAAGGTGTTTTCTACGTTGGCCTAAAAACTCTTGAAACGTGAAGCTCTGAGAGTTTCGGATGGTGGTCATCGTCAGGCGTGCTTTTTGTATTTTCGAATTTATAGATTCAAATTGATAAGTTTAGTGGGGAGTTTTTTGGAAACTAAACTAGGCAGAATCCAATGCGAAACGGCGTTTGATAGCAGACAGTGAGTTCTAAAAGTTCTGCAACTTACAATCTGTTATCATAATCAAGGATTTTTTTATGAATTCTTAAGTTTTTCCATGATTTTTACCGCAGCTTTCAAGTGTCGCTTTTTCGGATAGGTAAATAAATTAACTTGAATTATTCAAGGTGTTTGCTACTTTGTTTGGCCTAAAAACTCTTGAAGCGTGAAGCTCTGAAAGTTTCGGATAGTGGTTATCATCAGGCGTGCTTCTTATATTTTCGAATTTATAGGTTCAAATTGCTAAGTTTAGTAGGAAGTGTTTTGGAAACTAAACTAGGCAGAATTCAATACGACAGCGTTTTACAGCAAAAAGTGAGTTCTTACGAGTTTCAATTTGTTACCGTCATCAGGAATTTTTTTTTTAATTATTGAGTTTTCCATCTTTGCTAAGATGTCTTTCAACATTCACTCTTAGAAAGCATTTTCATTTTTTAAACCACTTAATTGAAGCCCTTCCCGGTACTGTAATCGTCGCGAAATAACGCTTAAAACGTGAAAGTCTGAACGTTTCCTTTGCAGGTCATCATCAGACAGTTTTTAATGAATTCCTAAGTTTGAGTAGCAGGTGTCTATATTTTTAATAAGGATTTGAACGGTTTGCCAGAAATTAATTGATTTATAATTAAAAAACTGTTGCGACAAAGTTCCAGCGCATTTGAGCTAAAAGTGGGACCACGTTCCTAGAAAATTTCCATTAAAAA
>NW_026017110.1:6999040-7037175 GCF_020466585.1 Dendroctonus ponderosae | reverse complement strand
AAAGAAATTAGTTAATTTTGCTTTTTTACTTCAAAGCCAAAGATTGCTTCTGCGTACCCCAAAAGTTTCGGTTTAATCCCATAATCAGGGATTTTTTTGCAAATTTTTAAATATTCATAAATCTGTAAAAGTTGATTTGAAGAATTCTTTATTGTTACTTGGCCTAGTTAACCCTTTTTCATTTTCCATATTTCAAGTGTTTCATCATAGAACAATTTTCAAAGGTTTCGGTATATTTGTTAAACAATTGCGACACAAACCGACAAAGCAAAACACTTTCCGCCCAACTTCAACAGCCAAACCGCCACAAAATTGAAATTTTGCGGAAAATATATGAATTTCCTGAAGAAAGTTACATTTAACACACGAGCAGAAAACACCCAGCGTTTTGTTCGCCGTTTTGACACCAAATAAAACGAAAATCAGATGAAATGATAAGCTGAACTGACCAACCAATCTGAGTCACAAGTCAGAGTTAAGAAGACGTAAGTGGAAGATTAGCAGATGCCTGAGAAGAACAGCGAATGCAGTTAAATAGAAGGTGATGAGCAAATGATCGCAAATCCATCTACAATTTACCGTCTATCTAGCCAAAACTGGCACCTGCAATGCTAGACAGGTTGGAACCGGAAGAGAGTCCACCTAGAACACCGGAACTACCGGTATAAAACGCACTTCTCACTTGCTGAGCGGCATCCTGCAAAGGTGAAATCACAGAAATCATGGCAATATCAACGGAAAAACCAGCAAAAACAGCCATATTCTGCATTCAACTCACTTGTATCGCGGATCCTAAAAAGCTAGATATGGCTCTGGTAACGTTAACAGCGGCAGTTAATAAGTTACTCCTGATCATGGAATCGCCTTGATCATCAATCCCCGGAATGGGATTGAGACTAACCGGAGGCATAACACGAGTCCGGGTTGTGGTTGATATTGAAGACGCATCCTCATCTTCATCATCATCATCAATACTGTTGCTGACACTCAACGTTGAAATCGTCGAAGCTTTTGGCCTGCGATTGATCTCAGCCAACAATCGATCTTTTTCAGTGCTGGATCTCACTCTAGGCGGCCTTAAATAGCTGAGAGTTACTACTGGGCGTGTTCTCCTCAAATTGCCTACCTAGGCGTGGCTCTGGACGTAGCTCCATGTTGCCCAGTGTGAGTGACCTGAACGCCTTCATTCACATTGATCAAATTCTGCAGGCTTTTGATCTTGGAAAAATCCAGCTGATCTGCGGCGTCCGGGTCGTTCTGAACTGCCTCCAGTTGCTTGATCAACCCCTATAAAATTATCGACCACATGGATAGATGGGAAATTCACCCACCAACTAGACTTGCCTGGATTTCATCCTGAGTCAGGCTGGGTTTAGTCACAGGTGCAGCCGTCACCATTGGAGTGATTCTAGTGGGCTGATTGGACAAGATTTCATCATCTGCAGCATTTGGTTTGGACGCAGCTGGCTTGGAAGGCGCCTTCCTGGCTGTGGGCTTCTTGGTGGTGGGAGGATCCAAGATGTCCAACAACCAATTAAGCCCTTGCATCAATCTGCCTCCTACTGGTCGGGAAGTGGTTGCAATCGGTCTGGATTTGGGCTTCGGCTTCTTGGTGGTGGGCGCTTCCTCAAAAATTCCCTGGAAAACTCCAAACCTGCCCACTATGTCCCGGAAACAACCACATTAACTTACAGCCTCCTTGACTCTTTCCCCCAGAATTTTGGGAGTAGTGGGGCCAATCCCGTGCTCCTTTAAAATAGCAGCCAATAGTGCCTCATCGGTTTTCCCATACGTGGATGTTAATGGAGCGGGGGTTGACAACCCATCCAGGTTGTATTGCTTCAAAATATCCTCCAAAGAAGGCGTGGTTTTTTTGGTGGCGTCCTCCACATGAGTGATCGGCAACTGATCTTGAATGGAATTAGGGCGGCGCTTAGTGGTAGTTTGAGGCTCCTGGGTGGTTGTCATGGAGCGCGAGCGATCCCGCTCCATTGCCATTGCAATTACCTAAGGGAAAGCCACCGAAGGTGTGAACGAGTGAAGGTTGTTTCAGGAGGAGGTTGATTTTACCCTATTGGCCAAGCTGCTGCTGCTAGCACTTAGGGGATTGGGCATAGGCGACAAAGTAGGCGCTCGGACGTTCGGGGGCGCAAACTGAAACAAGTCATGTTTAAGTAGCCAAAACTTCCCTTCCTAGAAAGTCCTAATGGACTCACCATTGTTGTTAGCAAACTCAGCTGCTTCAATAGCGCAGCTTGCTCCTTCTCAATCTTCTCAATCTCCGCCAGATTTCTCTTCTGCTCTTCATTCAGGTTGTTAAGCTTGCCGCTCTTCTTCAGCTCCTCGAACAGTTTGTCTGTGTCTTCTTTGGTGCTGGCCGGCTTGGGTTTAGGAGTTGTGGTAGTGGGCGTTTCAGTCGTAGGAGGAGGGGCTTGGGTAGTGGTCGTGGTAGTGGTGGTAGAGGTGGTGGTAGTGGTTGTAGGGGTAGTGGTGGAAATCCTCTGCGTTGAGGGAGATTGTGAAAGGATCACTGTGGGTCGGGCCTACAAAAAATTGCAAATTCACTCACAACTGAACTGATTTGAGTAGAGAGTACCCAATTAGAACCCCACAACAATTCTGAGTTTTACACGTCCGCTGCCCACTGACTGAAATATTGCCTGGATAAACCTAAGTGGAGAAAGGTGCTAAAAGTGCTACAGTTACTGTTAATCCAGTGCGAGAAACAGAAGTGAGTTAGGTTAGATTATTGCTAGTAGTGGTTAATAATGTTGACAACCCCCTGATCAATATGTAGGGTGTTTGTTGGTTTTAAGATGAAATAAATCCTAGATTAGTTTCTTCTTCTACAGATGGTTCTTCAGTTGTTCCTGAAATTGTTGTGGAGTCCCAGCGTTTGCAAACAACCAAATACATACTGTGGTTCCAGCAGCGGCTAAAACCTCAAATCTGTCCGAGAGGCTGTTCGAAACATCCACTGGTCGACTGTTTTCTTGAGGACTGATCGTTCCCCGGATTAAATTGGGAAATAGCGTAGTCAAAAAGGTGGGCAAAATACCCGAAGGAGTAAACGAAGGGAAGCCAGTTGTGCTCATTAGTTTCCTAGTCGTGGTTTCAACTCTTTTAGTGGTAGTCGGCCTCTGAGTTGTTGTGGTTGTTGTGGTCGTCGTAGTCGGCCGAGGCGTGGTAGTAGTTGTGGTGGTGGTAGTGGTGGTGGAAGTGGTTGTGGTGCTACTCTGTGTGGTTGGTTCTGGAGTGGTGGTGCTTGCAGGCGCAAGAGTCGACATAAGAGTAGAGGTAAAGAGCTGTAACAGTAACATGTGGATGAGGGTTTTCAAACAAACGGAGAACGGAGCTTACCAAATCATCTGTAGTGGGTACAAAGGTGGTTTTTTCAGTACTCAGAATGGGTGAAGTAAATGGTGCCATTGTTTCACTAGTTTGGAGTGTGGTAACAGTGCTGGGTTCAGCAGTACTAAGAGCTAAAGAGTTCTAAAAAGAAACGAAAATCTGACTCACTTTATACTCGATTAATTTGATTGAATTCGATTCCGCCCATTACTACCCTGAATAGTTGAACCCAACTACAGCACCAGTTTAATTAGGGATATTGTTACGAGAAAGTTATGCGTGCAATGAGTCAATGATGTAAAGAATGGATGGATTTCTACGGGATGCTCCAGCTTATTTTCCTCAAAAATGGCTGAAATTGAATGGAAATTGAAAATAAACTGGAGCCCTCTTTAAATGTGAACTGGTCCTGGACAAATCATGCGATTGTTGGAACCAACTAAATGCTAGTGTCAGTGTTTAGTAAATTCCTAAAAAGTAAGTTCAGTCGGTAAGTCAGATGTGAGATTTTCTACAACTCTACATTTGGTCGCAATTGAAATTAAGGTTTTAGTGGGTTTAGTTCGAAAGAACCAATTAGAGGCCCGATAGAGGATTGCATCCATGTATCCATTCACTTGCCTTGATACTTTTGTATTCGGCCTTCGTTACAGGCTTCCAACGATAAATAACGTTCCCGTTGTTGCGATTTATCAAGTCCTGTATGTTCAGTACTTCGTTATACTGTCGACAAAGTGATGGGATGATTTAAGCAAATTAAGCAACAATTTCATCAAATTAATTGAAAGAGAAAGTTCTTAAAGTGACGCAGTCACGCATGAGGCTAACAACGTCCTTTCCTCACCTGATTGACTTGCAAAGTTTTAAAGTTAGGAACCTGTGTGGTTGTGGAAGTTGCATCTAACTTGATCAGATTGTTCAAGGCATCTACAGTTCGGCCATTGAGAATTTCCCCTAAAGTTGGCGGAATCGTTTCAGTACTTTGCCACATTGTGCTCGTTGCCATTGTACTGGGCTGGGTTGTACTGGATTCTGCCTGAGTGGTGGTTTCTAGTGCTTTGCTTATTCGCATTTCCCCAGGTATTGCCATTATGCGCACCACTCCAGGCTCTACAGTAGTACTAGCCGTTTGCATAGTGGAAGTACTTGGCAAAACTGTACTGGTTGAAACAGTCGTACTGGCTGTTGTTAATGGGGCAAGAGTTGTAGTTGATGGGGCAGAAACTGTAACAATACTAGTTGAAGTTGGTTGCTGTTCAGTTGCAAGCAAACGAGACATTCGGTTCGATTCAACCTAAAAGAGAAAGAAGGAAACCATGTTGAAATGTGAGCAGAAATAGGTGCGAAACTTGCAGCTAATCAAGCAGTAATCAATGGTAATGGCTGTAACCCAGGCTGTTATAATGGCGAATGAATGTTAAGAGATGAGGAAAAATTGATTTTTTACTTCTGATGGTGACTGACCTAATTTTTTAAAAGTATTTTGGTTTACTTTAGCAATTTAGAGTGAAAATCTACTGTTTTTATCCATGAAATATGCCGAATTTCAATCGTTTAATGTAAAAAAACAGACGTTCAGTTTGTTAAGCAGAATTTGAAAATTTGATATACACAGGATGTGTTTGGTATGAACGTTTCGATAGCATACATGGCTGGCCTGTTCAGACGTTTCACCACTATGAAGCCACGTTTTTATACATACCGGAAAACCTATTGGGTCAAAACCAATATGTTGAACTCGAAAAACGCGCATGCAAAATTCCAATTTTTGACCCAATTTTTTCTAAAGGTGGAGGTCGATTTTTCACAAAAAATTTAATTGTCTTAAAATGGTTCCAATTGTACATCAATTTAATTTCAAGGAAGCCAGGAACGCAACGAACGCATTGAAAAATTGGCTTGAAACTTTAGATCCAAATAAATCCAGGCTTTTTGCCCAAATTAAGCGGTTTTTGGACGTTTGCGATTTTAAATAGACGCTATTTTTCTTCTTGAGTACCCAAACACGGTTTTTTGCATATTGGAGAGCTTATTGGGTCAAAAGCAATATGTTGAGCTCAAAAAACGCGCATGCGAAATTTTCCTAAGGTTGGAGGTCGATTTTTTCATTCTCTTCTTCTGCATTCTCTTAAAATGGTACTAATTGTACGTCAATTGCATTTCGAGGAAGCGAGGAACGCAACAAACTCATCGAAAAACTAGCTGGAACCTTTAGATCCGAATAAATCGATGTTTTTTGCCCAAATTAAGCGGTGTTTACACGTTTGCAATCTTAAATCGACGCTCTTTTTCTACTTGAGCACCCAAACACGGTTTTTTGCATATTTGAGAGCTTATTGGACCAAAAGCAATATATTGAGCTCAAAAAACGCGCATGCAGGGTCGGTGTCGATTTTGTCAGAAAAATTTATTTTTCATAAAATGGTTCTAATTGTACTTCAATTTCATTTCGAAAAACTCGCTGGAAACTTTAGATCCGAATAAATGGGTGTTTTTTGCCCAAATTGAGCGGTGTTTGGACCTTTGCCATCTTAAGTCGGCGGTATTTTTCTTCTTGAACACCCAAGCACGGTTTCTTGCATATTGGAGAGCTTATTGGATCAAAAGCAATATGTGAGCTCAAAAAACGGGCTGCAAATTTATTCTCTTAAAATGGTTCTACTTGACCATTAATTTAATTCCAAAGAAGCGAGAAACGGAACGAACTCATTGAAAAACACGATGGAAATTAGATCCGAATAAATCGATGTTTTTTGCTCAAATTAAGCGGTTTTTGGACGTTTAAGATCTTAAGTAGACGCTATTTTTCTTCTTGAGCACCCAAACACATAATTCTCTTAAAATGGTTCCAATTATACATCAATTTAATTTCGAGAAAGGGAGGAACGCAACAAATTCATTGAAAAACTGGCTGGAAACTTTAGATCCGAACAGGTCGACGTTTTTGTCCCATTTCAACTGCTTTAAAAGACGTGAAACGTCTGAATATGCTAGCCGTGCGTGATATCGCAACATCAATACAAAATACATGTCTTTGACGACCTCATAATCTGAAAATCTTCCATAATTGATAGTAATAAAACATTTTATTTTGGGAATGTTGGCCGCAATTAAATCCACGTTTAAATTCCACCTCCAAAAACTGATATTTTAACTTTTACAAAATTTCAATAAAAATTGAAATGGAAAATTTAACGCTCTGTATTTCAGTTCGCTCAGGCCTGTTGCTAGATTAAAATATATTATTTCTATTTATGTGAATCCTGTTTAAAAAGCAAAATCGCATTTTTCCTCGTTTCCACTCGGAGTACCAATCAATTAAACACGCTACAAAGCACCAAACTAGGCAAACAAAAAGCCAAACAATCAACCACCAACAAAATCAATTAATAACAAACATTTAAACAAATAAAATAAATAAGTCGGTGTGTAAGCGTGCAGAGAAAGCGAAAAAAGCTGGAACCGAATTTCTTGGCTAGGAATCCGAGTGTTTTGGTGACCATGATCGTCTACAACTATGATGAACTGGAAAAGCCCTGGATAGCGGAAACTATCCAGAACTTTTCGCGGATTTTGCAACCTCTACCAGCCCACCCTTACACCTCCCACTCTCTACAACACAAGGGGTGAATACCGTAGCTGAATTATTGTCCAGGGGAGTCATTCCATTGGTGGTATCTGTTACTTGGTTACTTGTTATTTCGACCAAGGGCGGGGGATTAGGCCTGATATCAAAGCCCCTAACCTTTATCACGGGGTCCATTGGAACCAACGTTCCATTCGGGAACTTCCTAACAACCGTATTGTTCGGAAACAGCCCCACCACTATGAAGGGCGTGTCCTTATTCGGTATGGTGGGAGGCCGTTTACGTAAAATCGTGTTATTGTTTAGAACTGCAAATATGAAATAGTCAGGAGTGGTAGAAGTGGTCGTGGATGGTGTGGAAACGTCCAGGCTGTTTCCTATTGGTTCGCCCACGTCACTCGACAGGATTCTACCAGACCTGGGGGATGGTTTAGCACTGGTGGTAGTGGTGGTTAGAATTACGGTGGTTGAATCGGGAGTATTAGTTAGGGTGGTGCTGCTGTCGACTTCAGTCGTTCCCTCAGTGGGTATGAGGGTAGTCACTCCCATATCTGTGGTGGGCAGCCCTGGACTGGTGCTGGGTTCCACTGTAGTGGCACTTTCAGTCGTTTCAGTGGACGTTAGCAGATTGTTATCAAACCCTACTCTACCGGCGATAGTGACGGTGTTAAACAAGTTATCATCAACAGTTACTGAGTTAACCAGGTCATTAGCTGAGAAAATTGAAACACTTCCCGGACTCACTTGGAACATTGGAATAGTTGGCACCGTTGTGGACTCACTAGCTGTGGTAGTGGTTGTGGGTAAATCAGTGGTGGTGGTAAGTGGTAAGCTCGAAGTGGTTTCACTACCACTCTCACCAGCAGTGGTTGTAATAGCGGGAGTAGTGGTAGTTTCCATTTGCGTTAAAGTAGAAGACTCGGTATTTACATCAGTAACAGTAGTGGCAGCAGTAGAAGTAGTGAGAGGTGTGGTATTTACAACAAGAGAAGCCGCAGTGGAAACATCAGTAAACCGAGGCTGTAACCCATCAAAAGTCACAGCTTCGATGGGTTCTTGTGGTGAAAACGTGGTGGAAACAAAGCCAGGAGATTTCGGAGTGACAACCACAAGGTTTTCGTTTTGATCGGCCGGCGGGTTGGTTGAAACCAATCCATTCAAGATATCTAACAGTTTACCAATGGTGCGTTTCTCTAGAACCTCGTTTTGGTCAATGTCGGGAAACGCGGTCAACGGATTGATGGGAGTGCTCAAAGCCAGTGGTGCAGGAAGCGCAGTAGTACCTACAGAACTACCCCTAAATTTGGCCGAATATTTAGTTACAGTGGACAGCGGAGTAGTAGATGAACTGCTTACTGTATTCAAATTCGATGTACCTACTTCGTTCGTTTGGATCGCCGTTAAGGAACTACGGATTTTCTCGATAATTGTTGTCGGTTTTTCGCTGGTTATTGTCTCGATAATGTTTGTCTGAATGTCGGGTGTGGTCTTGTCTTTAGGGGTCGTTTTTTTGGTGGCCAGTTTCAATATGGCCGAGTTTTCCGACGCTGCATTAGGTGATGATGGTGGAAGATTGGATGTGGATGTGTTTGGGGCCTCCGTGGTCGATATCATTGTTATCGAGTTGATTATTCGCTCGATTATCGAGACTGCTTTCTCCGTGGTGCCATCCTTTGCCTTGGGAGGGAGAAATAAAAAGAAACTGTCAGATGCATGATTCTTTTCCAAAGAAACGTTCTAAAAGCGTTTGAAACAAGATGTGGAAAAGGAACTTTTCTTTGTTACGATGACAAATTTACTTCGAGGCAATCACGCTCTGCATTTGATTTGAGGCATTAACAAACTGTTTGCTTTTTTGAAATTTAGACGCAAATCTCATCTTGTACAGAAACATTGCCGTATTTTGATCGAAAGTACAAGTTCCGAAAATCCGTGTATTTTTGGCGCAAAACTGAGCGTTTTTGCTAAGCTAGTTTTTGACCAGAAAAACATATTTTTTTCAAGTTTATTCCGATTTTAGTGAGCATTGATGTTTAAGCACAGTGTAGCCCAAATACGAAGCTTCCATTTTATATAAATTCACATTGAACAGAGCAGAAGCTGATCGGTTGAGAACTTCCTCACCTTGAAAAGCCCAACTTTTGCACATCATTCGTAAACAATTCTAAACTTCCAAACTAATGAGTAGTTTTACTTAATATTTGCGGAGACCATAGGCGAAACAACAGCTTTAATTGGACTTAAAATTGAGCTTTGAGCAGGTCCCAAACATGAACCAAAAAAGAGCAGTTTGCATATCGTTGGAGCAAAACGGCCCACTTCCAAAAGTCTTTATGCTTCGATATTATTTTTCGCACTATTTAGCTAATACGTAAAACTATAATATTCCGTACATTTCAGTTGAATTGGTGTTGAAGCTAAATCTACACTTGGCTTTCAGGCACCTGCCAGACTTAAATCAGCAAAGTTCAATCTGCCAACATTTGAGAAAAAATTTCCCACTTTCAAAATACTTTGTTTTATAAACGTTGTATAAAATACATAAATTTCCAAAATATAACTTCAATCGCTCTAGAAATTGATTTTTAAACATGCCTTGGCAACTTGAAAAGCGGCACTTGGAAGTGGAAGAGATTTCTCGGCAAAAATTCTGAACTTCCAAATTAATAAAACTTTCAATATTATATTTATTGAAAACACAACCAAAACAATGAGACATAATAGTAAAAAAGTTGACTGCAATTACAGTTAAAACTCAATTTTCGGAACCTTCCAAACTTGAATCAAAAAGTTTAATTTGCCGACGTTAAAAATTACCGACTTCCAAAATCCTTGTTTTTTTTAATATAATTTTTTCACACTGTGTAACTAATATATAAATTTATGAGTTTCCATAATATTTTTTCAGTCGCAGTGAAAGTTGATTTTTGAAAATTTTTTAACATGAACGTGAAAAGCAGAACTTGCAAATCCCTAGATAAACCCTCGAAACTTCTAAATTAATCGAACCTTCAATATGATATTTACTGCTTATATAACCAGCATAAATAAGTATAACTGGAAAAAATTTCACTTCAACTGAATTGAAACTGAATTTTCAGCATCGTCCAAACTTGAACCAGAAAATCTTTCAATCAAAATGCAGACACTTTGGAAAAAATGGCGCTCTGCCTAAATATTTCGATCTTTTTTTTTCGCACAGTGTAGCCAATATGTAAGATAATGAGATTTTATGATATTATTTCAATTGAAGTGGAAACTGATTTTTCGAAAAATTTCCCAACCTGACCCTAAAGAGCGCAACTCGGATAAATCACGGGATAAACATTCTTAACTTCCAAATTAATGGAACACTCAATACGAAATTTACCGAAAAATTAACCAAAATGCGAGGGTACAACTGGAAGAAAATTCAGTTGAATTGGGGTTGAATTTGATTTTTCAGCAGCTTCCAAACTTGAACCAGTAAAGTTCCATTTGCAAACGCTTGGGAAAAAATGCCCCACTTCCAAAAAACTTTAGACTTTGATATTATTTTTTCGCACTGTGCAACCAGTTGATTAACTTTTGAAATTTAAAAAATAGCTGCATAAAGACGATAACCTGATTTTTGAAAAAAAATCCAACATGACCCTAAAAGGCACAACTTGCAGTTCTCTAAATAAACATTCGAAGCTTCCAAATCAATGGAACTTTCAAGAATATTTTTACTGAAAGTAAAACTATGAAAGTGGGTACAATTATAAAAAAGTTCACTTCATTTGGGATGGAAACGGAATCAGAATAAAAAAAATCAGTTTCCTAACTTGCGCCACAAAAGTTTCACTTGCAAATCCTCAAAAAATCGAAAACTTTCAACTTCCTGACACGATTTCTTGAAAACTTGATAGAAATGTTCGTTTAGTGAAGATTTTGCTATAAGCAATCAACGCTGCATCAACTTGATTTTGCACCAAGAATTACATAGTTAAATTGAGTACGAGCTTTTAGCAAACACCCAGTATATTTATTTAGCCGATAACATAATGCGCTTCTCTAGTCACTTTTATAGATTCCTTTTCCACACCTACCTCTTTTAAAGTTTTCTTTCCAAAACAATCAAACTCTTAACAGTTTCTTTTTATAGTTACCGTGGCAGTGAGTTTCAAATTTTTATCGGTGGTCAAAAACTCTCCATTAACCAAATCGGCCGATGCAATGCTATTAACTGGATCATCAAAACTGATCACTTCGACGCCCAGATCATCATCTGTAACTGCAACGACGCCATCCACCTGAAAGTGTCAGTCAAAAAAAATAATCATCAATAAAAAATTGCGGAAAAAACGCTTAGTTGATCCTTTGTCGAACTTAACAATCTAAACCGGATGGAATTGATTTTGGTTGGGTTGTCTTGGGCTGTGTGGTTTATTTGGTAATCCCCCCACGTTAGAATGTGCGGTATAGACAGTAGAAACTCAAAGTGCAAAAACCATTCCAAATTTGTATAAGTATTATCAGTAAATCAAGGAAGGATTCAAGAGGAATCAACTAACTCTAGCTAGGATATTAGTAAGTTTGAGAAGCGAATCAACCCGGTTTGAGATATTGTTAAATTCAAAAAGGATTCAAGAACTTTAAGGCGGTTTAATAGGAAAACATGCGTACACTTTATGGTCAATCGTTTATAAGTAAGGATGTTTTTGATTTTTGTGCCGCAAGAATGGGAAATTGCTTGCTTCAAGCCGTGACCTCTGAAGATGCACCACGCTCATGCTAGATGGGAAACCTCAGATCGTCATGGATTCCCATCCAAAAAATTAAGAGGCAGAAAATGTTCTGTAATTTTCACCCTCTTTTGATTGAAGAGCTCGATTACATCAAAATTCAAGCTGAAAACTAGCATAGAAAATGAGATGAAAGAAGCAACAAACAATTGCGCAAACTGAGCGTTTGGTAAAAAATGCCCGAAGAAAGATTAAAAGAAACCTATTATTCATTGTTCAAACAATCCAGACAAAGAACTAAACAAAGCCAACAGACCAACGAAAAACTTTAGAGAAAGCAACAAACTGCAGAATAATTTGCTACAGTTTTTCGCGTGAATATTGGCTGTTTTTGCCACGACCACTTTTGATCGATTACGGCATTACTGACAGATGCATTGTGTTTGTCCAAGTTCTGCTCTCTAATCGGTATGGGAAATTTGCAAAATGTATACTAAATATCAAAGTCATTGACTAAAATGTGAAATTCCTATGAAAAGTGTACGCATGCTGAAAAAAGTTAAATTCCTTCCTAACCATTGTGGTTACGCCAAAACCGAGTAAATGGTGCAAAATAAGTGCGAAACAGTTATTAATGTGCCGTGTATGTACAATAGAACAGTACAATTAAACACAAATATCTGAGTTTCTCAAAATTGCTTTATTACAAAAAATAAAATAGTACACCTTAAGAGTAAAACTAGATCATGTTAGTCGAAACAGTGGACGGTTAAATGAGGTTTGTATGATGGGTATGAACAAGACAAGAATTAGTGCAATGGCAATGTAAATCCAAAACCCATGTGTATGAAACTTTAGCGCCTTTGGCAAACACTGATCACTGATCAAAGGTTTTGGACCTTTACAAAACTACCCCAATTTGTACAACAGTCAGATGGCCAGAAAAGGTGTCTCCTGAACTAAACGCTAAAAGTGTATCCAGAATTGCAGTGTCGGTTTAAAAAGTGTGCCGTCATTTTCTCACTTAATACCAGGTGTAGTCAAATGGTCTGTGATCGTACCATATCACTCTCTCCTTAGAAATACAAAATCATCGTTATTAAGGCGTACTATTTTATTTTTTCCCTTATCAACTAGTCCCTATCTTCCTTAAACTGGAACCCAGAGTGGTACTTACGGGTGTTACGGGTGGCCTAAGTGTGGGAACCGTCGGCACATAGGCAGGAGTCGGTATAGTAGGAATGTAAAACGGAGCACTGGTAGTTGACTTTAGTACCGAGCTTCTGCTAGAGGTGTCCAGACGATATCTAGAACTGTATCTGCTGGTGTTGAATTTTTTGATTGGCTGCACCGGTTTAGGGCTCTACAACACCCACCCCATTCAATCATTTCCATATAAAAACCCCCAAAACTAACCTGAGCTACTCCAATCGCCTCTACTTCCTTGTCCACCCGCTTACTACTGTAGAGCCCCTTTGGTTGTGGTCCTCCCACAGTTTTCCCATTACTCAAACCATCAGTTTCCTTTTTCACGAACTTTGCCGAAAACTTGGTTTCTTTAGTAACCACACTGAGTGGAGTGGTAGGAGGAGGACTGGCAGTTGATCGAAGAGTTTTTCTCCTCACTTGATGGTCAACCGCGTTTCGAGGGGCGTAGCTTTTGCGGGACGCCGATGTTGGCTTGGTGGAGAGTCTGGATTTGGCGTTTTTTTCGGAAAACTTTGGCAATTGACGAGGCCGAGTTGGTCGAGGAGTGGTGGAGGTGGTGGATGGTTGCTTCGGTTTAGGATCCAACTCGTTATCGTTATCGTTTATCTAGAAATAGAGTAGGAATTCTGAAGTATCAACCACAATGAAACACCAAAAACCATTCATTCTGGCGGGTTGAAATCAATTAGGTTTTGACGAAAGCAGGTTCGAAACCAGTGCCTGAGATTGAAAGTTGCTCGCAGCTGCAATGGGGAAAAATTGGATTCATCTTGGAAAAGATTAGGGGTAAAGCTGAAGCATCTTTACATATACAAAGCGTTTTGGCATGGATTAATAAAAGCTGTTGGATTCTAAGAAAATTTCAATTTAGTCGTTTGATTTATGTGAACCGACTGGCCTTCCATAAAAAACGTAACATAATGAAACCAACAAATATTGCAATTAAACAAGTAAACTTTAAGCGAAAACTGGTTCAACAGCACAATGTAAAATTGCCGGTGCCAGAAACAAGTTTTATTAATTGAACTGTATGAAAGGAAAGTGCGATTGACTGCCGGCTTTAATGAAACAGAGGCGGATTTGAGAATATTCGGATACCTAAATAAGTTTCTGAGAAATTTAAGATCTTAGCCATTACATAACTGACAAAGCAGTTTAAACCCACATAATTTTGCTGCTGGCTGTATTGTGTCGTAATAATCCGCAAGTTCAGATTAGTTATGAAAAGCAAATGCAATTAATTCGTTTAAAAATTCACTTTGCAACATAAATTCCCGTTGAAGCCATTAAAAGTGGAATAGTGACACGCCATTAGATGCCATTAAATAAAGTGGCGCTCACGAGTTTTGGAAATAGTTGCTAGATAATTTGCAGTTTTGCCTTCAATGGGACGAGTGGAAGAATCAAATGTCGTCCATTCTTCTTCTCAACCCTTGTTAGTCGGGGAATATTAAAAAATGCAGAACCTCTTCCACGTTCTTCCCAGAGAGTTCAAGCTCACTTTAGGTCCTCGTGTTGTTTGCAGCAAATCTTCGCATTTTAATTTCCCAATCCTTTGTGTCTTCAGTTGAAATATGTAGCGCCACCTAAATCGTGCAGAAATGCTACTTACGATTTCATTGATATCTTGCGACCTCTTAGGAATTCCAGTGATGGCACGTGCTGAAGAAGGTGAAGATCTAGGTGAAACAGTAGAAGTCACGACCAGTTTTTCCGTGGTGCTGGTCTTGGGGGTCACCGTAAAGCTCTTCAGTGAAGGTTTTGTCGGTCTCACTTCACCCTAGGCATAAAAGTGAAAACATTTGTAGAAAACTTGAGAAGAATAAGTAGCAAAAGATGCAAAAACAATAAGTACAGGATGTTGAGGAAGTGCTGCAAATGTGACAATATAAGCTCTTAACAAAACACTCTGAACTCTCATTGGAGATTTTGAAAATGTGATTAAAGGTTTTAAAGCTGAGTTCAAAACTGGTTATAAAATACAAGATGTTGAGAAAACTGCTGCAAAATTGCTACTAAACGCACCTTAAGATCAAGAAGAAATCATCAATTTTGCCTCAATTGAAAATACTGCATTGCTTTCGAATATTTGATTAAAGTTTTGCAAGCTAAGTTTAAACATGTTTATAAAATACAAGATGTGGACAAAAATCCTGGAAAATTGTCACTAAATGCTCCTAACACAAAACAGCCGGCTCCTAACTTTGACCGAAAATCAAGAATTGAAACTTTTCAAACTGAAAACTTTTGTAAATTTGATCAAGTTTTTTTCTTAAAGTTGAAAACTGTTTGTAAAATATAGGATGTTGAGAAAATTGCCACTAAAGCTGCTCTTAAAGTCGAAAAAATAACTTGAAATAAAGCCTCAATAGGAAATTTTAATTCATTCTTGAAAAGATTATTACATTTTTCAAAAACTGAGTTAAAAGCTATTTGTAAAATACAAGATGTTGAGAAAATGATGGAAAATTGCCACTAAACACGACAGTCCACTTTTAAGGTTGAGGAAAGATCGAGAATTAGAGCCTTAATGGAAAATTTCATGGAAGATTTGAAAGCTGAGTTCAAAGCTGTTTGTCTAGAAACTTAATTGAGGATTTCTATTGGTGTTTGAAAATTTTATCAGCATTTCCATTCGGTTTCAATTCCCTAAAACAAAGACACTTAGTAGAGGCAAAGTGATGGCTAAGAAAGTCATCCTATATATCAGCTTCCGGCTAATTTTGCCATCCGCATAATCGCGAAAGTAAAAGCTTCGAGAGCTTGAAATTGGCATTTGTGTAGCTTAAATTAATTACGACTGAGCAATTTTCTACAGCTAAAAATCGATTTCCGCTCTGGTATTTAGGCCTAAGGAAATCGATTGAAAAGCGGTTGCACAAAGTAAAGAAATTAATAAAGCCATAATGAGGAAAGAATATTATTCAAATAGCCGAATTTTATGTTGATATTGCGATAGCCGATGATTTCTTGTTACAGTTAACGGTGGTTTCGAACCGTTCATAATTTTTAGACAATTTAAGAAACAATTATATCTGTTGCATTAGCAGCTTGAGGCCTGATTCGGACCAGTTTGTTTAAGCGCCGGCTTTACTGACGAACGAAAATCTGATTGAATCGCAACCATTGCCATCAATTTTGCGTATCGAATGATGAGAAAGTACCGGATGACGGAATCGATTTGCGCCAAACAATAAAGTTCAAATGCAATTTAATCGGCATTACCTAACGTAACATGAGGAGAGTCTGAGACAATGCTTTCTTTCCTTGGGGTATTCGTTGGATCCCAAGACCGTGACCGAGAAAACACGCTGAAGACGGTAACAATGAATGGGCCATCGACATCTTTGTGTTGATTTTACTATGCTGGTTCAAGGACGCCGGGAATTTTAAATTAAGAAAACGCTTCAAACCTACCTTAGATTTCTTGGCCTGGATCAGCGCCTTGAATGGTTCAGGGTAGTTGTCCTCCTCACCAACATCCTCCTCTGAACTCCTACTCTTTTCCTGTGGGTTTAGTTCAGCCTTCTTGTTTCCTCTCGACAGCATCTCTGCTGCTTTAGCCTTCGAAACCTTCTTCCTCCGTGTGATGGTGCTTTTGGAAATGACCTGGTTCACTTCCGAAACCACTGATTCCTTGATTCTTGGCGACGTTTTTGCTCGGGTTGTCGTTTCAGGGGTTGGTGAAGAGGATTTAGGCGCTTCAGTCGAAGAAGTAACCCGAGTGCTCAGTCGAGCTCTACCAGTACTCGCTTCCACTGGTTCAGCCCTTGTGACGGTCACTCGGGAAAATGCGCTGGTTGTGGGCTTTTCCACGAATTTTACATCATTCTCCGTTGCACTCACATGCATGTGATCCACGCTGCTTCTTCTACTGACGCTCGATCTGCCTCTACCTCTAGATCGGGTTGAAACTAGTGATTTGGGTTCCCGCTCAAACAACGGAAGCACCTCCAGCTTGGTTTCGTCGATTATCGGAGGGGAAATTGGGAACCGGCTTCTCGATCTAAAACTCTCTTTTAGTGGCTTCCTTTCAACTGCTGACTTAGCTGTGGTGGTGGTCGAACTCGAAGTTTCAGGCGCGTCGGTGCTGCGAGACTTTTCGCCGTAAAACACCGTGGTGTCTTCGACAGATTCTTCCAAACGGGCAGGGTTTCTACTTCTTGATGACGGCGCCTCTTGAGGTTGCGTGGCAAACCTGCTTTGGCCCCCTTTTCGCCTTGCTGGGGCTTCAACTAAAGAGCCTTCCCGCCTGGTGGTTGACCTTTCCCGAGAGCTTCTGTCTTCATTGGTCGCCCTTCTGCTGCCTTCTTCACTGCCGCCCCTTCTTCTACTGCTACTCGGTTTGCTATTAGGCGTTTCCGTTGGGCGTCTTTGTTCAGCACGTCTTCCTGCAGATCGGCTGGTTGATGCAGTAGGGGTTTCAGTTCTCGACCTTGCACGCCCTCTACTTGCCTTTTCCCCCACATTGGAGCGTTCAACTGAACTAGGGTCAGAAGTAGTTGCTCTTCTTCCAGAGCTTCTACTTCTTACGGTTGTGGATTCAGGAGTTAAGTCTACAGGCACGCGTTCAAATTTGCTGTCGATTTTCCTACCTGGGCGCGACCTGGAAGTGGCGGCCTCAAACTGCTCCACTGTGGCAACTGCAGGGCCTCGAAAGCTGCTCTCTGCTTCTATTGAGTCTTCCAGTTTCCTCCTGCTAAAGCGAGGTCTGGATGAAGATGTTTCCCCGCTGGGCTGTGCAGGTCTTCTATTAGTAGTCACTCTGGATCTGAGTCTTGGAGCTGGTGAATACTCAACTACGCTCGGTCTGGGGGATGGTCTGCGCCCTTTAGAGACTACCCGATTTGGCTGCGCTGTTGTCGACTTGAGGGTGGAGGTTTCTTCGCTGAAGACCCCACCAGCTCCCTCCAGCAGATGCTGTGCTTCACTTGATATTTCCAATGGCTGTGTTTCTGTGACTAGTTCAGCTGCCTCGCTGAGTCCTTGCACTGGTTCTGGTTCCTCAGCTGGAGCTCGCACGTTTTCCTCAACTGCAGGTCTAACTTCAACTGGTTTTGCTCTGCTTCCAGGTCTAGATCGGGAGGGAGCAAGTCGTTCTGGGCTTGCTCTAACGGATGGAACAGGA
The DNA here is from genome assembly GCF_020466585.1 of Dendroctonus ponderosae. Taxonomy (NCBI): domain Eukaryota; kingdom Metazoa; phylum Arthropoda; class Insecta; order Coleoptera; family Curculionidae; genus Dendroctonus; species Dendroctonus ponderosae. The sequence goes on along the minus strand of NW_026017110.1, from coordinate 7,019,195 downwards.
GCAGAGCTACGCAAGTCTTCTCTGGTTAGAATGGGGGCTTCTGAGCGCAGCACAGTGGCTCGCTGAGGAATGTTGCTTTTGCCAGCAAAAGAAGCCTGAGCACTCCTAGAGGCGGCAGCCAAAGAGCGAATGGTGCTCCCAAAGTTGGTCAGAAGATATTCTTCATCCACTACAGGAGTGGTCGTTTTAGGCGGAAGAGTCTGCCCTCTAGCTTGCAGAATGGCTCTAGCTGTGCTTCCAAATCCCAGCTCATCCACTGGCAGTATATCTGCAACTGCAGGAGTTACAGCTGCTGAAGACACTTCTATTGCAGGTCTTCGACTGGGGGCTTCAAATCGGCTTTCAGTTAAAACCCTGGATTTGCTTTGTCGCCTGAATGAATCTATTGGAGAATCGTTGTTGATTTCTTCCACTTCATAAGATCTGGGCGCTTCCGTAGGGCGGGCACGCCGTTCAGCTGCAGCTTGGGGATTATTCGAATGGATTCTTGTCCTGGTGGAAGCTCGCCTGTTGGCGGTGGCTGGCGTCGATTGTTCTGCAAGAACTTCGGCCGCAGAAAAGCGCGCTCTGCCTCGCGTTCGACTTGGCGCTGGTTCTTCATTCTGAAACGCAAAATTGGTTTGCTAAAATTCCTTTAATCTAGGACGTTGTTAAACCGCGAAATTGGCAAAAAATGTGTCGATATCCTGTGCAAATATCGTGGCTGGGGTCCAATGCAGGTCTCGTACATGCGTCCACAAATTGTTCGGGTGTTTGCCTAATAGTGAAAGTATCAAAATCGGTATCGGTTAACGATTTTATCTGGGTTTCAGCTAGAATGGTTCAGTGAAAAACTATCGATCTTGTCAAAAGCGGCAATTGGGGGTTCTGCTAACCTTGGGGTGTTTAGCGAATGTTGCCAATCTATGTGGGAGACGCAGAGCGAACAAGCCGCTTGCAGCTATTTTTATTTAAACCCGCGGGCCTTTGCTCTGCAAACTCTGCCGATGTTCTTAAAATTAAAAACTGTCGACCCCATTGGCAACTTTAATATTCTTAGTGGTCTAAACAATTAATTAATTTCTGTTTTAATTAGTTACAACGAAAACATTGCTCCCAATTAGATTAGGACTATATTTCAATAAACGTACACTTGTAGTTTTAGATTTACGCCAAAAACCATTAAAAAACGTCGTTGCATCGATTGCTTTAAACTTCCAAGGCAGACACCATCAAGTTCCACTTCTGCCGTGTCCTTGTTAAGCCTTAAAACGGGAAAATATGAAAAAAAAATGTTATTGAGAAAGATATGGGACACACATTGCAGCCATGCTATGGCACTAATAGTGCCGTCGTTAAATTGATATCTGCACAGGCGCATTGCGGGTTTAGTAAGGCGTGCCACTAATAAGGGTGTGCCTGTCGCTATTTGTGCTCTCTTTACGCTTGGCACAATTTGACTCATATTTTACTTCTATATCAGTAACGCATTATCCATTGATTAAGCACCTTTAAAAGTACACTTTGTATACCCAGCGAGAATTTTTTTAAAGAAAGCATTTGGCTGAAATGATTTATTTTTGACCACCGTTCAAACAACGAAAAAAAATCTAATTTAAGTGGTATTACAATAAAAAATTGGGATTTTGCAGACCGAAGCTTAGACTAGATTTTGCAAAACTTTCAACTATATACCTACTTGGCGCGAATTAGTAGTTACCAATTTTTGAAAAGTAGGTGTTGGGCTAAAGACATTACTTTTTAAGCCCGTGTTTATATATAGAGCAGATTGCTGTGAAAGTCTCAAGTTTATACTTGCTCGGTATGAGTAAGAAACGTTAAAGTTTACCAAGCAGCAAAAAATCAGGCCTTTGCGCGATTGCTACCAACATTTCCAAAGTTTCAAACACAATTATCGAGTCAATCGTGTAAAAGTTTTATGATCCTACTTGGTCCATATTCGGAGTTACGATTTTTTTAAAGAAAGCTAGCATGTGCCTGAAAACTTTAATTTATATGTATTTTTATATTTTTGTTTACCCAGCAGAGAAAAATAAGAATTTAGTATCAATTTAAAGAAAATTTTACAATTTGTACTCCCAAGTTGCTGCAATTGATCTTTAAAAAGTCTTCAAATTAGCAACTAGCAAAATTGCTTACTACCTGATTTAATTGTTTAAAGTTGGTAGTTTTCGCGATTTGGACCGAGACCACGAAGACAACCGCTCGAGCTAGTTAAACGATTGATCAACCTATCTCATGATATAATAATTAATCAAATACCCATTTACTTGTTCGTTTTACATAATCTTCCTTGATTAACCCGTTTGATTGTCCGAACCGCAACGATTTTCTTGATTGCCACAGCGCCAAAGTTGCAAAAGACTCGATTTACATGCAGTGCCATAAAAAAATTGATACAATATTGCGGAGCCTTGAACCCAGTACCATTAGCTTGTCATGGAACTGTAATCGCATAATATTGTGAAAAACTGGGCTAGTTAGCTGACTGTTAGCAGCATTTTATGCTAATCCTGCTCAAAATTATTGCCCAAATAAAACCTGAAATAGCTAATGAAGACTTAGATCAAACCTTTGGAGAAGTCCTTGACTTTCAATGTAAAACCTCCATCTATTTTCTTTCTTATTCAACATTATTTGTGCTCTACTAGCTAAAAGACAATAGGAAGTCGAATGAAACAGACTCAAATTAGGAGCGGTTTTGCGCTTTGCTTGAATATTAATAGCGTTATTAAATAGAGTAAAAACAAGCGATAATGTATTTACTTATAGCGTGCGCCTATTTCTGTAAAGCCGCCACGCAAGAAGTTGGAAGCATGATTTCATTACGTGATCATTTTTCGTAATCACCGTCGATTCCATAACGTTCGAGATTCATGCAGAATGCGTTGATTTTTTCAAGTGAACACTAAACCCGGACTTTAAATCCGTTCATTTTGATCTTATTAAAAATTAATTAAACCAGAGAAGTCGCTTAAAGGACAGAAGTCGACCTTGATGGGTACTGGCTTGCAAGTATGAGAACAATCGATGTAGATCACCCTCAGGTTATTCAAACAACTTTTTTTAGTCTTTTTGGCATTAATCTGGAATTACCAGTTGGCATTTATTGAAACATTATTCCCAGTACAAGTCAACATATTTTTATCCCCGAAATCATTGCTTGCCTAAAAGAACTTTTTCAAAAAACTCAAATGCTCTACTGTTGGTCCCAAAGTCCCAAAGTTTTCAGACGTTAAACAGCCATTTTCTAATCTGGTTGCAATAAGTAGATTTATTTTTGAGGAAACAAACTCGGAACTTATCACGTACCAAATGCGATAATCTCCTCGGCTTCAAATGAAAAATGAAACTGTCGTTAAAAATATATATTTTAAACGCCCAAGTTTTAAAATTCCTCCGATTTTCTTTCCAGAAATGCAATTATTTACCAATTTTCTGCAATTAACTGACTGTTCCCAATTTCTTGGTTTGAAGCATTTCAAGCAATTCAAGTGAAATTGGGAATTTGGGGAAAAACTAGGTTATTGACGAAATGTGTTGAATCAATGTGTCTCGGGAAAGGACATTGGCAGCAGTTTGGGCGCAAAACTAAATAAGCTCAAGCAAAAATCCCACTCTCAATTCCAAAATTTAAAATGTTCTTCTCCTTTATCCGATCTACTTATGCTTTGAACTAATTTAAAAATCGATTTTTGTGTTTCAGATAAAACGACCATTCTTCAATTAGGTAAGCAGTATATATGAATGTACGGTTGAGGAGAATTGATCAACATTTTCCAAATAAAACAACAAAGTATCGCATAATTAAGCTGAATAAAAAGCGGACTTTTAAGGCGTAGAAGCCTTGTTGTATCAGCAAATTCAATAAAACATCGCTCTTTGTGAGGGTAGTACACAAAGAAGTATTTGGCTCTAGTGGAAAGACCAAACCTAATTTCTTTAGAGACTCGTTTTTGTAAAAAACATGCTGTTGCACTCATTTTGCTTCCGGTTTTGTTGAATCATTTTGCTGTAAACTAGAAAAATCAGTTTTTTTAACCATTCAATCATAAACGACTATTTGGATCGGAAGACTAGAAATTATGGGCTGATTTCACAAAAGGATTCGTTGATTGCACGTTGCACACAAAAAGCCGTTATTATCACCAAACCGACAATAATTCGGAATGAAAAAAGAGTCGTCATGCCTTCAATTGTGTCCACAGAAGCGAATCCTTCTAAACAAGCGACCACTAAATCTTATAATCAAGTGCCATGCAGTTGAAAAGTGCCATTGATTAAGTTTTGGATTTTCTTTCAATAATTTGCAGCTTTCGATAATAAGTGCGCTTTATACAGCTTTCTATATCGGAAAAGATTTCCGACTTTTAAGTTGTTTTTCTTCCACGTAAACAGGAAGAGAAATTTCAATTCGTTTTTGGAAAACTGCAGTTGAACAAAAGAATTTCAGGAAATTGGTTGCAATTTTCCGCTAAAAAACAAATCCATGTTAATTGGACTATATTGTGAAAACAATTTTTTTATCATGATTTCTACCGAGAATATGCACCAGATTACCATTTATTCAAAGTAGACACACTTATTATTCAGGAAAAAAGTACATAGCGTGAACTCTGAAGGACGACTGGCCATATAATTACACTCTTGTATCGTTCTGAAGGAGTAATGTGAAAGGCTTCGCCTCAAATGGCACAGCTTTACAATATTCAATCAAAACTTTATTTAATAATTAAGATCGTTGGCATTTAGGATGCTGAAAAGCAACAGTTTCCTCTTCACTTTCATATATATAGTGATCGTCTTATGGCATTTCCATCCATTCGACTGTTTCGAGTTTTATTGCTGTTATTATGCAATAAAGCGTTAAAATCTAGATGGTACCGACATAAACTGGCTGATTATCTAGTGAGGAAGGCAATTTTCTGTACTTTTACGAGTCATGTTCAATTAGGGCCAAGAGAATGGAAAAGTGGGAACCTTTAAACTTGTGAACTGAAAGCCAAAAAAACTTGCCAATTCTGAGGATTTGCAATCATTGTCTTTGAACTGCTAATTTTCACGTAGAGATACGAAATTTTTCTCAAATATCTAATCAAATCTAGTTCCGCAAAGCAAATATTTATTGTCCAGTCAGTGAAATCAATCAAAGTTGAACGTTTACAGATCAAAAATAAGCGAAAAAACGGGAAATTACGAAATTGCTTTCACTATCAAGAAATACATTCTTGCCTGAATACCGTCTGCGGTTGGAATTGGAACGATTTTTTTAAGTGCCAGCCATTATCGTTGATGAATCCATTCAATCAATGTTTTGAGTAGTTTGAAGAAACGTCTTGATTGACATAGTGAATCTCAGGAAATATTCGCTATTCTTCAGCGTGTCAATAACTCGAGATTAATATTGATCGAAGCCAAACATAGAAATTACCTCAGTGATCTACATGAAAGAGCTTGCGGCCCTGAACAAGCCGATAAGCAAATCACTCAATAGTTTTTCCCAAGGAATTAATAAAGATGGAATAAACGATCTACAATACAAGCAAAATTCATTAGACGATTGCGTAAAAAGTTCCGTTCGACTAGTTTATTATTGCATCAAGTTGTAACCTTGTCATGAAAATAATGCACTTTCCTTCGAAGTATTTCTGGGCTTTTGGTCAGTTTTTTTTCAACTTCCTTAAAACGAACAAAAACGTTGCTCACTTTCACACGCACTTACATAAGCTATCAAGTAATCTCGATTTTTTCAGAAGATTCGTGACCCAGTCATTAAACTGAATAATCTCTTTATAAATCCAGCAGGCATTTAAAGTATTTTTGGGAATCGTGTGAAAATACAGTAGAAGTCGGTCAAAGATGAAAATTTTCTAATCGTTCATGACTAGTAAAAAGTCAAGTTTTTTCCGCTTTCAGCTCATCAATATTGGATTTGGTGAGAAAGCGCGAAAAATTCAACAGTTTTATGCAATAGTCGCATAAATTCAGTTCCTTTCATCTTCCAACGTTGTTTAACTTTATTATTTCCAGTCATCGTTTTTTCCTAATTTATTTAATTTTTACTTTCCAAATATTCCAATTAAATCATCTCAAATAAAACTGCTTCTGTATTTTTTCCTTTAAATCATGAAGTTTCAAAGTTGACTGTATTCCTATTTGGCGCTATTTCACTGGTGTTTTTCAAAATTTTGTCATTATGTTTTGCAAGTTTATTGATTGCTTTCGTTTCCGTTTAGCGCTGATTTGATAAAATCCTCCAAAGTTCCCTCACTTTCGTCTTCAAAGTGACCTTGTGTGTCAAAAACACCTTTCTTGATATTTTGATTTATATTTTGCGCATCTTGCAAAGTTTTTTGCGCTTCCTTCAAACTACAAAGATCCTGGTTTGTTTGCGGCGAATTAATGTAACCTTCCTAAGTTTCTTTATTGCCTCTTTTCAAGCCTCAACAGATGATCATCTACTAGCAAAAATATCATAGAAATGTGTAACGAATGCAACTAATATTGGGGATTTCAAAAAGGCTTTTGATACAATCAGTTAACGAAACATTCCAAGAGCTTTTGAAGTTATTGGAACTAGAACAGAGCACATTGACTTGAATGTGCTAAAGACTAAAGTCTTCACAGCGAGTTTTTTCGTGATATTTTCCAATAAAACTTTAGTGGAATTACAAACTGAACCTCGCAGCAAGCGGCAAAGCAACCTTGCTTCAATTAACCAGTTTTTCCAGCTGGTTTCTTGGCTTTAAATTTCAGATTTGACAACCAAAAGACCTCATTTTATTGTGGGCCAAAACCAAGTGCATCTTTTCGGCCTTTCACCATTCAGTTGATATTTACGTCGATGATTTCTTCCCATCAGGCACCGACGTTTATTGGACTAAATTAATAAATAAAATAGAAATTCTGTGTATTGATTACAGGCAATTTTACAAGGCCGAACAATTACTCGAAATATGTGTGGTGCACGAGCAAACGGTTGTTGGTAAATGGCCTTTCATTTTGTGTCTTTCCTATTTTGACTTCGGACTTTGCGTTCGATCGCACTGTTTCCCTGAATTTGACCAGTAAGACTGTTCAATTTCCCGTCGAAACCCCATAATAGCCGTAAATGTGCGTGTAATGAACTTTATGCAATCGGCTTATGCAAAAAAAATTAAAACGGTGAAATTATCCAAAATTATCGTGTTCAATTAAAGACCAAAGTGGAAAAACAGGCCATGCAATAGCCAATTACCGAAATTGATAATTGGCCTTTTTGCATAATTTAAGTTTATCCTCTAATTTGCGTGCTAATAACTAGGTTTTCAATTAGCGATATCTTGTTGCAAATGAAGACAGTTAAAGAACGAAGGTTTCCATATGAAGATCTTGTTTCCCAAGAAGTCAAGTATCGCGGCAATCACGGCATTAAACGCAGGATATAATTCCTGCAAGGTCATTCCCCATATAACCCTGCACTTAATTAAAAAATTTACATGTACAGTTTTTAATATCAGATTTGAATAATTGCTCTTTTCCAAACGTTTCCCAACTAATAAACCAGCAGAGCGCAAAAAGATGCCCTTCTGATAAAGCAGCAAAACAAATTTAAAGTTTGCAAGGTAGAGACCAGGGATTTTTTCATTTCGCTCCCAATCGGTCATAAATGATTTACCGTATTAATTTATACACACCGAGCCAACTAATTGACTGAATGGCATTGCTAAAGTGGGTATAAAACCTGAATTTTTCGCCATCTACTAACAGCATAATATTTCCACAAAAATCCTGGTATAACAGTGACAAAGTTGTATTTTCTTTAAGATTATATGGAAAACAATGTTAAAAACTACGGTTTGGGAGCTTTAGGACTATTTGGTTGCTGTTTTAGATGTTTTTGATAAACTTCAAATTTTGCGCGATTTTCGTCAGAGGGGAGTGAAGAATCCAACAAACTCTTGTAGAATTTGAGGGATTTCGAGCGCTTAGAGGTTTTTTGGAACCTCGAGTAACAACGAGCTCAGAGATGGACACAGTAACCACTTCTAATTCCAAAGAAGGGTCAATCGTGTCCTTTTTCTTCATTTTATCAGTATTCATCAATATTTTCAATACAATTACGCAACTTTGTTGTGGTTATTCTGAAAAGAACCTTTGATAAAGGTGTATCTTTTACACTTTCATTATAATCAGATCAAGAACCTAGGAATTTCCAGATTAAGGTTCTTCTTTATCCTTTTCAAGACATTTCTTTTAGTTTCTGTATATTTCCATCAATCAATCTTTATCTTGGTCTCGCTTTTTCTCGCGCTTTTTTTGTTCCCACTTGCCCTTTTTATCAATAATTTCATTGTGATCAAGTGATTTACTTTTCAAGTTTTCAATTTGTTTAAAGCGTTTTCATTCAGTTTCTGCAAATTCATGTCATTCGGATTTTTCATCTCGTGCTTCACCAGCAAATTTCTCGTTTTGATCATTGCGCTTGTTTTTTGCAAAAAATCCATTTTTTCGCCCTTTTCTCCAACAAAGGTAACGAAAGTTTGTTAAGTGCGTTTTTCAATTATTTTTAAACGTTTTTTCACAACCTCACAACACAACCCGCTAGGTCCTACTTCTAGTTCGAGGGAAAATATAGATAAATATAAAAACAAAAACAGAGATAAAGGATAGCCTAGGAATAGGGAACCGTATCAAAATCGAGAAAATATTATTATTTTTTCCTACATTTTCTGGATTTTTCAGGTCATTAAGGCACTTTTTAGAAGTGTCTATAAGTAAAATTTCGAACTTGTAACTTATCCGGTATAGGATTTACACGACTTTTCTTGAGAGCTAAAATTCAACGTTCATTTTTTGTAAACTCGATTTTGATATTTTTTTCCTAAATTTCCTGGATACGTCAGCGAGACGAAATTTTCAGGTCATTCAGACACATGTTAGAAGTGTCCACGAAATAAATTTAGAATCTGTAGCTCATCGAGTTTAGGATTTACAGGTCATTACTGCGCTTTTTAGAAGTGTCTATAAGTAAAATTTCGAACTTGTAACTTATCCGGTATAGAATTTACACGACTTTTCCTGAGAGCTAATATTCAACGTTGATTTTTTTGTAAACTCGATTTTGATATTTTCTCCTTAACATTCTGTATTCGTCAACGAAGCAAAATTTTCAGGACATATCGCGTCTATTTCCAAAGTATTGGCCAATTTCAAGCGATATTCATCTAAATGCACGATATTAAGAAGCTGTTTATGCCGAAAACATCGCATTAAACTCTAATATTTCATGTTCTGACTCAATAATTTATTTCGGTTTCTCAATACATAAAAAAGCAATTAAAAAAGCGAGAGTTTAAATTAATCAAAGCAATCGAACTAGAGAGTTTCTAAATATGCTCATATCATAGACGACATCCATCTTAATGATCACATTAACCTGAACGGATGATTGTGAAATGAATCCGAAATTTGTAAAATGCAATTTTTCTTCAGTTTCCAGCTTTGACTGGGCCGCTGTAGAATGATCCCATTATGTAAAGCAGATTTAAATTACAAAATTATGCGCCGTTTTATGTTCGAAATAAAGAGAAATCGACGAAAAATTAAAATAATTTATACATTCTCAGTTACGCTCTATCTAAAGATGATCTGTATTTAACTAGAACAATTGCGATCATTATCAGCTAGGCCACTGCAAGGCTTGGCAAAAAGTAAGAATTCAGTGGACATTAACAAATTGTTTTTGAAGAACAACACAAACAAAGAAAGTGGAATAAAGTACATGAAATTAAATAAACAAACCTGTTACTGAACTGGTCGCTTCCTATGGTAATGTTGGGTAAAATGACAAATTTTGGAAAGTTCTTTTTCAGAATCATATCGAAATTAGAAGATTCTTCAATAAATTAATGTGATTTTCACTGGAAAAACAACCTTTTTCTGCTGCTAATCACACTCAATTAGCAGGAAGGTGCTAGGCGCAAACTACCACCCATTCGGAAAGTTTCCGTTGTTTTAAACATTTGGAAATTTACGCGTCAAACTCAAACGATTAAAGTTGCTTTCTTCATTGTGGTCATTCATATTGTAACAAGAACATGGCACGTAAAATGCGGTTTTCTCTAGTCATGTAAAACTAATTATTTGAACGTTTCCTCACGGCGATTCATGTGTATAAAAAGTTGGTTTATTTGCCAAAGTACAAATTACATGTCGTGAAATGTAGGTAGCAATTTAAAAGAGAAAGAACCATTGTTGTGCCGTTTTAATTTGTCAATAAGGAAAATTTCCCAAAAAGTCTTCTTTTATCACGAATAAAAATTTGCCTATTTATTTTTTTCCTATATTCCATATGATTGCAACAAGGTAGCTGATCCAAGGCATGTGCTAGAAAAAGATCAACATTAAAGGCGTGGCGTCGATTTGCAATTAAAACTTGAAAATGCAACATTCTGCATGCGTTTTTGTCTGCTGTTTATTGGCAATTTTTGCATTGACATTGAGTTCTGCACGTATTAATTTGGAAGAGAAAGGAAAGACCGCAAATACTGCAAAAAAATTGCCTTTCTTTGGCGATCACGTGCATTTTCCACATATTTCTCAAAATTCCATCCGATTAACCGGATGCATTCCATCCGTTGAGGTGCGGTTTTCAAACACTCAAGGCTCAAAAACACGATAAAGCAGATGGTTTTTTCTCGTTCTTCTGGCTGTGTGACATTTTATTGAATACAATCGGATTTATAATTAGCCGTCCATGTGGGATGGTGGATAAAGTGTTTTAATCGTATTAATGTTGTTTGTGTTCGTTTTTGCAAAGAGCAAATTAACAGGCCAAAACTAACAACAAAGACATTGAGTAAGATCAATTAAAAGACAATAGCAGTTAGATTTATCGAAGTATGTCAGCTTGTGGTAATGCTAATGCACTTATTGGACATGATATCGACGTGCTTTTTTGGGACAAGGATTTTTCAATAGTCGATTTGCTTCCGATATTGAAGAATTTTGCTACTCGTTTAGTAAAGTGAGAGGAGTTTCAACTGAAACTAAAAAATAATTAAACGATTGAGCTGGAGATGCAAGGAAGGAGGAAGAGTTCCAAGTTGCAAAGAAAATAATTGAGCAACTCACTTGACAAACTATCTTCATTTTAACGAAAATATTCATAAAGGCCGATCAAAGAAGAAGAGAAGAATTAATCATTCGCAATATTTGCCAAACGCGTTAAAAGAAAATGAGAAGGAAATGAGTTATTTGAAAACCAAGCGCAATGTTCCAACGGTGAAGGTTGGATAATAAAGTAAGAGATGAAGGATGCGATTCATAAAAATTTCCCAAAAATGATAAGGAGAAGAAACCTGGAAATGTTCGAGGAAACTAAATTAAGACACACTGAACAAGTTTTTTCCCGCTTAGTTGAGATCCTTTACAGAACATTCACTTCCGAAAATATGGAAATATAAACGAAAATATTATTTATATACAAAAAACATGTACCAAAACAGATTGAAGCGAAAATGCACAATAAGCACTAAGCTCAGAACGGGAAAAATTTGGTTGCGATAGGTAAAGTTGAATAATAAATAGCAATTTCAACGATAGAGAACTACGTCAAGAAATAGTTTGATTGTAATGAAAATAAGCACTCATCAAATGAGGTCACAAAAGTGCAAGATATTTTTATAACGCTTCGAATAAAAACGAAAAGAGACCGGAAAATTTGAGAAAAGATACCGAATGAAAACGAGACATTGAAATTTAATCAACAATAAATTAGAGGCACACTTGCCACGCTTTGTTCGGGTTCTTTATGAAACAATCACGCCAAAAGTAGCCGGGTTATAATGAAAAGATTCATAAACATTCACGAACTGCAACGTTTGCACACATTTTTGAAGAAAAGCGAATAGGAAACGCAGTATTTGAAAAGAACAGACATAACGCTCAGAAAAAGGAAAATATTGTCAAAAACAAAATCCCAGAAGAACACGGTCGAACATTTTAATCAAAAAATGTACACACGGAATGAAAACATCGACATCATTTTTTGGCTGTTTTAGAACAGAATCCTTGAGAACTCAATGTTCTTTCGATTTGGTAGCCATTTCTTAACAATCTATCAGCTGGAAGATTAGACCATAAAATACACATTTGTGAGACATTTTGGACTAATTTTTAATAAAAAAATTAATTGAATGAAAGATAAAACTAAAATAAGAACTAAGTGAAATAAAAATATTAAACGCTCATCAGCAAAAGGTAACTTAAAATAGTACAACGAAGGGGAAGAAAATATGTTAGATTTTACAAGCTTCATCAAGCATTGTTTGGATGTTTTGCCGAACAACTACGCAAAAAAAGTATTGAAAGATACTGAAAATATTGCAAGCGTTCACGAAGTGAAAACAGAAAAAATCCAGAAAATTGCACGAAGGTTTCGAAGAAAACGAAACATTTGAAAAAACATCAAGTTAAGCCCAAGTGAGAACTTGGACTAAAGTTCGAAAAACGCAGGAAAGAAAGGAACCTTTTATTGAAAAATTTAAGATATGTTTGCCTTCAATTCTTCCGTATTCTTCAGCTCCTTTCTTGGCTGTTATTTCAGAACAAGTTTCAAGACAAAAAATTGAATTGACTCTACAGAGTGACGTAAAATTTAATAATTTTTTGTTGCTGTTTAAAATCATTCTTTAGCACTCTGCTCAATCTTCTGTTGTTAAATTTAGGAACTCTGATGATAATTTTTGGATTTTCACTGTTTTGAAACATCCGCATTGGTTTTTACATAAGCTTGATCCATATGAGGATACGCCAGCTTGTAATTAACCTTTTCCATATTAGCATTCTCCGATTATGCGACTTTTGAAATAATCATATGGAAGTTTGCAACCTTTCTAGAAACGCCCACGTGATATTCTAATATCATCCCAAATACATACGTTTAACAATTGCAATGCAAACCGGCAATTTAATAGAATGATGCATGGCTTTTATACTCACTGTGTTGGAAGTTCTACTCCTCTGGCTGTGGATTTCCACTAGGCAAAGGGCCAAAAGTAAAAAAAACAAAAAATTCATTTTGACGATACAAAAACTTCGCAATTGGGCAGTAGAGTCATCAAATGTTGCTGATTAATCCACATGAAGCCCAATGTGGGTGAAATCCTGCAAAAAAATTAAAGAAAACGCAGTTTCAGTGTCAGTCGACCAAAATAATGCTAAATTTCATATAAAAAATAACCAATCAAAACGACAATAAATTGAACGTATTACAGTCATAAATAGCAACAAATCGGTAGCTAATGAGAGAAATAATTCAACTTCGAGCAAGGTCGGGCATGATTTCCTCCATGCTCTCCTATATGGCATAATAGATTCTTGATTGCAACAGATTTCTCGATTTAAATAAGAGCAGAGTGTTAATTGTATTCGTACAAATAACATTGAAAATCTAAAAGAACAATCAAGTTTTTTGCACAAATCGACCATTTTTTTCCTATGCTGAATGCAAGGAAAAACTGAAACCTGGCAGCTAAAAACCTTCTGTTCACACACAAGTTATTGTATAATAATCAGGTAGTGACCACAAAACCGACAAGCCCAGTAAGCCCCCCACGTTAACGCAATTTTTGGGCAAATCGCGACTGTTTGTAAGTTTTTCTGGGTTAGTCGGTGCGTTTCGCATTTTCCCAACTTGACCAAAACTGCGAAACGACATTACATTGCGCCATATGGATGGAAAAGAATTACCGACTTTATATAACAAATTTACATGCCTAATGATCGGTGTAAGCAAGTAAAAAGCCCAAGGAATGTGTTCCCTATTGCGAATATATGATGAATGGAATAGCAAGAACCAATTTAAAATCGCCGGCCAATAAATTAAAAGCGCCACCGAACCAAAATGTTAAATTTCATACTCGCATAAGACATATTCCGCCTTTCCAAAGTAACCTAAATCCAGTCTACCTTTATATGTACGAATTACCGGTTGAAACACGATTGAAAAAATCGACTGGATTGTATTATATCGACATTTCATTTCAGCAATTACAATTTTAATGCGCTCACTGGTTGCAAACGCCTACGAAGGTGCCGGGGGCTTTAAAAATGCGAGAAAATCCACATAAATTACAAGATTCGGTAGATGATTGACGAGGATTTAAAAAATGCAGCCAACTTACCATTTCCTTGTCCACGAAATAAATCCAGCAATAAACCCCGGATTTAACAGAGAAAAAATCAACACACCAAAGTAGCGCAATTTTTCAAAACTCCACCCGCACAAAATGCCTTCGCGTATCCGAACACCCGGTATACCTCGCTCGTAAGTAATAACAGATAACTGTGGCAGTTTACTGCGGTTATGTATTTCGATTAAAAATTTCATAAAATCGGCCAAAATCCAAAGACTTCGGTTTCCCTCTCACTTCGGAGCGGTACCAGCCAATCGACTTTGGTCTGTTTGCTACCGAAGAAATTCACTTATTTCCAATGCAAATCGTTTAAAGTGGTTCTGGTTGAGAAATATAAATAAATTACAAAGTTCTGCTCTTGAACGGCCTTTCTCCTTGGTACCGGAACCCTTTGGAGGGGGCTGAGTGACCGCCACTAACTGTCGCCTTCACTTCTGCACGCGGACATGCTGCATACAGAATCGCCTTGAGATTGAATAATAATTGTAGCAATGCTTAATTTTGTGCCAACTGATCTTTAATTTCTGAACAACATGCGAATTTTAAACATTAAAAAATTTGGACCGTTTTATTTGCTTCCAGAATTTCTTTTGAAGCTTTCTGATAATGCTGCAGACGACGGTCTGATGATGAAGATGCGGAAGAGCATAAAATTGAAACAAACGGGCGAATTAAGGCAACATTTCAGGCAGTTTAATTGTAAATTTGGAAACAGTTTTGTTCAAAACTCTTTCGTGGTCTTGGGTTGAAACTGTTGAATAGGCCTGGGTAACTCAATGAATTTTTAGAAGTTGGCGCAGTGCCACGCAAATGGTTTGGTGCGCTAAACCAACGCACCGGCGCAGTAACCCAGTTCCGTTGCTGGGAAACTGTTGATGACTTTTTTCACTTATTTTTAGATTTATTTTAAGGGGCATTTATCAATAATATTTTAACATTCCTTCAAAATTTCAGAATTTTTCAGTTTTAGCAAAGTTACTCTTTTTTCTAAATGCTCAATTTTCAGAAAATTCACTTAAAAATCAATCTTAAGGTATTTTCGCGAATAATTATTAAATAAATTATGTAAGAACACTCGCGCAGTGAACACTCGCACCACCTTCGTCGCTTTGCAAAAAGTTTTGAAACCCCTTTCCAGCTTCGAATTTGGGACAAAAATCAAATCAAAAAAACTGAATAAGCGAAAGTTTATAATAAATGATTTGGAAAACTCATCACTTCCATTCCTCTGACTGGATTTGTTTAAAAAAAATGGAATTTTTTAGTTTCTATTGATTTTTTTCTGCTTTTCTTTCTACACGAAAACGCTCTATTTTGTAGTTTTACTTAAAAATACTGACGATCTGGATGTAATCTACTCGAAAAATTACAAGACATATTTATAGCTTTGTAGAAACTTTTTTCGTAGTCGAATTTCGGACAGAAACGAAAATAAATTTATCCCGTGTTTCCCGAAAACTATTAAGGTTCTCGCAAAAAACAATGACCAAAAGTTTTTAACCAAAAACACCAAAAATATACTTTTCTGGTGATTTTCTTCTTTTCTGACACAAATGGGGTCTTTGCACTCAAAAATTACAAAATTGATTGCTAGAAAATTCGCCTCATTCATCGATTTGCAGAGAACATTAGAAAGCCCTTTTCAGCTTCGAATTTGGCACAAAACCCAAATAATTGTATTCAGTTTTTTACCGAAAGCAATTAAGATTATCTTAAAAAAACGGCCAGAGCAAGTTTCCAAAAAAATATTTGGAAAATTCGCCACCCTCATCGCTCTGAAGAATTCTCAAGTTTTTTTTAAATTTCAGGTCATTCCATTTTTACCAGGTCTCTTTAAGCAATTCTTGCTACGGAAAAAACGTATTATTTTTAGTTTTACTTAAATTTTAAAACATTTAACAAAAAATTATAAAATAAATTTTATTGGAGCACTCGGCTCCTCCACAACTTTGTAAAATGTTTTCTGGGACCTTTTGCTGCTTCGAATTTTGGACGAAACCCTATTAATTTTTTCTAGATTTTTTCTCAATAATATTTCCCCGAACAGAACAAATGAAAGTTTATGATCAATTATTCGGAAAACTTGTCACTTTTGTCGCTTTGAATAATTCGGTTTATTTAAATTTCGGTTTCTTCACTTTTAGGTCAAAAGTTCTAAATCTCTCTGAACAGAACAACGCGTTTATCCTAACGTTTTACTGTAAACACTGGCAAACTGAGAATATTTTATGCAAAAAAGTAAAACGATTGATTTGACTCAAAAACCGACCAGAGAAAGCAAAATCATATAATCAAATTTGGAAAACTCGTCACCCTCATCGCTCTGAAATTTTTTAAACTTTCTTCAAAATTACCGGATTTTCCCCAGTTTTAGACCAAATAGTTTCAAGCAATCGTAGGCGCAAAAGCAATATATTGATGGCTTTTTTTTGTTAGATGTTAAAATTCCGTCATCGGCATTTATAACTCATTAACCAATGAGTTAAAACTCATTAACTCAGAGAGCGGCAACAACTCAAAAGCGCAACTCAGCACGATTTATTTTTCGGGCGTATGCTTAATTTAGTATCAAGTGATTGATCCTTAATTGGTGAAAAATATACGAATTGCAAAAGCAATTTAAACTTGCTTAAAACTGCTTAAAAAATGAACGTTACAAAGCCAAGTTGCCTGCCTTTGGAAGACGTTAAATTCTGGTTGTTTTAGGTGATTTTGCTTCTGTTTGAAACCTTTCTATTTTTTTCTATTCGCTAATGTTTTGGAAAAAAGTAAGCACATCAGATAACTCATCTACAGGGTGGCAAATGCAAAAATGCGGAAAGTTCGACATGCTCCCAGTTGGACAAAAACGGGGTTTTCTGGATCTCAACGCCAAAAGTTTAAACGTAAACCAAATAGCTCGAAACGGTTTTGGTATTTTTCGGCCAGCTCCCTCATTTACAGGGTGAACTCAAAAAGTTAACTTTTTGGTCTTGCAGCAATAATTGTTATGCTCTTGGATCGATTTTCACGACATTGAACTCATTTTGCATCGGTTTATTTGCCACCCTGTAGAAACTTTATCTGAATTTTTTGCAAAAACACGCACTGACCGAAATAAAAATTGCACTAAATGACGCTTCAAACAGAAGTCTCAGCGATCCGAATTTATCCAGTTCCAAAATTGGTCAAAAATTTGTTGAGCAGTTTATATCATTCTCGAATCCAAATCATTCTATTTGCTTCGAAATGTACGCAGTTTTCAATCGCTTTACAATGGAAGCTTTCTGAAAATGTCGCAGGCGATGTGATCAGTTCACCTAAAGAATATGGGAATGATAATGGACAAAAACATGGGAAAAAGGACATGAAGGACGCAAACTGACCAACTGAGACGAGTTTCCAAGTAGTTTAAAGATACATTTGGGAACGATTTTGTTCAAACGAGCCTTTCGTGAAAGAAAGAAAAGCATCTTTGAAGATGCAAGCAACTCGTGCTCGCGAAAAGTCACGAAGAAATTCGGTACGGGCTGAAAACGCGAAAAACTAATCGTGTAACGTGATTTGTTTGCCTGTTTTTCCAATTGACATTGAGGGTACACCGCACTCTAAAAGCCGGCAGATTTAAGTACCAAAGGTTACAGAAATATTTGAAATTCTCTACTGATTAGCGCGACATTACATCTTCAAGCTGATCCGCTTTATCTGGAGCCCAAACGTTTATTGTTGCAGGAAAATTTAATCAAACCGCATGGAAACCAATTTAGGAACTCCACTGAAAAATACAATACTCGAACTTGTCAGTCAATAATTTTTGTTGGTCCATTGCAATTGCGGCAAATAACTGGCACAAAATACAATTTTCGGATAAAACCGTATAAATCTACTACAAAAGCTTCAACTCTGGGCCACTTGAGGCTCTTCAAAGTGTGTCTGAGTTGCTGAAAATAAAAGCGTTAAAACCACTTTAAACAAAGGAAGATATCTGATCTTTTATAGATATCGGTCTACATAAATACGGAAAAATGCGTGTATTTTCGGTAGTGAAATCGCAAAAGTATAGGCGAATTAAAGACTGGCAAAATGAAGCTTTTCGGGCTTTTTTGTGTAGTTTTCGCAGTTTACTTTGCCAAAAACGTGAGCGGGCATGGATATATGATCACTCCCGTTAATAGAGCCTCCTTATGGAGAGTCGACTGGAAACAACCTCCTAACTACAATGACAATGAATATTTTTGCGGGGGAGTTCATGTAAGTGCCGAATTATTTCGGGAAATTTTGATTTTTTCAAAAACCTTCTAGGCTCAATATTACGTAAATGGGGGTCGGTGCGGGCCCTGTGGGGACGACTGGAGAGAACCAGTACCTAGAAGCAACGAAAACGGAGGAGTATACGGAAATGGAGTCGTTTTATCCAACTATACAGCCGGTACTGTTCTCACTGTTAAAAGCATTTTAACAGCTAATCACCTGGGAAGCATCTACTTCCAGTAAGTGAAACTTCAATGGGGTTCAACTCAATAAAAATGTAATTGAAAATTGAAGCATCTGCGAACTGAAAAATCCTACACAACCCGAAACAGAAGAATGCTTCCAGCCAGTCTACTTAGCAGATGGAACTTCCCACTACTCTTTACATCCAACGGATTACATCTTCAATACAAAAATCAAGCTGCCTGAAGGGCTTACTTGTGAAAGATGCGTCTTGAGGTGGCATTATCGAACAGGTTAAGAGGATTTTTTTTATAAATTGTCAGCATGAGTTTTTTTCCGGGTGTTTTCAGGCAACAGCTGGGGGATGTGTGAGGACGGCACTCAGAATATGGGCTGTGGAAATCAGGAAATTTTTCGGTCTTGTGCGGATATTCGCATTGTTGCTGGCGATGGAGCTTCTAATGAGGCTCCATCTGATTCCAGAGAAAATGAACGTTCGGATGATGAAGATGAAAGTTCGGAAGGTGCGGATGCAGAGGACGCAAATGAATCCAAACCATGCTTTTTGCCACCGCAGAATTTGCGAAAATAAGTCAATGTTAACAGAGTAAAACAATTTCAAAGAAATTTAAAATTCCTAATAAAAAAGCAAGTTTGTTTCTGGAAGTTTCCGCAAAATGTAAGTGAACAGTTTCAAGTTTTCTTGATAAATTCGCTGAATTATTTATCCTTTGCCATCCCCAAACTCTGCCCTAAATAACTCTAAACTCTTAAGTTTTCTTTAACGAAAAAAACTAACCACAGTGAAAATATTAACATTAGAGCTGGCGGTAAAGAAAACCTAACTAACACCTTCCAGGCTTTCAATTAACGGCAGGAGCCTTTTTAAGACTCTGGGGTCTCGATAAAAAGTACAATTGCAAAAGTCGCTTTATATAGCTATTAAAAATTCTTGTTCTATTGAGTCTAGCCAACAATGCTAGTCGCTCCTCTGAGCGCCAGGTACCCCGCAGTAATGTCCATGGGCAAGTCAATCATAGTGGTGTATTCCTCCTTGTTGGCAAACCGGAGTCGAGTTTGGGGGTCAGTGTAGGGCGCCGACAGGCCGGAAAGATCGGAAAACTTCTCAGGCGGCAAAAACGAAGGGGGAGCATTAATGCTGCTGTAATGCACCACGTTTTCGCCCCAGGGCAGGGACTTCTCGGACGACACTATCTGCTTGAGCCCCTTCCAGGTGCGTTTTTTGCTAGTCTGTCTGGACAGGAACCAGGAGGTGGACTTGAATACCGGTTTTTGATCCAATGTCTGGATTTCTGTGTTCATTCTAGCTGGATAATTTGTGGTCTTTGAAAATGTTTGTTTGCAAAGAATAGGTTTTTAAGGTTATCTTCAGAGACAAGTAGAGACGAGAAACGAAATGTAAATAATTTGTCCTGTGAGATGATGCTTTCTCTCTCGTTAAGTGCGAGCCGTGGCTCAGGGGGAGCCACCCGCGGTTCCAGCGAATGCCCGCCAATTTCAAATAATGTAATATAATGAAGTACTCACTGTTTCAATGCTTG
>NW_026017110.1:6934034-6998041 GCF_020466585.1 Dendroctonus ponderosae | reverse complement strand
GTAAAGAGAGAGCTTATTTAAGAAACATAGCAAAGAAAGAGTCCGAAAATAACCTATTTTTGGGACATTTTTTCACGCCTAGTTTCTTGTCTCTGTTATCTTGCCAATGTCAATGTGTGAAAATTGCTTAAAATGCGAGTCCACAAATTGCAGTAGTGACGTCACGGAAGCCAAATAAAGTGCGTTAATTCAAAAGTTGACTACCTCCTTGCAATAAAATCAGTGAAAGAATTTAAAACTTTCAACTTCTTCGTTTTTCTATAAAAGTATATATTACTTTAAATCTGTACAATAAATTGTACAAATTGTACACCCGGATATATTTTGGCCACGATCGCTGACCGACCTGAAATCTGAAATAATGCCGATCAGATCTTCACTTTTCGTCCGGCTTAGCCAAACAGCCATAATTCACTCTGTTTGTTTGTTTGTACATCGAGTACAGTTTGTCTTATTAACAAAAAACAAGAAGACAAACTCCTAATCGCCCTTATCTAATTAAGAATTGCCGTTTAATGGTGCTGGTTGAGAGAGGACCAATCACACAAACTGTTCGTTGCTGCTTGCTGAAAGATCAAGCAGCCGCCACGCCGCTCTGGGATCGGTTTCTGTGATATCCCTGCATAGAACCCACACATGGGTGACTCTCATTATTTTATCTAAGTCTCCATCCACCACATTGCCTTCTACATCTTTAAAAACCATCATTTGTTGCGAGGTGAAAGATATAATGAGAACAGGTCCTTGGTCCATAACTTTGCCCATTACCAGATCCACATTGTCTATATCCAAGATTTTAGACTCGATTTTGAAGCCCTTTTTATACGCCTCTTGAATGGGAATTGAAAACAGATTATATGGACCTTCATGGCACCTGAAAATATATCTTTGAAACTCTAGCGGTAAGGCCAGAAAGTAGCCAAACCTACCAGTCTTTCAGCACCTCCAAATCGCCCCTGGTCATGGCTTCGAGAATGTTGGGAATTATATCAGTTTCACACTGTTTCAAGAAGCGCTTCGTGTCGAAACTGTTATCAATCTTGCAGATTTCAGTTAAAGTCTCTGAAAGTTCAGTCTTCTGGAACAGCCCCCCCATAACATAGGCGACTTTCTCCGTTAAAACTTTTGAGGCTCTAATCACGGGGTTTTCGCTTTCCTCGAATTTCAACTTCCAGTCCATTACTTTGTGAACGTAGGGATTGTTGTCTCTGAAATAATAAAATCCTTCGTTTGGTTCCTCCGGGTATGTTTGAATGCGTAAGCTTGATTCAAATGCAAGTGCACAAAAAATGGGTACTAGTGAGTTTTGACTTCCTTAAGGAAAAGGTTTCACCGACTAATAAAAGCAATAAATGAAAAAACATACTTAAAGTTTTGCCAGGACTGATAAAACTTTGAATCCTTGTGCAATTCCACTCCTGTTGCTTCGGCGTTCGCTTCGTAGTACTTTTGATTCTGCACTGCGGAAGTTTCACTCCTTTTCCTCAGTTTTATTGGGCTGACATAGACTCGGCCTAGTATAGCGAAAAGTTGATAAATTGGGAATGCTAACTGACCAGGTTTTACCTTGCATGCTATCGCTATCCATTTCCTCCTTCACCGCTTCGGTGGCTTTGCTGATGCTCTGAAAGACACCGGTTTTGCCAATGCCTTGCGCTTTTTCCCCAATAGAATGCGTAGTTTTTGATATCCCCTCGCTGAGCTTTCCGGCTTTTTTCACTATTTCCGATTTGCCTGCCTCGTCTATCGCCTCTTGCACCTTGCCTTTGATGCTGGTTAACTTCTCCTTGAATACATCGCTGCTTTTGGACGCCTCCTTTTCCACTGACTCGAACTTCTGTCGTGCGGCTTTCAATGCATCGCTTTGCTCCAATTTTTCAGCCTCCTCTTTGAACTTTTTCAGCGACTCCTTCATCTCCTTGTTTTTGGCCATTTCGTCGCGGAAATTATCATATAGTCTGGACAGGAAGGTGGGCCGCTTTTGGGGCTCCTTGGAGTAATGGCGAAACTAGAATTTTACGTAGAAGAAATGGTAAAATTGGGGTTGTTTGGGAACTTACCCCATTCCATCCATTCCGCGCGCTTCGAGCAGCTTGGTGAATAAACAATTTGCTAATTTGATGCATTTTACCGGAAGTTGCCTTGAGGTTGCGATAATTCTTTACGATAGCTCGCACGTTTTTGATCACTGGACCTTGCTAGATAACCTCAAAATGCCCGTAGCGGATAGTGGTGAGAAAAATGGGAATTAAAGAACAATTTAACAATAAGTAACCTTTCAACTAATAGAAACTGATAAAAGTAATTGTTAAATAATCATTGTGGATATTTAGGAAAGGTTTTCACTAGATTTCTTGACGTGCGTAAATCGCACATAAAAAGCCGGAATCTGACATTTGATGTTATTACCAGTTATTACCATATTACCATAGAGTAAGTAAAATAAGAGAGATGGCAATCATATGGGCGTCCTTGTTATTTTACTTTCTCTATGGTTATTACGTAACGCGACGGTAAACTGCAATTAAATCACGCTCATCCGCCCGAATCACGAGTTTCTGCTGTTTAATGGCGAGTGCACAAAATTTATTTCTTCGATTTTTAAACCGAAAAATTGGCGATTTTCTACAAAAGAAACTTTTCCTTCACCGTTTTGTCGTATTTTCCTAACCTGAGTTTTAAGGCTTGAAACTTTCCGACGTTTACTGTCAGAGTAATTTTTAGACTTTCTCTAGGGCTTCAGGACTTTGCTTCAGCTCAGCTTCAATGGTTTGGGTACAGGTAGGACTTACATTTTTATTCTTTAACGCTTTTGAAACGGCCACCAAATACTGAAACTTCGCTGTGAAGTTTCAAGGGGGGTCATTTTCCAGTTTACCAGTCCCAACAACTAACTCTTTACTAATGACTTTTCTTAATGGTGTTTCATGTGGAAGGACGGTTTTGACCACCATTTAGTCTGCTTTTTTCTTCACCCCCAGTTTCCAAATACTTACGAGAATAAATGTATGTGAACTATTATTATTTGGTGGGCGTTTCCGCGTTTACCTGTTTACAGCCATACATTCGTTTTAATGTGGACCTTTTTATTGTTATGTAACACTGGATTAGGAGTTGTTTGCAAATCGATTGGTTAAATCGAGTCCAATCGAGCTAAATAGGTGGCAAATCGGTTTAATAAGCGACAACAATTTTGCGTTTTACTTTTCTAACGTGTTGCGCTTTCCTAGTGCAGACGTAGTCTAACAAAGAAAAAAGTACTTAATAGAATGGACCGAAAGTGGCACCACATGGAAAGTAAAGCTTCCTTTAGCGATAGCTGAACTTTCCATTCCAATACTTGTTAAATCGGGGATTTATTTGTATTACCCACTCTTAATTCTTTATGGAACGCCAGCAGAAGATCGATTTCAATCAACTGTCGCCCTACAATTAAATTTTCACCTTGTCTAATTTTAGACCTTTTCCAGAATCCAGATTGACTCTTTAATATTCATAAGCTGAAGCGAATGGGAAGCTGGAGTTCATTCATACTTCCCTGCCATCCAATTTATATTTAATTGGTCGGGATATTTATATATTTTCATTGGATGCCAGCCATTCCTCCTTCTAAATATATAAGTATTTATCAAGGAAATTGGGGATAAAAAAACGTATGTGTTTTACGACAGTGTGACAATATATTTATGCAATAATCTAATACATATCACGCCCGCATTAATCTAGGCCATATCTACAAAAATGGGAGAATCATAATAAACTTTGCATGTAATCATTCTCTGACTTAGTCGTAACTTTTACAAATGGAAAAATCAAAATATACATATACTAGCCGGTTAGTGTCTAAGAAAATAAATAGCTTCTACTCAAGGTGTACTTTGCACATTAGCGAAAATATTTGGACGAGAGCCCCTAATAGCTAAGCAGCCACATTTATTTAAGAATAAATAAAATTTAGTTTAATTAATATACAATTTGTAATGCCACTTTTCAGAGCTACTGGAAGATAGTTATTTACAATAATAATTATTGAGACAATAAATTATGCGCGTAATTACAAATGTTGGAGCACCAACCGATCTATTGTTTCCCTGTGAGAAACATCGGCTGATGACAGAGTTGAAAATAATTCAGAAATCCTTACTTTTATCAAGTTGTGTTGGTTGATTGAAAGAACCCATACTCTCGAGAGTTTCCTGAAGGACCTTCAACTCCAAATCCCCTCTTAACATAAGCACTTAAAAATAAAGTCAAGGAACAATAGAACATTCAACAGCAAATATTATCTGATTATATTACAACACATAAATCAGAAATACGTGCATTTCGTAACTTCGCGTATTACTTTACAACGGATTTTAACACTTTACTAATGAATACTTTGTGCAAATCAATAGTATTTTTTGCCTTTAAGAGTGTCAAGTAGAAGATAATAAATTTAAAATCTTCTAAACGACGCGTTCGATCTTCCTCTAACTCGGGATACTCAATCACTAGGTTTTTTTAAAACGATATACGTTGGTTACGGTATACGGTTGGGAAAATGCCTAGTTTTGGGCTTTATTTTCTTCGATGTAGACATTTCCTTTCGGCTTAGAGCTGCTATTTTTCTCGTCCTCTTTTCTCACTGCAAGAAAAAATCCTTTAGTTGAATGGAAAAACGATACCACAAAAGTTAGATAATAATTTGAGTGATAAACTGGTGAAGGATTTCATAATTTCAGTGTCCTTAGTACTCGTAATGCGCTAAATATTTCAATTGTGAAATATGCCTGACATTTACCATGTGATTTCTAATGGAAGTACATGAGGTAATATCTTGGGAAATTCCTTGATCTAGTTAATACTTTTTACGTATTTAGTTGCCTCCAACCAGCGTTAATAAAAGAAAATGGAAAACACTGTGCACTTTGCTGTTTATTATTTTCAGCAAAAGAAACATTTTTCTAGCACACTTAAGAAACATATTTTAAAACATTTTGGCTACGATCTTTGTGTAGACAGGAATCATTTGCTGCCTTAGATCAAAGCTTTAAAAAAAGGGCAATGAGACTACAGGTAAAATGTTATATTTATTATTTACCCTGTAGACGGTTCCGTTAAATTCAAAAGAGTGCTCGCAAAGTCAGGAAGTACGCGTTTTGCGTAATTAGCATCACTCCGAAATAACTCAGCTTTACTTTTGGGTCATATAATACTTTCAACTGCTTCCTGTATCCAAAACAGAGTACGATTTTAGAACTATTTTTTCCAGTTTTCTAGCCCTCCGATCAGTTAGGCTCCGCAATAATTGGAAACAATGGAAAAATCCCTCCCAAAGAGCGGATATGTAGGAAATTTTGGTGTAGGATGCAATAAAATATGAAAATGTAGTCGCTCGAAGAATGTATCAAAACTTTTCTAATACGTGACTTATTTAGGATGTCATTAAGCAATAGACACGTTCAATATGGTACCATTTGATGCCTTCATGGTTCTTTTTCGTGAACCTTTAATTAAGAGCTAAGACTCGCATATAAATTAGTCAACACTATGAGTTGATTAATTGATAACTGTCGCGAAGAATAGAAAGAACTCGAGAATTTTTTTAGAATCGAGTGTTGTACTGTACAAAATGGGTTCCTTTTGTCAATTAATGCATCGAAATCTTCTAATTTGGTTAATAGAACCCGAGTTTTGGAAGAAAAAGTGCATGTTTTCTTGTGTTTTGAATAGTAGATAAATGTTGTTCTGTAATTTTAAAAAAATTAGTGTTTTGCAGATTTACTGAAAATAAGTTTATAAAGTGAGATTATGGGGCATTGCTTTATATATTTATTAAGTGTTTGCATCCTTCCATTTGGCCACGATTGCAATTTGTAAATGTTTCAACACAAGAGGGAACATTCAGGACTTTCTAAATTTTCAACAAACCAAACCAAAGCTCTGAATAGGTTTAAATTTGCTGCACCTTATAACTAGGGGTTCTTCTATAAATATCCAAAATTACAGCCTTAAGTGTCTAGAAGTTTGCGAGATGTGAATTTTTAACCACAAGCATTTACATTTGAGACTAAGTATTTCCTGATTGCATCACTTCTTCAAAAAATTCCTGGCACATAGTTGCGAGCTGTAAATTCATTGATATTTTGTACGGTCAATAAGTTAAATAAGTAAATCTTCTTTCATATCTTCTTCATATCCAAAATTTCGGCCTCAAATTTGGTCAAATTTGATAGTTGCGAATTTTTAACCATAAGCGTGTCTGAGGACCACAAAATACAAAAAAATTGCTTTGAACTGAAGCATAGCTGTGAATCGATTCTCATTTGGAAGGGTCAATAAGTTACCTAAAGTTTCATCTACAATTAGGTAAAATCGCAGCTGTTCATTTTGCCAAGTTTGCGAGTTGGGAATGTTTATCCAGAAGGGTGCACTCGGAGAAAATTTTTATTTTTATTTAACAATAATCTGCAACGTTTCAAAAAATGCCGCAAATGCAGAACCAATTTAATTCTAGCAATAATTTGAAGCATTAAAGAGCGAAAACCTCCAGGAGTCCAAAAAAAGGGAATTTAAATTACAATGCAGAGCGGAACTAAACATAAAAGTGCGGACATAAATAGGGCGTAAAATAAGGAATTATTTTAGTAACTGGTGAAATAGATGAAGCTCAAACAAAATGTAAATCAAGTCGCTGGTTATAAAATTACTGAATATTTTGTAAAAGCTCGCAGCTAAATAGCTGATCCAGAATTAATTTGGACTGGACAAAAAAAGTTCGATTCCGTTCCAGCATTTCGGCGGCTTCCTCAATGAGCGTTGCTGGCATTTTTCGGGATTCTTGCACTTTCAGTCGCGCCAATAAAAATGAAGCGTCCCCGTTCCCGTCTAAATGCTCTGTAAAAGAGTTCTTGTCGCATATCATTGCGCTGGAAGTTAATTTTGCTTTTACCAGAAAACACACACTAATCTACTTTGCTTAGTATTGCACCCTAATCATATCTTGAGCCTTTTGAGCCACATCCCTTAAGACGTCATAACAACGCATTCAAGTCCCGTCTACAGTAATTATTCTGGAGCTTTTCGGGCATATGTTTTCGGTTTTTTGTCGGGGTTTGTTTAGAATAGCATTACCGCTGAGCAGTTGTTCCAAGTAAACACATCTGGTGTCGAGATAATTCTGGTCGGTTGCAGATGAACTACCCATCACAAACCCTGTACCCTCGCTTTCGAGAAATTCGCATTTCTCCGTCGATGTAGCCGCCATTAAGGAGAGACGAGCTGAAAGTTCCTCCACATCTGCAACACAAAAAAAAGTTGCTAAGTGCATGCAGTTGAAATTTGAATAATTTAATTGCGTTGTTACTTTGGTACGCTATGAATTTTGAGCACTTTAAGGCCTGATTTAAATTCATCCGGAAGTTGCTTGCGTCAAAAGTTGTAATGAGGACTAGAGAGAAAATTTTAATGGTAAGCAAGAAGGTTCTCCATTCCTGTTGCTGTAGATGTTTGGACGGTTGAAAGTCACCCACAAGGTGCCTTCTAAATCAATTAAAATCACGAAGCACTCCATAAAAGAAAATGAAATTCATTGATTAGAAAATGATTATTCGACGCAATGCTTCAGCAGTTTGCAAACCGTATTGATTATTATTAATGTCGATTGATTGGAACGTGATTTACGATTAATTGATTTCATTTTATTAGTGTTCTTGCTCGATTATGGCCAACCGTCTATGAAAAACGCTTCTAGAAATAGACACTAATTAAAGCTCGGTTTGTATTGAATTCGCGAAATTGGATATCAATAAGCAGAAGCCGACAGCAGGCAATTTCCAGTCTTATTCTGGTTTATAGCGCTATAAGTATTAGGTGGCAAAGAGGATGATTTATCGGAGTTTCTCATCCGATCGATGCTGCTAACAAATTAAAATTCCGATATTGAAATGTTCCTCCAACAGCCTCAATCTGGCTGGGTGATTGATGCTTTTTGCTTAACCTACGCGAAACGTTTTTCCAAACTGTTGTTTTAGGAACATGAAAGGAATTAATGGAATTTACCAAAACTCTATTCACTAGAGCGAGAAAAAATCTGTTTTGAATAAAAGGAAATACTGATGCCGATGTCTTCTTATGTTAATATGTTGCGGCCTTTCAAGGCAAGACTTTTCAACGAACCGAACCGATCGCATCTGATCATGAATTTCCTACGGTTGCGAATGAATCCCGCGTGCATTTTGATTGGGCCCATACATGACAAAAATAAATTACCGAAAAATGGTAGACTGTTATTTCTGCGAATGAAAATATGTGTGAAAAACTGTCCGTCGACTTGTTTACTGGCATAGATTCCAGTCGGAACGGCTAACCTACAAAGAGTTTATGTAATTTGCTTTTAATGAGCGGAATTTTAATTAGCAACTGTTCATTGAAGAGCTGGGATTTTGGGGAAGAAACTGATGAAAATTTGCTGGGTTTTTCAATTGGTTTTATTAAAAATTATTGTTGTGATGCTTTATTCTTAAACCTTTATTGCTTTCAAAAATCAGCGGCCTTTAATAGCAGAAAGCATGAGATACAGTAATTACTTCACTTTTTCTGAGGTATTGATGAATAGTGCCTCAAAACGCTATTGGGATTCTAAATAGTACTTAAATTAGCGGACTAAGACGGTGGCGATTTTAATCGGCTGAAAATAGTTTGTGTCGCCACTTTCTTAATGAAGAAAGAAGACACACCAAATGATCAGCCAACAAAAATTTCAAAATTTCGCTTCTTAATTTTTTTTGCACCCAACCGTTTTCTGGAAAATCATATTTTATTCAATGATCCAGATCAGCAGCTTGCAAATGTGCTCAATAACACGCCCGTCAAAAATGGAACCTGGTTTTTTAAACACTCTGTATCTTGGGCTTTTATTAAACGGCTGCAGATTGAAGTAATTGGAATTTTTCATAAGAAACTTAATTGCTTTTACTTTTTGTATGCTAATCAAAGTCGAGAATAATTTTTATGTTTATTCACTTTGCAACCTATTCTGAATTATTGCTTGCGTAATAAAATGTACACGAATGCTAAGCAGCAAAACAATTTTTTTAGTGTAAACTGTGGATGAATCTTCACTTGGACGCAATGTGATTAAAGATTTTTCAAAACTTCTGAAAAATAGAGCAGCTGCTACGACTGGGAAAAATAATCCACAAAAAAAAAGTCTACTAAAAAAATTATAATTTCCGCTTCGAGACTACTATCGCATTGACTACTTTCCCCGAGTGTAAACAATAAGTTAGGTTTTCCTCAGATTCAATTTGAATAAAATTCAAGCTTCGACTGGGTTTTGAGAAGATTGATCAAAATTGAGGCCGGTGATACGACAAATGAAAAAACGAGCGCACGTCTACAAATTGAGGACCGCGTTGCAACTTTTTGTCGCTATAACAATGAATGAGGCTGAAATTTGAGCAAAACTCCAGCTGAGGCTAATTTTTGAGAAATTTCCAAAATTGAGGCTGCTATGTAACGGTGGCAAATCGCGCAAGTTTAATCAGAAAAATTGCAATTTATAATCCGCCAGGACTAAAGAGTTGAAACTTTTGTAAAATTTGAGTAAAATGCGAGCTGAGGCTGATTTTTGTTGAGAAGCACGCAAATTTAAGGCTTCTGACACGTAAGTTTAAAAAAAAATCGGTTCGGTTTTCCTGATTTCATTGAATTCCTTTTTACATTTTATATTTTATTTTAGGCCTTTGTAGAAAACATCGCCTGAATCTTCTTGTTACAACGCATATAATGATTTCATGGACAAGGTTTTGGTTTCAAGTCGGAAATCGAAAAATGTTGAGTTTAAGGGAAAAACATTGATTAAAGCGATTCGTGTTAGATTTTAACAGGACGATTATTTCTTAGTTTTTCTCAGTATGGGCTGAGTTTAAATTTTTTCATTCATTTCGCTTTTAGCTGTGAACTTTGACTTTATTTAAAATTGAAAATTTAATAAATCACTTATAAAATTTTTAAAAAATTCCAAGAACAACGCATCCAAACAACAAAATTCGAGGAAAGCTGCAAAATTGTATCTCGTTTCTGAACAGTCCAATTTACATACATCCTTGGCAAAGAGCTTCTTGAATTTTTATTTGATTATTACTTAGTTCCTCGAATGGTCGGGTTTGTATCTAAGCGCGTGATCAGTTTGGGAAAATATTCAGTAATCTTCTTGGTCTTTATCAATCGCTTTTAAGCACTACGTGGTCTTAGACAACGTAATGTGCATTTATTTGAAAATGCAAAAGTTTTCAAATTTGCTTCCACAATATTTGCAGTAAGAGTCAATGGGTACTAAGATTAAAGTAGAACACTTGAGGAGAAGTATAAAAACAGTTTCGGAAATAAACGTTTGATTGAACATCGATTGAAACTGCTTCACGACTGAACGGTTTGCTGCGCCTTCGCGGATTAATTTTAGAAAAACCATAGAAAATCACGGAATTGGTTTTGTAATGGAGTTATTATTGAAATTGGTCTTTTTGTGGCTTTACGTGCCGAACGTGTCGTAAACCGAAGGCTTTGACCAATAAATCAATAATTTCTATTGAATTGAAAATTTGCAAATTTCCTCATTAAAATGCACAAAGAGAAACAGTTTAGCTGTCTACCACAACACATGTATATCGTGCAAAGACCTATTTATTAAATAATTGTTCAACCACAATGAAAACCGCAAGACACATGTCCCATAACGTATTGTTTAGCTTTGTAATTGTTGTTAACTATCACATCCTTACATGTATTTGTTCAAAAACAGCCAGCCCGTCATTAGCTTTATTAATTCCTATTGTTTAAGCAGCGTGTTTGCATCTTATTTATTAATTTAAATAATTAATTTGACCTAGACACGCTTCATTAGATGGGTGTTTCACTGTGGCAATTTCGTTCAGTTATGCATTTATACTGCAAGTAGAGCACCTTTGGGTCAAATAAATCGCCGATTGGATTAACCAGTTAACGGGATCTGAAGAATATTAATAATTATTAAAGAAACCCTACCTGAGCCGGCAATACTAACAAGTGACAAAACAACTTCGAGAATCGATTAAAATTGCCATTAATCAACTTCAAACAAAGTTAAGCCAGAAAAGAGGTCTTCTTTTATACTTTTATATCAATCAAGGTTTCCCTTTATACCGTTTACACCCAAATAAATTGTTCTTTGAATTTAATTTGCAAAAACTGGCTAAACCAGGTTGAATGCAGAATTTAATATACCTAAATAAAATGTAAATAGAAAACTGAAAAATCGCCCGCACTTAACAGCGTGGAAAACCACAGCAAATCCGAATCAAAATTCGATTTTCAGCGAACTAAAAATAAAAAACCCAAACATAAATATAAAAATGAATTATGGCTGTTGGTTTCCGTCTGATGATGTTTTAATGGTCTACCTGGCTGCAGGGCCGGATATTTGCGTTTGTATCAATTTACTTTCCTAAATTATTTTTTCAACTCGTACCAAAAGCAGGTTTCGAGTTTTAATATTCTGATCGCCTTGCTCGATTGATTTATGCCAAACAACTGGTCGACGTATCTACCCTCCGAAAAATTGCAATTTTTGTATCTTGGTTTAAGTTTCCATACAGCCCAAGTTGCCTACGACGAGTTTTTTTTCATATGGCAACTCAATCAATATCGACACTTCCTCTTTGTCGGCGAGGCCATGAAAATACGTGGTCGGATTAACAATTAGCCACTGGATTCTAGTCGGAAGTCTGCATGACATTATTTGTTATTTACACATAGCTCGGTTCCAACTTTATGCTATTCTATAAAGAAAATTGGCATCCCTCGGACAAAGAATGAAAAAAAACAAATTCTGTACGGTATAGAAGATACTTTCAAAGTACGGAAATAGGCATCAAAAGCATCAAATCGCTGATTAACCATCACAACTTACCCGTTGATTTTGAAAGAGTTAGTTGGCATTTTATTCCAAAATGCAATTTTCTGGATATTGACTTGAAGCAACGACAAGTACGCAACTTACCACTTCCTAATAATAAGTTGATTACCATGGGAGGCAGCCAACGTTAAATGCGCTTTACGACAAAATTATGCATTTGAAAATCGCCTAAGTAGTTTCTTGACTGCGATGAAGAGAAAATGAACTGTTGATGGCTATATTGTCGCGACTGTGGAAATAACTTAAAATGTGTAAAATCCTAAAAAAATTGCTAATAAATGAGCACTCTGTTTCCAATCTAGTTACTCGCCTACCGTGCTTTGCCGCTGTTATGTCCTGCAAGAAGTCTTAAAAGCTATTTTTGGCGCAAAAAGTTTGTATACTTTTACCTTTAAAATAGGAGTATAATGTGGGGAAACTATAGCAGGCGTTTATTTTTGGCTCAATTCCAACGAAAATTGTGTTGCAAAACTCAACAACAAATTGGTTGAGAGAGAGTGAGTTGATTGACGCATAAAAGCGATCCAACTTCTAATTCGGCACCAATATTAAGATAAATGATACGTTATGAAGCATGTGACCCTAATATGAACTCCAGAGACTATAAATCCCATAAAACTGAACGTTACAAGAAAATCGTCTTAGTTTTTGCCATAAATCGCCACCGTTGGAGGGCAAATAAAGGAACATTGAAACCGGATACAAGGGAGGTGTCCAATTAAATTAAACCGGAATCAACATCAACGCCCTGAAACCCGTAAATTGCAGTTTATTTGCCTGAAACGAGTTATACCTGTTGGTTTACAATACGTTCAATGAATTTATCTGGAAAACCTAGTCTAAATATTTGCGTCAAAGTCTGCCAGATGCTGGTATTTTCTTTAGGATGTTTCGGAAATTTTATTATGACGATTGTGCATTTGGGAAAAGCTCCAAAATCAATAAAATTTCTACATTGGCGCATTGAACTTGCAGGAACTTTACTGTATCGTAATAATTCTACATGAAAAGGTAGATAAAATCCAGGAAACAACGTTAGTAACAAGAAATATAAAACGACGAATAAAATCAGTTAAAAGCAAGCGAAAATCAAACATGACTAGCAATAAATAAAGCGTGTTTTTTCTAAGCCATGTGGAAATTGAGATCATCAAACAGTTGATCCAATATTCAGCACCAAAGTACATGCGATTATTCAAAGCAAGCATTTTTTTTCGTAGCCTTGACGTGTTGTTTCACGAATTAGAAGCTAATGTTAACGTAATAACATAGACGAACATCATCCACTGACCATCTGCTTTGCAAAACTGCTAAAATATTCTGGGAAATCGTACAACAGGTGTATCTGGTTTATGGAAATGGCAGCGTTTTGTTTAAACTAAACTAACCATTTTCGAAGCCGGCTTTTCTGGAAAGTAATTGCGATAATTATTGATTGTCAGCTTGAATAGATGTATTTACAGGCTGCGAGAAATGATTTGTAGTCTGGATATTGTCTGTTGAAGTGCAAAAGTCTGGATAATATTTATTGAAAACGGGGGTTTTTTAAATACATACATCAAACACAGTTGAGCGGAAAACTTTTGATTTCGTGGTCATTAAAAAAATCAATTTTTCGGTAATTAAGAAAATCTTAACTATGTTAAGAGCGGCTCCTAAATTCCAGCCAGTTTAGTAACACTTTAAGCGACTTTTAAACGGTGGCGACATTTGGGGAATTTGATAAAAGTGCCTGTTAAAAGGACATTAACGAGTTAATGCACATACGATTATGTTAAAAACGCACCAACATACCAATGGAAAAACTCACATTCTTTAAAACCGCTGCTTTATTTAGGCAGTGAACAACCACGAAGAGACCGAGTTGGCTTTTTCCTAAAATCATTATTCAAGTCATCTTAGATTTAGGCACAGATTTTGTGTGTCTTTTCTCTCTTTTCAAGTCATCTTCAGGCGATTTTTGCGAAATTTTTGAATGTGCTCTTGATTTCTGACGTTTTGCAGGCCTAAATTGGGCATTTGTTTTCGCAATAACTAGAAAAGTTGGAGAGTCATCTTTGCGCGAATTTGGTAGGACAGGGCGTGTCTTATGAGCTGAAAACGTTTCCATTTTGAGTCATCCTCAGGGAATTTTCAGGAAATTTTTCCTCCTAAACTAAGCTTTGTATCGTAAAAAGTGATTCTTCATAAAAAATATGTCTTCTTGAAAAGTATACAGTGATAATTTCATCAAGCTTCTCGCATCAAAGATTTTGGAGAAATCGTCAAAACCCTATTTCGACAAAGTTTCAATAGTGTCAAAATTCAATAATTTTCCGTCTGTCCCTCTAATCCTAATCCGAGATTTTTTTTCGAAACAAGCCCGCTCACTTTGCATGTATTTTCATCAGATGAGAAAAGTTCTGCAAAGGAAGAATTTGGAAACAAAAGTTTTTTGGTGAAAAATTCGCCGGTCAATTTTCACTGAATACGGGAGGTAAAACTGCATACAAAACTTGGTATCCACTTTTCCGCTAAAGTGATCAACAAGCGAGCTAATAAACTCACTTACTTGTGGCCAGTAAAGTGTTTTACTGGCCGGTTTCGATGGCAGCTTTTTATATTTTACTATTCGTTCGATGTTGGAACGTGCATCCAAACTCGAAGAATCAAGCATAATATAATAACAATGAAATAATAACTAGAGAAAATTATGAGCCAATAAATTAGCACTCGTTTCCAGTAGCTAATACCTGAACATCAATACTCGTAAGCACCATTCATTATTATTTCTCATACTACAAATTCCACAGCCATGTTACCAAAGCTAAAAATGGTTTTGTAGTTGTAATAAATGGGCCCCCATAAAAGGACTATAAATTCACGCCGTTGCGTACTAACTAGGCGGACTGGTCAGATGGCCTTCTTCCAAGCATGGATAGTATATCACAAGAATACCATCTTGGTCGCATACAGAATTTATTACTTGACGACCGTAGAATTATTGTTGTTTGCCGTCATTTATAATACACAAACACTCGATCTAAACAGCGAAAATGTCGATTTGTTGCTAAACTTAACAAACAGCTTCGCAATGTGTTAATGGTATGGAAAGGATGAGTTAGTGGAACCAATTAGGAATATTTTGCAAGGACTTAACGAAGTCTGATAGAGAAAGTGTGTGTAAACCACGCAGAAAGTGTTAAAATTTCGATCTTATCGAGAACGTAAACAGGGGATGGGCGGATTTCCATCCTACTAGCTGAGATTTCATCATCAAATTTGTCAGCAGGAGAACAACTAGAGTAACATTGAGCAAATGTTTGTAGCAAGTAAATGTAATCCGTAGTTAAACTTTAGCAGTTTTGTAACTACTTCCACAATACAGCTTTCCAGATGTTTCCTAACGTTTTCAGCGGATTTGGACACGGCCATTTGTATGGTCTGAGGCAAGATAAATGGTTGATAAATTCCCGTCAAATCCATACAAACGTCCGGTAATTAAATCGGGATCTGAATGGCAGCGACTTGACTCCAGAACTTTGAAAATCCACTACGAGAGCGTAGAATGTGCGCTGTTTACATTGGGTTCCAGATGTGGAAAATATGAATGATTGTTTACATGTAGGACGCGTGTTTAAAACTATAAGCCGGAAATGAAGTTCTTATAACGTTACGTTTGCTAAACAGAGGAGGAAATTATATAAGCGACGTTGCCCGACTGCGTGCTCGATGATAAATTATACAATTTACCCTAGGAAAGGCTTCTAATCTAGCCACCTCGCGTTCCACCCAGTTTTTCTACAGAATTAAATCCGTACAATACAGCTTCTATGACCTAGAAAAAATCAATGGTCATTATGTACTGCGTTCCACACAATTTGTTTTTCTCATCATTATTTTCACAGTTTGCTGGCTAAAAACTGAACGTAATTGCCGATTTGTTTTCCTCTCATTTCCGCGTGTAATTGTTTGATCGAAACCACTGCGATCGAACCGGAAATAGGAATTAAATATTTAGAAAGCTTTCCTGCAATCATTCGTCTTTGTTCGCGTAAGCCATCAAACATCAGGGGCATTTTTGCATGAAAAAACTATTGGTTGAAAGCAGTGGAAAAATATCATTTACTAGCTTGAATAGCCAATCAACTGAATCAACAGAAGAATAATCAGCGTCGCAAAAAATGTGCCTTTTACCCAACAGTACAGATACGTATTTCCAGTCTGCATAATTGCATTTTCTGATTTTCCCCGTGGACATTCTCCATTATTTGGCATCGTTTAGAATTTGCGTTCAGTTTTCCGACGATGGCTTTGTCCTCCGGTCCAAATCTCATTAAATTTTGTTTACGTCGGCGTTCCAGAAAAACAACTTTCGGCCACCAAATTAATTAGAGTCGAAAAGCTTAGCTGACGTTATTTAATTGACTTCTAAAATGCAAATTTGATGGACAGTCCTGAAGTCCGCTGAAACTTTTAGTGCCCAATTCACACCCCAAAGAATTGCCTTGTAAGGTAAACCAGTTACCATTGAGAACTCCGACCTAAGTGTTGTTGCTTCAATCATGTATACAGACAGATTTCTTAAAATTTCAGATGTTGACTAATTTATTTAAACAGAAACTTAAAAAAGCAGAAAGTCACCAGTATACATTTTAACGAAACTGGAGTAGAAGAATTTTCCATTCACTTTTAGAGGAATTTATTCGGCCGGAAGATGCCTGTGCTCGCTTGAGGGTTTATACTAAAATGCCATAATTTAAGGGCAAGAATGGAGTTAAAGTGGCAATTTCATTCATATTCATCCAGGGACTCCAGAGAAACATGTGCTTAACCGTCTGGCGAATTTGCAAATTGGAAAGCTAGAAATACGGCCACAGTTTTCACGCAAAACGGGAAAATTCAAGATTAATGCGAGTCTTCAGAACGGCTCTTAGTCTTTGGCTCGTATTTAGCGAATCAGATAGAGCGTTAAATTGCGTACTTTTTTTATACCGAATGTCATTTTAGAAATGTTTCTAGTTTTAACCCCAATTACAAAATTCAAAATTAATGTGAGTCTTCTGATCCGCCCTTATTCGTCGGTTTGTATCTAGAGAACCGGTTGAGCTACGAAACTCTAGTTTTCCTCACCAAATAGAGTGTTTAATTGTGGACTTTTTGTACCGCACATCATTTTAGAAGTTTTGTAAGTTTTCACGCAAAATGCAAAAATTCAAAATTAGTGCAGGTTTTCTGAACCGCTCTTATTCGTTGTCTCGTATCTAGAGAACCGGTTGAGCTACGAAGCTCTAGTTTTTATTACCAAATAGAGCGTTTAATCCCGGTTTTTTTTAACGAACATCATTTTTACCGAATAGCATTTTAAAAATTCGACTAGTTTTCACGCAAACTGCATAACTTCTCATTTAATGCGAGTCTTGAACCGCTCTTATTTATTGTGTCGTATCTCTAGATCTCTAGATCTGCAACTAGAGCAATAAATAACGTACTTTTTTTTGTCTCGAACGTAATTTTAGATTTTCTGCTAATTGTTACGCAAAATGCAAAAATTCGAAATTAATACGAGTTTTCTGAACCGCTGTTATACTTTGGATCGTATCTAGAGAACCGTTCGAGCTACAAGGCTCTAGTTTTGATTGCCAGATAGAGCTTTAAATTGCGTACTTTTTTATATCAAACATCATTTTAGAAAACTTTCTAGTTTTCGCGTAACATTTAAAAATGTATGCTAGTCTTCTGAACCGCTCTTACTCGTTGGCGCGTATCTAGAGAACCGGTTGAGCTACGAAGCCCTAGTTTTCATTTCCAGATAGACCGTTAAATTGTATAATTTTTACACCTAACATCATTTTAGAAATTTTCCTAATTCTCACGTAAAATGTAAAAATAGAAGAATTGAAATTTTTGGCTGTTAAGACTTATCATTGAAATAATCTGGATTTTTTTGTTGGTTTGTAGTAGGTGTGGAAATTTGAGGATTAAAACCAATAGATTATACTGTTAAAATTAATCTCCTGTTTAGATTATTAAATGTAATGCACCTTAAACTCTTGATAAATTGTTCGTTAATAAAATTCACATTTTTCCTCTGGAAACTTTACAAAATTGGACATTTAGACGGATGTTGTGATTTCTTTCGTAAAAGTTGCCGACTTTCGTAGAAAAACGCCCGTAGAAAAAAGTGCAACTTTATAGGCTTTCTCAGAAGCTTTTTGCAAAAGAAAACAAGAAAAGGGCCATTTTCCAATACTGTTCCATAAATACTGATGCACATAAATAACGGAAAAGCGTAACTTTTTAATTCACGAAGTAGTTGTTGGAAGGTTTAATGGCAGCGATAAATCAACCCATGTAATTGTAGCATGTGTGCAAAAACGAATGGGACACACGCCAATACAGTCGCTTAATTTGGACGAATGCATGGAGTGCTACCAAACCAGTTGTTTTGTTGCAATTTAACTAGAAAAAAAACTACTCACAGAAGCTTTCCCAGCAGTTTTAAGTGTAAATTTGAGTGTTTATTGCGTGCATTTAAACATCAGAGAGTTGGAAATAACCGGGTATGGAACTGAAGTGAATTGGGGACAGTGACTGTGTTTTTTTAATGAGGAAATTAATTTTTTGCAGACTTTGCCAATTAGAGAAAATCGGGGAAAGGCCGTTTTAAAATGAAAAAAATGCCAAATTAAAAGCCTCAAATCCTACTAGAAACTAGAAATTTGGTTGAAAAAATTGCATGTTTCTTTGCCCTAAGGAAAACACAGTAGATCGGCAAAAAAATTATTACGTTTCTGAAATCTGGATGATTTTCCACAATTTTCCTGAACTACTAAGTTAGTTAAGTTTGTTGCATGGTAAACCCTTTCAATATGTGTGTGTTAACATGAAATGCCTCAGTTCGGGGAAATTAACGCCCCTGTTCGTGTCAATCGGGAAATATGCATTTTCCAGCATTGGGCAATTTCGTTGATTAAGTGTCTCTGTTGCTGTCAATTAGCCATTCAATCGCTAATAGCTTTCGGTGTTTATAGAAAAATATTAACTGCTACCAGTATCGAAACTGTCAACCTTATTTAAAAGTGTGACTAACAAACAACAGAAATAAATACAATTTGCTTTAGCAATTAGCAGTTGCTTGGGCAATTCGATGCAAAGAAGCTCGGCATAAAGTGAAAGTTTTTCGACATTAATCCCATTGAAACCAAGTACACATTTAAGCAACTCGCTCCTTTCGCCCATATGGATTTGATGCTAATACCAGCTAATGCGACCTTTAACTGAATGAATCGGCAGAAAAAATCACTTACCAGCTTCGAAATTCTCTTTCAAGCGCCGCCACTGTCTGGCCTGGTGCAACGAGTACAGGGTGATCACAAGAAAAAACAGGATGCAGGCGAATACAGCCGAAGTCAGGGCAATCGCCTGCCAATCCCAGACGAGCGTCTCGGCGCTGGAGAACGGCGCCTCTGAACTGGCGACTTCCAGTGCCGCCGGTGAGGGTGCGTCTCCACGTACATCTTCCCCATATCTAAATTCACAAAACGTTGAAAAGAATCATCCAGAATTTCCGATTTTTTCAAAATGGATATAAAAGATTAATGGAAATGTCAAGGATCCTAGTTGAATTGCTAGTGACATAACTGAGATGCTGATGAAGTTGTGAAGAATCCATAATTCCGCAATATTATGCAATTCGACGGAACACGTTTAAAATAAATCCTCATATGGCACTCTTGCGGATGGGTTTTGCATACCAATCACTTACATCATTTTTCCCATGCTGCACTTGAGCTTAAATGGAATTAAATCCTTAACATGCGGAACACACACTTTTAACTAAATTGTTCATGTAAATGTACTACAATACTAAATGGTTGGCCACCATAGCAAACCGTACCAACCGATGAATCGGAGCCTGACCCACTTGAATTCGATTTTCGAGACCGTTTAAACCCAGACTGGCTGGGTTGTTTCGCTCACAAATCAATAAGGTACAATAATGCAATTGCAGCAATCGTTGCCTGATTGTTCATGGAAATTATCGATGGTTTCGACACCATTAACACCGCGACCTTACAAAATTCGTCGCGAAACTGAAAGTTATTCATGCAGCATCTCAACTCTTTAAGCGTCTTACCTCCAAACCAGCTCTCCCTCTTTATTTCGGTGCTTTTCGTGTCGATGCCTGTCATGATGGTGTCGATGAGGGTTTCCACTGTTTTCCACCAACAGTTCACTTAAATCACTAATCGGCCCACAATGAGTGTCTCTGTGCAGTTCGCAAGGCAGTAAAACGATGGTTCCTTGCGAACA
The DNA here is from genome assembly GCF_020466585.1 of Dendroctonus ponderosae. Lineage (NCBI taxonomy): Eukaryota > Metazoa > Arthropoda > Insecta > Coleoptera > Curculionidae > Dendroctonus > Dendroctonus ponderosae. Next base: position 6,977,808 of record NW_026017110.1, on the reverse strand, counting down.
CTCTGTACAATTCATGCAACGTTGCTGTTGAGCGTTCAGGTACTGGTGTTTCGGGCAAATTGAGGCAAGTACTGTACTTGTGGTCAATAGCAGAAGAAAGAGTGTGGGCGAGTTGGTTTTTACCATCACCTGGAACAAGAAAAATTCGTTTAGATTCGAAAACAATTTCAGGAAAACACGATTTTTCTTCCATTTATATTTGTGTGGTTGCGGATCGAAATGCTCCCACTCGAAACCGAAACATTCCTCAAATTACAATCTGTCTGGATTCCGAAAGAGAATGACATATGGTTTTCTTGAAGTCGGTGACAACGCATCACACCCCCATATCATGTATCATTTTCAGATATGGGTAGATGGGAGTTCTTAGATTCGCTTCGGTTGGCACGTTTTTTGGAATATAATTGGTAAAAACTCGCTATTGTCAGTCTCCATGGATGTTTTTTCCTAAACTGTTTTGACCCCGTGGATTTTTGAAGTTCCATCGGTTTCCCAATATTCTTTTAAAAAGTTTATCGCAAAAACAGACAGAGTAAAATAGGGGTTTCCTAGAAACATCATAAATCTGCAGTTGCTACAAATCGAATGCACCCCGTAGCGCAGCAACAAATTGCCTGAGAGCTCTGGCGATGGTCCAGAATGAAAGCAACATATCGGAAATATCTGGCCTTGTCGCGCTTTGCCTAATTACGAGGGCATATTGCTTTCAATTCAAATCTGCGACCTGCAGGTTTTTGATGCAGGGTGTTCACTAAGCAAGTGCTTGGTGATAGTGATTAAGTAATCAAAAGAGTACTGCGATATTCTTTGCGACCTAACTTTTGCTCTTTTTTATTTGTGAAAAAATGTCTGGCGTCTCTGCTATTGATTTTTCCTCTGAATTTTAATGAATCTCGCTGTGAATTTGCTTTTATGTAAGACTCGTGTTTTGATTAAGCAACAGAGTTTATTCGCTTTGGGCAACTGAGGAATTCGCGAGTGTCTTGGTACAAAAACTACGAGAACTTTTTGTTTGGTAGCTAAAATCAACTAATTTTTTTTGAGTTGATGCATTAATCTCCTTTTGACATTTACGTCCTCTTTACAAATTCTTCCGCGTTCATAGTTTTTGTGCAAACAAATTATGGCTGTTCTGTATATTCTGTAGAGTAAAAGATTGAAGACAAAATCTCGCCTTCCCATGATGAAATTAATTCCAATATGAAACATACATGATTTTCCCGGACGAATTGAGTTCCCTTTCCAAACAACTGCTGTTCCAACTCTAAGCCATTCAATGGTTGATGTTTAAGCCAAAGGATATATTTCATTTTGCGGAACTGGATCCTCCACTCTGTTTCATCCGTCTGGATAGTCGCGGTTCCGACATTCGCATCCTTTTCACCTTCATTTGCCAGAATCCGGGCATTCCGGCCCTTGTCAGTCAAGTTAGCGACCACGACTCAGTTTCGAAAATCTCAATGGCTCAACAGATTACATGCAAACCGTTAAGGGTGGATTACATGGGAAATTCCGCGCCAAAAAGATATGCAAATGTCCAGGATGAACACATGAGATTATGGTCTATTTGACAGTGGATTTAGTTGCAGAGCAGAAATGGGTCAAGTGTTAATGAAATTAACATTGTTTGGAATTCGTTCTTTCGCACAAAAGTTATGTTTATTTAGTGGGAAAGCTGGAAAAGTCGAATCCTGCAATCGAAATTGGAAAAATGAGTTTCATTTTCGGATGTTTAAAACAGCCAACAATATTTTTTCCAGTAAAATGCTCATGTTGATCTGATCCACATCCTTTATTGCCATCTATCGACTCTCTATAGGTTTTTGAAGTGTATATTTTTTCTAATCCTTAGATTAACTGTCTCATAAAGCCAATCAAAGGCGATCGAAATGGATTCAAATAGAGTGTCGACAGATTATTTTCGCCATTTCACATATCCGGACGATTTGAGAGTAAATATTTTAAATTTGGCAAAAATAGAGTGACTCAAAAATCACACATTAGTAGAAAAATCTTACTAAACTGGGTTGGTTTTTCGACAATATTTCAAGTTTTTTGGATTTTTTTCTTGACAAATTTTCATGAATTAGGATGGGATGCATTGCCTCAATATCAATATCCTTGCGGGTGTTTTTTGCTTAAGAAAACTTGTTTAAATTGGTTTTTTTGTTCTGTTTTGAACTTTGAATAAAGTTTGGGCTTCAAACTGATGGAAATTTAAGTGTGCCCGGACTCAAACCTCTGCTAAGTAATATCGGGGGTTTTCAGTTTAATTTTAGCAATTCTACGTTTAAAATCCTTCAGCTTCCCCTGCTCTGATTCAAGATTTCGTTCAGCTAAACTTTATCATTATTGCTTTGCAGTAAGACGGTAATAGTGAATTACCTACAGGGTTTTCTCCTGCAATTATTCAGGATTTTCTATGATTAAAACGCACCACACAAGGGCAAACCGAATAACCTGTACATTAGGTTGTGCCAGGAGAAAAATCCAGAAAATAATCAATTAGTCTTTCGACTATCGAGCGCAATAACTTATTTAATTGCGTAGTTCAAGTAGTTTATGCAAATTCGATTGTTTCGCGTTTTCATCCAGTTGGGTTGAATTTTCCGATATTTTCCCAAAAACCATTTAGACAGGAAGTATAAAACTTACATGATTTACGCACACTTTATGCAAGATTCTGGATCCATAAACGCTTACTCGACACGTTTCAAACATTTGAAAACATAAAAACTTTACAATTTAACAGCCTCTCACTTCCTTGCCCGCATTCATCAACGACGAAATCGCCAACGGAAATGGGAAGGTCTCAAACAGTTAGCTTTTGACGAATTTATGCAATTTTTCATCACATCTATTGTGCCGTTTTTGTCATAATAATCTCGAACGTCGTTTTGTTTACTTGGGCACTCAATGGAAGCCAAACGTGCGCCCTTATGGACTTTTTATCGTCAACTATTTGCTGGTTTAATAACTCTCAGATAAAGGCGAAATCAATTCAAATCGCGATCTCAAGGAGCTGAGAATGTAAATGCGTAATGGAAAAATGCAACAATTGCAAGCATTTAGTGGGTGTTTTTATCAGGGGTTTGTGTCAATGTGAGCAAGGTTTTGTGTTTATTGTCGTTTGCGTTTAAAGTCGAGGATCGTTGAATATTTCATTTGGAGTTGAGATGAAAAAATACGATAAATTAACTCAAGACACTAGGAATTTTTCCACGTTCCAATCTTGACGTTTTCATTTAATGTGCCAGGTGCCATGAACCACAAGAGTTCAACGCAAACAATAAAAGTACAATAATCCCACAGTTTCGTATTTTAACAACCGAAAAACGTGAGATGTGGCATGGAATAAAAAAGCAATTACCCACTGTGGAGTTCTTTGCTCTTTGAATCACCATCATTTTCTCGGTAATACAGTTATAATTCGCTACTTACATAAGAATTTCGCATTACAATTTAAGGAAAAACATTGTTTATTGCAATCGAAACGTTTCGTATATCCTTGATTCTCCTTGGTTGAGAATTTGTTTGATTAGCACCATTCCAACGGTGCGACATTTTCAATTAGCCGATTGATTGCTTGCAATTATTTTTTTATTGCTGTCTAAAGGCAATTTTTCATCTTTAATGTTTTATATTGCGCTCAAAAACTGACTTTTCGGGTTTTGGTCGTTCTAAAAAACTGTTCACTCTTTTTCTCGCCAGAACACAATTAGATAAATTTATGAACATTTCCTGCACCGTCATCCACTTTGCGTTGGATTCCAAGTTACAAAGCTGTTTGTTAATTAACTAATTAACTGCAAACAAGCAAAGTGGTTCTTCCTGCCTACACAATTGCCAACAATTATAACTCGTTCAGAAATGAAAAAAGGTCATTTAAACTACACTTGCTCGTGGTCGAATAAGCGACGATTTACTCTATCCAGGGGAAAAATGAACTTGGAAGAAGCGAGTGGAAAGGCTTTGATAAAGTTAACGTTCGAGTTCTCTAACAAATTTATCATTGTTACGGACCGAAAGTTTGTTCCAACTCGAATGAAAAATAACTCGGGTTCTTAAATCAATTATGATTAAACTGCGTCTCACACTTGGCACATTGCACTTAGTCGTACAAGACTAGTAACACTTGCTTTTAACGACAAAATCATTAAGCATGAACGTTTTCAAGGATGGTGCAATTACGGGCACCCAAAAAACAATGTCCGAATGAATGATTACTACAAATTGGTGTTCTGACAGCAGAAAAACCGCCTGCTTGGTTCAGGTGAACAAACCTTATGAGATTTTCCATTTCGGAACGGTTCACTGCTCGAATTGCTTTTAGTTTCGTTCACTAAAATGAAATATCTAGATCGCAATTGGCCGAAACATGAATAAATCCTTAGGAATTGCCCGGTTCAAACCTGATTAATTCGACACGAAATTGAAATTGTACATTCAGGGATTGCGCTGGGGAAGATGCATCTTTAGCAGGAATCTCTACATTATCTGAAGAGTTACACGCTCACACTAGCTCAAGAGGGGATGTTTTAATCAAAATCATTGCTTCTAATATCGGTCGCTAAATCAAATAATTTATCAGTTTTTCAGCTTTCCTTGGTTTGCCAAAGAAACTCACTAAAATTGATTATATGCTGAATTATATTAGAGTTTTCCACTATTTGTTTTTTGGTTTCCACTGTTCCTTTATTAGAAGACGTAAAAGAAAAAATGATTAGAGGCTGCTTATGCATAGGCTTAAAGTTTCTCGGAGAAAGTTTAGTCGATTTCGTCCCCAGCTTTAATCATTTGAATGACAACAAAAAATACTTCAAATTTTAAAATTTCTATCTTTCACAAATTATTACTATAATTAGGAAAAAACTCAGATAGAAACTTTCAAGTACATTCTGTCAGTTTTTTACTTGCCGAATTTTCTGCCCCTGTAACCAGTGATGTTTCCATTTTGCCGCTTTTTATTTTGCGCACTGTGTACAGTTACTCTTTCCAAATTTAAGATTTACACCTTAATTCTTGCTTCATATATTTCGTGTCATCTTTTAATCTGTTGTTTTCTGTATTCAATAGGCCTGGGTGACACTGTGTTGAGTTGCGCTATTGAGTTGTTGCCGCTCTCTGAGTTACCGAGTTATAACTCATCGGTTAATGAGTTATAATTAATTTATTGAAACTTTACGAGACCCGAGACTGGAATTTTTATATCTAAAAAGAAGGTCATCAACATTTTTCATGAGTTTTACTACGTTTGTTCAAAGAACTAAAAAAACTCATGTAGATTTTCCCTGCAACAGAACTGAGTCCAAAGAAATTCGACAAGTTTTCTAGTAAAATTAATCTTAATTTTTTTGCATGAAAGATTCAGTTTGCCAGTATTTTACAGTAAAACCTTAGGAAAAGCGCTGTTTTGCTGTTTAGAGAGTATCACCTAAAAGTGAAGAAACCCCAGTTTTCAAGAGTTTTCCAAATAGATAAATTATTATAAACTTTCGCTTTTCCGTTCGGGGAAATATTTTTGAAAAAACACGCAAATTATTATTACGGTTTTGTCCATGTTTTCAAGATAATCCGAATTACTTTCGGTAAAAAACTGAATAAAATTATTTGAAATGGGTTTTCTAAAGTTTCCTGCGAACCGATGAATGAGGCGAATTTTCTATTTTCAGAAAAGAAGAAAAAGAAGAAAATAATCAGAAAATAATGCTTTTTTGCGTTTTCGATGAAAAACTTTTAGTTTTGTGATAGGTTTTGAATAAAACATTAATTGTTTTCGGGAAAAAACGGGAGGGATGTATTTTCGTTTTTGTCCCAAATTCGTACGCTGAAAAAAGTTTTTGTAAAATGTTTACAAAGCTATAAATTTATCTTGTAATTTTACGCGTAACAGTCGTCCAGATCGTCAGTATTTTTAAGGGAAACTCTACGAAATAGAGAGTTTTTGAGTAGAAAGAAAAGCAAAAAAATCAGTCAAAACTTAAAAAAAACATTTTTTATCAAATTCTATAGTCTTCAGAGGAATGGAGGTTACGAGATTTCCAAATAATCTGTTATAAACGTTCGCTTATTCTGTTCGTTTTTTGATAGAAAATTATTTGATTTTTGTTCCAAATTCGATGCTGGAAAAACACCTTAAGACTGTAAGCATTTTTAAGTGAAACTTTAGAAAATCGAGCATTTAGAAGGAAAAGTAACTTGGATGAAACTGAAAAATTCTGAAATTTGAAGACATCTCTATAATATTATTAATAAATAGCCATTAAAATAAATCTAAAACAAGTAAAAAAGGCATCAACATTTTCCCAGCAACGAAACTGAGTTACTGCGCCGGTGCGCTGGGTTGGCGCCCTAAGCCATTTGCGCAGCACTGCGCCAACTCCTAAAAATTAACTGAGTTACCCAGGGCTGGTATTCAACTTTTGCGGTTGTTGAGATTTTTTTCTGTGTGGTGGTTTTATTGTTTCAAATGATATATTTTTATTTACTCGACAGTGATGGTTTCACTATAACACACTATTTTAGCATTTACAAGCAAACTGCATTTTTAGTGCGATTTCACGCGTTGTGTTCTAGAATATGACTTCACACTAAAATGGATTCTAGGTTTGAAAATACGTTGAAAATGAGCCAAAGTAATAAAAATTCGAATGACAAAATGTCGATGAAAACTCAGTTGAAGTAGCTGTAGAAGCAGAGCTACCAAAAAATGAGTAAAAATAAATAGATGACATAACTAAACAAAATATTACACACAAGGAAAGCAGCAAAAAATAACTCAGCGTGGGAAACTATTTTAAAACCCTGATGATGGCCGCTATTCGAAACTCTCGGGGCTTTTAAAACACATCTTTGTTTGTGCAGTTTTCCCGTTTTGCTTCGCAAAATGCCTCGCAAAAGTCGAATGTTGACGATGTTAAAATGCTTCAAAGCCTTAAATATGATGCTCTTCTTTGAAATTTCTGTGTTGTTTGCTTGTCGTTTAGTTTTCGCGTTTATCTAATCCATTTTTCACTTTAAGTCGTTTTGTGATGTGCGTGTTTTTATTAAAATAGTGAAGAAAAATAAGGCGAAGAAAAAACTGCATTCGATTTAATAACAAATGCCTAAAATGGTTTGGTATTTTCTTATTTGCATAGGCAAAGGTCTCTGGTAAAGACCACCCAAAACCCAACGAAAACAGACAACCACAACCATTGTTCTCGTTCAAATAGCAATAAATTAGACGTTGAGGGCTGTAAATATTTAAAAAAGACGAAAGAAGCAGATTCCAACGTGTGTTTAGACAAGCCTCGTACAAGACAGGCAGAAACTGAAATTACGATGATTCTTTAAGGCACTTGACCTCAGTAGATCACGCCAGTAATCCTAATGGGGTCCATCTGTGTCATTTCTTTTAATTTAAGAGTCTACGGAGATTTAAACGATAAATGGAAGTCATTATTTAATTTGTCCGACTGCTCGACGATTCTCTTGAGGCCATTCCCGTTGTTATGTCATCATTAAACAATATATTAAAGTTGTTGCCATACGCCATAAGGAAGCTTATCGAATTAATGCTGCAGATAACTTTGAAGCATTTAAGGAAAAAATTCGCTTTGGCTCGGTATATGGGTCAAGAGGCCTCTTATGGAAGGTTTTTCGTACAGTCGAAAGAGATCTTGGTAAAAGGCTTTTCAAAGGAAATATGACGGCGCAAAGTGAAGTACATCAAGGACAGAATATATCGTCTAAAGCCTTTGGTCTTATATATTTTAAAAGGATTGCTGGAAATTATCCAAAAACAAAAAAAATGGGCTCGCAAGTTGTATTATTTTATTGCCTCAATAGAGAATTCAGTAGCGGTCGGGATCAATTGGATTTATTGCCAGAGGAACTTTTTCCGTGCCCAAAAAAATTAAATTCCCCAGAGACACAGGAGGACAGGAGTCTATTGATATTGTGGTGTCCAATTTCGGTTATTTTCACACGGGCTGCGTTTCGTTTTCCTTCATTATATGTTTTTCGTAATTGAGCACAGATCAGATCAGAACATGTGAGTTTTTCCTTCCCAATAACTAACAGTAATCGCAATTTTCCCGATATCCGAGTAAAACATCGATGTCCTGTTTAAGTTTGCTCTGTTTTAATACCCATCTGGCCGCAGTTCCGTCCACAAATGACCCAGTAAGTTATTAATAGAGTGCAGAACATTCAACTTACAGTTTTTTTTTGCGTTCCAGATTTTCTTCCAGGGGGTTTTCTGCAAAAAATCAGTTTTCTAGTTCCCAATTCTCGCGGGTCTCAAATGAAAAACGAGTCGCCCGTTTTCTAAATGGAAAAATCTTTGGCCTCTGGCATACTTTCACAGTCTGCGATGATGTTTTAATGGTGGCGAAAATTAAAGCGACAATGGAAAGCCCTCCAAAATAATCACGTCTTAATTCATAATGTTTCACTTAAAACCGGGTCGCTTATGAGTTTAATGTTATTAAAGCAGGGTGGTTCTGGAAGCTTGAAGATAAGACGTTGCTTGAAGTAATTTCACTATTTTTCAGTGATTAAGAGAGATTTTCCAAAGGATCACGGCTCTGATTCTGATGATAAAACCTTATTTTAGTCCAGCTGACGTACAGTTATCTCCGTTATTTACAGCTACTAATTATAACCAGATACTGAAATTCCCGATCCCATGTGGCACTTTAGGTGTCTATTAAAAATATCCCGACAGATCGGAAGTTCGAGATACTCAACTTCCGCAGTAAATTAGGCCAGAACTTTGGAATTGAAAAGTCATGGGTTTACGGTGTGAAAAAGACGTCGGATGGATCGGATGTGCGGAAGCCTCAACATTAACTGAAACTTTACGTTTATCTATCGACTGTACAATACAAAATGGTAGTGGCGTTTCCACATGGCCAGCTTCGAATAGCTCCGAATTCTGTCCTCCATTATGCGAAGCTATCTTTTATGGAGTCTAATCTCGAAATATAAATCCGCACTTCGAGCTCTAAAATATGTCGTTCGGCTTTTATCCAGAGCTCTTCGATTGCCCATAGTTGGATACTTTCAACGGTGTTTATTTGCTTTATATCGAACATGTGAGTTGCATAAAATATGGAATTGCTTCAGACGTTTGAAATGGAAGTTTTAGTGCAAAAAACTCGAAGTTTCATGCACGAGCAAAGAGTTGATGATTAGTTTTTTTTTTGGGTTTTTGCTTACTCATCTCAACAAGGAACATGTGAGATGCATAAAATCTTTGAATCCTGTTTTTTGAAACGGAAGTTTTAATGCTAAGAACCTGACTGAAAGAGTTGATTTTTTGGGTTACTGGTTACTATTCGCACGACAGCCACCAAAAACTCATCTCACAACACTTTTACGCCCCCATAACAGCGAGAAAATGTCCATAATTAGGAAAAATCCAAGGTATGAAATCGCACCTTAGACAGGTTTTCACCACAGGAAAATATTTTTCTATTGTCCCGAGCCCACATCTGGTTACCAAAGCCAGCGCTAATGGATATTTTAAGCTTTCTAATGAACCGTTCTCGGAAGGTTTCCGACTTGAAAGCCGTGAAGCTGAAAAAAGTCGCGTAACATTCAGTTTTTTCGGCTCTGACTGGAAAGAAAGGCCAAATTAGCGCATTGCGACCAGTTGCATGCAGGAAAATCAACTTGGAAAACTTCAAATTTCAACTGGAAAAACCAAGTTGGAACAGATGTGACTTTTAAATAACACAATTTCACGGTTGTAATAGCAAACAAATTAAACGCTCGTCGCGTAAATGCAAGCCATACCTCCAGCTTCTTTATGTGGAACATTCAGCCAAAACTGTTCCTACTAACTAACCGGCTAAAAGCATAATTAATCCTGGATTGAACAAGCTTTCGGAGTATTTTCGGAGCAACAGTCTTTGGATTCAACTAACTTTTAAACGCAATTCTTGCCGCAGTTTGTTCACGAACCGGAGTTTAATTGATACAAAAATTATTTGAGGGTTTTGTGGTTTATCATTGATTGTTCAGTAGTCAGTCAGTTCTCTTATTTAACTATCAAGTGTGTGTCAGCCACGCAAAAACCTACTTTGGAACATTCAACTTGTTAAACATTTGCTTCAAAAATCACCTTTCACTAGTGGTTTTTTTTCTGGGCATAGTCCTTTTGCTAAAAATAAGCCTTGAAACCGACAGCTTCCCACTGGATTTACGAAAATATATTTTTTATGAGTTACATCAAATAAAACAGCGGATTTCTACCGAGTGTTTCGGCAGCAAAGAGAATCCAGACACAGATGATGTGTCAGCGAAACAGCGCAAATAAAGCAATAATTCGCATGGAACTAAATCTGGCATGAAAGCGTGCTCCAAGGGCATCTCCACTGTCTGTCTCAGGTCTCGCCTGTTTGGTCTCCATTCTGGATGTATTTTTGGATGTTTTATTATTCGTGCCATGTGTACTGTTAATGTTTGGCAGCAATGCTTTTTCCCGGTACTAAAAATGCATATTTTTCCAGTTGAAAGTGCATTTTTATCAAAAGGTTTCTATTGTGTGTTCGCTTCGCTGCGATGTCACGAGACGTCCATTTGTTAATGTAAAAGATGCGCCTTTAATGACGCTACGTAGTGGAAACCTATCATTTTTCATGGAACGACTTTTCTGCCTTTTAGTGAAGGTATTGTGTTCTTCTATTGTTTATGTCTTTGTCAGGGCATTTGATTTTCATCACCAAAGGCAGCTTTTTCACTTTTCTATGTAGGTTTTTTTCATTCTCTTGTCATTCATCGTCTATTTAATTCGCGCCAGTCAGGATAACTCTTATTTAATGGATTTTTCGAGAGGAATTGTCTGGATCAGTTAGCCATCAGCAAGTGATGGTAAAAAATTCGTTTCTTGCAAGTTTTTCTCCACATTTGGGTTGTTTATCGATTAAAACGTGATGAAGCCACGCCACTACCAGAAGAACATAACAATGTGAGGAATTTTCAATAAAAAACAAACAGATAGAAGAGAAAAGTTAAAGGGTTTTACCATGTTCCGAAGCTTCTTGATAATCACGATCATATAAAAAGGAGTTAAATATGTATTAATAAACAGTTTGGCAGACCAAAAAAAAGGTTTTGCCTCTGAAGGTGCAAACCACTCGTGCTGGCGACAACATCAGACAGAAATTCGAATTTATGACGTCCTAAAAACACGGAAAACTCGAAAAAAACGTTGGGTTTTAGGAATTATTGCTTCAAACCTGGTGAGTTTTTCGGGTTTTCATTGTGGAAAAGAATTTATTTCTGATGTTTCGCAAGCATGAGTAGTCTGCATCTTCAGAGTTGGTTTCCCTCACCTCACTCCCAAAAACCCTTCTTCAAACTCTCTTCTGACGCCCTTAAAGTAAACGTTGGATTTGTGATTGAAAATGAACAAGGAGCGATTAATATAAAAATGACGAATACAAAATCACAAATGATACAGTCGCCGAATCAAAGAAATAAGCTGATGGTCAAAGAAGAACCAAAAGCAAAAGTTTGTGGAAGCAAAATGGGGAAGAAAGTTGGAGGTTTGAGAGACAAAAAAGACACGAATGAAAAAAGGCGAAAAGACATAATTAATGAGAAAAAAAGTTTAAACAAATAAAGAATAAAAAGTACGAGTTTTCGAAAACTTGTCAAAAGCTTGAGAATGTCACCAGTTTCCAGCTCGAGATTGTTTGAGTGTAAAAATTGATGCAATTTTTCACAACAATTTCGTCTGATTCAAAACAGTAGTTTATTTCTAATCAATGAATTAGAAGATGTGAACTTACCCCGACCGCCTTAAAATCCGCCATGCGTCTCGAAATATCCGAGCGACTTTATCGCAAAAAACACCTCGAAGAGAAAAACTTGAAGAACCACGACAACATAATATTTTCCGGTCGAGATTCGTAAAGAAGAAGCGCAAGTTGACGGGCTGGCAGTCACAAACCGATAAATTCGATACGCAAAACGCGACTGAATCCCGCCATAGAATTTATTTTCGAAACGAGGTGGATAAACGCGCGCTTGCGTTCCGATGCCAGTTTTTCAGCATTTTCCCGAACGTTTTCACTGATCAGATTGGCGATTTTCTTCGAAAAAAACTACCACCGAAACCGGCCAACAAAGCACAGCACTCTGAATCTTCGAAAGGTTGAAAATGTCCAGCTACTTGAAAGGCAAACCAGGGAAGAACCTGAGGTTCCAGAGAACCATCACAAAGTCGACCACAAAACGAAAAGCACAGGATTTCGGAAGTTCGCCGATAATTACAAGAAGCGAATCGCAAGATCCGCTTTCGTCGATTGGAAAAACGGCTCGAAACAAACACTTCTAGAAACTACTTTGCCGGTACGAACGGCTCAGTACTGCTACTTCCGCTTCTGACCTTAAATATTCTAATTGTATTCGATTGGAAACCGTTTTGAATACTAATTTTCAGACCGCACTTGTGTAGTTGGCAGTGTTGTGGCTCGGGTGGAAAAACACACTGAAATTTTGGGACCACGAAAGACCCTCTTGAGCAGGCACGGCTTTAATCTTAATCTACCCAACTCAAGTTCCCAAAGATTTTGATCATTATCAACTTAGTTGAAGCAGACGGGTTTTCCAGAAAATCATGGGTTTTTCTTTATTTCCCTTGAGCGCTTTTGCCTAGTTTCTGATGAATGTTTTTCATTAATTACATTCTTTCAGCTTTTGCTCTTCGTGTCTTCCAAAGCTTCAACCTATTCTTCAGAAATTTCCACCTGATTTTGCTTTCCCAAACTAACCTTGCAGTTGTTGAAAACTAGTTTGATTTAGCTGTGGTGTGGTATTTTCACTTGTTGCTTTATTCACAATGCACAATTTTTTTCATTTAGTTCTTCTTTAATCATCTGCTTCTTTCCTTGATTCTAATTTGCGGCTTCTTCATGTTCGATCTCAAGCTCTGTTTGTTCATTTTCGAGAGCAATCAGGCAGAAGAAAGTTTGAACAAGGATTTTGAAACGTTTGGGCCAATTTTTTGAACTTTAATACATATTTAAGTACGCCCCTGGCTGCTCTAGTACCACATTTACCTATTATATGTTTGTGTTCCACCCTTAAAACGCTTGGAAAAGAAATTGGGGGTGAATTGTGAAAACAACAGCTTGGGGTGTTCCACTTTAGACGTTAATATTTATCCCTTATTCCCATAATTTTTGGAACGTTTGCAACTTTAGGTTTGATCTAATAAATCGGAACAGCAACTGTTTTGTCTTTGGATTCATTTGAAGATGGGCAGGTGTTTTCTATTTGCGATTTGGCTGCTGTTTGACACTGAATTTCGCATTTATTCTTGGATTAGAATCCAGAAGCACTAGTCGGAATCATTCATGAACCGCAGACTGTTTGGCTTTCAGTCGGGCTGTAATTTCTAATTAACAGACGACTTGCATGTGCAAAGTGGATTGGAAATAGACTGGAGAAACTGGACTGGTTTGGCCACGAAAATAACCGTGCTGGAAGTGTAATATAATGGAAATGTTTATGCGGGAAAAACTGCTTTTTTATGGGAGAAAGTGAAAGTTGCGAATTGCAACAATTTTCTTATGGCAAGAAGTGTTTTTATTGCAGTGTGCGTGCTCCTAAAAAATGTAAATAATTTTGGTATCGAAAATTATCTATAGCAATATTTCCATATGTCTAAAGTTTTTTTTTTCAAGTTTTCTTAAGCCTGTACTGAAAGTGGTTGAGCGTAAAATCTGCTTAAAACTTACCTTGTTCCAGCGCACATTTTTGGGGCCAAACCAGCCCATTTCGCCCTAGAACTACGCCACTGTTACAAGGAAAAATGTGACTAAATTCGGTAGCTTGAATATAAAAATTACAAAATCTTGCTATCAATAAAGTTACAGCTTCGTTTAAGTAGAAGACGCCCCTGATAAGAATCCGCCCTTCTTTCCACGCAAAAATTTCCGTTTTTCTCCGTAAAAAATGCAGTTTGCAGGAATTTTAGCGCTGTCAGTTTTGCAAATATTGCCAAAAATCAATCAAATAAATGCTGTTAATTGAAGCTTACATTTAAAAAAATAGAACAAATTTGATGCAAAAAAATCAGCCATGAAAATGGTTTTCTGCCTTTAAATGGATGCATTTCATTATAGAAGTGACGACTTTTTTCATGAACAATTGAAGCTTTGCTGTTTTATTCAGTCAAGGCTAAAAAAGATTTTTTGTATTTTAGAAAGAAAAACGTAAAATCCTTCCAAAACCAGCCACAAAATATGTTTTTGGCTTCTAATAAATTTGAACCGCGAATCTGTAAACGCCTGTTTGTTTCGCTCAGAAACGGTCTAAAAACAAACTTTCATAAACGTTTTCAATTTCATCCCGAGTTTGAAGATAATTTTTTTCTTAAAGTGCGTGAACTTTATTATGAAAATAACGCCGGTTAAAATGGCAATTTTTTCTTTGAAAAATTAGAGTCTTGGTGTTTAACTCAGAAGTTACTTTAATAGAGATTTTCGATCAAGATTTTTGCAAAATTTCCTTGATTTAGCCCTTGATGTAAAAAAAACTGTTTTCTCCCTCTAAATGTCTGAATTTTCTCTCGGAAACTGCACAATCACACTTGTTTTGCGTATAAATTAACTCAGAACACTAAGTTTATCTTATTTCTGATAATCTTCTGATTCGGTTTTAAAAAAACTTTTTATTCGAATGAATCTAAAAGTGCCATTGTTCGATCAGAAGCGATGACCAAAAAAAAGCACTTTTCTTTACTGTTCATTTGATTTACTTTTACGCACGGACTTTATTTAAAAGTAAACGACAGGCTTTTTTAATGAATTACGTAGGTTTATAGAGATCTATTGATCATAATTTAAAGTTTACTTACAATTTGTAAATTATAATTCTGTTACAAGTTCAGTCTCAAAGTCGTTCAAATGGTCTATTTTTTTCATTCGCTGATGTTGCTCCAAGCAAGACACGATTTTTTAAAGATCGCAAATTTTATGCGAAATATGCATCTGATACAAACACCATACCGTGAAAGCAGCACTTGAATTTTCAACACTCATTGTTTCACTTGTATATGTATGTGCTTACAAAAGTACGCTTCTGAAAAATTACAAACGTCAAAACATGACAATTTCAAAAATGGAATTGACATCAAATTTTAAATATGAAGTTGACGGCTTTTATTTTCGTTTATTTTTATTTATTATAACTTATTATTCGTGTTATGTCCTTTATTCGAATAAAAACTATTGTTTTGGGCAAAAATCCGTTTTTCTAACTCCCGACGGATTGACACCCTCAACTTCGCCTCGAGTGTCAAACGCCGTCGTCGTTCGAAAAACACACTTTTCACCCTTGTATCGAAAACTACTATTACAGAACACTGAGTGCTGGCGCAGTGCAATTCTGGCAGAGCCATCTAGAAGCTGAAGGTGGAAGTGAGCTCCAGATTCCTGCCCTCAGAGAAACTAAAACCAGTCTGGAAATTCCAACTGCTGCTATATCTATCTTGACTACATCACAGATGTCTGGATTTTGGAAAATTGGGCGATAGGCCTCTGATCATCTAGCACCCAGTAAAGAATCGGGGACGTTGAGTTGCCTAGAAGCAGGGGCCACCTATCACAAGTCCCAAACCACCGTGCTTTATCCATCTCTTTTGAGCACCGCAAGTTAAACACAGATGAAACATGCTTTACGCTGCTCGCCGTGTTTATGTACGGTTCAAATGATTTATTATCCTCCTCCTTCAACAATAATAATAGTTCGGAACTGGCAAAAGTGATCAAAAATGTTAAAAGAAATCGGTGATTTTGAGGGAGGTTTTACGGTTTTTCGGTCGAAACTGAGGGTTTGGTGAGTGAAAAGAATGAGGGTCCAGTTTTTGTTCGGAATTAACTGTTGCTGAGTGATAAATCGCCGGTTCTTGATGCCGCTGCAACGCCAGAATCCACACCACATAATGGAAGTGGACGAGGCAAATGAGGAAAATCCGAAAGCTGGAAAAGAGCCTCTGACTGGCCCCTTAACTGGGGAGGTTCTTTTGGGTTCGATCACCACAAACACAGTGGTCAAGGAGGAGAAAGGCGTCCAGATCCGATCAAGTGCCAGAGTTTTCAAGAAGATGAAGCTGGAACAGGAGCATGATAAAAAGGTTAAAGACGTTAATCCACTGCTCCAATTGGGGTTTTTAAGGCTTTTTACCTAGTTTTTCCACGCCCTAACTGCCTTCAGTTAACATCAAAAGCTACAAACACAAAAAAATAAACTTTGGACGAATTAGTAAAGCAGAGCAGCCATCATGAATGTATTAGCAATTTAAAAAATCAACTTAATTGCTTTCAGAATGAAGATATCAATAGCGTTGATGCTGGTTTAACATCTCCCAACGCAGATCAGCATCAGAGTGGGCTCTTTCCTATGGAAAATGAAGGGAAAGGCCAACCGATCAGGTGCAGCACAAGAGTGGTTAAGAAGGTGGTTAAACAAGAACCTGCCACGATTGCAGTAAGTTGGTGTGAATGGGTTTCTTCGATGGGGCCTTGAATTCCTCTATTTTCCTAAGTTTTCTTCTTTAAGAGTTTATTTGGAAAAACTTCTGGTTTTTATACCCGACATCCAAGTTTGAGTTGCTTAATTTTTCCCAACTGGTTCCTAGTTTTTGGTGCGTATTTTCAGAACCTTGCGAGCTCCCGAGTTGATTTTGCTACTGGTCGATAGATCCATGAATTGCGCTCTTTTTTCTATATAAAATGTTACTCTAGAGAAATTTCTGGTTTTTTTACAGAACGTCAAAGTACATTTTTCCGATTGCTTCCTGGTTTTGTCCTCCTAGGTTTAGCACCGTTTGAGCTACAGAGTTTGCTTTGTCCTTACTGGATAGATCATTAAATAGCCCGTTTTTCTTCTCTTCTGTAATGTGTTTGTTGTTCAGTCACAATAGTTTCGGCTGAAAGGCTCACTGAATACAGGATTAAAATGGGCAGTTTTCTATATAAAACATTAACAGGAAAATGTTCCTGTTTTTCATATAAAACGCCATCGTTCAAGATTCCTCTGATTTTCCAAAGTCGACTGCAGTTTTCCTTAAAGTTCCATATGGGTAGTTGAAAGTTAACTAAATTCCGTCTGGTTTCTAAAGGAATCGAAGCCTAAGAAAGAAGAACCGAAACCGGACATCAAAAAAGAGCTGCGAAAATGGAATTACCGAGACCGGGTAATGTTCTTTGAGGCTGTGAACGAATTCGGCAAAGACTTTGAAAGCATCCAGCAGTACATCAACGCAAAACTCAAAAAGAAGGGCGCCTCTGAGGATCAATTGAAAACAAAGGATCATGGTAATCACGCAATATACCACTTCAATCCTCTAAGTGATGCCCAATCGTTCAATTTTAGTGCGGACGTGCTTTATGCGAACCTTCCACGACGTCTCCAAGCACGTAAAGTTTTCCGAGAACATCAAAAAACTTGTTCAAGAATTGTATGGGGTGATAAACTATGGAGAACTGTACAAGAAGCTTGGAGTAATCACCGATAAAACCTTCATGAAACTCAGTCAGCTAATTTACACTGGAGAAACCATTATTAGAGTAAAGGGTGTGTAATTTTGAAAATTTGCGCTAAATAGTTTTCCGTATTACGCCCCGCTAATTGCAGGCAAGAACAACAAAATCAAAACTCCGATGTGTCGAGCTTTGGTGAAGCTCAATCAGCTTGACCAGAAGTATGAAGAAGTAAAATTGCCGAACCGAGTGACCATTGAGCTGAGACCCAAAGACATTGCTTCCTACATGAGAGTGCAGTCTTTAGCTCAGAATCCCCGACTAAAGACCACGCTGCCCATTCAGAAACGTTTGGGATCGCTTCTCCAATGTCTGAGCAAAAGATGGAAGTCTGTCGACGCCCAGAACTACGAACAAGCGGTGGTTTCCACCAATCCAGTTACAAGCGACTGCGTACCTGCAAAGCAAGAAGTCGATGAAAAAATGATGCTGGTCAAGCCTCCATTAAGGCTGAGCCCTCCTTCTGATGCGAAAATCGAACTGCCCGCGATCAACATCAGTGAATATCTCACTAGGTAAGAAGCGAATGACGCATTGCCAATCTGGGTGTTAATGTGGTGATTGTTTTCCATAGGCAAACGATTTGCTTAACTGCGTATGAAAGCCGGTTGGGAATCGACACGTTCAGAGAGCTTAAAACGCAAATTCCCAAAAAGAAAAAGTCCAAGTTAGATATAGAGCTTAAGGTTGAGCCGGGCGTTGATTGTAAAGTTGCTGAAACCAGTGGAAGCGTGGTTAAATGTGAACAAGAGAAAATGGAAGAAAGCGAGGTGAGACAGCACGGATAAAACTAGTTAAAATCTCTATGCACATTTTTGTAGGTAAACAGCTACGATGATAACGAACCAGATGCCTCATTGGCTGAAGCCATTCATGACGCTGTAAATACCATTCTGGCTTTGCAAACGGTCGATCGTCCTTCGTCTGAGGCAAGTGAAAACGAGGACTTGCCATCCAAACCTGAGATTGCAAAGCGCGATTCACCACCGAAGGTTTTTTCAGTCGATCAAAGTGTGAATTTTCCTAACTGGTTTTTGTAGAGCGAGCCGAAAGAAGTGAGCGAAGAAGACCTGGAACACATTGATAATATAAAAAAGGGATGGACGGAGGCCACCAGTGAGAGCTTGATGATCGGGGAAATTTATCTCATGTATGGATCTGATGGAAAACTGATTCTGGAATATGGTTGGGATGGCGATAGCAAAGAGAATGCGAACAGGCAAGAGAAGAAGGTTGCAGGTAAGGTGTTATGTTAATGTTGAGTTAGGTTGATATATGTGTGGGGAAATCAGCAAATTTTCTGGAAATGTGGAATGACTCCTACGAAGAGTCCTGGGAAATGAAGCAGCGGAACTTGACGTCGGCCCTTTCAAAGCTCCTGTCTTTAGCTAAGCTGCATTATAGACCCAACAGTGCCAAGGTGATCTTGCGTCGATAATTCGCCACAGTTTTCCTGAAAATTGATGTTTTTTTTTGAAAAAAAGTGCGCTTGTGGGCATGTTTGCAACGACAAATCCATGAAAACTTCCACTATCGGAGGCCCGCGGCCAAACAAACGAAACAGTTCGGCGCTGGATAACAATTTGAGATCCAGTTCAATGCAAGTGGATAATGCGGCTGCTACAACTTCTAGTATTGTGCCAAATGGAAACGCCCACGTTTCCAGCAATGTGTTTCGGCCCCCGACCCATATACTTGCCAATAGTACGTTTTGGTATTTATTCTCGCAAATTGAAATTAAGCGCCCGAATTGTTTCTAGATGTTCCGGTGCCCACCATGCAACAACAGTTGAACTCCATTCAAAAACTCAAGCCGAAGTTTTGCAACCGGAAAGGCCGCAGGCCGAGGCAAAAACAGCTGGTGGTCGAGCGAAAAGTAGGTTTTAAACCCCAGTTATTGCACGAAAAAAAAATTATTTGTGTAACTTGCAGCTTCCGCTGATGCCGAATAACTTGAGCGGGCATCAAATCGTTAGAATGAGTATAATCTCTCAAGAAGCGGCCGCTATTAAAGCTGAAACTTTAGTGGACTCAGCAGAAATTGGTGGGCAAGAAGAAATCACGGATCCCGATGAAGAAAACAGCGTTATTTCAACAGTAAGTTGCCATAAATACACGACTAAACGATTATGATTGGTTTTCGCTTAAGGTGCCTCCGAGTCCATCGCGCATTCTTAAGGAGGGCGAAAGTGAGTGGATCAATGCGGATGTAGCGGATTACTCCCTAAGCAGCCTACTGGGCCACTTGGAAAGCCCAGTTAAGGGGACTTCGGCTCTTGGGGCTTTAAATACGAACATGGCAAGCGATTTGTCAAATGAAATGGATGCACAACTCCAATCACTCATGACTGAGAATAGTATGGATTTTGCAGCTAGTTTTGCAGATTTGGCCGCTAGCGTTGCTAACGACCGGAAATTTTAGAAAAAGGGCAAGTAATGGCTTTTTATTTATTGCGGCAGACTGTCCGTTTTTATCACTTTAACTTTCATTAACTACGGCTAGTAGTTTAAATGATTTTAAATTTTACTTAACGTTTCTGTATATACATGGAAATAAAGGCAGTGAGACTGCACGGAGGATGCTTACGTGTTGGTTGGGTGTAGATGTTAAGAAGTTCAATTAGGACTTACTTCAGTTTAGAGAAGCTTTAATATATCTCATCCTTTGCTACTACTGCGCTACTAGTTTAGGCAATAAAATAATCTGCATACATATTTTAATTGTATCTGTGATTTTAGTAGTTTTAACTCATTTTTGACTAGATCTTATTGACAAAGTTTTAGATGTATTGTAACTGTTTCCTAATCGTTTTTTAAACCCTTCCCTTAATATGAGCGTTTTGATCGATTCAATTTTATGAACTAACAGAAAATACGATTTTTTTGCATTTATCTCGATTAGGAGCAGAAATGTTCAATGCAATAATAGAAATAAATATCAATTAGTAAATTTGGTATATTTCAGTTTATTACAACACTAAAGTAAAACATTGAAAGTTCCCTATATACAGAAATATACATAATTATAAACAAAGAGGTATGATCGATCTACACATTCAAGGGCTTCGAGAGTAAATTGTACGACAGGAATAAAGCTTTTTAATCGTTTGAATGAAAATTGAGGGCAAGTGAGCAAAGACGCCCGTTTCAATGCCACCATGCAACACCTTAAAAACGCTTCTTCCCTCTTTGAACGGTAATAAATTCAATTTCACTTAAGCACACAATTAGTCTTACAATATAGGTATATTTAATATTACGTTATGTTTAAATCCATTACAAAAAAACGGATCGATTTTCCTCGAATTTGTTAAAATTGATTTGTATCCATTATTGCCTTATTGTTAAAGGCGTGAAATCGATTTTTGTGTACCGAATCATCCAGTCTCCTCTTCGGTATGAGGAAACCAAAAATAAACTATGAATTTCTGCGTCGCAATATAAACATTTGAAGTGTACAAAGGAAGCAGCAAACAAAAAATTTTCATCAACTGACTACTTTCCCATTAAGTGGGAGAAACTGAACTAGACTTCCATCAATAAAAAATTACTTTATCACACCTAAGACAAACCATCTAGTGACTGATTAAGGAGACTGTTTCTTGTAAGCATTAAGATTTCCATAAAACTTTTCCGATTTATCTTGGTTAAGACAAAAACATTTGCGCTGATATGTAACTGTAAAAAGTTTTCGCATCAACAAGCAAATTTTGGGATAATGATGGTCAAAAACAGTTGCACTATTCACCAAGAACGAAATTAAACAGCAAGTAGCGGTAACAGTTTTTAACTGAAAATGTCAGCAAACAGAAAAGAAAAAATCCCCACCAAAACAACCAGTCTGTGCTACTACTGGTAGCGAGTGAATATAAAGGGTGGTTTTTTGACACGTACCCCTATCTTAGCCATAGTTTCAATCGTAGCGCATCCACGCCATTCAAGTAGTAGCGGAACAATCGCTTGTCCCTAACAAATCCTAATTTTTCATACAGTTTTAATGCCGGCTTATTAGTCACTTCAGTTTCGAGAACCACCTAAAAAAAAAACATTCCTTTTAAAACAGTATACATATAGTGTAAGTTATTTCTAATGGATTGTTTGAGTTTCTGAAAGTCTTGTTATCAGACGGGAGTCAGTCAAATATTTCGTATTAGATAACACCATCGTCTCTTTCAAACGTTATCGGCTGAATATTTCTATTAGAATGGCATCTTTATGAGAAATTCACGGAATTTGCGTAGGAACGGCTTATCGCCCATATTTGTACTTTGTAATGTTAAAAGCAGCTCCCTCTTTGTAAATGAACCAATATTTATGAATTTACTAAATTAAGAAATAAACAGTAGTTGAAGCTGTGTGCCAAAAATTGCTTCGCTGTGTGAGTGAGGACACTCGTCTGAAGAAGTCAACAATAGGTGCTAGCGAAACGTGTTGACTAAATTAAAATAATGTTATTAATACCTCATCTGCATCACCATGGGTCATCTCGTGAATGGCCATTTGAACAAGTGTGGAACCAATTCTCAATTTCCTATACTTTTGATCTACTGCAAGCATGGCAATGTAACCCCTTCTGACGACTTTTCTATGCAAATCCAACTTGCACACGATTGCACCTACACATTGGCCCTCGCACATGGCCTAAAAAAATATTAAATATCAGAAATTACGACAACACAGGTGTGGATGTTTCTTACCAGGAAACACAGTTTCGGCCAATTATGAATAAAATACCTATACGTATATATGGAGTATGGCTCTGATAAGTCTTTCTGGATTATCTTCATAATCATGGGCATCTGCAGTTCCGAATCGTATGGGACAAAGTCGATTTTTTCGTGGTTTTCTTCGGCTTTTTCAGTCACAGAATTTTCATCTTGAATCCCTAGAGCTTCGATGCCAGTCGATAATGAATCGCAAATCGTGTCGCTGCTTCGAATAGGTGCTGTGCTACATGATGGTAAAGTTTCCATGCAGTTCACCACATTTGAATCACTACTAAGCTCATTGGAGAATTCAGCAGAATCACTGTTCTTTTGGTGATTAATTTCCTCCACCTGATCGCCGTTTAGAATTTCGTTCGCATCTATCGATTGCTTGTGTTTTTTGTTGCGTTTCTTGGATTTTCTCTTTGATTTATCTACATTATTTACATCATCGTCCTGTGAGGGTTTGGGGTGTAGTTGCAAAATCGCGCTGCTCTCCTTCAGATCTATAATGTCTCCATGGAGTTCGACAGCCTCACCACCGTGATTTAGGCTCATTTTGGCCTTGGTTTTGTACACCAATCCATTCACTAGACCATTTTTCACACACTCTTTATGGTCGCTCTGGTTCTCCAGTTTGGATGCACACTTTTCCACCGAGTTTGTCTCAGAAATTGCTGTTCTCATCTTAGGGCAGTTTACACGGTTCAACTATACTCAGCTAACAGTATAGCTATGGTCATATTTTAGATTAAGGGGCCCATGGAGCTCCAAGGAAACATCTTTGACAGGTAACGAGGAATAGGGAAAGTTTGGTTAAGACGTTGAACGTCAATGGAGACGTCATTGTCCTCAAAACACCTCTACCGCTGCTTGCCGGATTTAATCGAACACAAAACCAAAAAAAATATGAAAAAATTGGCTAATCGAGCTACCCCTATCGGAGGGTTGAAAGAGGTTTGTGAACAAAGTTTGACAAGAACTTTTAAACCCTTTGATAGGGACTGTTAAATTAGTCAATTATTTTGGATGGTTCTTGCAAACTTTTGCCGAAATCTGGCAAGCAGCGGGACAATGTCATCTTATTTAACGTTCCGCAGTGCGTTCGACGCCCCACAGACTACATACTATTTGGGTTAGCCCTAACCAAACTTTCCTGATATAGGAAAATTCCCTCAATATTACAAATAAAAATTAATTGCTTTCGTTCACACAGTCGAAGGTAATGCACACTTTCAAATGGCCCACGCACTAACGGAAACGTTTGTGTTTGAAATGTCGGGATCAAAAGACAATTTATGATATTTATTTTTAGTTTATCCGAGCCTGCCATGTCCAAGCTATTTTGAGTGTTTTAATTCCACGCTAGATTAAAATTTTCGACCGGCGACAGAATCCGGCGGTTGCGTTGTTCAGTGGCGATGTCGTTTCCGTCAAAAGAGCAAAGGGCGCAGTGCTGGGGGTCCAGAGACAAGTATTGGGAATGTCTGGATAGTGAACAAAAGCCGGAGCCTCAATGCAAGGAGTACCGGAAGCTGTTTGAGTCCAGCTGCTCGGCGCAATGGGTGAAACACTTTGATAGGAAACGAAACTACTTGCGTTACAAGGAGAAGATTGAGAAAGATGGGTATGAACCGTTAGACGAAAAGTCCAATTCATAGAATTAGACATAGTTCAGGATATCCGATCAAAGCATAAGTTTAGCCCTTAAAAAAACCACTTGAACCTGAACTATGCCTGATAATTATGCAGCAAATGACTGACTGTAGTAGTACAATAATGCAAATAAATTTGAGTTTGAAATTATGAGGGTTTTATTCTTATTTTACAGAATTCCCAATCAAATAAAGACTAAATCAGCTGTATTTGAGCCAAGGCGAGTTTATCATGAAATTGTGTCTGTTTACTGAACATTGAAACGTTGTATGTAAATAAACCTGCTTTACTAGTGAATTGTTTTAACAGCTCTTGGCTTCAGTCATTAACCGCTAGCTTTAGAGATGTTAAGTTTAAACATAATTTAAGCTTTCAATGAGTGAGCCTTGATAATCCATCGTGAACTCATTCATATCGATTTGTACAGACACAATATGCTTTCCCGGAATCATTACCAGTCCCAGCATGCGCGGATCCTCATTTGACTCAGAAGGATCAGTAGGCAAGTACTCTGAGCAGGACCCCAATATAATGTTGGCGTCGCGATCAGTACAGAGAAACACCCCCAACAGAGTCCTACCATCAGTCATTCTGATCTTTAGAGTTTTGTTGAGCCAAGAGCGCAGCTTAGAAGCGCCAGTCGATGTCTGTAATATAGGGCTCTCAAACATAAAACTGCAACTATCCAAAGACTTACGTTGATAATCCTAGGGGCATTTTGCGGCATGTAGTGTGATTCATCTGGGCCATCTGAGTGGCCCTCATCTTCACTTTCAATGCTGCTTCTCAGGCAGGCCTCCCGGGCTTCCATTGAGATAATTTTTCAGTTTTTTAGTGCACTTTTATAATGATCCATTTGGGGTCATAGATAAAGACAAGTTTGAGGTTATAGTAAAAACACAGAGGTTATGTCACGGAAACATTCACCTGGCGGTGGAAACTCAAACTTCTCGAACTATGAATTAGCTCAATTTACGAACCTGTTAATACGCCAAAGTTTTTCAAGACATTTTTTTAAACTTCACCGAATTTTATTGGAAAATGCTAATCACAAAGAGAAGTCTAAAAGTGGTTTAGAGACATTTATTTTCAACCGATTCTCTTTACAACGCGTCAACTTGACGGGTTGTTAATTTTTAAAGCGAGGTTATCCGAATCTGACCTATCTATGATCCAAATGCCTCTAAACACGGAGAAAATTACTTAAAAAATGTTACTTAAACACTTGTGCCTCGTCTCCTACTCGCGATATTGTTACCGAAAGCTGAAACTGGCCAGGACGTAGGTGCGTTCAGTTAAAAACTAATCAAATTTCCATTCAATCACTCGCTAGATGTTCGGGGCTGTTTGCAAAAAGGGGCTATTCTGAGCGCAAAGAAGCCCCCGATTTTGCTCAATTCCCTGTTGAACGGATACGAAACTTCAGCATAATCGCCCATGTCGATCATGGGAAAAGTACCCTGGCTGATCGCTTATTGGAACACACTGGGGCTATTAAGCCGAACAGTGGGAACAACCAGGTGCTGGACAAGTTGCAGGTTGAAAGGGAACGAGGCATTACAGTGAAGGCTCAAACTGCTTCACTTCTCTACGAGTACAAGAATGAGCAGTATTTGCTCAATCTGATTGATACTCCGGGGCATGTGGACTTTTCCAATGAGGTTTGTTGCCCTATTTATTCTACAATTGCCTCTTAAGTTTCCAAAAGAGCAGACAGAAACCAATAGGAATAATCGAGTTGCTTTTGGGACCGCGAAAAAATATTCGAATGTTGTATCTATAATTCAGCTCCAGAAATCTCAATCTCGGGCTCGATTCTTCTACCACTTCGCGAATGTACATTCAACTATCGCCGCGTAAAATCGCGTGTCCATCGCATTATGTATTTAGGTTCTTCACTACTTTGAAGCACTAGAAGCCCTGAAACTTGAACACACATAATCCTAAATGGTTTTCTAATCCAGGTATCCAGATCCCTGTCAGCATGCCAAGGGGTGATTCTTCTGGTGGATTCCAATGACGGAGTCCAAGCTCAAACAGTGGCAAACTTCTACTTGGCCTTTGGAAGCGATTTGATCATTATTCCAGTTCTGAATAAAATCGACCTGAAAAACGCCGATCCCGATCGAGTCACTAAACAGCTGGAGAGTCTGTTTGATATGGACCCCAAAGAGGTTTTACGGGTAAATGCAGGGTGTCTGCGAAAAATCTGTATAAAATACGGCTTTTACGTGGCCAAAACCGTCTAATTTTCAGGTTTTATCAGCTCAGTATTTACTATTTAATTATTAAGAATTATTTAAGTTGCAAATCATATTGTCTTGGTCAAAGTTTCAATCTTTCTGCGGGAAATATGTAATGCCCAGACAGGAATAATGTTGTAGCCTCATGTCTTCTGAGTAGTTTGCATCTTTGATAGTCTGTTTATCTTGAGCCGATCAGGAGATACTATTCTTTTATGACCGGTTACATTTTCGCGTAAAATTTCCTAAAACTTTTCGTTTTATATGTAAATAAAATTTCTGGCAAAAGAGCTTTCCTTACTTTGGACGCGTAAAAACCGTCCACTGCCAAACAGCAGTAGGATTTTAAACAGATATTTCACAGAATTGTGATTTTTTGCAGGTTTCCGCAAAACTCGGGATAGGAATGGACTCAGTGCTCGAAGCAATAGTAACTCGGTTGCCGCCCCCAGATGTAAACCGGGAAGCCCGATTCAGGGCCTTTTTATTCGACAGCTCCTTCGACCGATACCGAGGCGTCTTATCCATGGTCTTGGTGAAGGACGGCCGCTTGAAAGTGGGGGAGAACATACAGTCCTGCCACACTAAGAAGCAGTACGAAGTCAAATCGCTGTCCCTACTAAGGCCGCAGGAAATTGAAGTGAACGAGCTGTGAGGGTTGGTTGAAAGAAACCCCAAACTCCGTTACAATTAGTAGGTTTTTTGCAGAGTCGCTGGGCAAATAGGGCTGATTGGCTGCAACATGCGCTCCAGTCAAGAGGCTCACATAGGAGACACCATTCATTTGTCCGGCCAGCAGGTTGAGGCGTTGCCCGGCTTCAGCCCAATCAAGCCAATGGTGTTTGCGGGCGTTTACCCGATGGACCAATCGCAGCAAATCAATCTGCGAAACGCTATTGAAAAGCTCACGCTCAACGATTCGGCAGTGAGCGTGGAACTTGATAACAGGTCTGATCATTATTATTATTTAAAAAATCAAGCAACCATGGTTTGTTTTGCTAGTCCGGCACTGGGACAGGGTTGGCGTTTAGGTTTTCTAGGCTTGCTTCACCTCGAGGTGTTTTCGCAACGCCTCCAGCAGGAGTACGGTACGGAAGCCATCCTAACAGCGCCTTCAGTGATCTACAAAGTCAAGTTGCAGCCGACTAAACAGACCATGAAAGACGGCAAAGATGTTATTTTCATTAATAATCCTGCCGCTTGGCCCGAGCCGCAAAGAATCCAGGAATGCTTCGAACCCATGGTGATGGGTAACTAGGCCTAGCTAAACTTAAAAGGCATTTTAATCAATGCCCATTTTATAGGCACCATAATCACGCCTGCCGCCTATTTGGGGCCGGTGATGTCCTTGTGCATAGAGCGCCGAGGGGTGCAGATAAGCGCCTCTAACATAGACAACGACAGAATTATGCTGCAATATGAATTACCTCTTTGTGAAATAGTAATTGACTTCCACGATGTGCTGAAAAACATCAGCTCGGGCTATGCCAGCTTTGATTACGAGGACAGAGGATATGCGAGCACCAATGTGGTCAAGGTACTGGGAAAAAATTAGTTTCCAGAAAAGTACAAGGTTCAACAATTTCAGATGTCAATCCTTTTAAACGGCGTCGCAATAGAAGAACTAAGCAGCATCGTTCACTTATCAAAGGCACAAACCATTGGGAAAAGCATGGCTTTGCGGCTAAAAGACATAATCCCCAGACAACTGGTTAACATAGCGATTCAGGCTTGTATAGGGAGCAAAGTGTTGGCGCGACAGGACATTAAGCCTTTTAGGAAAGATGTGACGCAGTGGCTGGTAAGAATTGCAAAACTTCTTGTTTCTCTTGCACTTAAAAACACATTATGTATAGCCGAGTAAACGTTTCCAAACACTATAATTTCAGTATGGAGGTGATGTAACGCGGCGAAAAAAGCTTCTAGCGCAACAAGCAGCGGGGAAGAAAAAAATGAGAATGATCGCCAACATATCAGTACCGCGCGATACGTTTATCGAGGTGCTGAAGAGATGAACAACTTGGCTGATTTTTTTATGAAGTGTATTAATTGCAAAACAAAATTGTATATACAGGATCATCAGTAAATTTCATGCCTCTTAAGTAACACACATAATAATCCTGCGGATGCTTGCAACATTTAAAATAAAAAATATAATTTTTAACGCCCCAGTTGAACATGGAGTTTCTAAGCAGTCACTGGCGCTGACGTTACACTAACAAGAACAACCGAATCACTGCTACTCGCATCATTTTCCACAAAAACCACATCATCCGAGTCGGTTTCGCGCAGTTCCTTCGTTTTTTTCACTTTCTTATCGCATTCCTTGCAGTTGGCGTCATCGCACGACGATCCCGAGCTGGACGATCCTGAACTGGACTCAGAGTCTGAGTCCGAGCCGTTGCTCGACTCCTCCGACTGGGCAGGCGGACGCGACACTTTTATTTCGTCGTAGCACATGGTGTTTAGGGGCAAGTTGTTTAGCTCAGTCGGCGTGTAATCTCTATAGTAATCGGTGAATTGGCCCGGCACCAACGCGATCGGATAGTGACCGATTTTCGGCGCTGGCAGAACCTTCATTTTCGACTTTGGGTAGTGAATCGACCAGTTTTGCAGGTCCATGTGTGCTCTTCTTTGCTCTCTCCTTGCCTTTGGTAAATTTACAAATACTCAAATAATAGTATAGAGGATATAATGTGCGAGGTATTTATAATATTGTTTTCTTCTAAACCGGATAATTGCCTTAATTAAATTTTGAAGTTTCTATTAATTTTCTGAAGTCTCGCAATATTTGCATGCTAACCCAAACTGCCGCAAAATAATTTATCGATCTCCAGAAAATTGAAAATAGTTCTACGAAAAATATCTGGGAGAGCGAAAAATTAGTGGATCTTAAAGTGACCGTGATTCAGAAGTGGAAACGGATGGAATCTCGCCTGAACTTAGACAAGTGGGCAAAATAAAAATAAGGGAAAATTGACACATATTTCATTATTTCCCTAGGAACTTATTTTTATTATTATTATTATTGTTGACCTAGGGAGGGAAATATGACTCCTCCCTAAGGAAATGCAGTAAAAGCAAAAAAAGATTAGTAGTTAAAAAAGATTATATTCTTATCCTTCCTGGTTCTCAGTCAAAGTGTAAAGTAAATTTTTTTAATATCGTTTATTTCATTACGTTTCGGCGAGACAACAGTGCCATCATCAGATTTAAAATTTACACAAACTACAAACACCAATTCACCAGTCAAAACATGTTGTATAAAAACTTTAATTTATAAAGCGTTAAAACATTCATCAGTTCTTAAGGGAAAAAATTCCTCGTTTTGGGAGAGCAAAACATTTGAAAAACTTACCTCATAATTGGTAAATATTAACGTTCTTTTATGTCTTTGCCTTCTTGAAACCTTAAATTTGTCTAAATTATTTTCTACATTTGCGAGAGTGGTACGTATGTATTGAGATAAGCAGAAATAGTTTTAATTTTTCACTAGTGTACTGGGTGTTCTATACTTATGGCTTTATTAGGGTTTGGTAAATGTTGCTAAGGTTTTCGATATCTGATCTGAAATTTACTGCTTTTGCATGTTTTCTATTTGCTTATCTCAATACCATTCTCGCAAATGTAGAAAATAATTCAGACAAATTTAAGGTTTCAAGAAGGCAAATACTTAAAAGAACGTTTCAACTTTTTATAAATTATAGCTTTTATACATGTTTTAATTGTGAATTGGTGTTTATAGTTTGAGTAAATTTTAAATTTGATGAAGGCGCTGTTGTCTCGCCGAAACGTAATGAAATAAACGATATTCAAAATTTTTACTTTTACTTCACACTTTGACTGAGACCCAGGAATGATAAGAATATAATAACAAGTACACGCAGTCAGGAAAATGAATCAGTTAAAAAAGATTCTTACTTATCGACTAGGCATTTAGAGAATGTCACAAAAATCTAAAGTAATCAGCTTACCTTGTTAAACTGAGAATTCCATGCGGCGGCCGATTGAACGGCCTGTTCTAGAATATCCAGCTTATCAAAGCCAGGCTTCAGCGTGAATTGATTCAAAGCCTTTTGCTTGTTGGCCAACTCTCTGGCTTGTTTCTCTCGCTGAGCCTTGCAATAATCCTCGTACTTGTCCTGTAAATTGAACGGCTTGTACCTGAAATTGTGCGATTTATGGCAAAGCCCACCTGAAAATCTGCATACATTATATCCAGTATATCTTGAGCGGCCACCGCCGTTAGGCCCAGATCGCACTGTCCTTCTGTCACTTGGCCGCTTTCCTTCAAGTAGTCCCGTTCCTGGATGTCCACGGCACGTCTGGTCATGTTCGGGTATTTCCGTTTGAAGGATTTTATTCCCAAATACTGCGTCACCTGGGAAAAGAACGACTTACCAAACACTCCTTCACACCGGAAACCGGAAACTTACTTGCTCTTGGATCATGAACGGACCTTGTCCGTTCCACGAGTACTCCGCCAGCTGATCGGCAGAGTAAGCGGCGGATTCGAGATCCTGAAATACCTGGAAAACAGCTGGAATAAGGGCGCACTAAACAGGATTTGGGGCTTGGATGGTACCTCCATTTTGGGCGCTTTGGAGCTTCGCGATTTGCCCCCTTCAGTCCCGATGCTTCCTTGAGAGTCTTCCACCATAATATCTGCAGGCTGCGCGCTCTGTTTAGCCGGAGTTTGTGATCTCGAGCCTGAAAACAACCGACACGCTCAACTCCGAAAAACTAACACCATCACACCGTTCATCCACCTCTAAAGTCCGCACTCATCCTAGTTTCTTCATCCACCATTACAACATCTTCCCGTGCAAGCGATCGCCTTATTTTGGCGGGAGATTCTTCAGGAGCATCCACTACCATCGGTTCCGAAAAGAGCAACTTCTGCGGCGACTTGTTGGTGGTAAAATGCCCTTCAAGATTCTTCAAAGGCTGCAATTTTCTCAAAGTGAGGGCCAAATCAGTAGTGGCTGAAGCGAGTTTTACCTCTTTCTCCGCTTTGTCTTCAATGGAAGCGGGTTGATTCGCCGGCTTAGTCGGCGACTCTACCACGTGACTTTTCACAGTTCCTGCTGATTCTGGCAGAGGGGCATCGATTAGAGATATTTGCGGCTTGGGCACACCGTACCGTCCATATCTGGAACAAAAATGTAGTTGTGGCCTTCCCAACATCTAGGCGAGCTTACCTTTTAGTGGCTCGTGCTTTCTCAGTGGCAACTCTTTCCGCTTCTTCTGCAGCTTTTCTTGCTTCGCGTTGCTGCGCTGCTTGCTCCTGTCTTTTCCGCTTCAGTTCGGCGGCCCGTGCTAGTTTCTCCATTCGCTTGGCGCGGCATTTCTTGATGGCTTCTTGCTTTTTCTGAGATTAAATTGGATTAGAGCCGCAAAGCATGGCTGCAGCATTAATTATACCTGCAAAACATGCTCGCGTTGCCGCTCAGATTCACTATCGTCTCCAAGTTCAATAGTCTCCCCGTCTTGTCCTAGATCTTCATCGTCCTCTTCATCAAGAGCGGTTTCTTTTTTGGAGTTGCTGTCAATACTCAGTCGTTCTTCAGGCTTTACGACACCCACTTCAACCGGTTCCTCGATTGGTATTTCTGCAGTTGTTGGCACACTTTTGCTCTTAGTAATGGTAATATCTGGGTAGTTTTTGCTGTTTAATTCCACAAATTTTTCCTGCTCTGTTAAGGGTTGTTTATAGGGAGCCGGTGGTGGAATGGCAGTTGTATCAGGTGAAAGTGTTGGTTGGGAGCTGCTTGGAGCGGCGTCTGCCGGAGTGAAATCCTCCGATTTTCTTTGAAGCTGCGCCTTTTGCCTCCGTGTGGTTACCTGTGGGAAATCGGGAAAATTATGGCGGATGAAAATGGTGGGTGGAACCTGCCTCTAGCTTCCTAGTGGGGGTTTTGTCATCCTTCTTCTTCTTGGATGCGTGGTCTTCGGAGTCTTCACACTTTCTTTTCAGCGATTCTTCAAAACTGTGTTCCTGGGTGGCTTCTGCAGTTTTTGCATCTACATCTGTGTTTTCCTCCTGACTGCTTCCCTGCAAAGTTGGCTAGTTAGTTGAAAGACTGTGCACTTAATAAAACACACCCACCTCTTTCCCGACTGATTCTCGGGCGCCTTTTGGGGATTGCTTTGCCTTTGCTTCCGTATCCTGATTCAGGATTTCCTTTTCCGAAGATTTGCGCCCGAATTTCAATTTCGCTTTGGCCCCTTTCTCCGCCTGCAAGACAAAAAACCGTTTTAGTCAGTTAAGAGCTTTTCACAAACATGAGTGGAATGTTCCTAATATTAATAACTGATGAATTAACAACGTTTCACTTTTTCTGCCTCTACCTCAGAACGAAATGCAAGGAGCCTGATGGTCCGCTCATATTTGTTCCAAACTCTTAAATGAGAGCCGCTCTCTAATATTCAATCGCTAGGGAAAGAACATGGTACGGACTCCCTGGGGAAAAGAATCCGTGCCATGTTCTCAACTTACTTTGTGGATGATTATTAGGTAGATGACGAGTTATTTACTAAAGTGTACAAAGTGTTTTCAAGTTCCGCATTCATACAGCATCGTGTCTTCTTTTTTAAGTTGGGAATGTTAATTATTACCCACACATCGAGTTCAATGAGTCACAGTAATTAAATGCAATTTGCGACTTATTTACGTGCTACTGAAATAACACACTTACTGGAAATTAAGCGGTGTTATCACGAAGAAAGTAAACAATTCCCAGACAGTTATATAAATTCCGTGCGCTTGAAACATGCACTTGAAAACTCGTTTTCTCAATATCTCGTCATGTTTATGTTTGTAATCAAGCCCGCTTGTTGGGTAATATCTATTTATACGCATAAAATTACTCAATTTACTATCTTAAAAACATGTTTCTTTAGCTGGCTGCTGCCGGTAGAGCGAAAGGTCAATCCACCTTCCATTGAAAAAAAATCATTGTGTTGAATTAATGCAAAGTAAATATTTATCCAACTACGCCTATGGCACGACAAAATTGTGATTTTTTTTAAAAACTTTTGTACATTGTTGCACTTTAGGTAAATAAACACATACATAAATACCTGAGTGACTTACAACAACGAATTGACCACATTCATCTACCAGATGAGATCAAATAGTCGCAACAAATTCGAATTTCCTTGATATCGAGAAAATGACGCACAAGTACTGGCTGGGGGACTACAATGCCGGTTTATTTCGATGTCGACTTCCACGTTTCAAGTTTATTTTCAGGCGATATTCGAATTGGTACATCGTGGTGCGGCCGATCGCAATTAAAATGGATTAAGTGAAAATAGGATTATTTTTATGTAGAAATATGAGCGCCATGATCAGTTCAATTGCTTCAAACAACGTAATTTTTGTTGTTGATTAGTGTACAGGCGGAGCACCTAGGAGTGTTTTAGGCGTAAAAATGTCCATCAGCAAACAAAGCTAGTTAATGAAAAACCAGCAATAAACAGTTAAATAAAAAATAATTCTCCGGTTGAAAATCTTCATAAATACTTCGAAAATCGAGTAAAACCAAACTAAAACATTCTCATATGGCCCAGCGGGGGAATTATTAGCGTCGTTATTTTTAGCTCAGATATGAAGTGAAGTGTAAATGTGTGTTCCGCGTATGACGTCCATTTAAACATATCATCAAGCATCTTGCACTGATTCTCCAAGGTGCGCTCATACAAAACTGTATCAACTTAAACCAGTCGACCTTCGGCAATTGTGTGTTATTTTGGCATGGAAAGTCACGGTTTATTCGGAAATAACAACATTTATTTAGCCTTTTTGTTTTGATATCAAGTAGAAAAATACGAACTATCAAACAAACTTATTATACGAGACTTGCCTTATTCAACATATAACAGAAATAAATTTAGCCGATAAACAGTAGGAGAACAAACCCGGTTCTAGGCAGTAATCTATCTAAATTAGACATGTATTCGTATATATATATGTATATATAAATATAATAATAGCCCTTAACATCACTTTCAAGCCAAGATCGCGAGTTTACAACGAACTGTAGTTATTTGGATTGAAATAAATTGAATCAATAACTCTAATAGCAATAACACTATCTTTAAAGGGCTGCGCTTCTTGAAAGCAATGTTAATTTGAAAAAAGGACTTCCATCCAAGCTCAACAGTATAGAATTTAATGTGCCGCTCATCAAACATCTATAAAATACAACAAAAGAAATAATATTGGGCAACTACGTTTTGAGAAAATTTCCACTACGGATTCTTCGAAGCATACACCCAATATAAATAATACATATCTGCTCATATGAGCAGATTCTTAGTGGCCTATTTACAATGGATTGTTTTATACAGGATGAAACGATGAATATATTGCGAAGTAAACCGATTTTAAACTGCCAATAAGACTCCAATAAAACTTAAAACAGTAACGGCCGACTATTCACGACGAATCCGATCTCCTGCGACTTTTTTTCTTTTTCCTTTTACTCTTATTTTTAACCTGGGGGAGAGAGAAAACACCCAGTCAATTCCTTCTCCTATATTTCTACCTCTGTGTCATTGATTTGAGAATATCTACTTTCCGACATTTACTATCTACTAACAATTTAGTCGGAGTGTTTTTGTCCAAATGTGCATATGAACCCAAAAAATCTAATCAGTTATAAACATGTTAAGAGATTCGGCGGAAGAAGATATTAAATTATTCAAGAATTTTCTCAAAACAAGCACAGGGTCGGAGACAAACGACACAATCGCCAAAAAAAATCAAAAACTCACCTTGTCAGGTTTAGCTGGAACTTCCGCAGTGATTTCGACGGAAACTTGGGAAACTGGAGTTTGTGGTCCACGATCTCCCATGTTCACTTTGCTTCCGCGCCCTCGACCTCGGGGTTTCCTCGGCTTGATTCCCAATGTAGCCATCACATTCTGACCTGCAAACAACCCAAAAAACCTGCTAAATGCACCTGAAGAATTTAATTAAAAATCTTTACCCTACTCTTCACTACTGCTAGAATTCAGCAGAAATAGACACTCTAGCAACCAGCATAAAACGCTCAGACAAAAACAAACAATTTACCTCTACAACTGCGTTTCGGCCGGCCTCCTGAAGATGTAGGCTCCACAATCATGGATTCACTTCCCACAGGAGTTAAAGGATCTGAAGAGGGAGTGGTTTGAGGAGTAATTGGCGAAGAAATCGTTGCGTCAGAATCTTCTCGAAACTTCAGGGGCACTTTTCTGGGTCGTCCCCTTTTCTTAGGGCCCGGAGTAACTGTGGGAGTGGCAATGCCGACAGTTACAACTGAAGGAGCCTCTATGTGGGTGGTTTGCGCGGCCAGAGCCGCAATCTTCGAAATGTCTGGCGTCTCGGAATGCAGGGAGTTTTTACTGACTTGCGATCTGCAAGTTGTCACTTAGTAGCATATATTTATTTATATTTTTGATATTGAAAGTTGTTTACCTGTCTTCGCTGATTCCAGCCAATGGATATGGAATTTTCGGGTCCAGTTTGTCTACAGCGCAGCTTTCGGCCAAGTTATCCGGAGTTAAAGCACTGCGCAGTCTTTTGGATTTTTCTGGAAGTTTGTCCTCTATTGGCCGCTTGTGTGAATTTTCTTCAGCTTCTTTTTTAGCTAATAACCAGATATTGTAAACCCCATTTTATCTGCTCAGTGTTTATTAGTTACCTGCGCTACTCAAGTATCCACTGTCTTTCCGCTGTCTTTTACTACCATCTTCCTTTTCCTGGACAATGTGCGTATGTCCGCCAGTAGTGGAAAACTTCAATTTTATACCCACCTTTTCCCCCTTGTCTTCGTCTGGATGCTCGCGCTTCTTTGACTCTTTGTTTAATGGCAGATTTCCTGCAAAAACCACATTTTTTGTCGAGCCACTTTAGAAATCGCCATCCAATCTCACCTTTGTTAATCTTCAACACGATTCGCTCTTTAACTTCCTCATCGTCATCCGGCTCGATGTCTGGAGGTTTCACCAGGGGTTTAATGGAAATTTTAGGGCTGCCTTCTTCGCGATCGACTTCGTTGCTAAAATCGCCGTCATCGTGCTTTCGCACTGGCCTAATCTTAATCTTGGGAGTAGTTTGAATAGATTGGTGCGCTGAATCGTGCTCGGCTGGTTTCACCTGGAAAAGTCCAACTTAAAAAAGGAGCAGCGTTAAGTAGTAGAGAAACATACCAAAGGCTTTATTGTTATTTTAGGGCTAGATCTCTCAGGTTCGTTGTCCAGGTCAGTTTCTTCCAAAGGCCTTTTCAAAGCTCGAATCGTCAACTTTGGTGTGCAGACTGGTAGCTCTTCTTTAGCCAATCCTTCTACTGGTTTTGGTATTGGCTTGATAATCAACTTTGGTGTTGACGGGCGGAGATCTTCTTTTTCTTCCACCGGTCTAGGAATTGGTTTTATGGTGATTTTCAGATTGTGGTTCTTCAGCTGATCTGCATCCTTTACAGCCTAGAGGGATTAAAAAAAAGTGAGTTAAAACTTTTTTGGTGAAGAAATTGGTTTTACCTTAGGGCTGTGTTTCCTTGATGCGTCGTCAGGTTTAATCACAGGTTTGATGGTGATCTTCAAAGGGCTGAGAACGTCAAGTTTAGCTTCTGCAGGTTTAGTAACTGGTTTTATTGTGATCCTCGGACTGCTACATCGAGTGCTAGTTGGCGAACATACTTTGGCGCTGCGAGTAGTCATTTTTGGACTATGCTGCTGTTCAACCTGTTGCAATTTGGGTTTTATGATCAATTTTGGAATCGGTTCCTCTTGGGTCTGAGAAAGCATGTCCTGCTCTTCTTCAGGATTATACAGCTTAAGAATTGAATGCATTTTATCTGACTGCTTGGTAATGGTCATTTTCAAGCTACCCTTGCTTGCGTCCGCTTCTGAAGTGGTGCTGACTTCTTCATCTGGCACTTTCAGTGGCTTAATGGTGATCTTGGGGCTATACACTTTTTCCTTCTTCTCCACTTCCTCTACGTTGATGGTGAGCGGTTCGCTGATTTTAGTCGAACGCTTTGAGCGATTTCTGGGAGGTTTTTCTTCAACCAACTGCCTCACTGCAGGAGAATCCATCGCGGAGTCAGCCGCTAGAATGTTCTTTTCGTTTAGTGTCATTGAAGGAATTTCAGCCGCAACCTGCTCTTCGATGTCGGTGCTTTTGTGAAGTGGTTTGTCTTCACAGTGTACTGCATCTTCGGAGGGTTCATCTACAACCGCCGGAATTACCACTGGATCGTGCAGGATTTGCACCGGACCTGGAGTAGGGACTTCAGGGTCTTTGTCAGTTTCAGTGTTCTTTTCAGGTATTTCAACTGCCGGATTCGGTGATTTGGAGGTGGACGAAGCCACACAAGATTGCTCAATGTTTGCCAACAAAGGCGTTTCGTCTTTGACAGCAGCCCCTGCAGATGAAACGTCCTCATTCTCCTTGACAATTTCTGGGGCATTACTGGATCCTTCTGGAATGTTATCTTCATAGGCCTGGGAATTATCGTCAATTGTACTTGGATCTGGATCGTCTGTATTAACCGGAGTGGCAGTAGAAGCGATGGGAGTATTGTTTTCTGCGATTTCCTCAAGTTTTACAGTGCTCTGTTGTAACGAGGTATTGCTGTCAACCACTGCGGTTGCACATGCAGCGTCTTCGCCGGTTTTGTTATTTCCCGCAATTTCTTCTATATTAGTGTCCTCTGCAATGAATTCTGCGGGCAAATTAGAGATTTCTTGCACATCTTGCTCGTCTTGAGCACTGTTATCCATGGTCATCACATTTTCCACCATGAAGCTATCGTAAGTGTCTTGAGAGCTATCAGTAATGCTTGCAACCGCCATTCTGATGGCTTCCATTTCCCTAATTTCATTTTCGCTTAACCGTCGATGCTCTCTGGTGTCAGTAACAGATTCGTTCTGTAATGACGCCACTGCTAAAAGAGTCTCCAAATTCGATGCAGCGTTTATGGATTCTACATCAGGCTGAGCTTCGGCTGGCGCATTTTCTTCGATCGGAATGTTTTCTTCTATAGGCATTTCTGGGTCGGAAAATTGCTCAACTTCAGTAGCGATTTTAATTAAATTGGCGTCTTCATCTAATGCTGGCAAATCCTGCAGGGGTTTATCGCTAGTTGGCCCATTGCAGTCCGAGTCAGATGATTCTTCACTCAAACAAACCACTTTTTCTAAGTCCTGTTCCACAGTTTTCCTTCTGATCATTATTTCGGGTTTAGTTTTCGCTGATTCAAGCAGATTTTGCGCATTTTTCTGCAGAGTTACATACTCATGTTCCACTGGCTTAGTGGTGTCTTCGATTTTATCACTCACAGTTTTATCAGCAACCGACAATTCTTCAGTCTTCACGATAGTCGCTTCGTCCGCAATCACATTGTCTGATGGGGGTTCTTCAGCATGTTCGTCCTGTGATTCCAAAATTGCTGTACTTTCCGTCTTTACCACTTCCTTCACTTTCGCCGCTGTTAATGTCTCTTCCACAGAGTCGACTTTTTTCGCCACTTGAGAGTTTCCCTCTGTTGAAACAGTTACTTTTGATAGCATAAAATCTGGTAATTGTTCACAAGAGTCATCAGTTTTAGCCACAGCATCTCCTTCAGAGACAACTGAATTAGTTATTTCCTCATCTAAGGACAGTTTCTGATCAGAACTAGCCACTTCGCGCTCCACCTGAATTTCCTCTAAATGCTCCTGAGCAATTTGCTCATTCGTGATCTCAACAATACCATCTTCTCGATCAACTTTCGGCTCTTGAACTACTGGATTTTCATCTTCTGGCTCTTCCACTACTGCAGGAATTTCCACGATTTCAGTGTTTTCAAAATCATCAGTCACTTCCTCGATCTCAATATTTTCCTTCATTGAAATTGCCGATGTCTGCAAAGCTTCACATCCATTTTGAGGCTGATTGATAACCCTATCTTGGATTACTGTACCATCTTTGCTTTCTTCAGCTTCCTGGGTAATACATTCAAGTGCCTCTGTTGGCTCAATTGCAGGTTTTTCTTCCGGACCCTTTGCACTGTCTATCGCAGCTTCTTCTACAAAACTTGCCACTTCTTTTGATCCCAGCACATCTTCTGCAATTTGTACCAGATTTTCTGTGGACTGAATTTCTTCTTCCTTTGGTTGTATTTGATTTTCTTCGGCTTGTAACGAATCTTCCGTCCGATCCAACACAGTCTCAATGGACTGTGCCTCATCTTTATTTGCATGTTTCAAGTCAACGACTTGGCCATCGCTTTCTGGCTGGACAATGTCAGAAGGCTTTTGATCTGTATCTTGGATAGTTGTTGGCAATTCATCCACAACTGGATCTGTTTGAGGTTGGGCAATGTCTGTGAGTTCTTCTGCGGAAACCATTTCAATATCGGATGGAAGTTCGATAGCTTCTTTGGGTTCTTTTGCAGAAAATATTTGGACATCTGTTGGAGGTTTAATAGTTTCTTTGGGCTCTTCTGCAGAAACCATTTCGATATCTGATGGAAGTTCTATAGTTTCTTTGGGTTCTTTTGCAGAAAATATTTGGACATCTGTTGGAGGTTCAAGAGTTTCTTTGGGCTCTTCTGCAGAAACCATTTCGATATCTGATGGAAGTTCGATAGTTTCTTTGGATTCTTTTGCAGAAGATATTTGGACATCTGTTGGAGGTTCGATAGTTTCTTTGGGCTCTTCTGCAGAAACCAGTGCGATAGTTTCTTTGGGTTCTGTTGCAGAAGATATTTGGACCTCTGTTGAAGGTTCGATAGTTTCTTTGGGCTCTTCTGCAGAAACCAGTTCGATAGTTTCTTTGGGTTCTTTTGAAGAAGATATTTGAACATCTGTTGGAAGTTTGATAGTTTCTTTAGGTTCTTCTGCAGAAACCAGTTCAATATCTGATGGAAGTTCGATAGTTTCTTTGGGTTCCTTTGCAGAAGATATTTGAACATCTGTTGGAAGTTCGATAGTTTCTTTGGGTTCTTCTGCAGAAACCAGTTCAATATCTGATGGAAGTTCGATAGTTTCTTTGGGTTCTTTTGCAGAAGATATTTGGATATCTGTTGTAGGTTTGCTGCTTTCTTCGGGCTCTTCTGCAGAAACCATTTCGATATCTGTTGGAAGTTCGATAGTTTCTTTTGCATAAGACATTTCGATATCTGCTTGAATTTCTGGAGTTTCTTTCAATTTATCTGTAGAAGTCATTTCGATATTTAGAGTTGGAATGGCTACTTCAATGGTAAGTTCTTCTTTGTCGGGTTTTGAAGTCTCTTCACTTGCTATGGCCTCGTCGTCAATCTGCATAGGTTCTTCTACGTGTAATAATAATGCATCTACTTTCGAATGCTCTGTTTCTGAAACGGTTGGCGCCGATATTTCTTGCTGGTTTTCTTCTGTAATTTCCTGGTTTGGTACTTGCAAATCTTTCACTTCCTCGACAACAATTTTTGTTTCAACGGGTTCAGCATCGTGCGGATTTATTTGCCCCGTTTTGGCATCTTTTGGAATTTCTTCATCCTGCTGTCCTGAATTGAAATTGTTCGGTTCTTCTTGGGCGCTTATGGAGATGGTCAATGCGCTTGATATTTCAGCTGTGATGTTTTCTTCTTTATCCTCAGTTTGGGTAGGATCTTCTTCTGCTATGGGAATCTCTTGTTCAGTGCTCTGCAATAGGGGGGAATGGCTGGAAGACACAACAACAGCCCCTTCTTTGTGGTCTTTTGTGCTTGAAAGATCAGATTCTCCCATTTGCGCTTCTGGCGCTTCAATAGATTCATCTGCTTCTCCTTGTGGAACTTCTGGAGTACTTTCAGGTGTTGCATCTTGTTGTGTATTTTGTTCGCCAACTTCATAGTCCTGATTGGCAGTATTTTCTAAATCCACAGCAGGAATGCTGCTGACTTGTGGGGAATCCTTAATTGGTTCTTCAGCCATTTGCAGAGGTTGTTCGCCCTCGTCTTGAACAACATCATTTTGTTCCTTCAGTTTTTCTTCAATGGATTTTTCCGAAGAAACCGTCGTGTCTACTTTATCAGTAGCATTTTGACTGATTTCTTCTTGAATAGCGGAAGCCCCTACACAAATAATGAACAAAGATTATTTCAAACGAATGGAAACTAACGAGTTGATTCCTCACCGCTTTTGGGAGAATTTTTCGGGACATTAAAGTCATCGGTAGACTCTCCTAGAAGGGTTTCCAAGTCGTTGACTAGATCGTCAACATTTTCCTCGATTGCTTCAGAGCGTTCGGTGGAAATCGACATTCCAAACAATTCAACATCGGTGTCGAAGCAATTAACGCCTTTATCGACATCAAAAGATAATTGATCCGCTGCAGGTTTCGACTTGGACGGATCCATTTCTGAGGATGTGCTACTGATTGGATCATCAGAAACTGTGGACGGTGATTAAAAAGATGGAATTGATTAATTTACAATGGTTAGAGAAAAACGAGTTGAGTTAAAACCATGAAATAAGTGAGGACTTTGCATAAGATTTTTCTGCGCTATCCGAATCCGGGAGATTCTAGCCACTTATTCTGAGCAGGAAAGGAGCGTTGTCAATGGATTTGGAAAGTGGATATCGTCACGTAGACCCATTGAAATAGCTAATGGATTAGTAATTGTGTTGGATGTTAAATAAATATGGTTTTAATTGATTACTTGGTTTTATTCGTCTGAAATTTAAACATAATTTGGACACAAAGGCTTTATTGCAAAGTCCTCTTAGCGTAAGGAAAATGGAAAAAGCTTCTAACTCGACACAGATTGGTTTGAATGAAAGGGGACTAAAATCCGCCAGTACACGGCAACTAAGTACTGGCGGATTTATCAAAATTGGGGTAAAAGTCGTAGAATTTGGCATTTTGAGGAAATGAGCTCGAATATTGGCATTTTGTAAGTGGAATTTTCGGGGTTTGCTTGCTGTACAGCAACAAGCGAACTTCGTATCTAGTTGAATGAGGAAGCTGTTCAAGCTTCTACTGGTAAAATCCATGCAAAAACCGAGTTAGAGCTTGAGGGAAAACATCGGACAGCCCCAAGCTTGCTTCGGTTGATTAGGGTCATTCAAGTTCAAACGCTTTTAAGTTGCAACACGTACTCAGGCCCGCTAATGGAAAATTGCCTCACTTACTCAGCTGGGTCGATTTAATGGAAGTACTGGCATCGGTCGACGAGGTCGGTAAAGTATCATTTGAATCGCTTTTTTCCTCTTCATTTGTTGACAGGAGCTGCTGTCCCATAGCCGAACTGCTTGTTGAGGTTAATTCCTTCTCGTTGTCGGCTGTTTTGTCGCCCTCCATAGCACACTGGGGCCATACAAATCGATCGAACGCAACGATACGGTCTTTGCACGATTACAAATCACTCGATTCACAATAAAAGCAGCATTTTGTTTACCGAACTTTAAAGATAACGCCAAATGCTTGCCCGAAACTGAGGAAAATCAACAATTTTTTCGCGCAGGTTATTACGCCGCCATTTACAACGTTGCCGTTAGTTTGGGTCGGTTAGTAATGGGTCCCCGTCAAATCGCAATTCGTCAAGGAAAACTCACAATTTTTTAAATATTTTCCAAAATTTAATTTTAAAAAAGCAAAAGAAATAATTACAGAGTTACAAATTAAAAAACCTATATACAAACATGGTGTCTGAAAATATGACAAATTACAGGTTTCAATTGAAGTTGTTTAGGGTCGTATATTTAAATCAAAAGTACATTTTATTGCAAACCCTTTCGTTGGGCCGAGATCGATCGAGATCGAATCAGAATCAATGGGTGGAAATCGTGGCATTCTGATGACCAATAGGAGTCAAGGATTTTAGGTTTTGCTTCCTCAGGGGTTTCCTAAGGAGCAAAGCTCTAAAATGACGGAAAGCAAAGGGATATTTTGTAAACAGGATTTCATTGTGGGCGGGGGTTCAAATAAAAGGAAACACGTTTTAATATCGACTCTTTTTATTGTTATTTAATAGCAAATTAGGAATTTGTAAAAGATTGATTAAATCGCTTTCAATCGCGCTAAAGATAATGACTTGCGCTCAGTTTTTCCAATGTGTTTCCTAAGGAGTACTGCACGGATTGGAGGAAAGCAAAAGAACTTTTGTAAACAGGATTTTATTTTTTGAACATTGGGTGTTTATTCCCGACATTCTGCTAACAAACAGAAAAGGATTATTTTACGTTTTGCTTTCCTACGCTGTTGCTTTTGCATATAGCGTTTCCTAAGGAGCAAGGCAAAAATATAAGAAGTACATTTATTTGCAGGCGTATAAGCAAAACGAAAAATACCTTTGAGAGGTTGCACAGTTTGCCACAAGAAAGCAGTTTTAGACGACAAAATTTTAGTTATTTTGTAGTTTATCAGGCCCTCACTTTTGAAGTTGTTGATGCTGATCTTAAAGATAAGCTCTTTTCTTATTGGTGCTTTTTTTTCGTGACAATCCGGCATTCGGCCAATTTTTACTCATTGAAATTCACTACTTTTCCATAAGGAGACGGCAGAGCCCCAAAAAATTTGCGAATAAAAA
This sequence comes from Dendroctonus ponderosae, assembly GCF_020466585.1. Classification (NCBI taxonomy): domain Eukaryota; kingdom Metazoa; phylum Arthropoda; class Insecta; order Coleoptera; family Curculionidae; genus Dendroctonus; species Dendroctonus ponderosae. Next base: position 6,934,132 of record NW_026017110.1, on the reverse strand, counting down.
CAGGTGTTGATAAAGAACAAGTTGTTGATTTAGAACAGAGTTGTCTCTTTCCAATGGAGTGACAAGCGCTGTTCTGTCTGGTCCAGTTTTTGCATAAT